>NW_017728886.1:109641722-109664992 GCF_001723895.1 Crocodylus porosus | reverse complement strand
AAGTGCAAGGTGATACACCTGGGGAGGAAGAACCAGCAGCATAACTACAGGCTGGGGAACTCCCTTTTTGTCACTGCAGAGGCAGAAAAGGATCTTGGAGTCATCATTGATGCCAAGATGAACATGGGCTGGCAGTGCGGGGATGCAGTCAGGAAGGCAAACCATACATTGTCATGCATCCACAGATGCATCTCAAGCAGGTCCAAGGAGGTGATCCTCCCCCTCTATGTGACAGTTCTGGGCACCACACTTCAAGAGGGATGTGGACAACATGGAGAGGGTCCAGAGAAGGGCCACTCGCATGATCAGGGGGCAGCAGGGCAGGCCCTACAAGGAGAGGCTATGGGACTTGAACCTGTTCAGCTTTCACAAGAGAAGGCTGAGGGGGGTCTAGTGGCCTGTTACAAACCAGTCAGAGGGGACCAGCAGGCACTGGGAGAGTCCCTGTTCCCCCGAGCACTCCCAGGAGTGACTAGAAATACTGGTCACAAGCTGGCAGAGGGTAAATTCAAATTAGACATCAGGAGGAGCTACCTCACTGTCAGGGTGGCTAGGATCTGGAACCAACTTCCAAGCGAAATGGTGCTGGCTCCTACCTTGGGCGGCTTTAAGACAAAGCTAGGTGAACACTGTGCTGAGGTTGTTTGACCCCAGTACTCTTTCCTGCCATGGTAGGGGGTTGGACTTGCTGATCTGCTCTGGTCCCTTCCGACCCTACAAACTATGAAACTGTGAAAAGGCTGAGCTTACAGGATATAGGCCCAGGGTCTGAACGGGGGAGGCACTCTGACCTGGAAGCTATGAAGAGAGGAACTTCTGAGTGGAAGGGTTGACAAGCACCTGAGCTGGGGTAGGCAAGACCAGTGGTTTAGGGATTGAGACTAGGAGTGGTGGATATCTCAACTGACCCAGGAGTGTGTCTAGGGTCCAAGGGATAGGGGTAAAGGCCAAGGAGCAGGGTCACAGTCACAGACTGATGAGGGCAGGTAGGATCAGGGACCTATAGCCCGTGAGGGGCAAGAACCAGGGTCAGAGACCCATAGCTCACAAAGGGAGTGACGAAGTAGAGCCAAGGGCCTGTAGTCTGGGAGAAGTAGAGTCTGTTGGAGGTAATGAGGCCTGAGCTCTGGTGGTCAGAGACTCCCTATGGCTGACAAAGGATGACTGGCCCTGAAAGCTTGCTAAGAACTTTTTTCCAACTACTCAGTTGGTCTAATAAAAGATATCACAGTTAGATGCCAAGGTTTTGAGTCATGGAAGGACCAAAGCACTAGAGTCAGGCCCTGAAGAATTGAGGCATGGAAGGATCAAGGTGCCAGAGTCAAACACCAAAGGGTTGCAGGGTTGAAAAACAGAGGAATTTGAGACACCCCCTTGGGTGCCAAGGGGTTGAGATGTAGTAGACTCAAGGCATGTGATTCAGTTCCCAAGGTGCTGAGGATTTGAAGCATTAAGGAGCCAAGTGTTGAGTATCAGGGGGTGTGGTTCTTGGAGGCATGAGGTACTGAGGGGTTAACGGGTTGAGAGGTTGAGTTCTGGAGAGGATGTGGCACAGAGGGACCAAAACGCCAGGTCACTAGCTAAGGGGATAAGGCTTGGAGGGGTCTAGGTGCCAGTCAGGCCCTGAGGGTTTGAGGCATGGAATGGTTAGACACCAATCTGTTGCCAAGTATTTGAGGTGCTGGAGACAGATGCCACATAGGTCCAAAGGGTCAAGTCACCAGAGTCAGAAGCCAAGATGTTAAGACATACATGGAGGTGTTTGGTCATGGAGGTTTCATGCACTGAGCAATTGAAAGATAAAGGACCAGAGGTGCTGAGGCCAGAGTCAGGCTCTGAGGGGTTGAGGCTTGTAAGCGGGGGTCAAGGCGCAGGAGTCAGGTGACAAGGATTCAAGTTCTGGCACTAAGGGGTTGAAGGACTGAGGACTGGAGGTATTGAGGCCACAGTCAGGCTCCAAGGAATTGAGGTTTGGGGGTGCTGAGGTGTGGAGAAGTCAAGGCTCCTGAGTTGGGAGCCAATGGGTCAAGGTGCCAGAGCTGGTACTTGTAAGGGCATGAGTCTCTCACTGTACAACCCAGCTTGGGTTTAGTGTTTAACTAGGCAGAGACTTGGCTGAGAGTCCCAGCTCCCTGTCCAAACTTGGCCCACTTGCATCTCAGTTAAGTGAACACAAAGGAGAGGGAGAACTTGCCATCTTCTGTGCAGTTCAGCCTGAAATTAAAGTGAAATTTACAATCAGCTCTTCCCAGCATGCTCATCTACAAGATATATTGGAACTTGGGAGCACTGGAGGATGCCTAGAAGAGTCCTGAGAGCAGAGAATCCACTACCTATGCATAGGATTTATACAAAGCTTGCATGGAGAGAGAGATCTATGCGTCAGTATCATGGACCCTAGATCTACACCTGTCACAGGATGGTTAGACAGATGCCATGGAGAGACCTAATAGTTATCCAGATAGACACAGTTGGGAGCTGAGCTTAGAGGGAATGGGAAAATGAGCATACTCCACCCCTCTCTGTCCCCGAAGGTACGAATTTCAGCCTGAACCATATTTTCAGGGCTTTAAAGTTTAGTGCAGTAATTGAAGCAGAGGACAGAGGCTCAAGACTCCCAAGGTCCACTGATGATTCATGTAGACTTGTAGGACCCCCCCACCCCAGTCAATACAAGGCCAAACCTGGGCTACTTCACCAACAGTTCCACCATTCGCATAACTTTGCGGTGACCAATCAGAAGGCAGTGTTCCAATAATCAGTTTTACAAATGCCATTGCTTCAATTCTTTTGGCCCTGGTTGACTGCTCCATTAGTCCAAAGGATGGGATAGCCCTGGGCATAAGTGAAATGGGGGAATGCAAGAAAAAGCTGCCTTGTAAACGGAAAAATGCATTTAAACTCTAAAGGAAGTGTCTCTGTTCTCATTCAACAAAGGAAACTGCAACACAGAGAAGAGAAGTACAGCACTGGATAGTGACAGAGCCAGAAAGGGAACCCAAGAAGCTTGCATCCTCATATAGCCAATAGACTCAGAAGCAGAGGTGGAGCCTAGGAAGTCCTGGCACCCAGCATCCTGCTCAGATCACTGCATGTCCTTTTCTTCCCAACAAGGAGGACTCAATCTGTCTCTACTGCACTATTGTTTCTGTACCAGAAAGGCTATGGTAAGCCTCTGCAGTTCTCATAGGCATGGACTGTTCCAGGGGATGACCCAAGAGTATCCGTAGGTGGGGAATATTGAATCTTCTTGAAGATTGACCTATCTGTGGTCATTCAGCAATATGGGAGCAGAGTTGAGAATGGAACCCAAAAGTCCTACCTTCCCTTTGAAGTGATGGCCAAACCTGAAGAGTGATGAACCAACATAGATTGAGCAAAGGGTTTTCAAATTACCTATGGAGTAAAAATGTTGCATAAAAATTGTTCAGTAAATATTCTAGAGGTGTTAGTACCTTCAACAAAATCATAAGCTTCTCTCAGGCAATTAGTGAAGAGGAAGCAGAAAAATCCAGCAAGTCAATGAGCAGTTACAAATTATTTGCTGGTCTTCAAAGAGAATACCACAGGCCAAGTTACCTTAATAATAAACCCATCCTGAGCCCAGTAGTGACACTTCCCTCCACTTCCATCACTCCCATTTGAATAGGGTGAAGAGCAGCCCTGGACACTGGGAAGCAGGGAGAAGGGATAAAGAAAAGAAGAAGAAAGGAGAGAAGCAGCAAAGAAAAAAACAAGCCCCCAACTGTCCCTAGTGATTCAGAGGGGCAGAGCCCTGGGTGGGATATCTCCTTAACATCTTAACCTAGAGTTTTTCATATCTAGGTCTTAGTGACAAATGGATCATGGCAAGTTCCAAACCTAAGTCAGAATATTACCTTTTAAACTGTGGAAGCCTTGGATTCTACCACAAATCTATAGGAATTTGAAGAGGTTCCTCCTAACTAGCAGTCAGTTGTGTAAGCCTAAATCCTCATAAATCTGCCAACAGGAATCTAGTTTATTTTATTGTAGCAAACTGCATGTTTTTCACTTAATATCGCTACATTAACAACAGTGTAACTCCAGCTTTTCTTTCAAGAAGGGTAAACAAGAAGTGGCAAAATTCAGGATCTTCATCTTTTAAAAACACATTTCAAAGTTGGGTTCAAGAAGACTTTTATATATTTTGTTTTTTAGGTTACAGATGAGGGGTGGAATTACTAATTCAAATTAGCAATAACCCAGCTAGCTGAAAGATGCCGTTTCTGGGACCCCTTTGAGATCAGAGGATCAGAACCTTCTGCATTCACTGTTTGCTAAAGACATGACTAATCAAAGGGAACTTGCTGGTATGAAGGAGCCAGACAGAACATCACCTTTGCATATAATTGCAATGGCCAAGCAGAAAAAAAATCTTGAGAAGTTACTGTATATATTTTGCTTCTCAATAGAAGAATTAGTAACCTTGGTAATATCATGCAGGATATCTAAAGAGGAAGCTACTGCAATTTTACCTTTTTGATGCAGAGTTACATTTCTCCATTCATCATCCTGTTCTTGCTATCTAAAAATATAAAAATCTTTTTTGAACAAGGTTTAAAAGCCAACCCCCCCCCCCCCCCCAAGAAAAACAGACTTTGTTGCAAGGCCACAATAGTCTCTGAGATTCCCCTGCTACTCTGCATCCCTCTGCTTGTCTGATGTCATCATCTCTGTGAGATCATTGCCTTCCTACCACCTTTTTGTCCAATAAGCTGAGCCTCTGATAAAGGTCTCTATGAAGTCAGTACCACACCCACCACTCCCTAGTGCTGTGAATTAAGCATCCCTTTCATTTTCATAGGTTGAGATCTTTTTAGCAGAATAGTAATAATCAGTAATGACTGTAACTTTGCTTTTTTTGTTTCAGTTCTGCAGTATTTGACTTTATTTGCCTCAGATGTGAGATTAATTCAGTCTACCTTTTTTAGTAGTTTAGGATGTAAAAGATAAAAAAGAAAAAACACCAGCAGAAAAATGTGTCTGCTTTAGAGGAACAAACTGTGTGGGCTGACATTGATGTTATGCTGATCATGTTTAATATCTCTTCGGGGAGAAAAAAGTTTTCAGCAAAAGTGAACTTATACTGATTCTGCCCAACACCCATGAAAGGAAGTCATTCTAATGGCAATTTAGGGAATACAATTCAGTTGTTAAAAATTCCCATTTTAAAATGAGATTCTGCAGTTGGCTCTAAGCAAGAGACTTTTTCCAGATTAATAATGCTTTCCTTTCTCAGAGTCTGGAACAAATTTACATAGACCCCTAAAGTCAGTTCATAAATGTATATGAACTGATAGGAGAGAAATTCATGATGGAAAGACCAGTCACTGTTTTGATATCCCATAAAAAATACCCAGTGCTTCTACCATACAAGAAGGCCCAGACTTGTGATTTAGCTTGTTGTTTATTGCTTTTTTTCTTAAAATGTATATGTTTTGATATTTTTATATGTACTTATCCTTTGCAGTTGGAAAATATTAATAAAGTCACAAAAATGGCATAAGAGATGCCATTTGCTAAATCTTTTATTAAGAAAATAATTGAAGAAACAAGAATGGCATAACCTATCTTTAAACAAATAAATAGTTTGCTTGTGTGATGTTACAAATAAAACGTATTTCAGCTCTTTAGGATGTGCGGTTTCCTCAACTCGGCTTAGGCCTACTTGCTTTAAAGCTCTGATTTTTGCTCCCAGAACCCTTCTTCTTTCCCACTCTGCTGCATGACCTTTTCCCTCTCTCTCCCTCTGATACAGACAGAGATGTGGGGCAGAAATTTTTCCATTGCTTTACTTTTCTGTGAGAAATTTTCCATTTCTAAAAATTCATTGTTTCATAAAATTCATTAGTAACAATGAATGGATGCCAATACAATATTAGGCAGGCTTGACAGTTTCAAAGTTGTAATTAATGTTTTTCAGGTGATTATCCCTAGGAAGTGTGTGAGAAAGTACATATATATTTTATTGATTTGTAAACAGAAGGGTAAATACACTCACATACTAATCCAAACCAAAAATCAAGTTATGAATTCACCTAATTGGCTGTGCAGGTCAAATAAAACCAAAGCTAAAATTCTTATTTTGTCTCGGATTGCAAGTGAAAGCAAAACCAAAAGTAAAACTGTGATTAATTTGTGTTTCACTTTCAGTTCAGCAAACACACCGAGCAGTGTTTCATTTCTTTTCTTGAGTTGGGAAAGTTGGAAGTGTTTACATAAGATCTGTTAGTTTTTTAGTGCCTTTTGTTTGGTAGAGTCATAATAGTGCCTAATCACAAAAAAACTAGTGTGTGGCATCATTATAGTGAAGTTCAAGTCACTGAAGGAAGGAGGGAAGTTGGTAGATGTAAATATTGCGGGCAGGAGTATGCTAACAACGCAACAAGAGTGAAAAAAGCATTTAATAACATCTAGAAACTGTCCTGAAAGAGTACAAAGCCATATACAGAAAGCTAATATAATGAAGTGGTGGAACAACATCATCTGAGAAAAGTCTACTTCAGGAATCCTATGTAAATAAACAAATTAATATGTTAAACAACACACAGTACAGACTAGCATTTATAGTATTTTGAAACATTATAATTTTAAAAGTTTTTAATGAAACTTTGGACTGTGTATTTATTTATGTAAAATATTTGTATCCTGCTTTTCTGCTTGCACTAAGCACCCAAAGTAGCTTAGGATTAAAAACATTTTTTAAGGAAAAATTGATAATAGATAAATAGTTAACTATTTCAACCTAGCAAAGCGAGCTTAATCCTCTGGCTGACGGCAGAGGCCAGACTGTAATTCCCTTTGGCTCTGCAGTCCCAGGGCAATTGAGCAGCAAGTTTAGTAGCAAAGTGCTCTTTCTGGCAGGGAGGGGGATGCAAACTCCCTGCTGCTTCTCCTTCACCTTCTGATGGATGAGACCAGACTAGAATAGACTAAAATAAAAATCTTTCTCCCCTTTTGTTGCAGGAATTTGGTAGCTCAAGTGAAATAGGAGATTTACAAAAAATGGAAATGAAAATGTTGAGCTGCCAGGTCCAGGGCAAGAAGAAGCAGGATCCTCGCTTTCAAGATCACTGTCACCAGATACACAATCCACTATGAGTAGCTGTTCAGGACAGTCAAGCTTTTTATCAAGCTTTGTGGACAAAATGTCAAAAGAAGATCAAGAAAAAGAGGATGAGACATTAGCTTGAGCTATATTTGCAAGTGGTACACCTCTTTCCATAACTGAAAATCAATACTGGAAAAAACGTTGCAAACTAATTCACTCATCATATAAGTTACCGTCACATTATGTCTTATCAAATTCTCTCTTAAATAGAGAGTATGACAGAGTTCAAACAAGGGTTATTCAAAGGACTGGTCAAGCAGAATCACTGACTCTGATGTCAGATGAATGAACTGATTTACAAGGAAATTTATTGAACATTATGTTAGCAACACCTGAACCAATATTTCTGAAAGCATTTGCTACCAAATCTTCTTGTCATACAGGTGAATACATAGCCAAATTACAGAGTGAAGAGATTGAAAGTGCAAGTCCCTGCAGGGTACAAGCCCTTGTAACTGATAATGCAAGTAACATGAAAGCTGCATAGCAAATATTAAAGGCAAAGTAGCCTCATTTAATAGTATTTGGCTGTCTTTTGCTCATGGGTTGAATCTTCTGACAAAGGGCATAGTAAGTATGAATACAATGGAGACAATATTGGCAAACTGCATAGTGATTGTGAAGGTATTCAATAATTATCATGTTGCTAATCAGACTTTGAAGAAATTACAGAAAGAAAGTGCACTTTTATTGCCAGGAGAAACTAGATGGGTCTCAGCTACAAAGTGTTTACAGTTTGTTGCACACAAAGAACTGCTTGCAGTGTGCGTCAATAGATGATACAGTATCCCAGATTATTCCCATGAACATTCAGAAGCAGATTCTTGACAACGTGTTCTTGGTTCAAGTTCAAGGGACATTAAATTTTCTACTACCAGTTTCAGTGGCTATCAAGAAACTTGAAGGAGATACATGAAGCCTTTCAAATATTCCAGAAATACTTAGACAACTGAATGAAAATCTAATTGAGCTTTTGCCTTCTTCATCTCTATCCAAAAAAGAAGAAAAAGAAGTAAAACAAATGTTTAGTAAGAGATCTGAGTTTTGCTTTCATCCAGTTCATCTGGCAGTAAACCTTTTGGATCGCCAACACAGAGGACATTTATCAGAAGATGAATTATCTACTGCCCTCGATACAATTATGGAAGTAGCTAAGAATGTCCCCAACCTCGACGAAATAGCCATAATGACGTTGCCGATTACTGTGCAAAAGAAAAACTTTGGAGCAAAGACATAATTTGGCAGGCAGCAGAGAACATGTCTTCTCATATGGCGGAAGGGATACTGTAACACCCGACTTGTCCAGGATTGCTCTAAGGATCCTAAGCTTTCCAACAACAGCAGTTCTTGTGAATGGAACTGGAAGACTTTCAGCTCAATCAAGACAAAAAGAGGAATAGACTAAAATGAATGCACCACTAAGCCTGTTTCTATTTCTCAAAACCTCTTTCTTCTGGAGAATCAGTTAGAAGCCCAATTAATGAAGAAGATGCAGTGTGTTGATAAGTTGCTCTTGCCCATAGACTCATTGGTAAAACTATCGCTTAGCAAAAGAGAATGTGGTTCAAGTAGTTCTGGATCAGGTTTGCCTCAATCTGATTCTAAAATGGAACTAATGAGTAGTGCAAGTGATTCTACAGATAGTGAGTGTGAAACTGGAGGTACCACAATGACGTCAGTGGAAGAGAGTTAAACTCTGTTGAAGTAGATGTGTGGACAACCATGGCATATCATGCACAGTTCTTTGGGTGTGCTAAAATTAGTGTCAACAGTTTTCTGTGCCTTCAGTTTTTTTCTGAAATTTAAACAATGTAAGGGAAGTACATGCTATTTTGTATTGTCTTTACATTTTTACAAATATTCCGATAAAAATAATTTCTTTCCACATAAAGCTTTGAATGTGTTCCAATATAACATATAAATTAAGTGTGCTGTATTTATTTTTTTTCCTAAACAAATATTTCAGTTCAAATACTTGTGGCTATTGGGACATAAAATTAACATGGGGGTACTTTTTTAGTTTTGTTTACTAAATATAAGTCAAATAAAAATGCTAAGTCAAATCATACTCTATTTAGGGTATTGGAAAATTTTCCAGAAAATTTAGCAGGAATCATGGGGGAGGAATCATTTAGCAGGAATCATGGGGCACTTTTACATGTACTCCAGTGATGGGGAGTGGGGCTGGGGGTGGGACAGTGCTTTAATTAGAACAGCTCCAAGAGCTGAATTTTCCCATTCAAAATTTTTTGGAAAACCCACATCTCTGGATACAGACATATCTTTATCTCTGCTGACACAGCTCTCATATGTTTGGGGCATGGGCACATGAACAAGATGGTATACATGAATGCATGGTGGTAATGATGGAAGGAAGCATGGCAGTGGCGAGCGGTGAGCTCTTGAAGATGCTGCCCGTGCTGTTGATTGCGGGGCGGGAGTATGGCAAGGGCTGACCCAGGAGTGGGTGACCACCCGCAGATGCCACTGGAAGTGTCAACAGTGGACAGTGGCGATCGCTGACTGCCTGCAGATGCCACCAACAGTGTTGGCAGCAGTGGGGGGGTGGCAAGTGGCGACCATTCACAGGTGGTGCTGGCAGTGTCGACGCCTTTTCTCAGGGGGTGCACCGCCACGCTCAGGGGGTGCACATGCCCCCATGTGCACCCCCTACAAGTCACCAGTGCTTGAAGGTACCCCTTTCAGATGGTAAATTGTTGCAAACCCTTCTGTTTTACACTTGCAGTCTGTGCTGAGCTTCTTGTCATTAACATATCCTTACTGCCCAGATGTTACATGTTACTGTTTTCTGATAACACACCCAGGTGTTCAGCACAAGCTCTTCCCATTCTCCTGTTTGCTTATCCCACCTCTAACATCTCACAATGGGTGACTGGTGCCTTAGTCAGGGGTGCACATACCCCCCCAGAGACCAGTCAGTGATTACACCGACCACGGGAGGGGGTCTCTCCCACAGCAAAACTCAACAGCCAGTGAGCAGCCACACCACTTCTAAAAGCGGTCGTGGCTAGGGTTGTGTAAGCCTTCAGATTTTGCTTTGGATCTGGGCCCGCTTCAGATGCTTTGGTGTCCAAAGCGGCAATTCCGGATCGAAGTGGAATCCCAGTAATGGTGTCCGGAGCAGGTAGGGGGCATCTGAAGCACTTTGGACCCACTTTGGATGCTTCAGAGCTGCTTCGGCCATTTTGAGGCAATTAGAAGAGGGAGGAGGACTGGGGGAGGAATGGAGAGTGGGAGGGAGGAGCAGTGGGGGGGAAGACTGACATCTGTAGGTAGCCAGTGAGAAGGATTTCTGCCTGGCTACCTTTTCAATGGCAGCATCTGTGGGATGGGACTTTAAAAAGTATAAAAGCCCCTGTATGCAGCCCTTCTGTGCCTTTTGCAGCTCATTCCCTGTCAGCAGCTGCATGAGAGAGGAACGCTGGAACTGACACCTGCCTGCTGCTTTTTCATATTAAAAAGGAGTGGTTAGGATTTAGCTTAGCTTAACTTAGCTTAGTTTAGCTTAGCCATTCAATTCAATTATTAGTAGTATTACAATTCAATTTATTTCTTTGAATTATTTTTTTGGGAACTTGTTTTTGAAACTTTGCAAAAAGACAGTTGTGTTTTCCCAGCCAGTGTTATCTGTCACTGTGCAGGGAGGCACAGATTGCTTGCATGCACACACACATGCATGCACATACACAGATACCCAGAATATAGAAAAAGAATCACAGTGGAAGAAGACAGATATTTACAGAAGAGCAAGACACAGATAATATATTGAGACACAGGAAAACATGCGAATAATTTCATTCACACCACAAGATAGACAATATAGTGAGAGCCAGAAAGAAGACACACAATTTAATTCACAACAGAAAGACAATATAGTGAGAGCCAGAAAGAAGAAACACAAATAATTTCATTCACAGCACAAGATAGACACAGATATTCACAGGAGAACAAAACAGACAGATATACAAAAGAATTTACACACACACAGAGACCTTTTGCAGCACAGGAAAGATAAATATGAAGTGTGCTGGAAAGGCAGGTACCAGGTCTTCTGGCAGGGGAGGGAGAGGGGGTATGGGGAGAGCTAGAGCTGCAATGCCCCTGTCCCCCCGTCCCAAACACAGATGCATTCTATTCCTGAGCAGCCATGACATCAGTGCTGCCAGTGGAAGCCAGGCAGTGGGAGCAGTGTCTGCACGTAAAGTCTCTGTACCTGCACCACCTCTGCTCAGTCCAGAAGTAGGCACCAGCAGTGGAATCACTGCCTCTTCCACACCAATTTCAGCTCTTAGTGTGAGCCTCCCACTGCCAGAGGAGGAGCTGGAGCTAGAACCAGGGATGCTGGGCGCGCTGGCTCAGGCAATTCTGGGGACTGAGGGGGAATCAGAGGTTGTGCTCCACACCCCTCAAGTTTTCCCTAGACCCAGGTCTGCTCCGGAAAGCAGCACCTTGTAGGAGGCTGAGGTTGTGGAGGCAAGTGGCTCAGCTGAGGCAGCTCCTCCTGCTGTTCAGCCTCAGCCTGCTGAGAAGGGGGAAAAGGCAGGATCCTCGCCCTCAACCCAGAAGCAGGGGAGTAGTGTAGTGTGGGACCATTTTGAGGTGGCAGATGATCCCAGGTTTGCCATCTGCCAGCACTGCCGAAGGCACATGAGCCATGGCAAGGACATGAGACACTTTTCCACCATGGCCATGCTGATGCATCTGAGGAGGCACTACCCCCTTGCCCCTCTTCCTGCTGCTCAGACTGTCACCAGTGCGAGTGTGCCAAAAGGGAAGCACCCCACTTGCTCCAAAGCCTCCTTACCCCCAAAGCAGAGGCAGGCCACCCTGGACCAGTGGGGGAAAGGTGGACAGAAAGGGAGGTGTGTTCCTGAGGCAAGTGAGGTCATCCAGAGCTTTGGGGAGATGCTTGCTCTGGATAGCCAGCACTTCTCCCTAGTTGAGCGACCAGGGTTCAGGTGGTTCGCAGCACTTCTAGCCCCAGTTTACAAAGTGCCTGCATGCACCACCTTTAGCAGGGTATTGGTGCCCTCCCTGTATGAGGCATGCAGGGAGTACTTGAGGGAGGAGCTGTGCAAGGCAGGGCCGCTGGTAGCCTTGCACTTCACCTCCAACATCTGGAGCATCTGGAGTAGTGATCATGCCTACCTCTCCCTCATGGGGCACTGGTGCAATCAGTCAGGCCATTGGTGGGCTCTACTGCAAGCTGAGGTGCTGGATGAGTCCCACACAGCAAGGGAGATCATGGGGACCATGAACCACATGGTGCAGGGGTGGCTCATTGGGCAGACCGAGCTCACCCGCGGGTTCATAGTCACGACAATGGGGTCAATATGGTGAAGGCTGTCCGTGATGCCAACTTTGTTGGCATCCACTGTGTGGCACACAGGGTGCACCTAATAGTGAGGGATGCCTTGGAGGGGGGCAGGGCTGCCTGTGACAGCACCACCACCAGTACTGCTATAAGCCAGCTGATTTCAAAATGCAGGAAGTTGGCTGGCTACTTCCACTGCAGCATCAAGCGGGCAAGATGCTGCCTGAGAAACAGGCAGAGCTCAGCATCCCTCAGCACAAAGTCATGCAGGATGTGGAAATGCGGTGGAACTCCACATACCTGATGCTTGAGAGGCTGGTGGAGCAACAGAAAGCCATCCATGAGATGGCCTTGCTTGGGGAGATAGGGATCAGCGCCCCCACAAACAGAGCTGAGTGCAGTATCATCTCCCAGATGTTGGTGGTCCTCAAGCCCTTCCTCAAGGACACCAAGACCCTTAGCACTGGCAATGCCCTCCTCAGCCAGGTGATCCCCCTAGTGAGGGAACTGGAGAACCAAATGGAGAAGTTCCAGAGGATCAATGTTCCTGGCTGGGGCAGACTGCTGTCACCAGAAATGCAGGCACTGATGAAGTGGCTGAAGGAGGGCATCAGGAGATGGCTGGGTCCCTTGCGGTCCAGTATGGTCCACATGATGCAGGCATGTGAGACCCGAGGGTGATGGGGAGCATGTCCACTGGCAGCCACAAAACCCTTGATCAGTGGATGCAGGTGCTGGTGAACAAAGTCAGGGAGGCTGAAGTGCAGAGGCGAGGGGATGTGGAAGAGGGGGATCCACTTTCCCGTGCCAGCACTCCCAGCACTGGCACTGGTGCTAGCACCAGCACCAGCCAGTCTCCTCTATACCAGTCACTGCAAATGTGAGCCATGGGCATGGCTTCAATGCTGGGGTCCAAACGCACCAGACCCCAGCCTTGGGCAGGTAGTGCCGAGGCTTCGGTGGCTACCTATCTCGCTGAGGATGTGGAGCCACTGGACTGTGGCCCCTTGGCCTACTGGGCAAACGGCAGCCAGATGTGGCAGGATCTGGCCACGGTTGCCCAGCAGCACCTGTCCTGTCCACCAACCAGTGTGCCAAGCAAGAGGGTGTTCAGCATTGCTGGGGATGTTGTGACACCCCACCGCACCTGCTTGGATCCTACATTGGTGGAGCAGCTGGTGTTCCTAAAGGTGAACCTCCTGTTGCTAGGGGTCCCCAAGCTCCACCTGCGGACAGACTGAGTGCCACCCTCCTTACTCTGTCTCACCAATTTCCTTTTTTGAGGTTTTGAAAAGCCAAGTAATGACCCCCTCTCAGCTGGAGGGGGCACTAACTGCATCACCAGCCAGCAGGGGAAGAACATGTCCCTGCTGACCTCATTCTCCTGCCAGGGCGAACTTGGAGGTATGGGACTGAGGCGATGGGGAAGGAGGAGGCCCCAGGTCCTGGGCATGACCACTAAAACTGCACCCTGCCAGGGTAGGGAGGCCTGGTAGGACTGCTGGCAATGCGGCAGCCCCATAAATGCCAGAACCAATGATCCCCTGGTGAAAGGCAGGTAGGAGGAGCCATAACCTCCAGCTAATGCACACATGCACAAAGTCCTGGCTGGGGAATGCCAAGACCTGTCATGTCTTTGACAGGCCTGATGCTTGCTGGTTGCAGTGCAGTTGTGAGGCTCCTGGTGAGCTCAGCTTAGCTGCCTGCGATGCCAACTTTAGGGTTGAAAACCCCTTTGTCAGGCTGAGGAAGTACCTGCAGTTGGTTCTGGATGGAAAGAATAGTAAAGAAGCCAGAGGCTGGCCTGGCCCACAATGCATGCAAGCAAGCCAGTCAGTAAAAATGGAAATGGAGGCATCAGGCAGGGAGGGGCAGGCTGGAGTGGGGGTAGGGGAAAAAGGGGGATGTAGCAACACAGGTAAAAGCGCAGAGGTGCCTGCGGTGTCAGATGTCCGGCAGGTCGCAGTATGCTAGAACTCCACTGTCTATATTGAGTCCATGAGTTTCTGTACCTACT
Organism: Crocodylus porosus; assembly: GCF_001723895.1. NCBI lineage: Eukaryota > Metazoa > Chordata > Crocodylia > Crocodylidae > Crocodylus > Crocodylus porosus. The sequence goes on along the minus strand of NW_017728886.1, from coordinate 109,650,508 downwards.
ACCTAGGAGGCTGATGAAGTGCAGTTCATAGGCCCAGCTCTGAAAAGTGGTTTGCATTGTAATTTGTCCCCTCTCAGGATCAGACCTGAGAGACTGGAGGCAGAGTGTTTTTTTGGTGAGGAATGTGCCCCCACAGGTAGTTGGGTTTTGTTGTTTTTGATAGATTATTGTGTGCAGTTTGTGGGGGTACTGGAGATAGTTGGCAGCTTTTGTGTTTTGAGCTGTAGGAAGTTGGCTTCAGTTCTGATGATGAGGCTAGGTGCTTGTTTGAACCACTTGTTAGAGCTGGGCCTATGAACTGCACCTCATCAGCCTCCTAGGTAGTCATTAGAGAAACTCATGGACTCAATATACAGTGGAGTTCTGGCACACTGCGACCTGCCGGACATCTGACACCGCAGGCACCTCTGCACTTTTACCTGTGTTGCTACATCCCCCTTTCTCCCCAGCCCCCACTCCAGCCTGCCCCTCCCTGCCTGACATCTCTATTTCCATTTTCACTGACTGGCTTGCTTGCCTGCATTGCAGGCAGGGCCAGCCTCTGGCTTCTTTACTATTCCTTCCATCCAGAACCAACTGCAGGTACTTCCTCAGCCTGACAAAGGGATTTTCAACCCTAAAGCTTCCAAAGATACATTTTTTTTAAGTACTCCCTTTTTTTCATAATACACATATAGACATAAAAACACAAGATAAGCCATCACACACCATGAGTAACATCATATGTCCGACACAACACAACATCTTCACTTCTAGCTGTCAATTCCTTTATAAAATGACAGGCTCTGTGACAGTTTCGTGTGGGTACCTTTGCTGCTGCTGCTGCTGCTGCTGCTGCTGCTGCTGCTGCTACTGGTGTTGAGCCAGCTAAGTTATTTTACCCGTTGTCACATAAAGCGGAGGACCGGGCATGAGGCTGTAGGGCAGAAGGAGGCCTCAATGGGGCACACTGCTGTGTTGTGCAGAGGCCCCAGCACCAGGAAGGGCACACATTAATACACACACAGCGTCACCCACCCACATCACAAGTTTTGCCTGTCAGCAGCTTGGGGTGCAGGGCCCCAAAAGACAGACTCCCCCAGTGAGACACATACAGCTGGCAGGCAGGCTTCGTGGCCTGGTAGGGCCCAGCGCTCACTCAGGCCTGCTCTAGGACACACACTCACAGCTGGCATGCTTTGTGGCCTTAGTAAGAGCTATCACCCCTGCAGTTTTGACCCTGCTGTGTTGTAACACATAGATGTGACAGGAGTTTTGCCTGTCAGCAGCTTGGGGTGCAGTTCCCTCCCAACCCCTGCACCGATGTTCTTGAAACTTGGCAGACTTTGTGGCCTGAGTAAGAACTACCATTCCTGCAGTTTTAACCCCCCTGTGGTGTAACACATAGACGTGACAGGAGTTTAGCTTTCAGGAATTTGGGGTGAAGTTCCCCCCAAGCCCCTGCACTGACCTTCTTGAAACTTGTCAGGCTTTCTGGTCTCATGAAGAGCCACCATCTCTTCAGTTTTCAGCCCCTTATGGTGTAACACACAGCCATGATACGAGTTTGGCTTTCAAGAATTTGGGGTACAGTTCCCCCCAAACTCCTGCACCAATCTTCTTGAAGCTTGGCAGGCTTCATGCCCTTAGCAGAGGCTACGACCCCGGCAAGTTTCATCCAAATCATACCAAAAACAACAAAGTTATAGATCTTTCATTGATTCCCCCATTATACCCTATGGCCGGATTGAGGCAGAAACCCGGTCTGGAGCGCTGGATCGGATCGCAGCCATCCAAAGCAGCCGGATCCAAAACCAGATCAGATTGCTGCTGACTTGCACAGCCCTAGTCATGGTGCTCCCAGAAGTGTCTGTAGCCTACATCCTGTGCTCGCACTCCCTGGCTGGCATTCGCAGGGAGGGCACAGGTGCTCCCACCTGGTCCCCCTGCCTGTCACCTAAGTGGAGGGCGTGGCCTTACAGGGGGTACACTGGTGCTCTCAGGGGATGCATATGCACCCCCATGCACCCCCTATGTGTTGCCACTGCGTCTCACCTCTGTAGATGTCAGTGACAAAACTTCTCTTGGTTTCAAGGTGAAGGTGATGAGATGGTAACCTAGAGGACCTAGTGAATAAGGGTTCTGAGTCCTCTGAGGTTCTGAACACCTTCTGTACCCTCCACATTCAATGGGGAGTTGATTGTGCTCATCCACTCGTAAGATCAAAATATATGCAGTACCTAGACATTTCTTAGCTTCCTCAGAGAACACTTTTAACTTGAATATGAAATGATTATTGTGCAGACGAAATTCTATTGAAATGGCACCTTCCTCCTATCCTTTAATCTATAGGAAGTGCTTTGAAAACTCACTCTGAAGTCATTTAAATTTAAAAGGGGAAATAAATTTACCCAATCTTCACAACAGCAGCTAACTTGGTTAATCAAAGATTATTTTTTTACATCTACTTTCAAAGATGTCATCAGCCTCTCATTGGAAGCACTCAGGATTTTGCAGGATATTATATAGCCTCTTTCATACAAGGTCTATGCCAAGTCCTTCTCAGAGCGAAACAATAATGTTTCAAAGCTGAGGCTAAATTGTGCTTGGCTCTTGTGAGACCATGAAAAATTGTGGGTAAGGTCCAAAAATAGAGAACTTTAATCTCTCCTATCACTTCACAAGCAAGCAATCCTACAGAGGGAAGGAAATACCATCTCCTTTCACCCTGTTCAGTAGAACTGACCACGTATGGAGGAGAACACGCTTTCTTGGATGTATGGTAAGGTTCCGTATTTATTGTGTCGCCATGATTTCTATATCTCAGTGGTCAGCTCCTCATTTAGAGGGGTTAATTGTAGCCTGAGCTAGATTTTTGCTGTTTATTTTTCAGGTTAGACTAAAAACATTTTTTATTATGATCTGTGCCCTCTATACTTTAGGAATACTACCTCATGGAGAAAAGCTTGCGAAGTGAAAGGAGTTTGTTGCATTTTTTAAATTACAGAGCCAAAAACAACACTAGAGAAAACGTTTCATGTTCTTATGTGAAATTTAACAGCATCCTATTTTCTCAAATTTTGCTTTGATTTTTGGTTAAAGGAAAGCCCATGAGAGAAGCTGTCTGAGACCCCTCAAAGGCTTGATGACACAGCTTCCTATGAATTGAGATGATGGGCTTTGGATTTAATTCACCAGTCAGAGCTAGTATCTGCCACAGTAGTAGTCACTATTTGATTAAACCTCCGTGTATACTGTAGCAGGGCACTAAGGTGCTTTGCTACTTGAAAAGCAGTAGTATGGGCTCAGGTGCTGGTTGCTAGGGGCAACCAGGAGGCGCTAAGGGGCCCACTCCTGGTGAGTCAGCTGACGGGAAGGGGCAGGGCCCAGATTGGAGGTGGTGAGTGCAGTAAGACCCAGATTGGAGGTGGCGAGTGCTCTTTCTATCTACCGGCAGATAGGAAAAAGGACTACTGCCTGAAGGTGGGGAGGAGAATAAGGCCTGAATGTACCTGTCGCTAGTTACACGGGTAAGAAGTGGTGTGGTTTGGAGGATGTTTAGCCAGGAGGTTTAACTTTGTGTTATAGCTCAGGGGCTTGTGTTATTGTTTTGTTGTTGTTCTTACACTGGAGGACCAGGTGAAGCTATTAGGGGTTGGAGGAGGCCTCATTGGGGCTCCACAGTAGCGTGGGGACCCTGGTGCCAGAGAGGGCACAACATTCAGGGGTGCACTGACCCAAGCCCTGAGAAGGGGAGCAGATGATTGGAAGGGGGCCAGGTAAGGCTGAGGCCGCCTGAGCCCTAAGGCAGGAAGCCCCCGTGGGGGCACGGAAAGGGAAATCGACCAAACAACATCTAGTACATCTGTGAGGCTTGGGGCATGATACAGGGATGGTTGGAGCCACACGTAGCCCATAAGGCTGGGGTACACTGAGTCACCCAGGATAGCACTAAGACTGAGATACATCAGAGCACCGTGTCAGACAGGACTAAGGGCAGCCTCCCTTAAACATTATTAATATCAAAGACGTGGCGGGTGAGATTGTGAGGGTGCTTTTAATATCACCTTGGCACGGTAGGGGGCGCTAGGGGAGTTCACGGTCACCCCTAGGACCCTGCGCTGTTACATATACACATCAGAATTGTTCAGGAAATGTGTGGCAAATGTTAACTGGTTACTTAAAAACCCAATGTGGCCAAAGCATTTCTAAAAACAGTTGGATTCATTCATCAGAAGTGTAACCGTTGGGCAGGTACTAATCAAGTAAGTGTGTGTGTGTGGGTGGGGGGGGGGACATCATTAATAGAACAATTACAGTTTTCTTTTTAGGATGAATAATAATCCATAGCATCCTTGAATCAGGAAGATCAATGTCAGGCCCGCTGTCTCAGCATGTTCAAAATTCAATTTCTAGTTCAAAATAGTAACTTATCTTGGATCTACTGGAGAAAATCTGATTGAATTCCAAAATTGTGAAAGATTTTTCCCCTCATGTAGGTTAAAAATAATTTTAGTAATTAGCTAAAGGGAGTGAAATTTCAGTTCATTAATAGTGCTACTCAAACAGTTTTAGGCTGCTTATAATGAAGAAAAAATGAAAAAGCGGCTATGAACCCTTCTGTTATGAATGGAAGTAGTTTGCTAGTATTGTTTTGGCAATCGAGAAATTCCCAAAATAGAGTACTGGATCAACTCCCAGTTAGAAGTAGCAAAACTTGCAGATGTTGCTTTTACAGATACAAACTGAATATGCATCAATGGCTACATGTGGCAATTCCTAGAGTTACATGAGGCAAACCATGTGGCTGTTTTGTTATGCTAATAGAAAATAATTACCTTGTCCAGTAGACCCTGATTCAGGAAGTCAACTAAAGATGTGTTTAATTTAAATGTGAGAACAGTTCATTGCGATTGTTTACTTGCTTCATAATCTGGTCTAGCTATGACTGACCAGGTGACTGATTCACCAGTTTCAGATTCATTTGTTTTTCACAGCGATACAGGTTCAAACCTTTGCCCCTCTCATCCTGTGCCACTCTGTTATCTGTCCATTATTTAGTTTATTAACTTTATTTTCCTCAAATTTATTTCTTCTTTTGTAATTTGGTTTGTCTGTTTCCACTTCTTATAGTTTATGAACCATTTCATATACTTGCTTTCTAAACCAAGGTCATCAACCCAATTCAACATACTTATAAAAATCTATAATTGTTATACTTGCATATTTTCGTGGTATATAATGCTTCTATGATTTCCACAATAATTTCCTGTGTGCACTTATTTATTTTTATTGTTTATCAATATAAATTTTCACTTAAAGGTCTAAAGATAGCAAGAGGAATAGTCCTCTTGTCTCCTATAATGTATAACTTCATTTGTGTTATGTTCAATAATAAAATAAATAAAGGGTCATCAGTAAGTCATCTATGTTATTTAAGTAATTTCTTTCAACAGCTACACATTTTGGGCTGATCCATATACCTTGCTGTAGCAAATTTTCTGTTTGAGGTCTATCAGCAGAATTCTTGCCTGATAAGAAACCTTGTCTGCCGGTGTTCCTGTTGACTGATTACAGCAAGCCAACAGATGATGTCCCCTTAAATCCACTGAAGCCATAACAAGAAATTTTCTAGGAATAGAATGGCCTCACTAGTTAAATATTATAATAATTTCCTTTTTCCTGTTTTTACTCTGTTCTTAGCTTGTTTTCCCCATTATGAAATTAATAGATGAATAGCATACAATCCCATCAATATAAAGTGAGGCAGGAAAATATTGTTTATGTCTTTTACAATAAAAGTAGACAGGTTCATTACATTTAGCTAATGTTTTACAGCATTTATTCCATACCCATTTTTCCTCTCCTTACACTCTGCATTCCCTTATGTCTCTAGAGCCATTCTGTCTTTGAACATGCTGTGACCTGAATTTGGATCATAAATAAATTACATGAGAGTCACTTACACTATCTTTTTTAGCCAGCGCACAGGTAAAATTTGTGCTAGAGAAAATGCTCTTACCTGGTCAAGGGTCACACAATCCCACATAACTTCAGTGCCCAATGAATAGCAATAGAATTCTAAGTTCAGGTAATCGATAAACTGCTATTTGTCCAAATGATTCAGAGAATAATTAAGAATAACACACAAATCTGCAAAAACAATTGACAGGTTTATGGATAGTACAAAAGGAGAAAAAGGGCTTAATTCATCAAACAGCTCATTGGGAATTGTGTAGGTCCAGCTCTTGTTGCTTACCTCAGCATTTAATAAGAATATTATGGAGACGTCCACATAAGCGCACACATGCCTCTTGCCCTGTCTCAAACGCCTTTGAGATGTGGCAAGAGGGACATGCGGGAATGAAAAAATATTCTCCATGCTGCAAGTTTGCAGCGTGGGGACAAAATTAGACCCCTGGATAGCCCAGGGTCAAAAAAAAAAAAAAATGCTCTGCAGGACAGCAGGGCAAGGCACGATCCCAGACTGTGCCTGGAGCAAATATAGGAGTCAGTCCTCCAGAAGAGACGCTCTGGTTTCAGCATGTAGGAATCCAGGTCACGCAGTGCTGTGTCACTGCCCACCTATGCCTGTAGCAGAGCTACAGCCAGGCCACCTGTTGCTACCAGTGCCACTGGGACCAGGCTGGGGGGAAGGCATGTTGCAGGGCCACGGGGTAGTGAGGGGATGCAGGGAGGCAAGTGGCCAGAGATGGCAGCACATGGCAGGACCCAGCCTGGCCCAGAGCCATGCAACTGCTAGTTTGGCTTTGCATCGGAGTGGGTCACGTGGCTCCTGTACAAAGGCACATTAGCTGCGCAGCTGGGGCTAGATTGGGCCAGCGGAGCTTGTTGGAAAATGCGCCCCAGCAGCCTGATCTGGTCTGGGCCACACAGCTACTGTGCCTTTGCACAGGAGCTGCATGACCCACTCAGTGCAAAGCCAGACTAGCCAGTTGTGTGGCACTGGGCTGGGTCTGCTGGGCAATGCCTCCCTGCCTGCGCAGTGGGGAGGCAGTGCTGCTGCCAGAGGCCAGACCCAGCACAGCATGCAGGGACCATGCGTCAAGCCACATTGGGGCCTGCCAGCACTGAGGCTGCTCATGCTGCCAGGCCAGCCTGGTTCCCAGGCTGGCCTGGCTGTGTGAGAGCCCCATTGGTGGCAGGACCTAGTGTGGCTCGGCATGTGGTCTTTGCCAGAGTCTGCCCACACGGTCCCTGTGGGCGTGTGGTCCTTGCCGCAGAACGTAAGTTATGGGCCCTGCACGGGGGGCTCTGGCTCTGCAGGGTGCCTGGGACCCTGCACAGGTAGGGGGCTGTGGCTCTGCCTCACGTGTGAAGAAAACCAAAAGCATACATTCACGCATATAGATCTTTAGAATTATTTTTTTTTATAATGATAGAGACACTGATAGGATTTGAAATTGCTTTAACATGGTAAATATACCAATAAAGCATTGCCCAACTGATCAATCCCTCTCTGTCTCTCTTTCTCTCTCTATATGTGTGTGTGTGTGTGTATATAGAGTGGTCTTTTGTTCTAATTGTAGAAGAATATAGATTTTGGGGTATTTTAAAAAATAGATTTGGGATGCTGCTACAGCAGTCCAGCTGGCACAAGGAATAGTCGCCCCAGGTACCAATTGGGTGGGCCCCAAAAGCTCCTGATAGTGAGTCACCCTGAGCTGCTTGCTAGGGCAGCTTTTTGTACTGCTGGGGACAGCACAGGTGCTGGCCTCAAGCTCTAGCTCCCCTGGCTGTAGATCTGCGAGGAGCCAGGCAGAGTTATTTTGCCCCAAGTGGCACAACAAAGTACATGTCCAGGCATGTGTGCTGTGGCAAAAAGCCCCAGCTCAAATTTGCTCCACTTCTTTTTGAACTGCTGCAAGTGCACGTGCCTGCATATGTGGACATGCCCTGTGAGGATTAGTTAGCAGTCATAAAGGCTGTTTGCAGACATTAAAAAAAACAAACCCCAAAACTGAGCTTTACTTTACATGCATCATGCTCCCATGCCAAGCCCAGTGCATGCCCGGAAGAGGCAACGCATTAGTTGGATTTGGCTTGCCCAACATTTGTATAGATTGAGCACTTTAGTGGGGCTTTTTGGGCACTTTTCTCTAATAGCTGATGGACTCAGCTTTAGATAAAAACACCAATAAGCCCCACTGAAGTGCCCAATCTATACAAATATTGGGCAAGCCAAGTCCAACTAATGCATTGCCTCTTCCAGTAGAGTGTGTTTTGTTTTGTTTTTAACATCTGCAAGCAGATGCTTTGCAAATGAATGTCTAATGGCAAGAACAGAAACTCCCAATGCTTTAGCTTTTTGGCATTCTTCATTAAACATCCAAGGGAAGCAATTTATTTGGTCAAGCCAGTAAAGCTTATTTGGTTATAAAAGAAAAAGTCATATGACAAATCTTGAACTCGGAGACCTTCACAGGGAAACTGCGAGTACCACTCCTTCACTCAGCTGCCGTGGAATCCAGTACAGTCTGACCATTCAGTAAACAGCACTTTAAAATCTGAGCTGCACTTTTGAGCTCTCACCCAAAGGGCTGTGCCGACGTGAAGTGCAGTAATGTGAAAAAAAAAATTCTGCTTCTGGCCCACAAGAGCCATGATTCTGGAGACTGTAGCTAGGACATTGGTTCTCAACCTTTTTTGGTGCAAAGAACCATAGTTTTTGCTGCCCTATTTGCATTAATTGTCCCATGCAATCTGTCCATCGGCAGTTGGAGTATCATAGAATTATAGAATCATAGAAGTAGGGTCAGAAGGGACCTTGTAGATCTTCAAGTCTG
>NW_017728886.1:109631386-109641448 GCF_001723895.1 Crocodylus porosus | reverse complement strand
TTCCCTCTCTCATTAAGGAGACAAGGAGGGCTGGCAGCCGTGCTTATTTAGAGGACAACACTATTGATGGGAGCTAACAGCTATTGATAATGCATTTTTAATAATATTTCTAACACCACCACACCCTCCAGCACTAGCTGGGGAACCCCTAGAATGAGGTCCCTCTGCTGCCTTTTCCCCCTCCCATTCTGATAATTTTGCAGCCTCACAGGGAGGAGGGGTTGTTGTTAAGGGAAACTTGCTTCAGGCTGGCAGCCAGCAGATAGATTCCCCTCCCCACTAGAACCAACAGTGAACTTCTGTTTATTCCCAGAGATCATTATAACTCAGAACGAGTTATGAAGTGCACCGGGAGCTGCACTTCTTTCTGCCCCTAAGTTGGTGCGTGGGGCTAGTGACCCACCCCTTTCTTATGCTACTTGTAATATCTGAGCTACTGTCAGAAGCTGCCCTGAACATTTCCACTCTTCCCAGAGAGGAGAGGCTATTGACTATAAGGTGTTCAGTTTCTTGAGCAAAATACATTCTACATTTGGAGGTTAGTCAGTTTATAGGCTATAGTGTCAGCTATTAGATACTGTAGTTGCTGGGGCACTAGAGCCAGACACAGTCTAGCCCCCAACAAGGCAATAATGCAGTAATTTGAATTCAATTGAATTACTTTATTAGAAAAAAAAACGGTTTGACATTTTAATGTTCACAGTAAGTTCACACCTCATTGAAAAGAACCTGGTTGGAGAGGGATGTGTTCCCAGGTGTGATTTTTCTTTAACCCATATAAATATATTAATTTATTCCCTTTCAAATCAAAGGGACACAATCATAGTAAACCAAATATCCATGCTACAGTTAAGCTTTCAAATGTCAAGATTTTTACTTACAGCACTGTTCAGCAAGTAGAGGATTTTTTTTAACCATGAATGTTGTGTCTTTATTTTCCACTCCTATATCCCAAGAATAGCTATAGGACTTTTATTCAAACAACTGTTTAAACAGAGATCAAATGTGGATAATGCAACCCAAGAGTTGAATATATTGAAGTTATAGGAATATGAGTGTAAAGGGTTATGATGGGAAATGTTTGTAGCTTTTTTCAAATGAGTTTCTCGTTTTCCTGATGACAACCTTTTTTAATTTTATGGCTAAAATGATTGATTTGTTAGGATAAGTGATAATATTTATTTAGGAGATAAGGAGTATCACATATGATGATCCTATTAAAACCAGTTGGCAAGCTCTTTGCTATATACTAGATATGTTAAAAACATGGCATGATTCCATGTGCCAGAAAAAAATCTGGTATGCAGAGGCTTCCCACCACTCAGCCAGAGTTTCAACACAACAGAGTTTCCAGCAGCTATCCTGAGGGGCCTTGTAACAGAGAGCCTAAGGCTCCTGTTATTTTTAAGGAGCAAAAACGTAGTACATAGAGCCAGGCATCTGCATGGGGCCGAGCTACAACAGAGTAAGCAGTGAAGAAACACTGCTTCCTAAGCAGAGCTGCACATTTAAGAAAAGTGAATACCTGCAGCCAGTTGAAAGAGCAGTGCTCCATATAAGCTGGCTGCAAGTAAATAGCGAGCCAGAAGTTTAAAGCTATGAGGACATATTCCAGAGCTACTTGCTTAGCAATGTTTTAATAGGGCAAAGCCCTGCTATAGACAACAAGGGTGCTGTTAGAGCCACAGGTGTAAGCCACCAGGGAGACCAGCCATCGGGCCCAAATGAAAAATGCTTGCAGCTGGCTGGGGAAGCCACTTGACCAGTAAGGGGTGGTGCTGGGGCAGCCTATAAACCTAGTACCTGAGTTAGGGTGGTCAGTGTGACCCTGAAGATGACAAATGAGGGAGTATCCAGAGCAGGAAAAATGTTGAGTAGCCTCTAATAGACACATGGGCTATCCTGGGCTAGGTAGGTAGGATGCTGGTCATTTAGAGGGAACTCTAATTTAGGGTAAAGAGGAGTTTTATGGGTCTGATGAGAAGCTGCAGTTTGGGTTAAGGCACAGGGAGAAACTTGTGTTCTAGCCAAGAGGGCTTTATTCTTTTGTTACAACTATGACTGATGGTTTGGGTCAGGGACTAGTAGGGGAGGTTGGAGGTCTCAGCAGTGCATGAGGGATGTGTGACTATCTTGAGCCCTGCCAGAGGGAAGGGGCTTGATTGTACTCCACAAAGAAGTGGAAGCTTAATGTGGGACATGGCTAGGGAGCCCAGTGCCAGGGGAGGATGGAGACAGAACTAGGTGGCTTGTGCCCAAAGAGGGGCAGAGACTAGCGCCTTTATCGGCAAAGGCTGTGGTGAGTTAGTACTCCTAGAGCTGAAAATGTTTTGGAAGCCAAACAAGAAAGTGAACCTCATGTTCCAGATGCTACATTGCAGGGATGAGACCTAGAAGAATACTGGAGGCAAGAACAGCTGTGCCTTTTGCCAGGGCTTGGGCTATTGCATCATGTATCGTCCTGAGTTGGAAGTTGCAGACCAAACCAGGCAGCAACATCAGAGCAAGGGCTACCTGATGCACAGATTCATGAACTTCTAGGGCTCTGCTACCTACTGTCTTGGTATTGACTGCTAGGACACAGGGGCAACTTCACCCATTTTCCTACCATAATAGGGCGAAGATGGATCAAAGGGAACAGCCTAGAAAGGGTTAATGAAGAGAGTAATTACTTGTCCAGCTGTAACTAAGCAACCCATTAGTAACAGCTGCCTGCAATCTAGGCAGAGTGGGGAAAGTGGATAGGAAGGCTTTAGGGATGCAGCTTGAGAGACTTTGGGAAGACCAAAGAGAGATTTATGAAGCAAAGACAACTGAAAGTGGCCCAGGGTGGTGGCAAAGACTAGATGTAGCCCTTCTGTTCCTTAACATGGAATATGTATGCTGCAACCCAGGGTTGTCCTGCTTCTCCTTTCCCTTGTGGAAGGGGAAATGATGGCCCTTGAGTAAAAGTAAGGTAGGGTTGCTGTCATGGGTACCCTTTTAGGCAAGAATAATTAATCTCCATGTACAGCTAGTGGTAAACAATGGTCAGTTTTTTCTTTTCATTTAACTGTGGCTTTAAGTCAAATAATTTAAAATACATTCATACCAAAAGTGGGCAGTGAGTTAATAGCTAAATCAAATGTCAGAAATATTCCTTCTACGAGGATGGCTAGTCGTGCTTCCGATCTCTGACATAGACAATTGCGACTCATAGTAGAATATCTTCTACTAGGACAAGATTATTTTGGGGGAAAAAAGTCTTTAATTGCAAGCCTCTGGGCACAAACACTCTTCATCAGGCATTGGAGAAAAGCTTGTGAAACTTCTCCAGAGTAGAAATGAAAGTTCATGTTTCATAGGATTTCACAGAGGCACCTATAGATGGGAAAACTGCTCTGGGCAGTCAGCTCACTGCTGAGGACTGTCTTTTGCTGTAAGGGTGGTCCTTGAGCCTTGTAACCTTGGTTTCCCCCCCCCGCCCCATGTCTCTTTCTAAGAATATGAAGAGCAGGACTGTTCAAATGGCTTGCATCCATAGATGCTTCTCAAGCAAATCCTGGGATGTCATTCTCCTGTTCTACTCTGCCTTGATAAGGCCGCAGCTGGAGTGCTGCATCCAGTTTTGGGCTCCATAACTCAAAAAGGATGTGGAGAAGCTTGAGAGTCCAGGGGAGAGCCATGTGCATAATCAGAGGTCAGGAAAACAGACCTTATAATGAGAGGCTGAGAGCTATGGGACTCTTCAGCCTGGAACAGTGCAGGCTCTGGGTCGATCTGGTGGCTGCATATAAGTTTATTAGGGGTGCTCACCAGGATCTGGGGAATGTCTGTTCACCAGAGCGCCCCAAGGGATGACAGGGTTGAATGGTCACAAACTCCACTGTGACTGATTCAGGCTGGACATAAGAAAGAATTTCTTCACTGTCTAAGCCCCCCATGGTTTGGAATAGACTGCCATTGGAGGTGGTTCAAGCACCCATTTTGAACGCCTTCAAGATGCATTTGGATGTTTTATCTTGCTGGGATCCTATGATCCCTGCTGACTTCCTGTCTCTGGAGCAGGGGGCTGGACTTGATCCTCTGGGGTCCCTTCTGGCCCAAATGCCTATGAAACATTGTCATGTCCCCACTACATGGGTTTAGGGATTGTACATTCTCTCTGGGCTTAGGTGTGTTGTAGAGAGTTCTATGTTCTAGTCTAGGTACCTATACTGTATGGCTCTAATTCTTATTTTTTGTTAGGTGAATGGAGTTGTATTATGGCCCTCTTATACACTTTACTTGTCCAAGTTGGTTCACTGAACTAATGGTATTGTTCTGAGGAAAGAAATGCATCTGTTTGCTCAACTCATCTTATTCTGGCCACTTCAATAAATAACTGAGCTGCACCCACTTGCTGAGATGATTTCTGTGGAAGTCAACACTACTTGCATGAGTAAAGCTAGCAGGATCTGGCATCAAATCTCTGGTAAGAATTTCAAGTTATTCAAATGTGTTGTATCTTATTTGTACACATCTATGCCAAGTCTAAAATTTGAACTATAAATTGCTGTTTTTTCCCCATGCAGTACTTTCAAAATGCAAATAAAAATATGTACAGCTCTTAAACAGTTCCTCAAGAGGAAGAAAAATCTTTCTCCTTATCTTTCAGTTTATTTGATCTAGGTATTCATTTTTAAATTCATCTTTAATGACAACTAGGAATAGCAAAAATGACTATAAACATAAGCATTTACAAATAGCTCTACTTCCATTTAAAAAAATGGAACACCTTATTTCTTATTCTAAAGGTGGTAGAAGGTGCCTAGAATAGATGGTGTGGCATAAAATGTTCTGGAACTTAAAAATAATACCAATACTAATGTATTGATGGTTTCAAACAGCTGCTGTTACGATTTTTGAGTCAGAAGTTTGGCATAAAGCATACACATGTATGAGTGCACACAAAGTTTTTGTGAAGTCCAAAACTATAATATTAAATACTTTGATCAGGCAAATAGTAATATTACTATTGTACGTGTCATGGGTTGCCACATCCGATGGGAGGGTGTTTTTTGGGTTTTTTTTGTTTTTGTTTTTTTTGCTGGGAGGGGGTTAATTAAGTTCAATTGCTTATCACAGGTTGAATCTGTCTTTCTTGTACCTTCACTTATCCTGACAGACAAACATGTAAACAGTGCACAATGGGAATCTGGGCATAGATAAAGGTGTGTGCTTACTCCAGCAATGTTTGTTGCGTTTTAAAGTGGGAGTACATGTCTGTCCACAGTATCTATTCTTGGCACTTTGTAAAATAGCCAAATTCCACAATCATGCCATAATGCGCAAGGTACTATATTCATCACTGCATGATTTGGCTAGCATACAAACAGTGCTCACACAAATATACAAACACTTCATGTTTTCAGAGCTGTGCCAGTTTTGCCCCTTTCAATTGTAGCTAAAATGTCATCTCTTCCTTGCATCCAGTGAAGTGAATAAACTTCCTCCCATCTCAGAATGACCAGGGCTACATACTATAGAAACAGTGTGCTGTTTGTGTGGGTGTTTTTGTTTTTGTTTTTTTTTCCCCTGTGAAAGGTTTAGGCTTGCATTCTTTTTGAAGAATAAAGACAGCCTAGTAATCCTTGAAGTAGACCGTATGCTATACAAGCAGTATGTAGCAAGTCAACGAAACGACCCAATTTTAGAATAATAGCTATTGGATTGAAAGAACTTTCAATCCTAAATATAAAGGAATGCATACTCCTTATTTTGCTGGTGTATTTTCTATATCTACCATCCATCTCAACACGGGTGAAATTCCTGCCTGCGCAAGGGTATAGGTTGTAGCCATGTTGATCTAAGGATCTTGGGGTACAACTGATATCTTTTAAATCAATTAAAATAGTTGGAGAAAAATTCTTTGTAAGCTTTTTGGGTGCAAACACCCTTCATCGGGCTTAGGAAGTATCTGCAGTTGGTCTGTGTTCTTCCTGGATGGGACAGAATAGAAGCCAGAGCCCAGTTTGAGTGAAAATGCAAACTGAAGCACTGATGGGCAGTCAATGGGTGAAAAATGGGAGGGGAATGTAGAGCTGCTGATGACTCTTTCCTCTTCTCTCTTCTCCCATGGCTGGGCTGGGTGGGGCCAAGAGACCCACTGCAGGCTTGACGGAATCACTTAATAGGCCAGATCCAACCTGTGGGCTCTGTTGTTTTGGTTGGGGGTTTTTGTTGGGGTTTCTTTTGCTTCTCTCCCTTTTTTTTTTTCTCCCCCCCCCCCCATGCTCTATGCTCTCAGTCACTTTGTACACTGGATAGTACAATGCGTGGGAGATCCAGAAATTTTATCATAGTGAGCCAAGAGTCCACTCTTTCAATTTCCATATATCACTTTTGTATAATACTGAGACACTGGCTGTCTTCTGCCTATTCAAACCAGTGTTGATTTTTTACTTTCTAAATGACTTTCCAATAGCTTTTTAATATTGGGAAAATGTATGCAACAGGAATGAGAATTTTTCAAGAAATGATTACTGGTATGGTTCTTTTATATTCTTCCTCCCTGAGGTGTCAAATTTCACCAACAAATTTGTATAAAACTAAGCAGACACTGGTTGGTTTTTGTTTGTTTTTTTCCCTTTGTATTATTTTTGTTTTTCTTGTGGTAGGTTTTTTTGGTATTAAGTTAAACATCAAACTTGGATTGAATCAAGAGATAAATACTGCCTGACTTGAAGTCAGTATTAAACTTCATGGGAAAACCTAACTTAATGCTCACTGAAATATAGTGAGTATATTTAGATGTTGTCTTTTTTTTTTTTTTTTTATTGTTTCTTTGTCCCACCACTACAAACAGCAACAAGAACTGAAGTAAGAAACAGGCATGTAATGTAAGAAAATAATGCAACACTATTGCCTCGATGATTTTGGATCATATAACACAATCTGATTCAGTGCCTTTTAACTGAGTTTACTCCTTCTGTGGTTTGATCTTGCCCCTCCACTTGAAATCCCTGGAAGAACTTCCGTTGACAGTTCAGGATCAAGACTTGCAAGAACATCATTGCTAACAACTGCAAGACAAAAGTCCAGATGACTAATACTCACAAAATACTGCTAATGCTATGGGTGTAGTAAGTGGCACTGGAAAAAGCTGACTATGCTTTGGAAAGGTGGGGGTGGTGGGGTACATGGGGAAACTTGTGCTGACCAGCCTATAGTGGGAAAGGGGGAGAGCTTCCTAGATATATATATTTTAAAGCAGCATTCCATCTCCTGGCTCCTTCCCCTCCCCCCAATATACTACTAGGCATGGGGCTGTCTTCCTGGCTCCAGTGGCCAGAGGGTGCAGTGCTGCCCCTGCCATGGTGAAGACTCTTGCAGGGAGAGAACCACACTGGTGTCCCCTCTCAGTTTGATGCTGGGACTGGTGCCCTGATTACTCTCTTCCCCTAGTTCCTGCACTACCCTGAAAGTCACATCCTCAAATATAGCTCTCCATGTCTATGGCATGCTTGCACTGCAAGCAAATAAGATGTTGTAGTGGATTCAGGCATTCCTACTTAGTCACTGATCTATTTAGAATGGATGAGAATTGTACAGGAGATGCTAAAACTTGGGGCTAACTGGCTAATCAAGAGGATGCCTGCAGGGGACTGAGTTTCTATAGCCACTGCTAGGATAGCACCAGGGAGATGATGCTCTAACTGCTCCACCTTTTTAAAGCTACATAAGAAGGAAGATGGCAAGCAATGATGCAACTATAGCCCACCCAGTGAAACTGGCAGAACTTCCAGGGGGTGGGGTAAGGGTGAAAGGACTGAGCTGGGGGGTTGCTATAGACTGCTTCTCAGCAGAGGGGGAGAGGCTGAAAAGCACAAAGAATGATTAGTAGCAGAAGGCTGAAGTACTATGGAGTGCAATAAGTTTAATGTCTTCAAGAGAGGCTTGCTATGCCACTTGCAGCTTAACTGATGTTGCATCTTGGTCCACATTCTAGAGGAGAACAGTGCCTATTAATACACTGTCTCAGGTGCAGTCCATGCCAGTTCCAATACAATGCTCATTGCCCTGCTAAATTTCCTCTTCTGCAATATATGCACCCTTGTGGGTGATTTACATGGCACCTCTTGCTTGTTAGTCTGCTTTTTTTTTTTTATTATTATAAATAAGGGAGGTGTCAAGAGCAAATCCAAGTGAAGGCTCCAGGAGTCTCATTGTGTCTCCTGCCTTGGACCATTTCAAAAGACCAGTTGCCTTTGCCTCATGAAGACATACCCTTCTCAGTTTGAAGAAAAAAATTGCAGAAAACCAACAATGGACACCAGCTCTTCATTTCAAATGTACAGAACCTCTGGATTTCCAAAGGAACATAGGAGAGCAGCACACGGTACAGGAAACAATGCATACTCTGCTACCTAGCTCAGTGCTGCTCCTGATGTAAATGCAAATTGTGGCCTGAACAGAAGTGCAACAAAGCAGCTGGGTGCCTGGGGTTAGCAGAACAAGTAGGGACAGCAGTCACTTCAGCTGCTGCTCTGGCAGCAACTGATGACGTTTCCCTGTCTCTCTCTCTCTCTCTCCTGAAGTTGGTACCTAGGGCAGCTGCCTCAGTAGTTTTCCCCTTAGTTACACTACTGGGGCTGAAAGAGTGAAGAGCTCATTGTGATGCCTGCTAATAAATAGGGGAGATGGAAGCTAACAACTGTCTGAGAACTCCACATGGACAGAGATGCTGTAGGTACCTGTTGATGAGCAAGGGAACTAATTGTTTGGGCCTGGCCTCACTTGACTTTCTACTGTATGGCAGTTCAGGGCAGTTGATTTAAAACATAAAACTCAAGAATTTATTTATTTTTGAGGCTGGAATGAGGATAATGAGGTTTGGTGGCTACCTAGGTGGAAGTCCTTGTGAGCAGCAGTGTAAAGAGGGACTCTTGTGAGGATCTCCCTATCCAGTAGTACCAGAGTTACGATCACTTCAGGATGTGGAATGGACAAGTCCCTAAACTTCACAGCCCTTAGCAGGTGAAAGATCAACCTGGCTCAACTCTAATCTCTCTCGCCCTGTAGGAGTATGACGAGGGGTAAAAGGTAGTGGCTAGTTACCTTATCAGCCATGGGATGGATTCAGGACCACTGGTGGGGTGGTGGTGTCACCTGTTGCTTTATTAATCCAGTTTTCCTAGGTTGCTGTCGTACTGTTTTTTGTTTTCATTTTGGATCTGTCTGTAGCTCTAGGACTTCTTGCTTGTGATGACCACTTTTTTTTTTTTTTCTTTCCTAAGTGCCTGGATTTAATTTCCTAGGATTCTGGCTGAGGCATTTAACATCTCTCTTTTGCGCAGGGGGGATGGGGAGAAGGCGGGGAGGGGGCCGATTCTACTGCCAAGCAGCACTTGGCTGGCAAGAAGATTACATAAATAGTATAACTTTCCAATGCAATCCTCATAGATGGGGATTACTAAACCAGAAAATGGGAGAAAAAACTGCAGAAGGATAAAGTAGAATGGAAAGAGAATGATTTCTGAATCCTCCCATCCTCCTTTAGAGAGATGTCAAGCCCTAGTCAGATCATACTGGGAATTAAGGAACTTCAAAGAGAGTCTAATATATTAAAGTTGAGTTCCAGTCTTATTCAGGTTTGGTACCTATGCTCTTGGACCAATTTGTAGAAAGGTTATAGGATTCTTTAGAGTCTTTAAAAGTGTCTTTTTTTTTTTTTTCTGTGCTCCCCATAACTGTAAGCAGTTGTCCTGCATCTAGTGCAGCCAAAGGAGGATTTAAGATGAATATTGTATCTTGATGAAACTTCTGTGCTTTTTTTTGAGGATTGAAATATGAAGGAGGTAGATGCATTGCATGATAAACTGGGTGCATCTACACATTCATTAATGCTCCACAGCTACTGCATGTTAAATTTAGTTCCTGTGATGCAAAAGATTGCGGTTTGTTTCTTGGAGGCTCGCAAAGAATCTCAGACACACAGTCATTTAGCAGCACAAAAGGTGTATTTGCAAATAGGGTCAGAGCAGAGTCAAAAACTCAGATTACTCTGAATCCACCAAGGAATTTTTGCAGGCTGTATTTATC
>NW_017728886.1:109623716-109631203 GCF_001723895.1 Crocodylus porosus | reverse complement strand
AAGCTGTGGCAAGGCTGGGCAAGGAAAAAAGTCCTTGGCAGTGTTTCTTTCTTATCAGGTGCAAGATGCAAGCTGTGTATTTCTAACAATACTCCATTTCTAACACCTGCATAACCAAGTACTAAATAGATATGCAGTAATGGGTACTACTGTGCAGTAGTGTCAGTGCACGGCTTTAGTGACAATAACAACACGATAGCCTAGTACTAATGAACAGTAACATACGAGCACAGGTTTTGCCCTGCATGCTACTAAGCAGTGTTGGGCTACCGTACCATGTTAGGCTAGCATCTTGTGGAGGTGCACCCACTGATGTAAAAGGAAGACGTTTTATTAGACAGAATCAATATTTTTCCCAGTAGTTCTGTTTTTGCTTTTTTTTTTTTTTTGTGGGTGAGGGAGGGGATGCTAAATGTAAAGAACACTTAAAGTAATCTATGAACTGGTGAAAGAAGTAAATTTTATTTAAGCCACTGAACTTAAAAAAAAGCACAAATCAATATAGTAACATCACCCTAGTCGCATGATTGGCTTGTCTTTTATTTCTGAGATTTTATTTTTTTCATATTTTAAATTGGCTACTTTTGTGGCATACTTCTGTCCCTGAAACAACCCCAACATTAGTTTCACAGACAGGTGTTTGTTTGTTTTGTTTTTTTTGGGGGGGGGGGTTGTGTTTTTTTCCTGAACTTGATTGTCTCACCACTCCAGAAATGAATCCCACAGATGTACTGTAGATATTCCTGTTGTTTGAATCCTGTTTACCTTTAGTAAAGGCCATGCTTGTGTTTTATTTCAAGCACTTCTTTTTTTCTCCAGTGAAATGCATGTTGCAGGCTAAAAAATTTAAAGCTGAGGATAGGCTAATGTTTTGCTGAGGAAATGGAAGTCTAAAGAAATGACTGTAGTGAAGAAACAGTAGTTACTTGTAACGTGTACCGCTTCCTCTTTCCTGCATAAAATTTTAAAAGAATGAGATACCCTGCCTCCTGAGGCTTTTGGGAAAACTCTCACTTGGAATTGCATATTAGTGTTTTAAATAAACATAATGTTATAAAGTTGTTCTCTCCAATAATTAAGTAAGAATTTAAAACTTTTTTAAAATACTACTTATAAGTATGGAATAGCTTCTTTGTTTGCCTTAGTTTTGTAAGAGCACAGCTATTCAGTATAGAACTGTCTCAAGAGAACGTTGCTAAGGCTGTAAAATCTAGTCTTCTCAAGTTACGAAATGCCAGCAGTTAAGGTTGAACAAGCAACCTTTAATTTAGTCCCTTTTGGACTTGCACATTATGAAGCAATCTTTATTTTCATGATGCTATACTCTTTCTGCAGGCCCCTGTATCACTCTGGATGCGGGATAAATAGTACCTGCTTAGCAAGCAGATCTTGTATATTTGGCATTACCTTCGCTGGTCAGTTTGTAGCCTTGCCTTGCATATTGCATGCTATTCACACTCTGAAAAGAGAGTTGTTAATATCTTCATGGACTTTTCTGTAGTGCTTTAAAGTTTTTAATGTGATGTTATCTAGGCACTCAACAAGCATTACTTCTTGTATTTACCTGTCTTTTCCATTTTAACTAAATTTCCTCCCTTTATTCCATATTCCACCCTCTTTTTTCCTCTTCAGATCTCGGTTCTAGTCTCTCTCCATCTGCTCTTGGTTTCTCTACCACCTACTTGCTTCCAGTCTCAGTTACTTTGTCCAGAAGTCATGCTTGCTTCTGCCCTGCCCTCACTCTTGCTAACACCCACCATCCCCTTGGTTCCTAGCCTCTGTTACAGGAGACTATGGACTATAGGCATAAAGTAGCTCAACTCTCAGATTCTTCTTCCCGTCATCTTCCAGGCCCAGTTTCTAATCCCACCCAAACTCTCTTCTAATTTACTTCTCCAAATCTCTCACAAGTATGGTCCTTGTCCCTTCAGTTTTTATAGAAAGCAGTTTTCTAACTCACAAGATCACCATTGGGAGTACAGCAGACACAAAGTTATTTCTTTTGATTCAAGCCCCCAGGCCCAGCACTGCCTGCAGCAGCCCAGAGTGGTAACTGCAAAGAAAGTATTTGTCAGCTCGAGCTGGAATCATTTGCAGGAAGTTTACTTGCTAAAAGCTAAGTCTCCAATGGGCACTAAAATTTTTTTCAAAGGCTTAACAGTTAACTTTAAAAGGGTTCAAATTTAACTACCACGGACAGAACATGCTTCCATAGTCAATCTTCTCAAACTGCTTCCTTTCTCATTCAAAATTTTTTTCTCTTATTGGTTCATCCAGAGGGAGATGCCTAGTATTTTGCATAGCTTTTTTTTTTCCCCAGCAAAGATGTATCCAAAATATTTTTTTGTAATTGTGATGGTGTAAAAAAAAAAAAAAAAAGGCCAGTTCTCTCAAATCTGGAGTGTAGCTTTGTGCTGAGCCTTTTAAGGCCAAGTCCTACCTTGATAAGATGGATTTGAAGGATACCTTGTGCTTAAAGACATGGACCACTGAAAACACCAAGGCTTAGCTCCCAGCAGTAGTCTCATACAAGCCCTAAAGCTTTCCTGGACCTTATAAAGAAGGCCCAGACCTCACTTGCTTCCAGTCTTACTTTCCTTCCCTGGAAATCTTTGGAACTGACCTTGGCAGCACAGACCACAAGCACAGGGAGTCTAGCAGCTGTAATCCTGCAACTTTGAGGTCCTGGCTTCCGCTTCCCATATCTCATTACTCTTTCTCCTGGGAAGGAGTACTCATGATTATTTAACATCTGTGAAGTAAAGAACAATGGGTCATTAATAGGCCATTGACTCCGTAACCTACAGGGGTGGGGCAGCATCCCAGATTTCACACTGTCCCATAAAGTAACTCTACTCTGACAGCAGCATATTGAAGCAGGGATGCATTATGGCCCCACTCTTTGGCATCCCAAAGCACCCCTCCTGACCTGTTTCCTCTCTTTCAGTAGGGCCTGGTAATCCAGTCTTAGCTGCCTTAAAGAATGCAAGCCAGAAGGATTCCCATCTTCAGCTAAAAGGAGAAGCTCTCAATTGTTGCCATAGTTGCCCAGGTCTTCCCACTGTGGATAAGCATGACCAAATCTAGATTAAGTGACTTACCAAAGGTTAAACTGGAAGTCCTGAAAGAAACTCAGATCTCATAATTAACAGTTTTGTGCCTTGACCATATTTACTCACTTTTAAAAAGAGCATTTTGAGCTGACAGTGGGAGGTAGATGAACTATTCATAGCAAATAAATTATCTGCCCAACATAGCCTTTTTCAGTCTTTTCACTGACAATTCACAAAAATAGGCTGATTGTTATGAATATGCTTGTTATTTTAATTGTTCAACAAACAACTTATCTGAACCTGATTTATCCCATGAGTTGTTCATGATCTATTTCCTAAGACTGTGTCTTTGATTATTCACTAGACATGCCTATGATTAGTGCCTATTGTTTCTGTTGCCTGATAGAATAACTAAAATATTAGCAATAAGCATGCTTGTCAGGGGTCCTAGTGGGCACCCCAGCCTGGGATAATTGCCTAGTTGGCCACACCTGCCTGGGGCTCCGACTGGCCCTTATCCAGCTAGTGACTCCATCTGAGCTTCTTGATTGGCTACTGGGAGAGCAGCCTACCCATTTACTTCCAGCTGTGGCAACAGACTCCAAACCAGGCAACAGTTCTTGATGAAGCTCTGCCTTGCAAAGCCTCTGAGATCTAGTACTCCTGGCTTCCTCTTTCAGCTTGCTCTATTTCTAGACTGGTTTCTGAATTTCCCCATGGATCTGGTAATTCAGCTTTGACTCCTGAACTGCAAGATGACCTGTGGTAGGTGGCTTTTTTTTTTTTTTAATTTTATTTAGATTTAGCCTTGTGTTGGACTCTGCTTTGATCTTTCTCTGGCCCTCCTCTGATAGGTGAACTACTAGGTCAGACCACCCATGACCCAGTTCATTACAATGCTAATGTTATTGTTAACTTGTTATCCAAAGCATCCACTACACATTTATGAACATATAAAACTAACCTGGCTCAGTTTTTAGCTTTTAAAAGTAAACTTATGTTGGTATCTACTAGCTACCAAAATTAAGAGCAGATGCTAGGCAAGTGTCGTCTTTTTTTTTTTTTTTTTTTTCTCCCCCAACCTTTTCCTAAATGCTAGTGAACATTTTTGCAAACATGTGGTGGTTCTCCCCTTTTTCCCACCCCCACCCCCAATTGCATATACAAAACACCCTTATAAGGACAGAAATAGACTTCAACTCTTACTCAAGTTAGTGGATTGTGTGGGAGTCTACCCACACAAACTGTCCAGTGGAAGTCGGAGCATATGTCTTGCATCTACGGTGGCAGTCCAGATGGAATCGCCTCTTGCCAAATGACTGTTTGGTAACCTATGCTACTGCATCTGTACTACTATAAGTATACTTGAACTAATTAAGTTAAAGTTATCTTTGGCTATGTCAACATCCAGGTTTCCCTCAGTTTATGCTGTACTGGAGAATGGTGCACAATATTCCTGGAAAATGATGCATAACTAGAATTCACATAAAGGGAGCCCACTCTACAACCTAACAAATAGACATTCCAAGACCTCAATTGTACTGATCCCAGACCTAGTTCCATCACTCTTACAAGACAACTTTGGTACTTGCCAACAGCAGACAGTACACAAGCACAGGCTGGTAGCAAATGTTACCATAATGGGGATGGCAATTACAGAAATGCATGGTTGTAGACAAGGAGTGAGGAGCACAGATCCAAACAGAAGACTATTCAAGTGTGTATCAATCCCACAATGCACTGCACAAAGCAGCTGACTGGGCTTCCACCATGCTAATCGCACACAAGCATAAATTTACCTAGCATATAACAAACCTTTGGTATAAAAAGTCATCACATAAGAGCAAATTTGCACATACAGAAGCCACATAAAGCGAGGGGAAACCTGTAGACTACCATTGCATCTTTATAGATGGGTGAAGAGTTGCTGGATATGCTTTCTTAAAAATGGGCTTCTTATTTATTTTTATGTAGGCTCATAAGAGAGCAGGGGGCAGGACTAGATGACCTCATGGGGTACTGCTTAGGATAGGATTGTCCCTGATTAAACCATTCTAGCCAAGTGTCTGTCCAAACTGCTCCTTGAAAATTTCCAGGGATAGAGAATACACAACTTCTCCAGGTAGCCTGCTTCAATTCTGGCCCACTCTCATAGTCGAGAAGTTCCTCCTAATCTCCAACCTAAATGTCTTCTGTTGTAGCTTGAGGCCATTGCTTCTAGTCTGGTCCCCTACAGCCACAGAAAAGAACCCATCCATCCTCTTTAAGACTGTTATCAAATCCCTGTCCATATTTCTTCTCAAGGCTAAATAGTCCTAGCTCTTTCAGTTTTTATCATAAGTCTTGCTTCCTAGGCCACTAATAATTTGTTGCTCTCCAATCCTTCCACATCTTTTTTTGAAGCATGGGGCCCAAAACTGGACCTGGTACACCAGAATACTGGGGAAGAATCACTTCCCTTGATTTGCAAATAACATTCCTATTAACACAACCTACTACAGGGTTTTGGGTTTGTTTTTTTGTTTGTTTGTTTGTTTCTTTTGCAAAAAAAGCACACTGAATCATACTCCACTTAAATTTTACTGTAATCACCAGACCCTTCCCTGCACTACTGAAGCCTAGCCAGCTATTTCCCAGTCTGTATTTGTGCATGCACAAATTTTCTTGTTGACTGCAGACCATTACTTGAGGCCATTCTGGATCCCATCCCTGCCTTCCAGCATGCCTGCAATTCCACCCAACTAGGTGTCATCTAGAAACTTGTTAAACATGTAGTCGCTCCCATTGTCCAAATCATTAAGGAAGGTATTAAACAAAACTAGACCCATAGGTGCACTTTTTTTTTTTAATTTTGAAGAATGTAAATCCAAGAAATTTGACCTTGCTGTTTTCTTACTGCTTGTGAAAGACCAAATTTGGTGGAACCACCAGAAAATTTCTGGAGGGACAAGTCACCCTGCAGTAGGTCCTGTAGGTCATTCTTCCTATGTTCCAGCTTAGATGGTTGATCCAGATTTTAGCACATTAAATTTTGGAAGGCATTGTCTGATCTGGGATTTATAGGAGTCCTCACTACATGCAAAGGTTATGTTATCAAAAACAACTAGGTGCAAGCCTTTAAATGGGAAGTTCACATTCATTCTTGTGTCTTTAATAGATGTTTGATATTCAAAATTTGACTATACTATCTTTGCCCATCTTTTTTTTTTTTTTAAATCTGTATGTTGTTTGTATAATAGATAAATTGCCTCTCTAATCTCTTCAAACTGTGTGATTTCGTGCAAGAGTAGGTCTAACATTGTTGTCATTGCATTGGTACCACTGGGAAGAGATTTGACTGTGGTAATGTTATACAATATTTTGCAATTTCAGCCTCGTGCAGGGTATTTCTTTTTACATTTTTCAAAAACCCCATATACTTAATAAATATGTTTAAACAAAAATGTTAATTTTAAAGATGAGTAAATGTACTTCAGGGTATTGTCAGCAATCTGCTATATCACTGAATACAAGAAACAGCCATGTTTCCCTCCACAAATTAAGGCAGAGAAAAATCTTAAGTAAAATACTTCCTGTGGATATGAGTGTTCCTTACATAATCGGGAGTTACTAGAAATTTCAACTTTCACTATCCTTTTAAAGCAACTTTCTTGCCTTTTTGTTCTGTGGAGAGAAACTTTAGAATGCAGAGTGCAAACGGAAGGTGTAGAAGCTATCAGGCAAATAAACATTCCTTATTTATTTTCTTGGATTTAAATCTATCTTTAATATTATTTTTAACTGTTCAATGTTGGTGTGTGAGGGAGAAGGGCAGGGTGAGGGGAAATTCCTGGGGAACCAAACTCTCTCCCTTGGTACTTCTCTGAGGCAAGAGACAGCAGGGAGAGAGACTCTTTGCTCAGAGCTAGAGAGAGCAAGCCTGGCATGAGGGGTAGGGCATACCCAGAAAACCTCAGCTGGGAGCTGGCGGGAGTCTGGTGCAGAGGGGCTAGGCATGTTGGGAGGCTCTCTGCTCAGAGCTGGAGAGGCAGAGCCTGGCAGGGAGGGGCAGAGCATGCCCCAAAAAACCTTGGCTGGGAGCTGAGGATAGAGTCTGGCATGGAGGGGCTGGACACAGTGGGGGCACTTGTTCTGCAAGCTGGTGAGGGACAGCCCAGTGTGGAGGGTCAGGGCACACCAAAAAAGAGGGAGCTGGAGAAGGAGAGATGGTAACAGAAGGGTGGAGTATGCCCAGAGGTCCCCAGCTGAAAAAAAAGGAGACACAAATGGAGAGGAGTGCAGCAAGACTAGAAACCCTCATAGTTTCATAGTTTCATAGTAGCTAGAGTCGGAAGGGACCTAGGTAGATCATCTAGTCCGACCCCCTGCCTGAGCAGGAAAGAGCTCCGGGGTCAGATGACCCCGGCAAGGTGCTCATCTAACTTCCTTTTAAAA
>NW_017728886.1:109612621-109623705 GCF_001723895.1 Crocodylus porosus | reverse complement strand
TGTCTGGGAAGTTCAGGTCCCCCATGATGACCACATCCTTAGCCCTCACTGCCTCTGTAAGCTGACCTAAGAATTCCTGGTCGAGCTCTTCTCCCTGGGATCCAGCATGGGAGACAGAAGACTGGGAACCTACCAGCCTCATAGTAGGGTTGAAAGAATCACAACAAGGCAAAATATTTAAAATAAATGACAAAGGAACAAGAAGTTTGATGCTACAGAAGTAGTGAGGAATTGATTACTTATATCTATTTCTTGAAGTTTTACTGTGAAGGGATTCTCAGGGTTAAGGTGATGTGAGGAAGGGGTGCAGGGGATGGTGGAGCCCCAAATTTCTCAACAGTCATGTGTTGCAGTGCTCTGCCTTTCAAAGAACCTATTTCTTTGGTTTTCCCTCTTTTGTTTTATGGAACATCCTCCTATTTTTTATTATTATTATTTTTTAAATTATATTATTGAACATCAAAGCTGTGGCAGGTGAGAAGTTTTCACCTGGCAGGGGTTAAAAATGAGTTGCATGACTCCTTTCCTTCTATAAAACAGAAAAGGAGGATGCCATCTTGTACAGGGCTTATCAACCTTGACATCTGCAGTCAGCAGTTGGCAATACTGTGCAGAAAGTAGTTTGTTCATCTCTTTGTGTTTATCTTGGCTGTGTTTCTCCATCAGTAAGATGGTCCCAAAATTTGGTAGAAGCCCAGTTTTTGTTACTCTGTATGATCAAGAGAAAAGAATATGGTTTAAAGGAATAATATTCCAATATTATTAATAATTGGGATGTTACTGGTATTATCAAGGCAATCGCTGATTCTCCAAGCCCTTGGGTTTAATTTTGAATAGCCTGTATCACCCTTACTTCAGTGTGACTCAAATGATTCTGAGTTTCTAAATAGGGAGATAAATATAGATCCTGATAATTTTAGAAAATGCCTTCTGGTATTTCCAGGAACAGAATCCAACTCTTCTGACTCACAGATTTTCATCTTATTCATGGAACCCCACTGTTTTCTCTAAAAGTTTATTTACACTAAGTAAATACTTATGTTATAAACATTTAAAGAGAAACAGTTTACCATAGTGCAATCAAATCTTATAAATGCCACTTATATAGAAATGCAGAATAATTGTAAATATTTGAATAGAGTGAACTAGTGTTAGAGCTACCAATATAAAACTTTAGTAGATTTAAAAACTAAACTTAGTTTCTTTTATAAATCAGTAATGCTAATCTCAGTTTGTTCACGAAATATTTGAAGAATTCCAAGTGTTTTTTCAGAAAAGTTCTTTGTCTGTTCATAATACTAAAGTGACATGAATGAAAAATGTTTTCATAACAATATCTTGTCATTATGACTAAAGTTACTCCTGTAATATTGTACTAACATATAAGAAAAATGTATGTTGTGGGCATTCCAATTTTACAAAACCCAGGTGCTGGAAAAGGTACGCATTTATGAGGGAACATGGTATTTTAGACACTTACGATATATCCAAATATCTTATGGTATGTGTCTGCCCTGTGTGGCAACATTTTAAGAATATATGGTGACCCGAGTTCCAGAACCCATTTGCATTCCTTTTGCAAAGAAAACTCCCACTGATGCATTAGGACTTTGGAGGCCTACTTATGCACTTTGGAGGCACAGTTGTTACAGAACACTGTGGCAGGATGGCCCCTAGGGGTGCCATGACCTCCCCTAGTGTCCTTGTCTACCGCGCCAAGTCTGGGTCTAACACATCCTCCGTCTCGCCTGCCACATCTTTGATCTTGTTCATTCAGTGAAGGAGGCTGCCTTCCTACCCTTCTTGGCACGGGGCCGGTCTTACTACACCGGGATTTCCTCTGAGTCCCGGTGCTGGTCTTCTCCTGGGGCCAACTCAAGACACACGCCCCCCCGGGGCGGCTCTCTCTCCGATTTTTGCCCCTTCTCACCCAGTCTGGAACCCCAACAGGCTTACTTCCCTCTTGGGGCTTCGTGTCTCACAGGCAGCACCCCACTCGGGCCTGCCTCCCTTATTCCGCGGCCACTCGTGTCCTGACCTGCGTCCCACAGTCTCCAAGCCAGCACTCGGGCCTGTGCTCACGCCTCCCGAGATCGCTGCCTGCCCTGGGGCCCTTGCTCACGCCTCTTGCGCTCGCTGCCCCACTGGGGCCTGTCTATGCCCCCACTGGGGCCCTTGCTCACACCTCTTGCGCTCGCTGCCCCACTGGGGCCTGTTTATGCCCCCACTGGGGCCTGTCTATGCCCCCACTGGGGCTCTTCCCAATTGGGGCTTCCAATTGGGGCCTGTCCTGGTAATGCCCACGCTGGGCTGGGGTCGGGACCCCCCACTGCTTAGGACCACCTTCCTGGGCCCACACCCTACTGGGCTTCCACCTCTGCTAGGCTCTTCCCGAAGTCGCCCCAATGGGCTGGAGTCAGGACAACCCCACACGCGATACCCTCCTTAGTGCCAGGAACTCCCCCACCTTACTGGGGAGCTCCTGCTGAGGCCTCCTCCACCCCTACAGCCTCGCCTGGTCCTCCGGTATAATACTCACAACTCCACAAAACTATGTTGGCTCTCTCCAATACCTTTCTCAGGGGTTCTCTGCCTCCCCTTGCATCATCACAGCAGTCACACTGCCAGCGTAAGCTCTGCTGCTCAGCTCTCTGCTGCAGAGCTCCTGCTCCCGCAGTGGCCAGAGGGGAAATGTTTCTGGCCTCAGCCTTCCCTTCCTTATGAAGGCCAAGCCTCGCCCCCTGGCGATCAGCTGATCTACCCATCTTCACAGCAGCTACCACCTGCTGCCTTACTGGCTGGCAGCTAAGCCATTTCCTAACTTCAGTAGCAGGCACCCTAGTGCCCTGCTACAAACACAAACCATTTATTGTCAGTGTTCATATGTACAGTAGGAAAAGACTTATTTTTCAGTGTTAGAATGATAGAAAACTAGGGTTGAAAGGGAGGTCATCTAGTCCAACACTCTGCTCAAAACAGGACAAGCCCCAACTAGATCATCCCAGCCAAGGCTTTGTCTGCTTGAGTCTTTTGAAAAAAAACTCCAGGGATGGAGATTCCACAACCTCTGGGTAACCTATTCCAGCATTTTACTATCCTTCTAGAGTTTTCCCCTAATATCTAGTGTAAGTGTCCTTTTTTTCTCTGTTTGCAATTTTGAGACCTTTGCTCTTCATTCTGTTATCTGCCACTGCTGATAAGAGTAGTATAACTGTTTCTTAAAGCATTGGTTTATTTTCTAGGTGGTGGCAGGATGATATGTTTTGGATGCCCTATATAAGTAAAAAGGGACCCTATACCTAGGGAAGTGTGGCAAGTCCAGTCAGAGGGGATTTCTCTTATAACCAAAGAAATGAACAAAAAGGAAAAACAATATGTGCGCTCACTCATGGCAAAAACAACTTATTGAGAGTAATATTAAACTTCAGTGAGATGCAAGCTTTCCTGGGTAATCTCCAGTGTTTATAAATTGGTGTTCAAACACAGGATAGGCACTACTTGTTGCTTTCTGTAGACCACCAAATTGCACACTAGTTATAAAAGGAAGACATTTTTCAGAAATGAAAGACCAAGGTAGCCAATAGATAGGGTAAACTCTTAACAGAAAATGCTAGACTGAGTTAGAGAACTTCTGGAGGGGCTGGACATGTTCAGATCAGCAGGTCCAGATGCTCTCCACCCCAGGATGTTGAGGGAATTGGCAGGGGTTATTGTGGGGCCCCTGGCATGGCTTTACGAATGCTCATGGTGCTCTGGCCAGGTGCTGGACAACTGGAACAGGGCCAATGTCCTCCCCATCTTCAAAAAAAGGAGGACTGAGGACCTGGGCAACTATAGGGCCATTAGTCTTATTTTGAACCTAGGGAAGCTCTTTGAGAAGATTATCAAGGAGCACATCTGTGAATGGCCAGCAGCGAGGATGATGCTCAGGGGCAACCAGCATGGTTACATTAAGGGCAGGTCCTTTCAGACCAATCTGATTGCCTTCTATGATCAGGTCACAAAATCATTGGACGCAGGTGTTGCAGTGGATGTACTCTTTCTGGACTTCAGGAAGGCCTTTGACACTCTCCCACCCCATTCTCATTAAAAAGCCAGGCAACCTGTGACATTGACTACACAGCTACATGGACAGTAAATTGGCTGAGGGGCTGCACTCAGACGATGGTGGTGGATGGGTCATATTTGACCTGGAGGGATGTGAGCAGTAGAGTCTCCCAGGGCTCAGTCCTTGGGCCTGCACTGTTCAATTTCTTTATTAGTGACTTGGATGAGGGGTGAAAAGCACCCTGTTTAAATTTGCGGATGACACCAAGATTTGGGGTGAGGTGGGCACACTAGAAGGGAAGGACAGGATACAGCTGGACCCAGACAGGTTACCAGGGTGGGCGGATGGGATTCAATACTGACAAATGCAGGGTGCTGCACTCAGGCAGTAGGAACCAGCAGCATACCTATAGGCTGGGGCACTCCCTTCTCAAAAGCACAGTGGCAGAAAGAGCTCTTGGAGTCCATTTATCAATTACAGGATAAACATAGGCCACCAATGTGAGGACATGGTCAGTAGGGTTAACTGCACCTTGTCATGCATCCACAGATGCATCACAAGCAGGGCCACGGAGGTGATCCTCTCCCTCTATGCAACACTGGTCAGGCTGCAGCTGCAGTACTGCATCCAGTTCTGACTGCTACACTTCAGGAGGGATGTGGACAACATGGAGAGGGTCCAAAGGAGGGCCACTTGCATGATCCAGGGACAGCAGGGCAGACCCTACAAGGAGAGGTTATGGGACCTCAATCTGTTCAGCCTCCAGAAGAGAAGGCTGAGAGGGGACCTGGTGGCCATCTATAAAGTTACTAGGGGGGACCAGTGGGGAATGGGAGAGACCTTGTTCCTCCCCCATCCCCCCAACCCTGAGTGCCTCCCAGGGTAACAAGGAATAAATGCCGTAAGTTGTTTGAGAGTAGGTTCAGACTAGACATCAGAAGGCACTACTTCAGTCAGGGCAGCTAGGATGTGGAACCAACTTCCAAGGGAAATGGTGGTGGCTCCTACCTTGGGGGTCTTTTAAGAGGAGGCTTGACAATTACCTAGCTGGGGTCATTTGAGCTCAGTTTTCTCTCCTGCTCGGGGCAGGGGTTGGACTAGAAAGTCTGCAAAGTCCCTTCCGACCCTACTTCTATGAATGCTAAGAAGACAGAGCTACTCAACAGCCATATTTCCTTAATCTTCCTAAAAATATAAGCTGTAACCAGAGAGCTAATAAGGAATACATGGACAGTGAAGAGGAAAGGCTAAAGAACGTGATCATAAGATAGTGTCAGAGCTTTTGATTGGTTTCAATGTATTCAGGTCAACAGGCCCTGATAAACTTTATTCCATGGTACTGAATGAATTGGCAGAGGAGATCTTGGAGTCCTGGATAATTATTATTTACTTACTAAAGTGGTGGGAGCCAGATGTGATACCAGAGGACTGGGAAATGGCCGACATAGTGTTTCTCTTCAAAAAGGAAAAAAGGGCAAAAAGGAGGGCCCAGAAAAATATAGTCCAGTTGTTTGGATTTCAATACATAAGTGATTGGAGCAAATGATAAAAAAGCTCATTTGTAAGCATCTGGAGGAACACATCCTGATCATGAGCAGTTAGCATGGATTTGTGATGAACATTTTGACTTCCTTCTTTTTATAAAGTTACTAGACAAATAGGTAAAGGGAATGCAGTGGATGTAGTATTGTTGGAGATCAGTAAGCCATTTGACAGTCCCAAGAGACCTTCTTGGATAAAATGGGCTAGACAGTACTACAAGGTGGATACGAGGCAAGGATTTTTGGGGTGATATCATTTATTGGCCCAACTGAATGGTTGGGATAAAGCTTGACAAGCTTTTGAATGCAAGGCATTCTTTATTGGGTCCAAGGCAATATAGCCAAACCCGTAGTGGAAGTCTATAAGACTCTAAGTGTGTGTTTGTTTTTGGGTTGTTTTTTTTTCAGTTTAGATCAGAGTTGCCAACTGTCCCTAAACTTACTGATGGACCATTAAGAAACAGGCTAAAAAATTCTGCCTGTAAAGTCCATTTAAAAAAAAAAAAAAAAGACAGCTCAGTGTTAAGTAGGAGAGAGGAACAAACCACACTAAGCTACTAAGAGCCTGAATGAAGATCCCTCATGGAAAAGAAGCTGGAGTTAAGTGTTTGAGGACAGGCAGAGCAGAGCAGTCTGGTAGCTAAGCAGGAGTGCAGCATCCCACCCAGAGCATTCTTTCAGGTCTTTTATAGCCCATAGGAGCCTTTAGCTTTCTTTCTCCCCATCCCTTCTAGCCATGTGCTGCTGCTGCTGCATCTGGTCAACTGCTTGTAGCACTGCTGGGTCACAGGTAGGCAGACTTTTGAGCCCAGAACTGGGCAACAGAGCCAGCAGAGGTGAGCTGGGGGGCAGTATAGCGCATGGTGGGGTCACATTTTTTATTTTTGTTTTTATTGATTTAATTGGGAAAACCTTTACTGATATAACCAAACTTTTTACTATGGATAGTGCTAAACTAAATCTGAACCTGGCCCTTGGCCAGGACCTGGCAGAAGGGTAACATTTATATTTATGTAAAATGTATATTAGTAGAAAAATTTTATCTATTTGGTAAGATTTTATTGTTGTTAAAACCAAAAAAGATTATTGTCAGTTTAAAAAAAAAAAAAATCTTGGGTTGTCAACCCTGGTAAAGATGATAAAATATCATCTATGTAAGGAAGGTATAGTGAAAGTTTGCTAGTGCAGTTTTTTTTTAGAAGCTCCTCCCCCAATTAACTTATGAAAAAGCTGACATGTTGAGGGGCTATCTTTTGTGCCCATGGTTCTACCACAGGTTTAACAACTACCACCCCTCAATCAAACTTTCTCTAGAATACTCCTATGCTAACAGCAACTTTCTAGTTACCACAGTCCAGATCTGAGGGGCACCCTACAAACCACCATGTACAAAAAACCTGCAGTCCACAAAACCAATGATCATCCCAAGCACACCAAAAAAGCAGTAATTTACAGTCAGACCCTCAGCTACCCCTATAGCTGCTCTGAAAAGAACACTTGCACTGTTTATCTGGCCAGCCTGAAACCTGCCTTCATAGAACAAGGACTTTCCAGTGGAAAAATAGACTGTATTTTTGAAAGACACCTAAATAGGAAAAGAAACACCCCTCTGACCACATGCCTCTGGTGCTCACCTGCCACCCCAGAGCTGGAACCAATTGGAAGAATCATTAAAGGATTACAGTCAGTGGGACAGAGATCAGTGGGACAGAGTTCTGGAGAAAAAATTCTCAGCCCTGCTGCTCCTGGCTTTCAAATGATGCCCTAACCTTGCTCAACTCATCAGAAGCAAACTCCCAACTGCTCAGCAACCATCTGAGACATCTAGTGGGACTGGGACACAGCCTTGTCTTAATAGATGCTTAACCTGTCAACACTTCACTTCTCCAACAATCAACACCCCTTCCCTCCCTACACATGCACATAACCCCTGCCCTCCCAACTAATCAAAATCCATAGATCCTATACGTGCCTTTACCAAATGTTTCATCTAGTGCACCAAATGCCCTCATGGTAATTGCATAGGTGCAGCTAAGCAGAATGTACACATCAGATTGTCCCCCCCCCCGCAAGAATTCAGAGACATACAAATATCAGTAGAACCGTTTTCACAGAACAGCCACTCCCTTTCTGACCTTACAAGCTTTGTACTCAAAGGAAATCAACCAAACACCTTTTAAAAGGTGATCTTTTGGAACAAAAATCCATAGGTCAGCTGGACACTAGGAACCAACGATGGAACACATACTTATTTTATTATACACTATAATCTATCTGATTCCTGAAATTCCTCCTGCACATTGGAGGTGATAATGGCCCTCCTTCCTTTTGATAGGTTTTGATTTCCCAGTAATCAGGCTGCTTTTCTTTTGCTAATTGTTTGTCTTCTACCTCTAGAATTTTTCCCCTTTCCAATTTCACAGCTTTACTTCCTCAGTCTTAATTATTGCTGTGCATATTTCCTGTATCATGCCTTGCATGCAAAGGCTTGTCTAACTTTATTCCAACCATGCAGTTAGTCCAATAAAAAAAACAAATCTACTCCCAGAAAAAATCCTTGCTGCTTGTAAATGTCTGGGATGGTCCAGGAATTATACAACATTACTCTACTTTAACAGTACCAATGCAAGGTGGATAAACATCTGGCTTGATAGTCTCAAGCAAAGGGTAATTATAAATAGATTAATATTGGAATGGCAAGAGTTTTTGAGTGGAGTCCCACAGGGGTCTATCCTGGGTCTGTTGAAATTAAATGTGTTTATTAATCATTTGGCTGCTGGAATAGAGAGCTTCCTGTGCAAATCTGTAGGCAGCACAAAACAGAGAAGAGTTGTAAGTATACTGGAGAACAGTAGTAGAACTCAGAAGGATATTGACAGGTTGGAAAGGATATTGACAGGTTGGGGTTAGAGGTTGAAGTTCAGTTTAGACAAAGGAGAGGTGAACAAGTAAAAACTTGAAGATAGAATAGGAAATAACTGGCTGGGTGACAGTGCTGCTGAGAAGGATCTTGAGGTTTTGGTGGAGTGCAGACTCAACATGAGTCTGTAATATGATGCAGCTGCAAAAACAGCAAATGTGTTTTGGGCTTGCATCAATGAGACTATTAGATGTAAGATGGGAGGGTTGATGGTACCACTCAATGAGACCTAATTGGTGCTGAATATAGAGGTTCCTGGGTCTTGTTCCTTCACTTTGGGGTCAAACCAATAGTAAGATTTGGGATCAGAAAGGAATTTTACCCTGTGGTCAGCTTGGCATGAACAATGGTTGGGTTTGCTTTTCTCTGCCGTGAGGGCCATGGTCCTCTAATAACTGTCCATGGAGTAGCAGGATATTGACTGTGACCTTATCCCCCTGCTTTACTTCTGGCAAGCTAGCATGTTTTGGTATTTTCTGCATTGTGCCTGATGGTTGTATGAGAGTGGTGTCTGTACACATTTTAAGAACAAGTTAGACAAACACTTGTTTAGATAGGGGTGATCCTGTCTTGAGCAGGGGGTTGGATTAGATGACTTTCTGAAACCTCTTCCAGCCCTACTTTTCTACAATTTTATGAAAATACAGAATGGGATGGCTCTGTGCTTAAGAATAAAATCAGCTATAGCTAAACAGCTAAAAAAAATTATAGAAGACTGTTAATTCCAGAAGCATTGCATGTGGCATGCAGGGTGGGAGTCTAGCTTAGACCTCCTCTTGACAAATGAAGAGGTCAATTTCAACTAAAAGTTATGAGTTGCTTAGGTGCAAGAGGTCCTAACTTGATTACATTTACTATAACTATATAACCAGCAATATATGCATTTAAAAATAATGCATTATATATAGTGCTATACTTAGGAATTTAAAAGGATCTGTATGACAAAGCTGAAAATCATGAAGAATTGAATTGGCTAGAAAAAAAATTAAATGAAAAAATTGAATGGTAGTCATTAACAGTTCAAGCAAGTGTCCCAGATGTTAAAATCCTGCAATGATTTTTATTTATATATATAATTTTTTTTTTTTTTTTCTTACCAGTGTAGCCTTCTGTCTGGCTTACAGGAAAGTGAAAGGAAACAAACAAACAAACAAAAAAAATAACAGACATTCCTCTTTATCCATTTGCTTATATATAAAATAATCTCTGGAAGGGCTCTAATGGTGCTTCATTATTTAAAATGTACATAAACATAGCATACGCTCTAAATATGATAGTTATAATAAGATTTTGATGAGACTACAGTTCATTTGTCTCTTTATTTATGAAATAAGCATTTACTTAGTGAACATACGCTGTTAGGAGAAGCAGTGTGATTCAATAGCTAAGATGAAATGAATATAAATAAAGTACGTTTGGAAACTAGGAATTTTAGGAAATTCATAAAACCGGCAAAAGGACACTAAGTGAAATCCAAAGCCAGCAAAATCCAAAGCAATGTCAGGGAGCTTTTTAAATCTGTTCCTGCTTATTTTGTATTTTAGGAGCAATGACATGTTTGCCCACACTTAACCTACCTTCATACTGATGCAAACAAGGATTGCATCCATGACACACAGACTCATACAAGTGTAACTTACTGCATGTAGTTGAGGCATTATCTTGGAGTAAAACAGCAATAAAATGACACTACTTAAAATTATACAGGTGTCTTGTGTCCACAGTTATCCTGGTATGGCCATTTTCTCTATGCAGAAAGGCAATTACTTGCTCCCCTGCTACCTAATAGATGGGGAAGAAGCAATGACTCAAAATATGGGAATTGTAGTGGATAGTCAAGTCAATCTGAATTCCCGATGTGACACTGTATTCCAAGAACTAGGGTGATAGTTGGATGTACAGACAGGGGAATAATGAACCTGCTTTAACATGAAAGACTCTTTAGGAATTCTATCTCTTAAGCAAAGGTTACACTTGCAATCTCTAGGTACCAAAATTGGGAATAAACACTTGGTCATAGAGAAGCCAGGGGAAGAAGGAATGAGGCAAGCTGTTCCCTGCCACCCTGTTTCCCTCCCCCGCACCCCAGCACGGCTGGGGACAGAGGAGCTGCGCAGGGATCTCGGTGCTACTCGCCCTGCGCTGCCCCGGCGATGTGTCTCCTGTGCATGGGGCTGCACAGAGGGAAGCAGTTCAGGGCTGCACCCTTCAAAGCAGCAGCAGGCACAGGAGGTACGTGACCAGGGCAGTGGGGGAGGTGAGGAGAGCCCAGCACAGCCCCGCTGTTCCCAGCCATGCCGGTTCATTCCTGTGGGGCTGCAGAGGTGCCACAGGAGAGAAGCAGGATGGGAGATTGAGCCTGCAGCCTGCCTCATGCACAGATCTCAGGGACATGTCCCCCCTGCCCCCAAGAGTGTGTGGTGTTGGGAATCCACCCTGCCTGCACCTGCAGCAGGGGAGAGTGGGGGCAGGGGGCTGGAGACCTGGGTCTATAGTCCTGACAGCTGGGGACCCCCTCTGGCAGGGCTGTGGGATCAGGGGTTGTGGGTGAGGGCAAGGGGCACCAGCAAGGCTG
>NW_017728886.1:109603601-109612521 GCF_001723895.1 Crocodylus porosus | reverse complement strand
GCTGGGGTGGGGAATGAGGGGCACCAGAAGGTCTGGGGGGGCTATAGGGGCATTTAATTTTAATAATGGGTTTTTATCAGAGAATTTGCACTTTTTTTTTCTTAATCAGGGAAAACCAGGATCCCTGGACATCCCTGGTCCCTGCACCAGCCCCCTAAACATTTCCGTTGCCCTCTGCTGGAATCTTTCTATTTTGTCAACATCCTTTCTGTAGTGTGGAGCCCAAAACTGGATACAGTACTCCAGATGAGGCCTCACCAGTGCTGAATAGATGGGAAGAACTAATGCAGCATTAGAGCGGCTCCATCCCATGTTCTAGGCCACTGATGAAGATGCTGAACAAAACCAGCCCCGGGACCACCCCCAGTGTACTCCACTCCAACGCTTGTTGCCAAGTAGACATTAAGTCATTGATTACTACCCTTTGAACCTGATGATCCAGCCAGTTTTCTGACCACCTTACAGTTGGTTCATTCAGCCTGTCCTTCCTTAGCTTGCCCGTGAGAATGTTTTGGGAGACTGTATCAAAAGCCTTGCTAAAGTCAAGGTATATCATGTCCACTAGGGCTGTGTGAAGCTTCAGTTTCTAGTTTGATTTGGCCCGATTCGGTGGTCAAATCTCCAAATCTGAATTAAATTGGAGGACCTTTTAATTTCTCCAAATCAGAACCCTCAGAATCGATTTGGAAAGATTCTGCAATCCAGACATAGACACAGCTTTAAACATTTTTTCTACATACCTCTAGGTAGCAGGCGGCTTATGACTGCTGTGATGCTGTGCTGCCAGGTGCAACCAGAGCTGACCTTCCCTGTGAAGAGGTGGAAATGGCATTGAGTTCTTCAGCCTTTTTTGCATCATCTGTCACCAGGTTGCCTCCCTCATTTAGTAAAAGACCCACACTTTCCCCAATCTTCCCCTTGTTACTAACATACTTGTAGAAACCCTTCTTTGTTACCTTTCCTGTCCCTTGCTAGTGCAACTCAAATTGTGCTTTAGCTTTCCTAACTTCATCCCTGCAGAGCTGAGCAATACTCTCATACTCCTCCCTAGTTGTTTATCCAGATTTCGCCTTCTTGTAAGCTTCCTTTTCATGTTTTAGCTCACTAAAGAATTCCCTGCTAAGTTAACCTGGTCTTTTGCCATACTTACTAGTCTTCCTGTGCATTGCTATGGTTCATTCCTGCACTCTCAGTAAGGTTTCTTTAAAATGCAACCAGTTCTCCTGGACTCCTTTTCCCTACCAGACTGGCCTCCCAGGGGATCCTGCGTATCAGTTCCCTGAGTGAGTTGAAGTCTGTTTTTCTGAAGTCCAGAATCCATACTCTGCTTCTCTTCTTCCTTCCTTTCTTCAGGATTATAAACTCAATCATCTCATGGCTGCTGCTTCTCCAAGCTGTCATCCACTACCACATTCCCCACCAATTCTTCTGCGCAAGTTGAGCATCAGGTCCAGAAAAGTATGGCCCATAGTTGGCTTTTCTAACACTTCCATGAGGAAGTTGTCCCCAACACTCTCCAAAAACTTCCTGCATTGCCTGTGCACTACTGTATTGTCTTTCCAGCAGATGGCAGGGTGATTTTGCAGTCCCCTGTGAGAACTAGGGCCTATGATCAGGAAAATTACACTAGCTGTTTGAAGAACTTCATCCACCTCATCCTCCTAGTCTGGTGGTCTATAGCACATACCCACCATGACATCTCCCTTGTTGCTCTGACCCTAACCCAGAGACTTTCAACAGGCCTATCTCCAGTTTCATACTTGAGCTCTGAGCAATCATATAGTTCTTTTACATAAAGCCCTCTTCTCCCCTGCCTGTCTTTCCTGAAAAGTTTATACCCATCCATGACAGTGCTTCAGTCATGTGAGGTAACCAACCAAGTTTCTGTTATTCAAACCACATCACAGGTCCATGCCTGCCAATTGCCCACATTCTCTGGAAGAATGAGAAGGCCTCCACTGTTGCCCCATCCTGGTTGGGCTTCATCCAGGTCACCCACTTCCACGCTTACCTCAGGGCTTTGGTTTCCAAACCCTGACAAACCTAGCTTAAAGCCCTCCACAAGAGGTTAGCGAACCTATCTGTGAAAATGCTTGTTCCTCTCCCCATCAAATGGGTCCTGTCTCTTCCTAGCAATCCTTCTTGGAACAACACCCCATGGTCAAAGAAGCCAAAGTCCTACATGTGCTTTTCAACTGTTTCATTTAAATTATGATTTTTCATGCAAGTGTCCTGATGTGCAGTTATAGTAGCTGGGAGTGACAAACACCAGGAGGGCATTTATCAAACTAAGTTATCTCAGTATTGATACCAGTATCAATACACACATCACTAGCCTTAAGTTAGAGATCAGAAGTACTTACAGTTTATGTATAGCCCAAATTATGTTAATTAAGGCAGAGGAACTTAAATTTGTCTGGCTCATCTGATCATTGAAGCTTCATCTGAAATGCTTAAATGTGATTCCCATTAAATTCTGTGCTCTTAGTGGTGAGAGCAGGACTGATTATTACTAACTCCCTGCTTTTGAATGCAACCAGACATTAGTTCATCATGATTCTGAGTTTTTGAGAAGGTTTTAAAAAAAAAAAACAAAACTAAAAGAATATGAAAAAGACCTTTCAAGATTGTTGTTCCAACTCCAGTGCCTCAAAGTGAAAGGTAACACAGCTTGACACATACATTTTTAATCTTGGGAAGTTTTAACAGCATAAGCAAAATCCATACAAGAACAACAGGAAAAAATTTTAGCAGAAAACCATAGGGAAAAAACCCTTACTTATGGCTCCAGTAGATTTTCTTGAGCATCGAAATATAGTTTCCCCGATGTCTTCACATAACCATACCTGCTTGATGACCTTCTGTACTCTTTCTACCTCGTTCTCTAATCTTTCCTTTAAAGCAGCACCAATAATTGTCTGCAATATTTTAGGTATGCTGTGCATCAGAGGCATAATGATACAGCCAGGTGCCCAGGGCAGTTACTATACACAGGGGCAGTGGCAATTTTCAGGTGTCACCACTGCCACACATATGATTGCATAGCTGAGTTGGCAGTCATTATTTTCTGCCTCCCTTTACCAAACCAGTGCTCAGAGCAGAAGTCCTTGTCACTGCTAACCATCCCCCCCTCCCCCAGTTATGTCACTGTTCCCCATTATTTTGCTTTTTAAAAAATTTTTGTGATATTCTCTGGCCTTGTACTGAAAAATACCATTCCATTTTATGAAAAATATCCCCCAGTTGGGCAAATAATTTAAAATTTTTGATATTGTTAGAGGGGTGTTTTAGCTATGATGGTCCAGGAGTTATGTGAGAGGCAAGGATTTTTTGGACCAACTACATAGTTGAGATTAAAATCAGATCAGCTTTTGAATGCAAGGTATTCTTCCTCAGGTCTGAGGGGGGAAGCAAGCACAGCAATTGTTAAGATCAGTGGGTAAAGCTGTGAAATTGGAAGGGAGGAAATTCTCAAGAGCAGCAGACAAACAATTAGCAGAAGAAAAGAAGCTTGATTTTTAACTGGGAGATCAAGACCTATCAAAAGGGAGGAGGGTCACTCATTATCACCTATGGTGTGCAGGAAGAATTTCAGGAATCGGGTAGATTATAATGTGTCAAAATCAATATCTATGTTCAGTCCTTGGCTCCTAGTGTCTAGCCAGTTGATGGATTTTTGTTCCAAAGCTCACCTTTTAAAGGTATTTGGTAGTTTTCCCTTGAGCACAAAGATTGTGAGATGAGACAGGAGTAGTAGTTTTGTTTTTTTGTTTTGTTGTTGTTTTTTTTTAAAAAGGGCTCCTACTGACATTTATGTCTTTGTCCTTTTATATGTAAAATGTTTGCTCATTTGTCTCAAAGGCAGCTGCAGTTAGGAGTAGAGAGGAGAGCTTGTTACACTGACAAATGTGTTCAGTGGTGGTGTTGGAGAATTTCACCAAGAGGTTGTCTTTTTGTTCAACAGGAAATGGAGCCATGCTACCCAGGGCACTGAATCGCAGAGAACTGATGGTGGGTTATGGTCCAAAGCTGACTGAGCCCAGCATTCAACATGTTCTGTCAATCTGCTTCAGTTCTGATTGGCAACAAGCTGTGTGATAATTTCTTAGAATCAGCCAGAAGTGGCTATGAAACCAAGCTTGGCTTACTAACTCATATAAACAATACTTTAAACTTGAACCATGAGAGTGAAGGTGAATCTGGATCACTAGGGTCTATTACTGTCCTTTCTTGCTTTGAAAACCTTGGGGGTGGGGAAGGGAATGTGCTCATTAAAGTGGCCTTAAGCACCTTAAGTTCCTTACAGCAGTATTTGCTGAGCAAATCATTTTAGGTCTCACTGACCTTGGCTGGTCGGACTTCCTGGGTCATATTTTCACATGGATAAGCTATTTCTTGAACAGTTTCTTCAATTTACTGGACATAAATGGGCTTTCCTTTAACAGCAGACAGGTACTGTACATGTTTTTTGTGCCTCTAGTTATTCCTCAACCAATATATTTGGAAGAAAATGTCACCTTCCATTAATTTTATAGTTGCTATGTATTTCTTTTACAGTATCTCAAGGTTGCATTGAAACACAGGATTTTTGGTTCCTTTCAATAGAGTGATAAAAAGCAATAGGTAGCGTTTATTCTTTTCCTAAAGTATTTCTGTCCTTTTTCTACAATTTCTGCTAGAGGGACATTGAAATACATTATCCTTAAACACCTAGATGGTACCTCCCTTTTAAATTTGCAGGAGTTTGGTTCCACTTTGAAATATTGCATGTACACATACAGCAACTTTTTAAATGCTGGAAGAATCGGAAGCACTAGCAGCATAGGTGGTGACATTTAATTTTGCCAGGGGAGAGCCTAAGATCATTTTCCCCCCCGCCCCCAGCAGCAGCACTGCTGGAGCCGAGCTGAGCTGAACCCACAGGGGAGAGGAGTGGGGGGTTGTGGGCTGCCTGCTGTTGGCTCTGGGCTCCCCGCCCTGATGCCCTACCACCATGGCAAGGTACCCCCTACCTGCCTAGTAGAAGTAGGGGGCACAACCCCCACTGCTTCTGGTTGGGCAGGGGGCACCTTGCCATGGTGATGTGGTTGGTGCAGTGCTCCCAGGTGAAGGGCAGCAGGGTGGAAAGCCCTGAGCCCACAGCAGGCAGTCTGGATTTGTCCCTGCTCCACGCACCAATCATGTGCTCCCCCCATTCCCTCCTCCCTAGGAGTGCACACAGTGGCAGGGAGCCACCCCCCTTATACCTTCTTGATAAGCTGCCCATAGCTCTGTTCCAGCCCCTACCCCACTCCCTCCTGTACTGTCGGGGCCTCAAACTTTATGGTTACTGATCATTACTGAGACTTTTCTCTCGCAGACTTTTTTTTTTCTGTTTGAGAGAATATTTTATACAAGATTTAAACACTATCAAATGATTATTCCCACATGCAAAGCTCCTGTTATTCTTTTAATTAGCTTCTCCTTTCCAAGACTGCTTATGAAATATTTTTTCAAATATGTGATCCACCAAAACCATCCATAAATTTGTGTTAACTTGCACATCAAAGATCTGTCACAATACTGAATCATGCCCTAAGCATTCTTATTCCACATGAAAATTTTAATGAAGAGCTATTTGTAGAATCTGTTGGTAGAGATTTATTAAGCTGTCTTTTCATAAATATGTTTATGCAGTGCATGTGTGTGTATGCATACAGAGCGAGAGAGAGAGAGCGCACCACACACCCCTAAAATAAACAAAGTGATATTATCTAAGCAGTGGCTCAAAGAAAACTTACATGAGGCCAAGGTCTGATCCCATTAAGTACAGTAAGGCTTCTATTCTGACTTCAGGGAGATCAGGATCAAGCACAAGAATGATTTCAATTGCACTGTGTGAATGTTATAGTTAAACTACTTTCTAAGCCAAAGTTTAACAGTAATTATAGTATAAATTCATAGCAGGATATTTTCCCTTATTTTAGAGGGTGTTCAAAACATTG
Source organism: Crocodylus porosus (assembly GCF_001723895.1). Classification (NCBI taxonomy): domain Eukaryota; kingdom Metazoa; phylum Chordata; order Crocodylia; family Crocodylidae; genus Crocodylus; species Crocodylus porosus. The sequence continues at coordinate 109,606,537 of NW_017728886.1, read as the reverse complement.
CCTTTTTAGTAGGCAATGACTAAGCTTGTTTGTTCCTGCAAAAAATTGATGCACTTAGTTTTATGCCCATACTGTTGAAACCATTGAATGACAAATAGTGTATGAAGTTAAGCATGTACATAAGCCCATGCAGGAGTGGGAACTTAGTTATTTTCTTTCTTTAAGAAAAGATAATGTGGTCAACCATACTGCTGTGGAGTTTTATTAAATATTTATCATAAAGATTTACCAGCCTTATTAGTCTCATCTGTACCACTAGCACTGTTTTCACAAAATAGAATGCGATTTTCATTCTCTAGCTCTCAGCCTTTGGCTACAATGCATCAAGACAATACAGTGATTTATTTTTCCAGTTTGTTTTATTTTCTTTAAGCAGTATTTTCTTCCTGCTTTTATTTAATTTTACTGTTGACCGAGATATGTAAACTCTACATGTGCAGAGAGACAGTTTTTGAAAACTATAGCTGGGATAACCCTGGCTTTTTTTTTTTTTTTTAAATGAAACAAAAACAGTTGCAGGTGTAACATAATCACCTGAAGTCTGATTACAATTTATTGGAAAGACTAGATCTCACAAAATGTAATACCAGCACTGGAAGCAGAATCTTAATAGTATGAAAAGTACTTTGAGGAAGATGGCAATAAGAGAGGTCCTGTGGGTAACACACCGGTTTGGGACTTTAGTGATCTGGGTTTCATTCATGATTTTGCCCCAGATTTCTAAAGGCACATAAAATACAAAGGAAAAGCTGAATCCAAAGACTGACTTAGTTAAAACTGTCCTTTAAAAGAATGACTCTTAGATACCAATGGTAACCAACCTTCTAAATCACGCCAAGTTAGCTTCTGTATCTAGGCAGTGATAGATAAATGAATATTTATCTCACACAGTAGAAGAGGGCTGTGCAATGTTTCTGGGAAGCTTCCTCTAGTTCAGCTTCCAGGACATATAATTCAGCACAAAGGGCATTTATACACATGCTCCAGGAGTGTGGGGGGAAGGGGGACACTTTTTAAATTAGAGCAGCTCTTGGAGCCACTCTAATTAAAGTGCCTAGAGCTTCACATGTATCAGTGTCCCCACATGAAAAATGGTGGTAGGGCCCTTTTATCTAAAGCTTAGTTAGTTAAAATGCCCCCACCACCATTTTTTAGTACAGGGACCATAGATAGGGGGAGAAAAAATTATTTGAGGGGGGCTGAGCATGTGCAGGCATGCATGTGCATCCCCCCCACCCAGCAGGTAAGTCTGTGGGGGAAGGGTTTGGGGGAGAGGGTCATGAAGCGGGGAGGCAGATCAAGGCCACTGAGGTGAGGGAGGGAGCAGGATAGGGGCAGGGGCTGGGTGAATGGGGCCCCGGAGCTTGGGCAGGTAGTGGGAGAATCAGAGATTGGGTGGCTCTTCGAGGGCTGTGGGAGGGGTTCCCACCACTGTATGCACTTTGGAGGAGGCCAGGGCATTTCTGCCCCCTGATCTGTGTGTGGGGCAGAGGCAAGCTGCTGTTGCATGCGGGGCTCTGTGCCCTGCTGCTGCTGCCTCCTGAGCCATGTGATGCCATGTGTGTCCTGCAGTTGGGCAGGCAGGGAACATGGTACAGCCCAGTGGTGGCAGGCACATGCAGCAGGGCACGAAGGCCAGCATGTAGTAGCAGTCCCTTTCCATGCTGCACATGGATCAGGGGTCACATACCCCCAGGCCTCCCCTAGGGTGTGCATTGTGGAGGGACTTCCCCCCCCCCCATGCCCCTCAATGAGCCTCCTGGGCTCTGAGCATCCCACAGCCTGGCTCAGCCAGGACCCCATTCATCCAAGCACTTGTCCCTGCCTTTGCCCCAATCCCTCTTTCAATGCATGGGCCTCAATCTACCCCGCTCCCCCAAACCCATTCCCCTTTACAGAGTAGACTGATACTTGCCTGCCACTGCTAGGGAGTTATCCATAAGCAGGCTGTGATTCTGGCTGTAAGTGCACCCCTCCTCACTCTTGCTGCAGCCACTCAGAGCCCATGGCTGGACTGCCCTGTGGTCCTACCTGCTGCCCCACATTTGGAGGGGCTAATCCCTATTAGTCCCTGCCTTCTGCCAGCTATGGTGGAGATACTGATACACATGACACCTGGAGTCTACCGAAACACGGTAATTACCATGCTGTAGCAGACTTGATTGACTGAATCTACTCCAATGTACTGTCATTACAACGCATCATAGCAGCCTTACTACATATGTATAGGTGCCCAAAGGTACTAAGAATAGTGCTGATATAGAGGTGCCTCTTCAGTAACTACCAAAATCCCTTGCTATTTGGATACTATGGCCAGGGAAAATGACACTCATTTTACGTAAGAGAATGTTTGAGGAAAAGGAGTGTTTTCATTCTTGGACACTTCATTATCTCACCAGTGGAAATAACAGGAAAGACTGTATGAGGAAAGTACTGGCGATGCTTATGCCACTCACATAAGCTATTGAGATCTGGGATCCAGTGCAAAGCCAGTGGTACAGGAAGATCTTTCGTACACACTGAGGACATGGATATCTCTGATTGTCATCTGCAGCACAGGTTTGCAAGAGAATGGGAGGAGCACAGATAGGTGGCCACATACAGTATGTCAGGTGTTGACTTGCCACTTCTTAACCTAGGCTTCCCTTTCAAGATGTCAGATTAGCAAACATTGTTATAGCTATTGTTCCCATCTTCCTGCCCTTTCTAGCCCCATACTGCTTTTGCATTGCTACACTAACCACTCTTGTTTGGTACTAGGGATGCATTTGTAGCTTTTTGTCCTTTCCCATCATTTGCATGCTCCTAGGCTCTTTGGCAACTTGCCTAAGGTCTTGATACAGTGTGTCTGCAGTTGTCCACAAATTTATGTCCTTTCATCGCCTGCTTTGTGATTTTTTTTTTTTGAACAGTCAACAGGTACCTTCACCATTTTC
>NW_017728886.1:109592340-109603501 GCF_001723895.1 Crocodylus porosus | reverse complement strand
GCTAGGAAAAAACACTCAAAAAGCCTGAGCCTAAATTTGATTCAATCTTTGCAGGTTAGTCTAACCTGCCTAGGTTGAACCAGTTTGCAACCACACAGACATTCTCTCTGGACTGAGGAAATTCAGGCATATGCCTGCAGTGGCTCAGGCTAGAAGCTGGGGGTTGCTAAAGCAGCCCTCCTTTTCTCTCTATGATGCTCAGCTGAAGGGGTGTGGGCAGGCCCAGGCAGGATGCTTTTAATTATGGAGAAGTGTAAACCCCCACCCTGCCTACATTTCCCCAGGCTTTTCCCCGCTCACTGCTCAAGGGGTGAGAGTGTTGCCAGACCCCAGCTCTGGGCTACCACTCTGAGGCAAAGTGGGGATGTGCAGTGCATGCATCTGTTGATGCTACTGAGCTTTTCAATCTCCTTCTCCCTGTTTCTTCAGATTGTCTGCAAGCCTGACAGGCAAGGGAGCAAGCAGGGGGCTGATAACAGTGTTTATCAGCCCATTGACAAAACAAAAGCTTCTCTCATTAGTTCAAGCTCTTCTTAAACAGCTTTTTACAAAGAAGGAAAGGAGAGACATTATCAACTGATCTGTTGACTAGCTTCAAAAAGCCCTAAGTGGACATTTTTTCTGTCTGCCTGTCCCAGTGAAATTGGACACACACACAGACACCCGTCAGCATTAGCTAGCATACCACATGGGGATGGGGTCTGTGCTGTGGGAGATGGGAGAGAAGGAGGTCAGGGTCCCTGCTTGAGCAGCAAGCGGTGAGATGGAGGTGGGGCAGGGGGAGCAAGGCAGACCCTGTTGTGCCTGCAGTCTTAGCCACAGCTCTGGCTAGGGAGAAGAGGGGAAGGGCCAGCCCTGCTCTCTGGAGCAGACAGCCTGGGCCCAGCCCCTCCCAGGGCTGCAAAGCATCTGGGATGCTGGGGGACTGGTTTCATCCAACTTAACTTAAAACAGGAAGGGGTCTGGGACAGATGCTGCATAAACTGGTTTGATCCAAATCAGTTATGCCTGATACTATGTTCGACCAGGTTTATCTTAAACCAGTTTCAGCCACTTTGAAACTGGTTTATGTGCACTGAACTTAGGTTCTGTTACAGGTTTAAACCAGTCTTTGATCACTTACCAGTTTATGTGTAATGTCTGTCCCTAGCCACTGAGTTTGAAGGGCTGCACATATGTGGGGAGCAAATTTATTTACTCCCTGCCTAATCCTGCAATGCCTGCATACAGGAGACTATCATAATATAAAATTTGTATCTCAGAAATTTGAATGGGTGCCACTGTCTCTCCTGCAGAATAAAGTTGGAGACAATTGGACTTTGGATCTTTTTCCTTACTGCAAATGGGGAGTTTATTATTTTAATTCTATTCTTGTGACTGTTGGCTTTGAAAAATCTGTTCTTTCTCCACCAAGGATATTAAAAGATATTCCTAGCCTTGCAGTTGTGAGGCAATGCTTCAGAAAACTTTTCAGAAAATTATAACATTCTCTTCTAGGGTAGCCTTATTTTTATTTGTTTTGTAACTGTGGTGCACAGGAATACAAAAGAGAACTACATCCAAGGTGAGAACACACAGTACTTTTATACTGGTATATGTTACACTGGTGTCAGGAGTGGACAGATGAGCAAATCCACCAAAGCTGAAGAGTTATGCTATTACAATGAATTAAGTGAACACAATCTCAGGATGAAATTGTATTAGTGCAGTGGTTCTCAATCTTTTTTGAAGTTTGAGGCACTCCTCAGGAAGCTCAAAGAATACCTTGTTAGACTTAAGGCGCCGCTTGGTAAATGCTAGCTCTTAGTTTTCACTTCTTTTTTGACTACGGAAAAATATTGGAGCAATTTTTTTGTTGCAAAAAGGCCAGAAAAGTCTCAGCAGTTCTCATCAGATGCTACTCTAAGTTTTTTATATATTTAATTTAATTAAGTCCATTTTCCAAAAGTCTCTAGGCATTGAATAATTAATAAGTTCCATGCATAATAAATCTTACTAATTCAAACCAAAACAACAATAGTATTTGCCTCATACCTCCTTTTGGGTGGGTCTCCCATCATCAGTACTTTCCATTTTGCCAATTCCTGCTGCTAGAAGCCATAATGAACAGAATTCAGCCTGTACACAGTTTAAAAAAAAAAGGCATATATAGTCTAACTATTCCTATACAATCTCTTTTGAGATCCAATACCTAAGTCCTGACATGTTATTTTCTGAACTGAGAAGCTAATTCATTTAACACATGTTGGATCACTGAGACATTTAATTTAGATCAAGTTAAAAAGACCTCTCCAGATGAAGTGAATCAGCTGTGCTGGGATGTGTCCCAGTTCAGTCGGACTGCTTTATGGGATGAAACATACATCACCTGTTGAGTTCTGTGTCTTGCCCCTCCACCCCCACCCCCACCCCGCTAAATAACAGCACAAATTGATGTTGCCCATGCCATTTTTGATGTGCTAAGGGGCCTTGGTGGGCTTGGCCTTTTTACAATCATAAAAATTATTTGGAATCACAACAGTGATGTCTGTTTTCACCCTTAGGCTAAGTACACATGGTTAAGAATCCCAAGGGTGAATTAATTGATTTAGTTGTCATAGTTTAGTCTGAGTTGCACAGATTGAATTGATAAGCAAGTAAACTGAGATTGGCTTTTGATTCTGGAAATGAGGCCACATGCCTGCAGTGGTTCAGCCGAGGAGCCAGGAGGGTACTAGAGCTTGCCTCCCCACTCAGCTGGAGCAAATAGCTTGGGCTAATGCTAGCCCACCCACTCTGGGGCGGGGGGGAAGGGGTAGGTGCAAAGCATCCTGGGGTACGGGGGGGACTGTGTGCATTAACTTGAATCTGGAGGGGATCTGGGACAGAATTTCAATAAACCAATTTAACCTAAATCTTTTAAGTCTGATACTAGATCTGTCCAGGTTTATCTTGAACTGGTTTTGACCACTTCAAGGGCATGTCTACATGAGATGCTTACTGTGCAGTAGCTCATTATTACTGTGCAGTAGCATCACGGGGCACAAAGTGTGACATGACGCTACTGCAAAGTCAGCATTACCAGGAAGCCATGCGAGGACATTACTGCACAGCAATGCCAGTTACTACAGAGTCATTTAGTACTTGGGTATGCAAGTACTAAATGACTGCTCAGTAACAACTGCACAGTCAGCATCTCATGTACTTGCAGCCTGAAAGTGGTTTATGTGCATCAAACTTCTGTTGTATTACAGATTTGAATTGGTTTTCGATCACTTACATCAGTTTATGTGAAATTTCTGTCCCTAGCCTTAGTGATAGAGCTGATTATGGGTCTGATTCTTAAGTGTTTTCATAAGTAAACCTGACTTAATACTGTAGAATTTCCCCCTTCCTAATTTACTGTTATACCAAACTAGATGGTTGTGCTCCTTCAAAAATGATAGGTGGGCTATGATGGTCATTAGGATGGCAGTAGAGTAGTATATTAGTATGCAGCATTAAGTAATATGTACCTTTCTCTAAGATATTTTTTCTCTATACTTCATACATTCACTTCACTTACTCCACTAATAATATTTCAGCTGACATTGTGGTTCAATCATTCTGAAAGCAGGATGTAAAATCCAATGCACAATGAGTCAGTGATCAGCACTTAGAATAATTTGTTCTGTTGTAAAGGAATTGGCAATCTCTGTATTTTTGCTACTGTTCTGTTTTATTAATTTAGACCCTACCATAATAAAAAATACAAATATATATGAGAGCTTAAGATACTCACAGATGTTACAGCACAAAGAGGTAATATAGAGTTAGATTTATCTTAAAAATGTATGTTGAGGGTCTTTGTAGAAGCACGAAAATAACATTCCATTTGGTCCTTTTATGAAATTGTTTGCTGGCCTGAGGTTGTCAAGGTCAATGAAAACAATGCTCTCTTCTAAAAAGCCATTGCTCCAAGGAACTGATAGAACAATGATGGGGGAAAGGAAAATGCATGAAATAAAAAGTGGCTTATAAGCTGGCAGGAAATTGAATAGTTTTAGAAATAATTGGTGATGAGGAGCCAGATTCTGATCTGAAATATACTACTGTAAATTCAAATTTACACTGCTGCAACTGAGTTTGGAATCTGGTCTACTATAATTCAACTAATGCTTTTATTATGTGATTAAAATGAAATGGTGAATAAAATAGTAGCTATCACTGAGTAAGCAAAGATGCAGTGGAAAATCTATGGGCCAGATCCTGAACTCAGGCCATGAAATGCTTGGTAAAGCTCAAGGGTAAGAGTAAAGGGAAAATAAAAGAATGTAGAAGGGCATGATAAGCTAGTTTCAAGGCATCTTTAAAGCACCTTGCATTGACTCTTGGACTATAAAGTCCAACAGGCACACACAGAAAGGTTGCGTCTTATTCTGAGAGAGAAAAGAACTCCTGCTCAGTGTTTTCTGTGACATGCATAATCGGGCGTTCTTTGTCTGTCTCACATGCGCATGTTTCTCACATACAACAAACCCCGTTTTTCAAAAAATCAGCTGCTGCAAATTGGGAGAGTGCATTATAAGAGAGAAAATATGGTTCTAGCAGCTTCTGCAGAGCACACCTCTTTAGGAAAAGAGAAAGTAATGTTGTATGTGTTGCACAGGGGGAAGCATAGTGAGCATGCAGACTTCCCTAGCTGCTAGCTGTGGACAGTAGGGCATTTCCTCTCCCATTCCTGACCCGGCTGAGCTGCATTTCTAAAGTGGAACCAAGTCCTTGTTGCCAGGGAGAAACTCTAGTGGAATCAGCAGGATGGGCCCTCAGTTGACTTTGTAGGCACTGCTGATGGCCCACCCAGCTCAGCTCCAGAAGAAAAATGGAGATGGGCAGTTTGGGTCAGCCAGCAGCACCTACTGAGTCCTGTAGTTGACAGGTTAACAGAACACTCGCATTGTTTTGCTTCCCCACTAATGCAGCTGCCTGCATTTTCCCTTGGAAAAGACCTTACTTACCAGTATTTTCAAGGAAATAACTTTTTTTTCTTCATTCTTCCTTTCAAAAGCAAGGTGCATATCTTATTTGGAGGCATGCTGTATGCAAGATAAGATCGCGTACTCATTAGTGTGTGTGTGTGTGTGTGTGTGTGTGTGTGTGTTTTATAAAATATATTTACACACCCACATACATACATGTGCGTGTTTATATTAAGAGAGCAGGCCTTATGAGGAGAGGCTGAGAGGCATGGGACTCTTCAGCTTGGAGAAGCAAAGACTCAGGAGTGACTTGGTGGTAGCCTATAAGTAAATAAGGGATGTGCATCAGGAAATAGGAGAATGTCTGTTCACCAGGGCACCCTAAGGGAAGACAAGAACTAATGGTCACATACTGCTGGAAAACTGTTTTAGACTGGACATAAGGAAAAACTTCTTTACCATCTGAATCTGCAGAGCCTGGAATAGATTCCCCCCAGAAGTGATGCAAGCACCTACACTGGACACATTCACAAACCATTTGGATGATTATCTTCCTGGGGTCATCTGACACCAGCTGACTTCCTGCCCTTTTAGGGGGCTGGACCCGATGATCTCATGAGGTCCCTTTCAGCCCTAATGTCTATGAAACCTATTAAATATATACATGTATGTGTCGTAAGAGGTTCTGGCAGGCCGCAGCTTAAATTCTTCTGTGACTAAGTTCAAGGCACCTCAAGTTTGTGTATGTAGCCCTTTAGAAAAGTGGTGCTCAATCATTTTGCCCTGCATGCTGGATGAGGAGTGCCCTGTCTGTCCACAGGCCAGATCCAGCCAGGCGTGGTGATCTAGCGGGTATGGCAGACCCAATCCGACTACACAGGGTGCAACTACACAAGATGTTTATTGCACATGTATACTAATTAAGTGCACAGGAAACATCTCCATGTCTGCAGGTACACCCCTATTAGGCTGGGGTAAACCAATTTACTCCACAGCAGGAGAGTACTTGTAAATGGCAGGGGACCAGTGTATATACAAGTACTATCCTACATACCTCTAGACTCTGTCCAGCTGGCTGAGGCATGAGAGTGATTCAGTGTGGGGGCTGCCTGCTGGCTAGCCCCACAGTCAAGCCCCTCATGCCCCAGTGAGTCCCTTTGTAGCACAATGAGTTGGGGGGAGCAGCCCCAGGCTGGCAGGCTAACCCCTCAGGCCCCTGACAGCCAAGGCTGCTCTGCCCAGGCTCCGGGTGCTGTATATGAATAAGCTAAGGAGCTTATTGCTCTAGAGTTAATTGCTCCTGGGCTCATGTTCAAATGGTGTGACTGGGAGCAATTAATTCCAGAGCAATAAGCTCCACAGGTCTGTAATTATACATGTAGATGTTCATGTAAGGGAGTGAGGGGGACATGGCCCAGCCCCTGCCTCCTGGGGTAGTGGTAAAGGGTTGGTAGTATTGTCACTGGTCCCCTGACAACAAATTTTGTGACTCCTGGGGAGCCCCACAGGCCAGATGCCTTGGTTCTGCAAGCTGTATTTGGCTTGCAGACCGGGGTGCACCACTTCTGCCTCGGAGCAACACTCTGCACTAGTTACATGTTTGTCTTAAGTTGTGCTCTGAGTCATGGGCGACTGGTGCCTCCTGAGTGTGGGGGGGAGAGGCACCCGCAGAAGCCGCTGGCGGCACTGGCAGTGTGACCAGAGCTGATGGGCATCTGCAGAAGCCTCTGGTGGTGTTAGTGGTGGGGGCAGAGCTGGCAATCTCCCACAGATGCTCACTGGTCTGACCCCACTGCCACCAGCATCTGCAGAAACTGGTAGGGATGACCCTGTCAGGAGGGCATGTGCTCCCCCTATGTATTGCCTGTGCTCTGAGTTGTATTTTGTATATAGTTTATGGAACTTTTAGTTAAGTATGTCACTTAAATATGGTTTTCACCAGAAAGGAGGACAAGAAGCTGGATACAGCAACAGATTCTCTCACTAGCCAGTTATTTTGTTATGTTACTAAGTAGTTATTGGATTCTATGCCCCCGGTAGACATCACGTTTGTCCTGCAACAAGTCATAATGGGCCAGAAATTACACCAGTTTATTGCTGGATAAAAATGCCAGATCAGCTTCAAAATAGTTGCTCACTGAAACGGTCATTTCTGTGTGGAATGGAATATTCTCCAATAATTCTAATGTGTGGCCAGTTGGCAAGCTTCAATCTGCTGCATGATGCTTATAACACACAACAAATGTGATGTCTGCCACAGGCCCATGTTAAATACCATTTTTTTGGTTACACACTTCAGTAACTGTTAAGCTCACTGTGTTTATAGGATTGCAGAGCACAGGACTTCAGTGAGCAGGCAGTACCCAAGGAGAAGAATGGACCCTGTACTGCAGTTGGTACATCCTTACCTGGTCTCCCAGTGGAGGGTGAAGACCCCTTACTCAATCTGCTGTTAGCTGTAGCTCAAAAATTGACCTGTAAAGGAATTATTGTTGTCTTGTTCAGAAAAAGTTAAATTGAGCTTGGTCCTCCAGAATTCTCTCCCCTGTTTCTCCCATTTCTTCTGGGAAATGGCAAAGAGAGTTGTAACCATATTTAGATAAATATGCCCGTGGACATTGGAGTCAGGAGCAGACTGGCCAAGTTCACTGATGACACCAAACTTTGGGGCAAAGCATCCACACTAGAAGACAAGCGAGTGATCCAGGCTGACCTGGACAGGCTCAGCAAATGGGTGGACAAGAACCTGATGGTGGAGGGCTGGACTCAATGATCTTCTGAGGTCCCTTCCAGCCCTAATGTCTATGAAATACTGTGTGTGGTGTAGTAGTAGGCTTTCAGAAGATAGGGAAAACTTTGTCATACACACCTACCCAAAAGCAGTATATTATAATATATGTCATATCCGAGATATATAAAAAATATTGATAAAATACACTTGTATGTATTGTATATTTTTCATACACCATATGAATAAATGTGATGTGATGTATCATATATGTGATGCACAAAAGAAAAGTATACAATGCATACAAGTGTATTGTATCAATGTTATATTAGAAATATTTAATTATATTAAACTATATTAATATTATAATTATAAATTCAACTATCATATTAATATAATACACTTTGGATGGGTCTAAGAGAGAGCATTTCTCATGCTCTGCTTTACTGGGTTGGTCTTGCCAATAGTATCCTATAGCATTTGTTATGGGCTACAGTACATGCCTTTCAAAGTCAAAGAATCCTATTCTTATTGTCCACAATGTGTTTGCTATAAGTACTTGAGATGAGCTGTAATCTTTACCTCACTGTATATGATGGGAAAGACAGGTTTGACAAATGAAGAGAGAGCTTAGCCTTTTTTTCTGACAAATGAAGAACACAGACTGACAGCCAAATGAGAAATCCATTCTAGTCTCCTTTTAAAATGGATGAACCTGTCAGTAATCTTCTTGGTCAGATGAGAATTACTGAGAAGTCTGAACAGATAGCCTACAGAGAGTTTAATAAATAAAACTAATAGTAAGGGGGAGGAGCTTGTGCTAATCTAGTGTTTAAGAAAGTACTTGTAGAGGTCAGTACTTTGTACTGAGAAATGTAACCAAAAGAGGAAGCAGAGCAGCTTTTTAATATTCATCCCTAACCTTAAAAATCATCTAAGTGTTATTTAGAGAACTTTATTAATGTTTTCTGAAGGAGGTAGGTTTTATAGTGCAAAATAAGTCACTTTGCATAACAACTGCAATGTTTGTGACAGCTGTTAAAATGCAAAAACTGAGGTAATATGGCTGCCAGGAAAGTCAGTCATTCCTGACACGTGGTATCCTTGGAAGCCAAAAACAGACATCAGATTTCTGCCTGACCAAAGCCTTTTATATTGGGATCCTAGAGATGTACAAGCTCATTGTCTTGCTTTACATACCTACAAAGTATTGGAAATAATACATTTTTCTGAGACAGTTTTGACCAATTGGACTTCATTGCCATTCAAGCTGTGTGTATAATTGACTGTCCTATGCCTCTCTCATGAGAGTCAGAACCAGAGGCAAAAAGACATGGGATAAACCCAGCATATGTTTTTACCCCAAAAGACCTGGGAGGAATTATGCTGCTGCTGCTGCATAATCCAGTGTGGGTCATTGCACAATCTCAGTGTGTTGCTGTCATCTATACAAATATACATATTTACTATACTATTCCATAAAAAAAACTGAAATGTCTTCAGATAAAAATGTCAGATATTTATACCCTTAAACTTCAGATAACTGAAATCTGGAACTTAAGTTTACTTTGTAGCTGAAGCCTATTTCTAACATGTGATTAAGTATTTTAAAAAATGAAATGTGGTACAAAACATAATCTTGTAACATTTGGGCTAAAAATATAGGAAAAAAATGAAAGACATGAATATTTAGTATTCTGTTAAAACCTGGAAAGCAGCAATACCAGAAGAAATGCACTGGTCAGCGTGATTGTGAACATCATGTTAAATATAAGTTTGTATTGTAACATCTCAATGGACTATCATGGGGCAAACAATTTGTCTGCTTGTGGTGAGTCTATATGTAGCATAAACCACAGAGGCTATGAACAGACTTTGCATTTCTCTCAGGAAATGCCATTTGCTCCCAGGACAAAATGCAGTTGTTCAGATATCCTTATCCATTATCTGAGGACAAACTCTAAAAAGATTTGTGAGATAAGAAGTGCTAACAGTTTGACCTGGGACATCACAAAGTACATCTCAATAATTGTTGAATCGATGGCTGAATGCACTGTTAATTTATGCAGTCTCAAAATTCCAATTAGAAGGGTGATATGTGTCTGTGCCAATCCCATAACCTTTTTGTTTCTGGACAAATATTAGGCACAACTGGTCCCAGGACAAATGCAACAGCTATTTCTAGCCTTAGTTTTGGCACCCAAGGCTGCTTACAGATGTTAAAAAACCAAACAAACAACCCCCCCCACAAAAAACTCTGCACTGTACTGGAAGAAGCAACACACTACTTTGACCCAGTTCTGCAGCATCTGTATAGATCAGGTGCTTTGGCAGGGCTTTTTGGCACTGTTATCTAAAGATGAGTCAGTCAGCTACTATGTAAAAGCCATACTAAAGTGCCCAGTCTATCCAGAGGTTGGGTGAGCTGGGTCCACCTCAGTGCCTCTTCTGACCATGAGCCGGGATTGGCATGGGAGTTTGCCAAGTTTTAAGTAAAACACTGTTTTGTTTTGTTTTGTTTTGTTTTTTAATACCTGTAAGCAGCCATAATGTCAAAATATGTGGACAAATAAACATTAAAAGGCTGGACAAAACCAACTTTCTTTTTAATAAAGATTTAATTGTAAATGTGATTAATCGGAAAGATTTGAAAGAGCCTTTCTTTCTAACTTTCTGCAACTGTCATCTCGGTAAAGGTTAATAAGTTCTGATCTATCAGTGAGTTAGGAAGAGGCAAACTTAGAACACCTATTATTTCCTGCTAGGAAGGTTGTGACCTTCAGCTATAAGCTTCGGGATGAGAGAAGGGCTGAGGGTCACAGCCCAGCCTAATGATGCAAAGATACTTTTGGGGTGATTCACTGTGACTACAAGGGAGCATCAGTTTTGAGTGCGGGAGCAGAGACTAGGAAAGAGGCAGTATCATAGAAACCTGGGCAGAATGTGGTATTAAAGTCATTTGAGAATCAGAATGAAGAGAAGACGAAAACACAAGCTCGGCCAGAGAGGTAATAGCTGAGTAGCAGGAGCCTTCACTATTTTGGCTCAAACAGACCATGGAGAAGGGGCACTTAGTAAGATGCATCATAAACCCAAAACTTGACCATAGAGTCAGCATGGATTACTCACCTTTAATAAAGAAATACATTTGATGGTACATTCCAGGTTGCTATGAGTTAGAATTCTTAACCTTCTTTTGACTGTCCCTTAGAAGTCAAGTGAGAAACTATTGCTACTGCTAATGCATTTAGGATGCTTGTGACCTTAACTTCCTGCCCTAGCAAACTGTCTTGTTTGTTTGAGCTATGCATCTGAGTTTCATAGTTTCTAGGGTCGGAAGGGACCGGAGTAGATCATCTAGTCCGACCCCCTGCCAAGGCAGGAAAGAATACTAGGGTCAAACGACCCCAGCAAGGTGTTCATCTAACCTCCTCTTAAAAACCCCCAGGGTAGGAGCCTGCACCACATCCCTTGGAAGTTGGTTCCAGGCCCTAGC
>NW_017728886.1:109577547-109591470 GCF_001723895.1 Crocodylus porosus | reverse complement strand
CCTTTTCTGAAGATGGGAACCATGTTGGCCCTCTTCCAGTCCTCCATTACCTCTCCAGAGCACCACGAGTGCTCATAAAGCCATGCCAGGGGACTTGCAATGACCTGGGCCAGTTCCTTTAGAACTCTAGGGTGGAGATCATCCAGACCGGCTGACTTGAAAACATCCAGCCCCTCGAGAAGCTCCCTAATTAAATCCTTGCTAGCCCTTGGCCTAGGTGTGCCTCCCCCGGGGCCTGAGGGGGGCCCAGCAGGGAGGTGGCTGTCCTGGTCCCTACTTAGGAAGACAGAGGCAAAGAAATTGTTAATTCTTACTAGGATCCACCAAGTGACATAATCTATTAACATAGCAGCTGAAGCTCCTTCAGTGCTTGAGTTTTGGTACACATAGGGCACGTCTACACATGGTGGTATGGCACTGTTGCTGCAGTATCATGTTTTAGTACTTCCTTTTGGATGTACAGGTGGTTACTGCACCGTGAGTTCAGCACATGGTTAGATTTTGCTGCTACGTCGCTGTATCGGGAGAGCACGCCACTATAACAATGTAGCTGCCAATCACATGTAGACCCATGTGACTGCTATGTTGCCATAGCGTGTTGCTACGCTGCCTTAGGGCAACATGTAGACACGCCCATAGATTGCTATGTTAAGAGATGTTGTGTGAGAGGGTGCCCCAGTGACCCCATCTGATGGAAATAATTAAACTGCCTTTGTTTGCTACATTAAACCCCCAGAACCAAAAATTATACTTAAAAGGAATGAAAGTTAAGTGTGGTGCCACCATTGCTCCTCCACTCCCACTTCCCTGCATAAACCCTCAAAAGCAAGGAAATGTCAAATAGTCTGATACCTTTGAACTAAATCCTAGAGGCTACATAGCATATTTACTGGTAATGGTTACAGATACTAAATTTTTGCTTTCTGGCTTGTGGTATAATGACTGCCAGCCTCCTCCTAGATCCTTGACATCTGTCTAGTGTTCCGTATGGCTCCTCTGCCTAGGCAATGAATAAACAATTTGCCTATCAATGTACATCTTAGCATGGCTTACCAGTTACACCAACCTGAACTAAAATGACAAATGCATCTCATTCAGCTTCATTCAATATTAAGTTTAATGTTTTAAAAACATGTAGGCTAACATAGCTTAAACATTTTAAAAGAAGTCTCTGTTAACAATTTGCAAAACAAACAAAAATTTTAATGCCATCACTTTACTATTGGTTAAGATTTTCTTCATTATAAAAACCATTCAGTTGTAGGTTTTCCAGGCACTCTTGGTATTCCAACAATGCTTATTTAACAAAGCCAGAAAGCATTATCATTTAGAGGCCAATGTTTTATAACACTATTAAACTTAAGAGCTTACCTATATATTTATTCAGTAGAAAACAGTTTTATACTCTTATTAAAGGTAAAACTATTCTATGCAGAGGGTTTTTCCTGTACAGTTTGCAGGAATGTGTACAAGTCATAGTAAATTAGGGTTGGAAGGGACCCCAGGAGGTCATCTAGTCCAACCCCCTGCTCACAGCAGGACCATCTCCAACTAGATTATTCCAGGCAGGGCTGTGTAAAGCTGGGCCTTAAAAACCTTGAAGGATTCAACAACTTCTCTAAGTAAGCTGCTCTCCTAGTGAGAGTTCTTCCTAATATCCAGCCTAAACCTCCCTTCCTACAACTTGAGACCATTGCTCCTTGTTCTATCATCTGCCACCACTGAGAACAGTCTAGTTCCATCCTCTTTGGAACCACCCTTCAGCTAGTCAAAGGCTGCTATTAAATCCCCTCTCAGGGTTCTCTTCTCCAGACCAAATAAGCTCAGTTCCCTTAGCCTTTCCTCAGAAGTCATGTGCCCCAGCCCCTTAACCATTTTCTTTTTTCTTCTCTGGACTCTAACTTTTCTATGTCCTTTCTGTAGTGGGGGGCCCAAAACTGGACATAGTACTCCAGGTGTGACCTCACTAGTACAAAATAGAGGGGAATAATTGCTTCCCTTGATCTACTGGCGACATTCCTATTAATGCAGCCGAATATGCTGTTAGCCTTCTTGGCAACGAGGGCACACTGTTGACTCATCCAGCTTGTTGTCCACTGTAACCTCCAGGTTCTTTTCTGCAGAGCTGCTACTTAGCCAGTTGGTCCCCAGCCTATACCAGTGCATGGGATTCTTCCATCCTAAGTACAGGACTTTGCAATTGTCCTTGTTAAATGGCATGGTCTGAAGTAAAAGAAATTAGTGATTGCAAGCAATCTTCCTAGTACCCTGAAGTACTATTTATTGCTGTGGAATATATATGAAAGTAGAGAGCCAGAGCCATCTTGATATAAGTGCCATAGGGCCAGAACTGATGTTATGCTATGCCAAGGGAGGAGTCCTTGCGAATGTCTGGAATTGGTGCAGTGTCTGTGAGCTTCCATCCTGTCTGGGCATGACTCAGAAGTTTTGACTTTGCCATCTGGATTAAATTAAAGCCTTGATGTGTGCCTCTGTCTCAGTTAGGTGCAACCATTTAATAAAGTTCAATTAGTGGGAAATACTATTTGGATGATAGATATCTACCTATTGGCCTGTACATAAACATGCTGATCAGTGTCAAGCAAAAACAGCATCTCCATCAATTGCCAGAGAGACAGAGGACTAGATCCTCCTCCACTTATGGTGTGACTCAGTACAATCCTTTTCTACCCTGCTCTTGTCCCTAAAAAAAATAAGTTATCAATTTTTTAATAAAAACATAATCTTAGACCTAAAGTCACAAAAAAGCAGGGTGGAAGAGGAGGATCCTCTCATCTCTTGTATGAACTGTTTTTCACATATTTGAGCAGGATGGAATAAGACTGCACTTCAGTTCTTGTCTTCATCCTTAGCTGGGGTGGAGTTAGTGTCATGTCACCTGATTACAACATGACCTCATAGGAATAAGATTTGAGAATAAACTAAGAAACCAGGGGAACTAGGGGGGAATTCTTCTTGGTTTTACTATGATGCATAGAAGAAAATTTAAAAGAAACAATAGTGCCTGAAGGGAGAAACTTCCTGGTTGACAGATCTCCATATGCAAGGGAAAAGAAAGGAGTCATTGGGCAAGTCTACCCATGAAATTAATGTGGCTGAATAAACTGAGGTGGCACAGCCTTGGCTGGCAGGCTGTCTTGCAAAGGCTTAATGTGCTGCAGAGAAGCTGGCTGGGGCATGAGGGTGCTTCAGTATGGGACTAGCTGGCAGACAGCCTCTGCACTGAAGCACCTTCATGCCCCAAGCCAACCCTGTCAGCGTCTACACATGCGCTGTGGTGGAGTAAATAACTCTGCCTTATGTTAGTACTGCTCAATACAAGTACTGTCCTACGGTGAAGTTAATTAGTTTACTGTAGCCTAATAGCTCCTCATGTGTAGACAGAGACACTTTACTGTGGAGCTAAATAGGCAATGCCTCAGTAAATGTCTCGTAGAGATGTACCCATCTAAAAAACTCCACAGTACTGCATGTGTAGATGCTGCCCCAATTAGCTGGGGCATGAGGGGCTTCAGTGTGAGGGCTGCCTTCTGGCTAGCCTGGCGCTGAAGCACCCTTGTACCTCAGCTTGCGGGGAGAGGCGGGGAGAAGCCCTAGGCTGTCAGGCTGGCCCCATGAGCCCCCCCACAGTTGGGGCTGCTCCAGCCCAACTCAACTTGCTGTGGTCCTGAGCATGTGTGCAAATGGCAATAAACTCCAGAGTTTATTGCTCCTGAGACCACGTTAAAGCAGCATGCCCAGAACCAATAAACTCTGGAGTTTATTGCTTCATATTAATTGTACGTGCAGATGGTCCATAGACATTAATAGAACTTCTTAGTATTTTGACTGAAGTACCTTCCCTTGTGCTGCTTGGTTATTTGCTACAGCCTTCTCCCTACTTGTGTCCTCACTCTCTCATCTTGATCACACACACTACACTGGCATGAGATGTCACTTGAAAATTTTATTCTCTCGGATGATAAAACACAAGGGCTGCAAATACAACAGTTTGGACAAGAGTTTGAGTATTCTGAGGTCTTTAAATGAGAAGGGTAACTCTGGGAGGCATGTTAACCCTAGCACAAGGCAAAGGCTGAAATTAATTTGAGGAATCAGTTTAGTATTTAAAAAAACTAATGTGGAAAATTTGGCAGAATTACAGTGGGTTATCACAAAAGAAGAGAAGAGCAACTGAGCCAAAGAAAGAAGAGAGTTAATTGTCGATCAGTTTCCAAGACAGAGGGAAGAATGTATGAGAGAATGAAAGATGAGAGGAGTTGTAGACAGAAGGAAGAGTGAAAGGAACAATGATCAAAGAATGAACATCTGGGAAAAAACAATTTATGTAAGTTGGGAATCGGTATTAAGAATAGAGAGGCTTGTCAAAATGAAAGGCCCAGAAAACAAGAGCATGCTGGGAGCAAAGATGCATGATGTAGTTCTGAGGTTTAAGAGGATCCTGATAGGTAGGGACCTACTGAAGTCATGATGGAAATGAGCTATGTGGCAGCTCCTTTAATCTTGCAGGTTCCCCTGTGCATCCTGCCTGCCCCCCGCCCAGCCCCGTTGCTAACCATGGGCCCATATTGAAAACCATGGTTTTTGCCTACCTGCTGATCAGAAGCGAGCAGCGTGGCCACTTCACCAATTGGGGGTAGGGAGGCATGCCCATGGAGGAACCTGCAAAATTTAAGGAACTGTCGTGCAGCCCACTTCCAGCATGAATTTTTTAGGTCCCTACTGATAGGACTTGCTTAGAATCTGCTGATCGCTGTTCTCATAGGAACCAATGATATGGCTGGCTACTTATCAAAAAGGGGCAATGATTGCTATCCTATACTTGAAGAAATAGAAACTCAAGTAATCTTCCCTGGGGTTTCTTCTGTCTTAAGAAAACAAAGACAAAAGTATGGCAAGATAATGAAGATTAATATATGCTATTGGAAAAGTTTGGGAATATTTGAAATGATATATATTCATGCACAGGGACGGGTTTCATTTGAGTAAGTGGGGTTGGGGTTTGTAGTGGACCTTCAGGCTTATATGTATCAATGGACACGGGACTCCCATGGGAGAATTTAGTAATAGTGGAAACTGGAGTTATAGTAGTTTGACTTTGCTAGCACAGACTGGATAACAAATGCTGCCATTAAGAGTAGGGCACAAGTATTTTTGGATCAGAGAGCTGAAAGATTTCTTTATTAAAGGATTACTGAACCAATGAGAAGCAGTGCTATTTTATATTTGGTTTTAGTAAGTAGTGTGGATCTTATAGAAGGGCTGGTAGTAGAAAATAATCTTGAACTGAGCAATCTGGAGCTGACTCAGTTGAATCTAAATCGCAGAAGAAACAAAAATAGGTGTATACCAGGGTTTGAGACTTCTGAAAGGCAAGTTTTGAGAAATGATGGGTGCTGGAATTGTCAACTGATTTGGGAGCTCAAGATTTAAATGCAGAGAAAGTATGGAATAATTTTACATCAAATGTGCAAATATTACCTGGTGGTTGAATGCTAAGCAAGAGGAAAAAATTGGAAGGGGTAAACTACAGACCTGCTTAGATATACAAGCAGCTTAACAAGGACATAAAAGCTATTTCCCTAAGGTTTGTGGATTAAGGACTACCTCTGAAAAATAAGTTTTCCCTACTCGTGCCCTTTCCATATATGCCTGAGGTCATAGCACCATGGATTTCTTGGTAGAATGCTTAAATGGCTTGGAGTGGACCCTGAATGCATGCTGCCATGTTCTTTGTGCCCTAGATGCTCACCAGCTGCTTGGGCTCATTGCCAGGTATTCTACCTAATTTTCCAGACTCAAGACTAAAATTGAGGATTTTTGTTGTAAAATGGAGATTCATATATTGGAAACAGTGGCATCAGGGAGGGGCCTGGATGCATTTGTCTGTTGTAGGATGCCCATGAACCGTCAGTGTAACGTGGCATGGAAAAGGCTAATGATATTCTAGGTTGTATAAAGCAGGTTATTTTTAGTAGAAACAGAGAAAATTTAGTACTACTACATAATGAGTTAGTAAAAACCCACTTAGAACATGGTGTATAGTTCTGGTCACCAGCGTTCAAAACAAATTAAACTGGAACAAGTACAAAGAAGGGCTACTAGAAGACCTAGGGGAACAGAGAATCTTAGGGGAGGGATCTGTAATATCTTCCCTTGTTCCTAAAGGTACAGATACATGACATATTTACAGTAAAGTAATAAATACCAGAATAACCTTACCTGTAGTAAATTTACTTCTGATTTCTTTGGAGGTAACTTTACACCAGACAATAGTGTTTCCTCTGGATTAAGTGTTGTGTATCTTGTGTCTGCTCCAGTTTTCCTCTAGAGCACCATGAGAAGACTGGGGTAAATGCATTGTATGTCAGCACCCTTATGGTCACTTTTTATAAATACATTTCCTTGATGGACATAAGTGAGGAAGGAGAACTATTTATGTTAAAGAACAGTGTTAGCACAGGACCAAATGGCTATGAATTGATCATCAACAAACTTAGACTGGAAGTTTGCAATAAGTTTCTAATGATCAGAAAACTGAAGTTTTAGAATAGTTTTTAAAAAAAGAGTGGGAGAAAAACCTGAATTGCTTCAAGACAGCTCAATAAATGAATGAGCAATATAGTGTGATAAAGGTTTTGGAACAACAGTTAGTGCATATGATATTGTAACAGGGAGTTAGGGTTCAATGCTGCTACACTCTCCATAGGGACAAGTCGGCATCAGAGATTTGATGGTGTGACTTAATAATGGATGCAGCCCCTTTAAAGCCAGCGCACCAGTGTGACATAGAGGCGTACAGAAGTTAAAGATGCCAGAGCTCTGGACAGAAAAAGAAAAAGGCTCCAGAAAGCTGAAAGTAAAAACTGACCTCTGGAAAGGGGTCAGAACCAGGAAATAGAAACTTACCTGGGCCAGCATGGAAGCACAGGTAAAACAGAGGTAATCTGGAGGCAGCAATGGGGCAACCATGCTGGTATCGCTCATGATGCTGAGGGGCTGAAGACAGCTCAGACATGCAAGAGAGAGAAAGAGCAAGAGAGAGACCTTTGAACTGGGACTGTGAATAAGGAGCAAAGCTCCAGACTAAAGGAAGGACTTGGTTCAGGTGCGAGTGCCTCAGTTGGGGAAGACTGCGACTGCCAGGTGGCAGTCAGACTCGGGCCCAGAAGCAGCCCAACTGCCGGTGGAGGTGGAGCAGGGTTGCAAACTATGATCAATTGGAGTGCACAGTGAAATTCGAAGGGGAACTGAGACAATTGTGAGAGGCTGTAAATTGGCAAAGTCTCGTGTTATTTTTCATTTATTGTAATGGGGACTATAGAGAGAAGACCCAAAAGACATTATAGATGGGCCAGCAAGGGTATGCCTTGAAGGGAAAACCTCAAGGAAGAGAGGACTCGACAGACAGAAACAGCTCCCCACCCTAAGTTAGTGGCTTTCTTTGTTGATTACTAAACTTGGAGAAACTACCTAAAGGACTGATACTACTCTTGACTAAAAGCCCAAGCACAGATTAGAGATAAGAACCCAGTGAGTCCTATAAAGGGTTCTGCACACCGGTCTGTGTGGTTATGATCAGAGAGTGGAAATGAACACGTTGCAGGGTTGGGTGGAGCGGTGTACTTCGACTCGGACATCAGGGTCCCACAAGTTAAGGCAGCCTTCCACACCTTTTTTTCCCCTTTTCCAACCAAGTATTATAGAAAGATATGTCAGGTGAGAGTGAGACAGGCTGCTCAGACAGGAAGGATTCCCTGTTCCTGTTACAGATATGTATTTGGTGTCCTCATGATGGGACTAAAAGGAAATATTATCTGCATTGACAGTATCTCGTAACATCAGATACTGGCATTCTGGGGACAAGAAGAATTGCCATTTTTAAGGTCATGAAGGAATTCTTTTCCTCAAGTCAGTTTGGCAAGGACTACATGTATCAGATGGAGGGCATTGGAGGTAATTTTTTAAACTTATGCTCTTTACCTGTAGGTTTTGTATTTCCATTGGGTGCTTTTCTGGCTATGGTGTGCAGGAGGGATCAGAACAGATGATCAAAAAACAGGGATATCAAATATGCAGCCTGCAGGCCAAATTCAGACCATGGAGCCTCTCTATCAGGCCCACTGGGCTACTGGAAGGCACCAGAAGTTGGGCCTTTTGGCCCCACGGGGCATGGCCATTGGCTCACTCCTATTGGACCCTGCACTCCTGCCATCCCTGCCCCCACTGGATCCTGTACCATCCCTGCTGCTGCCAGCTCCTGCACAGCAGCTGCTGTCATGGCAGCCACCACAGTAGCCCTCATGCCCTGGATTAGATGAGGCCTTCAACAGGCACTGCCATCGGGAACTGACCTGAGCCCCAGGCACAGGTGGCAAAAGGGTGGGGGGGCTAACAGGGCTTAGTCCCCCAAAATGCGGGGTAGTGGTAGGGCCGCAGGGCAGCCTGGCCATGGGCTTCCAGTGGCTGCAGCAGGGGTGGGGAGGGCCTGGGGCTGGGGCAGGGGCTGCATAGCATGGGAGTGATTTGCGAGCAGCTCATCTGGGGGGCACAGTTTCTGCTGCTATGGACCGTGCAGACCCAGGGGCACCCCCCCCCAATGCCTCCCAGGGTGTGTGCAGCAGCAGGAGCTGCCACCCCCTCCCCATGCCAAGCACCCCCCAGACAAGCCACTCAAGGTTTTGCCTGGTGCCTCACCCCAGCTGTTCAGGGTGTGGCCTCAATCTCCCCCCCACCCCCAACTTCCCTTTCCCTTCCCCCAACCCCTTCTCCCAAAGACTCACCTGCGGGGGGGGATGGGTGGGGGGCGTTCATGACCCCCTCCCGCCCAATTTTTTTTTCTCCCTCTGCCTATGGCTCCGGGTAAATTTGATACCTCTGGTCTAAAAAAAGGATCAGGAAAGATCATAACACTTACTACTTTTACCACTGTTCCCTTCATTTTAGGGGTACAACCCTTCCCCCCTATCCTGTATGTCTTGTCTATTTAGACACTAAATTCTTCAAGATGGGAACTGCTTACTACTCTGGGTTGTGGTTGGCCTTCAGGCATGATGATATTAAGCTACATGATTACTACAATCATTATTAATAATTATTAATAGCAATATGCCAAGGCTCCTGTGGAAGCACAAAGGTTATTCCTCTTCTGGAATTATTCTAAAATAATTACTGCAGTCTGTTCTGCTCCAGCAAGAGAGAGAAATCTGCACAAAAGGAAAATATTCTGGTATATGAAAGGCAGAGTGATAATTTATCGTGTTTACATGATTTCTTTGCACCTGCATGTGCATGTATATGTTTCTTGTCTCTGCCCCCCATTATCCTCCTCCCTCTTTTTTTTTTTTTTGTAATCTTTTTTTCTGCAACAGACACTACCGTTTACCAAACAGACTGTTTTGCTGAATTGTCAGCATACGTGACGTCTTGGTTATTTATGCCCCAAAAAGCTATGACTAGTTTCTTCTGGATGGTCTTAAGGACAATCCAAGGAAAAGTTTTCCTGCATTAATAGTTTGCTTTGCAGACACATTCAAGCAGTAGAATTGATTACTTCTAAGGCAATTCTGTCTGTGCAGTTTGTATGCTATCTCTTGTTCATATAGATAACATTTCTGACTACCCTTAAATTTTGAGCAGTTTGTACCATTATCCATAATATACATACACTGTCTTTTGAAAATGCAGGGGATAGCCACAAGAGCCCTTTTAGGATTAAAACAAACAAACAAACCTTCCCCCCTCCCCCCCAACCTAGTCCTAAGCCATGTCTTGCTTTTTCCCTTATTTAAATGTATGTTCAGATCTTAAAATGGTCTGTATTCCAGCATGCAAACTACTTGGAGGCCAAGTTATACTTATAAATCAGAAGTCAAGTATGCATGCTCCGTGACATGGAAACTGAAATGTCCATTTTTTTTAAAGAGATGCTGGTATTTAAGTATTGTGTATTTTAGTATTCCAGAATATTACCAATTTATATGCTTATCATCCAACTATCAAACTATCCATCAAAGCTTTTCCTGGAGTATTGGTATTAAAAATAATGGGTTTATGCAACTCTATTGAAGTCAGTGTGGTTGCACTTCTGTAACTGACAGTAAAAATTGGCCTGTTAGTGCCAGGAACTGGGTGGCTGAGGGAAATAATGATGGTTGGAGCCATATATTATGTGTACTTGATGTGCCTAAATTGTACAGTAAATTGGCATTTCTGAAACAGTGGGAAATGATTTGGGAAACACTAAAAAAAAAAGAGAGAAACTAAGAAAATTTCAACAGATAAATTTGTACTAACTGATTCTTATTGGTACATATATTTTCGAGATTTAATTGTGCTTTAATGAAAGATTTTAATTTCTTAGTTTAATTTGTAAAACATTTTCCATTTTTATTTATTGCAGAAATCAGGGCTTCAGGCAGCAGAATTTTGTTTCCAATATATTTGCTTCCCTTTGTGTGGTTATGCATGATTTTACATATATTTAGTTTGAAAAATTCAGACAGGTCTCAATTGCAAACACTTAGTCTTGTTCGCTGAGTTTTTAAAGTACTGGTCTGTACTATGCCAGGGAAAAACCACCTAAAATGCATTAAAACAAAGAGGAAATTCTTCCTCTTTTTTTTTGTAAAAGTTTGGGGAGTAATGTTATAGAAGTAACATTTGAATTTCAGGGTCTTTTCTTGTGCTTCTTGCAAGTAGAATTGGGAATACCTGTCTCTTTCCAGATCCACTGCTCCTAGAGGAAGCAGGGAGGAGACCCCTCTTCCCTTGGAGTAGGAGGGAGGTTCAAATGCTAAATTAATTAAATTGCTCTTTAGTTATGCAGATGCACATTTTTATTTTATTTAATGATTTAGTTAAGGTATTTCAGTGTCAATCTTTATAAAAAGCTTCATATATTGAAAAGTAAATTAGAAGCCAGTACTGTCCCCAGTATGCAGATATCCTGGGCGTAAACTGACATATTCCCCCCAATGCTCCTGTTCTATGTAGTTTCCACAATTGCTGTGTATCAGCATTTCATTCAAATTTGAATCAGTGACTTTGAATTTAGTGAAACATCCTTCCTTATCATCAATTAGTTTGTTGGTACACATCCTTTCACTATTGTGTGCACCTTTGGTTATTTCTATGTACAAGGCTTAGTAAAATACTGTGGGCATGTTTACATGTGCACTTTATTACTCAGTAGACTAATTCACTGTGTTGTAAAGCATCAGTTTACACATGCATGGCAATTGGGCGGGTATAGACTAATTTATAGCACTGTTGGAGAGTTCAAACAGACACAGGTGCTATCCAATGGTGGAGTAAATTACTGTGCTTAAGTGCACATGTAGATGGTGACATTGGGATTAGTTCACTCCAGCTCAAATTGCACCAGAGTTTGATTCCCATTGCACAAGTAGATGTGTCCCATGTGTGCCAACCACAGCTCATGGCTTCAATATTGTGGCTTGCATCTGCTCTCAGCCTTCGTGGGACACTGAAGCATAAGTTGTAAATGAACATAATTATTTATGACTGCTAATAACATTTTAGAAGTGAGAGAATTTTAAGCAGCCAATATGTCTTTTTATTTCTGGTCTTTGCTTTCTGCATTTCTGAACAATGAAAATGTGAAAGTGAGGATTGCGCATCTGTTTTAAAAATTAAAAAAGTTTGGGGTTTTTTTTTTAATTGTAAAACTATTTTTTTGATTTTGGTGAGTTGCATAAAGGCTTCCTTTCACAACTTCTATCTTTGCTAAATCAATGCAAACTCTGCCCTCAAACTGTGCAAAATATTACAAGTTGGATCAAGACAGGGCATCAGCTGCTGTGACCTGCTCTTTGAGAACCATGCTGAGCGCTATTCACTATACTTCTAATAAAGGCACATGGTCTTTCATCTCCCAGCACATTGTGGATGACACTGGGCTAAGTTTGGGGGATACTGGCATCTCACAGTACTGGGCAACAAAGCATCCCTTGGTCACCTGCTGTGGTGATGTCTTTGGCATTCCCAGGCCTCTATTTGTGAATCATGTTATCCAGAGGGTGCTGTCCACTAGTCTTAAATAGCAGAGCGCATTCTGCAGCCACAGTGAGAATGAGGGGAATTCAGACTTCATATGCCTTAAAAAATGTCATGCCATCCCCTGCCTGCTCCTTTTAGCTCCTTTGCAGGTACATCTGTGTTTTCAGAGGACAGGGCTCTCCCCTCAAAGCCAGAGAGAACAACCAGGAGAGGTAACTTGGAGTCAGTTTACCTCAATTCACATCGGCAGTGGAAAGGCATCTCAGAGTCATTGCTGATGACCCATGTACATCTTGGTATCAATGTGATGAAGTGATCAACAAGGCTAACTGCACTTTATCATGCATTAGCAGATGCATGACGAACTGGTCCAGGGAGGTGATGCTTCCCTTCTGTGGCACTGGTCAGGCCACAGTTGGAGTACTGCGTCCAGTTTTGGGCGCCACATTTCAAGAGGGATTCGGAGAGTCTTGAGGGTTCAGAGGAGGCCACTTGTATGGTCAGAGGCCTGTAGGCAAGGCCCTATGAGGAGAGACTGGGGGACCTAGATCTCTTCAGCCTTCGCAAAAGAAGCCTGAGAGGTGATCTTGTGGTTGCCTACAAATTCATCAGGGGAGGGCAGCAGGGAATAGGAGGTGCTCTATTTACTAAGGCATCCCCTGGAGTGACTAGGAACAATGGCCACAAATTAACAGAGAGCAGATTTAGGTTGGACATTAGGAAAAACTTCTTCACAGTAAGGGTTGTCAGAATCTGAAACAGGCTTCCAAGCCAGGTAGTGCTCTCCTGTACCCTGGGGGTCTTCAAGAGGAGACTGGACAACCACCTAGCTGGGGTTGTCTGACCCCAGCGCTCTTTCATGCCCAGGGCGGGGGGTCAGACTCGATGACCTACTGAGGTCCCATCTGACCCTAAGATCTATGAATCTACTGTGGTCCCTTCTAACCCAAACATCTATAAGTCAAGGCATCCGCATGCCAGAGGATGCGATTCGAGAGTGACAGCAACTGCCCATGAATGATGTGTGCCCCCAGAGGCTGGGGGGGCATGGTGACCATGCACAGGCGGTGGTGGCAGCAAGCGGGGAGCTCCCGCAGGTGGCCGCAGCAGTATCAGTGTGGGGGGGTGGTTAGCAAGCACAGACTGGTGGTCGGTGACCCCCCACAGACACCGCCGGCAGCATTGGTGGCGGCCAGCGGCAATCGCCGACTGCCTGCTGACACCACCAGCAGTGGAGGTGGCAAGTGGTGACAACCTGCAGGCACTACTGGAAGCCAGTCTCAGGGGTGCACATGCACCTGCGTGCACCCCCTATGCCTCGCCAATGCAACTGCCCACCTTGGACACCAACCCCGCTCCCTTTGGAGGGTTTTCACCATTGGGATGCCCTGATTCCAAGGCACTGGCGAGGTGCAGGGGGTGCATGCGGGCCCCCTGAGATTGGCCGGGCACCCCCTGGAAGTGCCAGCCGCAAAACCGGAGTGCACGTCTGGTTTTGCCCCGGTGGTTCCATGCTTGGCAATTCCCCCCGTCAGCGTGACTGACTCAGGAGGTGCCAGTCGCCCATGTCCCAAAGCTGAGGTGGACTTGTCCCCGCCAGGCGTCCCTGCTGCCCATGATGCTCCAGGATTGTGGGGGCAGCACTTGTCCAAATGGGGGCGGGGGTAAAATTGACCAGCCCTCCTCGAGGTGGGTCTGCCTCGCCTGAGGGGAAGGCAAGTGTTTGGGAGGATGGCCTTGGGGGCTGTTCTGCTTGAAGTGAGGTGCCTTCTAGCCCCCACCCGCATCAGCCCCCTCCTCGCTCCCTCAGTCTCACTCCCTCCTCTCTCTCCCCTTGTCCCCGTCGCCGCCGGGGCCGCCCTGCCCGCGCCCGCCGGGGCG
>NW_017728886.1:109549886-109577447 GCF_001723895.1 Crocodylus porosus | reverse complement strand
GCTGCGAGAGCCCAGCCAGAACAGCAGCAGCAGCGCCCGTAGCCCCCGGCAGGGATATAAGCAACCGGGAGCCGCCTTAACACAGCCCCACGGAGCCGCCCGCCCTGGAAATACACCGGCAGGAGCCAAGCCGAGCAGGAAAGCAGCAAACACCCGCCTGGAGAAAGAACAAAACACCCCCCCTCCCCCCACAACCGAAAAAGAAAAGAAAAGAGAAAACAACTCGGCACCAGTCGCGGGGCTTTTTCTTTCCTTCATGATCTTTTTTTTTTCCCCTGAGGATTTCTGCCAGACTGACTCGTCCCCCCCCCTCCCCCGATAATTTTCTCCCTCTTCGTTTTTGTTTTTTTTAAAGATATACAACAGATAGATATAGCTATATTTACTCTTCTCCCTGCTTCCAACCCCTGTGTCTGTGTGTTTTGAATACTATCGCAACCTCTGCTAAATCTATAGATAGATGTAGATCCCCTTCCTCCTCTCTGATCCCATCCGACACCCCTTGTTAAGGTGAGTTGTGTCTTTTCATCACTTTCTTTTTTTCCTTGTGTGTTGTCTTCCCCGCCCTCCCCCTCCATGCCTGGGGCAGGTTTTAGGGAGAAGCGTGTGTGTATGGGGACTGGGGGGGGAGGATTTCATGGAGATCCTGGCATGTTTGCAAACCTTCCCCCCCTTCTGCAGCCTCAGCATCATTCTGACCTGCTCCCTTATCCCAAGGAGGTAGATAGCTGATGAAAGTGGGGAACTGCTCTTCCTTAGCTCTGCATGCTGGAGAGGGAGAACAACAACAGCAGTAGCAGCAGCAAAAAAAAAAAAAAAAGCAGCAGCAGCTTCCTCCTCCCTCTCCCCCCTCTTCTGTTTGTTTTATTATTCTTTTTTTTGTGTGCTTGCTTTCTGTTCTTGAAGCTATTCGCAGGGGACTTGCAAAGGATTGCATGTGATGCAAAGGGGAGTTGAGTGTGTGTCAGCATGTGTGTTTGGAGAGAGCATCTGTATCTTCTGTTTATGGGATGATGAATAATAACGCTGCCAAACAGCCACTGTACGCAGCGAGAGGAGGACAGCAGAGACTGGTGATGGAGAAAATGATCACGGATGCAAGGAAAGCGGCAAGGTTCTCGAGTTGTGTGCTCTAGGACATATTTTGTGAGCTCATTAGTGGCACCTTCAGAGTGATGGCTCCTGGGTTCTCAGCAGTGGAGTAGAAGGGAGAAGGGGGGGAGACCAAACTTTAGGGCTCCCTCCAGTTGTTCAGTGTTTCTTTGGTTGTAGCTGCATGAGATTTTACTCCTTTGGGAAGAAAGGAGGGGTGAATGGTGAAAATGGCATTGCAGTCCCACAACAACCAGATCGTTTTGTATCCTGTATTCATTTCCAGTGACAAAACAAAGTGTTATTAGTATAAGCCAGCTATAGAAGGACTGTAGCCTGGTTTACTCTCCAAATGTCGAGTTGTATTAAATTGTTTTCTTTCCAGTGTTCCCCTGACTGAGTACTGAAAACAGAAACTTGTCTTTGTAGTAAAACAGCCTTTAATCAAGTGGTGTATCTGTTCTGTAGATTTTTCAAAAAGAGTTTTAATGTGCCCTCAGGTGTTTGAATTGGAGTGATATAGATTTCAGTTGCATTTGCGCAAGGAGTTAAGGCATAACTTGCAGGAGCACCATTTGCAAAGTGCCATTTAGACAAAGCAAAATAACAACAGCTTCTGTCTTTTCCATGGGTTTTTACATCAGCGGTGTTCACATCAAAAATAGCATGCAGTTTTCCTGAACTTGTACCATTGTAAGTAGAGGGACCTGGCAGACTGTGAAACAGTTTCAAGTATTCAAAGCTCAAATAATATTATATCACATTTGTCTGACCTACACAACTTTTGAATTTCTTTATCAAATCACATAGAGCCACCTTACATGTAGGTGCATTTTAATCTGGCTATTTCCAATATGGTGAGTCATTTCTGTATCTCAAAGTTTAGACGTGAACTCAAAAGGTTGTGCCTACCTGTATTTAGAGGCCTTTATAGTAAATGTTAATATAAGTTGTGGAGTACCTCTTGTTTGGATGGCAGAAGACTTCCTTTATACTGCCTACCTAGCATATGATTTTAAAATAACGCAACTTTTCACATGATGTAAGGAGGCTGATCAGCAAAAGCCATCAGTCACACAGCTGTGCTAACAAAAATACATTCTTTTACCATTTTTTATTTTCTTGTTTAGTTAAAATATTCTGTGCAAGTTTTCTTTGGGTTTTTCTGCCACAGATGTGTGGATGTCTGACAAAAGTGCATGTTTTGATTGGATGGTGTCATTCCTTAATGCTGACAGTAGCACGAGGAAATGTAAAAATATGATGTGCTATCTACATGATCACAGAAAGTACACAGTGGTGAGAGAGAGAAATGAAAACCAGTCAAGTTCATGAACAATTGCAAAATAAAACACAGTGTTGGAACACATGCATAGGCTTGTAAGCTGTTATGTTGCTAAACTCAAGTATTGATTAAAAATAGTAGCTTGGTAAGATTCTGTCTGATATAATAAAAGTTTTCACTTAATAGAGTTATGCTGTTAAAATCCCATGTGGCTTAAGGAATTCTTTGCTTTACTGGAAAAAAAAACAAACCTTGCCCAGGACCTTGATTCTGAAAGTCTTGAGTTTGCACAACTCCCACTGATGTCACTGTGACTTGCAAGTGTTTGGTACTCTTCAGGATCAGTCTTTTTAGATTTCTCAAGATTTATGATTCATTCAAATGAAAATACTGCCAACAGGTGTGTATAATGAATGACTTCATTTAGGGTTTTTGTAGGATGACTATAATAATCAAGGTGTATATAAATACACCACAGGCGAGCTGAAGAGAATTATGGACAAGAAATTTCAGTAATGTGTGTTGCACAGTTTTGTGGGGTTTAAACTGTTTTGTTTTTTTACTTCTGTAATTCTTTACCAAATAGAAAGTGTCCATCAGTTGAAAAACCTATTTTGTTAATTGCTTTAGTTTGTTGGTTACTATTATGGGTGAAGAACTTAAGAGAGGCACATATATGAAATGCTGAAGAAATAGTGACGTTCGTAAGAAAAACATGAAAGAGTTGTGTCATGATTTGCAAATCAAAACAATTTGACAGTCCCCTTTTAAGTGTACTGTCAAAAAATGTCATGGTGCTTCATAAAATCTAAGAAGTGAGGTTAATTCTGGGCCTAATCCTATTCCTGCTGAAGTTAATGGGAGTTTATTCCCTTAACTTCAGCAGCAGCCAGCACAGGCCTTCATAAATTACCCAGTCCTGTAAAATTAAAGAAAGCTTTTAGGACAAAGCTTTCCTTAATTTATTATTTGAGGATTAGATAATATATGCATTCAGTCACCCACCCAGTTTTCACAACTGGTAAAATTCATTCTGTCAAATCCTAAACTACTGTGAGTGAAGAAATGGGCATAATTATGGTGTTCAGAAGTCAGGCTAACTTTTTGATATAAGAAGGTAGGATTGCTCCTTTCTGTCCTCTACTTAAGGTGATATTTTTGTTGTCTGGTGTATCATCATTTTTCTGCGTGATCGGTCTTCTAACATGTTATTTTCACGATTGGAGAACACACATTCTTCAATCACAACTGCTTTTATCAGTTTTGCTGTTCTTAATAAAATACTCTGCTCCTTACTAAGGGGGAAGGTTGTTACTATATTTAAACTTATTTATAAAGAAGCCCAAGGAAACACATTTGATATCATTTATCAAGAAAATGATATCAAATGTGTTTCCTTGGGCTTTTTGCATCAGATATTTGATATCAGCAAAGTTATTAGTGTTTTATTTAGGCAGGTTACAGTCAGGATAATGTTACTAAATAGTAGCATAATGCATACAAACACAAATTAACAATTTGCAGATTTCCCTTGCAATATATTCCATTGCAATATCTCATCTTGTCTTTCTACCTTGGGATGGTAATAAATATGTTTCACTTCGGATCCAAACTTGTAATTAAAAAATAAAATGTTTGTAAATATAGGGGATACTCGATACAAAACTATCTTCTTATTATAAGTATTTTGTTTGCTAGGAATAATATTTTAGTAATGAACTAAATTTTTCAGAATGCTCATAGCTACACATAGAGGATGACAAACGCTTTGTTCCGGGGAACTGTATATAGCCCCCTTGAAATACCAAGCTCTGAACAGGGCTACATGTAGTTAGGTTCCCAAAGCTGTTGGTGAACTTGTGTGAATGGCAGTAGTGACAAGTTTATGTAGCCAGATATGTCAGCTGAAGGGAATGACTGCCTCTTGGGGACAACAGCATATCTGGGGAAAGGTGTTTGAGTAACTTTTTGCTGTGAGGGATAAAAACACCAACTGGCTGCCTCTCACCTGTTATTAGTGAGGTTCCTCTATCTTAAAGTCAGTATTCAGAGTGATCTCTTTAGTTCTTAGGATTATGACAGATATGGAAAACTTAATTAGGACATACTAATAAGATTGAAGAGCTCTGATGAGGAATATATACAGCATACCATTGACCAATGATCAGGAGGAGGAAGGCTGTATTTTTTTGAAATATATGCGACTGTCCAGTATTTTTTTTAACTAAACAGTCCGTGCGTTCATATACAACAAATGTCCTATTTCAATATACTGTATAGGCTTGTGAGGGAAAGTGCGCATATGGAGTGAGGGGAGTTGATAGTAAATACTTTTTTGTTCCATAGGAAATTTTGGAAAGTAGGACATCCGTACTTTCATGGGACACTTTTAGCCTGTGTACCACTAACAGAAATCAAGAGTAGTTTATCTAAATGAATAGCGTAACTCCAGGCTTACTGTGGTATGAGTACCGCATTTCCTTATACAACAAGATACATAATGTTTCTATTATGCCTAATAGAGAATGACTTAATATCATATTTAAGTCAGAACATTTGGTACATGCAGCTATTAATCTTGGATAATTTATGAACTTTTGACTTTGTACTGAGAATTATGGATGAACAAGTGGATAAAATACATACCAGCGAAATGTTTTCTTGTTGGGTAATGTAAAAGAAACTCCGATTCTTTTCAGTAGGAGGGACGGGTTCAGCAGCATACCTAGTTTAATGGATTTGGCTAGATTCATTAAATAATAATAAAAGCAATTATTAATTTTGGATAGATTTTTTTTTCACGTTCTCAGAAAAAAAGTTTGAATATTTTATTATGAAATGTTGTAGTAGGCTGTTGATCTATAATGAGGATATAGCCTTTTGATAATAGTTAAAATGATAGTATTTTACTTTTTAAACTATCAATGACGTGCACTACAGATGCTATCCAACATTATTTCAGTGACACTTTACATGCAAAGACATATATATTAAATGAGTCATCTGGAGCTTCTGCAATGACACTTGTTTATTTTTGAAGTATAAAAACTCTAAACAAATTAGAGTAGTCAGATCTGTAAACTCCCATAAAATTAAATAACCAACTAATGCATAATTTCCTTATTTGGGCCATTTACAGGAAGCTTTTTTTTTTTTTTTTTTCATATTGGCTCAGTTCAACATAAAACACTTCTATACCATTAGGAGTCTGGTGGTAACACCCTTGTTTCCTGTTGGCTACTAACAGAGATCTCTATGTGCTGTACCTATTGCCAATGTCAGTTTAAAGATGGTATTAAACAACAAATGAATGGTGCTCTGAAGTGGGCCTATAAGATCTCCCAGGAGAAAAAATACATCTCTTTTCTTAGTACAGAAGCTAATGCACATATGGAAGCTAGATAGCTTGATTTGAGCTTTATGAGCATTAGTGCATGTCACAAAATCCAGTCCAATGTCTGTGAGGAACCCTAGTCAAAATGTATATAATTCTGTAGATGCTAAAATGAGAATAGAGAGAATTATACAATGGTAATAGCTACATTTAGATTCCCTGTTAGAAGTAGTAAATATACATTGCCCCAAATGAGTGGAAACTGGGGAATTCAGAGTTTAAGCTGATATGCTGTTCTTAAATTTACCCATAAGAGGCCTGGAAGTTTCAGTCCCAACTTTGATAAAGTTGTGATAATGGATCTGGAGTTTTCTGGCATTATGGGTATCATGGGTTAGTGTAGGATAATATATTTAAGACAGAAATCTGCAACCTTTACTTATGTGGGTAGTTTTATGGATTTCAGTATGATTCTATGTCTAAATGAGGTTTTAGGGAGGAGGTCCTTAAGTGCAAGCATTATTGTTGCTATCCAATTGAACTTTATATTGCATGATGTAAGACAATGTCTCTGGCATTCTGCAGCATGCAAAACCACAGTTCCCTGGTAACATTGCTTGCTATTGTGCTGAATTCTGTGATAGTAAAAAAAAAAAAAATTATGGCCTTTCACAAAACCTGGAGTCTAAATCGGGAAAACTCCAGAGATGTTTTGAATGTATCATTTATAAATCATAGCATACATTTTAGGCTTTGCTTTGTTTATATTTTCTAAGTGCTTGCTTCCATTTATGTGCAAGAAAATGCCTTCCATTTATACTTTCTTCTATTTAATTGTGCTTTTTTTTTTAAACTAAAAATGTAAACATCCAGAAGCTAATGAACGCTTACCACTTGCATAGCACTGTATCAGTTCTGAAATGATACAAAAATGAACTTGTTCTCTATCACAACAACCTTCTTGGCTTTTTAGCACCAAAAAAAAATGCCAATCCAATATAAACAGTAAAATGTGAGGGTCCAAAAGAGGGCATTTGTTTTCTGTCTCTCTTATCCCCACAGTGTTCTTCTCTTGGGGGTGATACAGGATGGGGAGTACAGAACAGAGATTCCATGTGGGTGTTGCAACATGGTTCCAGGTCATTCACCGAGTGAGTTTACTTAAAGGAGGAGACAGTGGAACTAGTAGAGGAAAGCAGGGACGATGAAGAGGAAGGCCTGAGGGGGGGGTTGAGGCCAGGTAGTTCCTGCTTACTTGTAACCAGGAAGCCAAGATTTTGAATATGAAGGAGGAACTTGGCTGGGAAGAGAGTTTGAGCAATAATAGGGAAGTAAGAGTCTTTATGATACATGTTTGTTTCAACCAGCATTCAGAATATTACATGCCAGCCCCCTTATTTCACCTCCATGTTAAAAGTCAAGCGTTCCAAAATTAAGAAGTGCCAGTATCTAAGTGCTGCATGGAGACTCATTTCGGTCCACTTCTGTATATAAGTTGTGATACGGTCTTTAATTATGTGATCACTTACTATTTTTTTTCTGGAGGACCCCACCCCTATAGTCAGGGTTCTGATGATAGATACCCTTCATGGCTAGCTAGCTAGTGGCACGTGGCATATGTAGACCTGAGAAGAGTGTATGACTTGCCTTTCAGCTTATTCTACCTTATTAGATCATATATAAACCCAGCTCTGTGCTCAGCAATCCTACTGGTGGTTCAGTGCTTTTCTCCCCACAGTCTTTATCCACGTCTTTAAAGGACAGAGCCCTGGTGGATTTCATACTGATTTGTACCACTTTTAAAATGAAATATTTATGACCCCAAAATAAGATGTCTCTCCAGCTTTTTGCCTCATAGCAGTGTTACAATTTATTATAGAAACGCCCATGTATTAACTTTTAAAAATAAAGATGCTGCATATTTCAAGCTGTAGCTGCTAAAGGTAAAATTAATTAGAATGTAGA
The DNA here is from genome assembly GCF_001723895.1 of Crocodylus porosus. NCBI lineage: Eukaryota > Metazoa > Chordata > Crocodylia > Crocodylidae > Crocodylus > Crocodylus porosus. The sequence goes on along the minus strand of NW_017728886.1, from coordinate 109,569,771 downwards.
CAGGGAAAAAAAATCAGAGTAAAATGACTTGGGAGGCAAAGAATTAGAATATTTAAATAATAAATTACAAATAAATCAAAGTTCCACAGAGAGATCTTAAGTGGTCCTGGGTTTTTTAAGATTAATATATTTATCATACTGCATACACAAAAACACACACATGCATTTTACTCCTCCAAGGAAGGAAAAAGAACTGGAAGGGATAAAGTGCTAGAAGCTTATATAAGCCTTGTCTGCACCAGGATAAATGGTATATTAAAATTGTTTAAATATAATAGAATAATGAAAAAAAAAACCCAACCCTACTATTGTAAACAGGACATATGTTTTGGAAACAGGACATATTAGCTGATGAGCTAAGGCATTACCTTGACAGTCTTTTCGTAGTTCTTGGGCTTTTAGCTATTACTAAAATACCTCCTTCGTTCTAATTCAGATGTATCTACAAACTATTGAATACGCACAGGGACACGGCACTGGAAGGGACCTCTGGGGGCATCGGCTGCAGTTGCCCGCTACTGTAGGCAACCATGTCATGTCATCGTTTTACATAAACTAATTAAGCTCCATTTTACAACTAGCTAGATCGCATGCCTTCATCCTACCATTGTGATAGTGTTGCAAAACTTCACTCTTCTGATGGTTAGACGCCTCTGATTTTTTCTAGTTTAAATTTATTCATGGTCAGTTTAAGCCCATGTATTCTTGTGTCATCATTCTCCTTTGCTTGAATAGCTCTCCTCCCTCTTTGGTGTTTACCCCATGGATATATTTATAGATGAGGAGGGATCATATCTCCTCTTGGCCTGTGTTTTCACCACGCTGATGTAGCTGAGCACAACACAGAGCACTATTCTATAAGGGATTCATTCCCATATTACTTTGAAGCAGTGATACTCCATGCTGACTGGCTCTGGAGCCACGTAAGCTGTCAGCATCTACACCCCTTTGGTGAACTGCATCAATCACACTCCAGTTCAAAAGTTAGAAAACCCTACATAGGAAGTTGCATGCGTTGCATTAACATAGTTGCATGTACTGCATTGTTCACGATTGAGGAAAGATGCACCAAACTTTGATAACCTTTTCTGCAAGGAGCTGTAGGTGATAGGGCCCCCTCATAGCTCAGGAGCTACAGACTGAGTATTATTGCAGAGGGATGAGGCAGTAGTAGATGCACAGAGGTTCTCTTCCTGCTGCATGGCCTCTGGGGAGAGCCTCTCATTCCTCAACCCTGTTCACAGGGGCTGCATCTACACATTCATTAATGTGCTGTGCATACTGTACAAAAGGAAGTACTAAATAAATATACAGTAGACTGCCCTATTGTGCATTACCATGATTGCATGCTTTTTCATGATGGTTAATGTATAGTAGATTAATACTACTCTGCATTAGCCTAATAGCACGTTTTTTTGCAGTGATGCTGTAACTCACAGTCAATCAGTCTACTGTGCATTAAACCTCTCCTGTAGGTGTGCCCAGGGAGCATCTTTCTATAGGACACTTTATTCAGGTTTGTCTTTAGAGACAAGGTTTGTGTTCAGGGACATAACAGCATTCTGCAGAAAAATCAAATTCTCTAGTGTTTGGGAAGACTACTTTATTTTTCTTTTTTTCTCAGCTCGGCTTTATTTCCTGATGTGAAATAGATCTGTATAATTCCAATTTTCTTATTGAAACAGAGGCAACCACTATTTATAGGTTGAGCCCCTTTTTGTTTTTATATGGGATTTACATTTTAATTGATGGTGGCTGGTGCTTTAGTATTTAGGCAGTTCCAAGAATCCAGACATAACAAAAACAAGGTAACAGTCAAGTCCTGAACAACAGGATTTCCAAAATATGTTGCACAAAAACTAAGCAAGAAAGAACTGAGCTTAACAACTTCCAGCCGTTAAACTGATTTATTACATTAAGGTCTCACTTCCAGAGTCTTTGTCTAACAGCAAAAAGGTTTAATGTACCCCCCATAATAGTGTCTGGAGGGAAAATTACTGGCATAATCACAATTTTTATGTTGTGACAGTTTAGCTCAAGATGATTTGCTTTGAAAAGTAAAGGATATTCATACATGATATTCTTAAGATGCTTTATTTTTTTTAAAGAACTAAAAAGTCAAGTCTTAACACTTAGTTTTTAAACTGAAAGAAACTTTAAAATGACTACACCTGTGTGTGAAAATGTTAACAATAATTTCTTGGGAACAATGATGGTATTACAATTAGGTTGATATTACTTTGAGTGCCTTGATCACGTTCAGCAATTTGTGAACTAAAAAGGAATGCTTTATTAAAGAATATTGTGTTTTGCAGCTATTTAGTATTTAACTAAATGGGGCTTGCATGTGCTTCTGGTATTAAAGACTCAAAAGGCACAAAAAGTTTATCAGTAAAAAAATAGTCACTAAAACACTTTTCATGATACCTCTGCAACATTATTGTTAGGAAAAAAGGTATATTTATGCCATGTCAAAGCTAAAATGTGGGAAATAAAACATCATAAAGTCCCAGGGTGTGTCAACCCATGCGCTTTAATATGCATTTAATAGCCTATTTTGATGTGCGTTAAAGTGTCACTAAGAAAGCATGCTATTTAGCTAATGCGCACTAAAATAGGCTAATGCACATTAAGTTCCACTTAAAAACCACGGGCATCTAAACAGGAGTGTGAAGGCTGCTCCAATGCATTGGAATTCCAGCACATTGGACCAGACTCGATTAATCAAGTCTGCTGAAGCATGTCAATTACCGCAGTCCAGCAGCCTCCTGTGTCTTGTGTATCAGTGTTCCTGTGCTTTAAAAATGGTGGTGGGGGAGCTTGAACTAAAGCTTGATGAACTAAAGCTCTCAGAGCTGCTCTAATTAAAGAGCTGCCTCTCCAACCCTAGAGCACTTGTGAAAGTGCCCTGTGCTCTTTAATTAATGTGCATTAAGACAGGTTTATGTGCATTTTCCTACTATCTCACAATGGAGCTACTAGATTTAATGCCCATTAACTAAAGCGCATTAATGCATGTGTAGACGAACCTCTAGTGTAGATAAGGCAGCTGTAATGTTAGGCTATGTTTGGCGTTACAGTAAATGCTAGGCTGTTCCTCAATATATGCTTTGACCTATTAACCCAAGTTAAAACTACACCTTCCTTGGCCACACTTGAGGTCAGATTCTCTTCCACCTATTAGGTGTGCAAGTGGATTTAGTCACCTAACTGTGATTCTATGCCACCCTGTTCAAGTCTCAAAAAATATGTTCATGCATCTACCTCATAATTCAGATGAGTCATAAAAAAGCAGTGAAGAAGAGGAGGAGGACCCGTCCACCTTTTACATTAATAATTTTTCAGAAATTGAAGCAGCATGGAAAAGAATTATACTTACATGCCCAAGTCTGTTTATATGCCTAATGGTGGAATAGAATCTGATGCTAGGATTTTACTGCATGTTCATTGTCATGTTATGCAACTTGGCAAAAATTTAATTTTTTTCCTTTTGTGGTGGGACTAATTAGCACACCCCAAGCAACCTATGTAACAGCGTCCCCATGCTTAAAAATGGCAGTGGGGGGGCTTAATTAAAGCTCTTTTGACAAGCTTTAGTTAAAGTGCGCCCACCACCATTTTTCAGTGTGGGGATGCTGATACACAGGACGCTCTGGGCTCTCAGAGCCTCTCTAATTAAAGTGCCTTCCCCCTTCCCTCCCCTGGAGCACATGTATAAATGCCACCAGTTATGTTTGTGGCACCCATTTCTCAGAACTCTGTAAGGGCCGATGATGTTCCATTGTTTCAGTGTCTTTGCTAGGGGGAAAGTATGCCTGTGTAGGCTGGTTAAGACAGGCCAGGGAGATCCATACTTTTCCTTATTGTTTTCCATTTGGCACTGGCAATATTACCCAGAAAAGTTAAGGCTAATGCTGCCCAAAATTCATTGCTGTAATCTTGTTTTATTACATGGGGTGACTTTGCTACTATTGAGGAAGAATCGGAAAGAGATCATCCAATAGTTGGAATTTTAAAGAATTAATTTTCAGAAAAATTATGGTTAATGTCTGAGGTAGCTGTGATCTGCCACTAGGAGTAAAGCCAGTTGAAAAAGGATTTGCCCCCTCTGTCCCAAGGAAAGAAGGAAGAAAGGGAAGAAGGAAAAGAAAAGCACCATAAAAATGCCTCTTGAGAGCACTCAGTTCCCTGGGAAGGCAAGGAATAGATGAGGTTTGCCAGACAGTGGAAAAATCCAAGAAAGAAAAGCACACCTGAGGGATTCATTTGACGCACCATAACACGAATAGGAAAAGCTGAAACTGTGTTTAGTGAAGTGGAAGTGAAGCTCTGAGAAGCAAAATCTAAGAGATTTCCAGCTTTCCTTTTTTAGCTTTTGGAATGTAGCCCAAAATGTACCCAATGCTAAACCAAGAAAATTGGATTAATGAAGGAAAATACCAGCTGTTGTCTTTAGAGATAATTGCACTTCAAGCTCCTACATGGTAGAGACCAATCAAAGTACTCAAGAATTAAAAAAACAGGTGACATCTGCAGCTGGTTCCAAGCTTGATGGTTACAATTCTAGTACCAGTAAAACATACACTCAGCCTACTGAATATAGTTAATCCTCTTGATATCTTAAATATAATGACCAGGAATCATTTGCACCTTTGAATGTTATCATCCCAGTGTATTCATATGAAAACTCCACTTATACATAAAATTTACCTTGAGAGATGTCATTTGGCAAATGATGAATAGTTGATTAGAGTTTTGGAGACTGCAAGTGTATCTACACTGCTATTCAGTCAGCCTAAGCCAAATAAGCCATCCTTCACTGTCTATATGTTCTTACCTTGTGGCTACTGCACGTTGTATTTGTTCCTTAAGCGGAATCCTTCTAGGAAGCTATCTGCCACTTTTCTCTCCTGTTGTGCTTGGTTCAATCACAGGCAGTAGAGATAAAGTGTTATGCAAGAGGGCCAGAAAAGAATTGTGGGATTGCTGCTAGCTAACTTCTTGCATTTGAGAGCTGCAGTGTCTGGGTGAATTCTAAATGCATTTCATGGAGAGGTGGCATGGGAGTATGCTCAATTCCATATCCTGAAGTTCAGCAGAACTTCTAGGTGTGAGCTAGACTGCCACTATGGGTCAAGCTTTTTGAGTCTTCTCTGTACGTAGTCGTAGGTATGGATTTGAAGGTAGAAAGAATTAAGGCTGACCATAAATAGCTGTTAAACTGACTGTACTGATCTTGGTAGGCCAAATTTATTCTGTGTTTTTATACCTCTCTCTACAACCTATATTTTTCACACATACTGCCCTCTCAAAACTAGTGGGTGTTTTTTTTTTTTTAAGAAGATCAACTGAAAAGCAAGGGACTAGCATATGGGAGTAATTCTGTAACATTAAGTGAGTTCACATGCAAAATATAGCAAATCCTCAATTAAAGAAATTATATACTTTCTATGCTTTCATCAATTTTAAGCCACAATTGCTATAATCATTTAAAAGTAATGGGAATTACCTTACTCATGGTTACTAAGGTTTCATACTGAGCCTAATGCACATGCAGAATCGTATTTAATTCACGCCATTGACAGTGTTTCTAATGAGTATTTTAAAAATGCCTTTGCTATATCTTTTAATTTTCAGACTTCGCTTTGCTTCATGCTTAGTCTTATTCAGACTTACCTAATGCATTCTCAGATTTAACTTTCTGTTTTTTAAGTTGCTTAATATTTTAATTCACAATAGTAAAAAATATATAAGTCAGTTTGAAAGCTTCCTGAGTAACATAGCCACCGAGGCTACTTCCTGATTTAGATAGGGGGAAGTTGGTCTTTTTCTTGGTGGCAACTGCTAAATTTTGCTCCAGGCATTCTGAACTTGCAGTGTCTCCAGACAACCTTGCTCAAATTAAATTATTTGGTCTGAAGATAAAGGAGTCTCCCTAGTTGTCAGTTTTGTGATGAACACTTAGGGCCAGATCCTGTTTCATTCACTAGATACATAAATCCAAGCAGCCACTTTTCCTAAAAGTAGGCAACCTACCTCTCATTCTCTCAATGGGCAGGTACCTTTCGGGCATTTTTTACACTTGCTATAGCTCCAAGAACCGTTCTAATTAAACCACCATAGCATCTTGTATATCAGCATCCCTGCATTTCAAAATGGTGTTGAGAGCACTTGAACTAAAGCTTCTTCAACGAGCGTTAGTTAAAGCACCCCTGCTGCCATTTTGAAACATGGAGATAGATGAGGTGTGGGAGGCTGCTGGAGCGTGGTAATTACCACGCTCCAGCAGACTTGATTTGAGCCTGCTCCAAGATGCTGTAATTACAGTGTGTTGGATCAACCTCCCAGCATGTCTACAGGCACTCCTTATATGGTGTCAGAGCCCATAAGCACCAATGGAGTTGGCTACAGCAGTGGGAGCCAACCTTTTTTGGCAGATATGTCACAATTTAACCCTTTACCCTTCTCAAGTACCACTCCAATCCCCTTCCCTTGCCCATTCTGCTGTTCCACTTTCTACTCCTTCCTGCTCTGTTGCTCTGCTTTCTGCTTCCTTCCCTCTGCTCCCTGTCAAAGCAGCCTTTGCTCTCTGCTTCCTTCTCAGTTGTCTGTGTGCCATGCACAGAGGCTGCCTGTGTGACTTGTGACGCCTGTGTGACTGACTTGTGACACCTGTGCTGCAGGTTGGCCACCCCTGAGCAAAAGAAAGCCAGTAGGAGATGGCAGGTACAGGGAAATATGTGAACTCCCATCCTTTAGGCATCTGGCTCAGGGAATCTTCCATCCTACCTGCTGATGCTGGGCCACTCAGTGGAAAGGTGTAGATTAGTCATGGGGCTACAAGTACAGCAAGCATGAGGTAGCCTGACCCTATAGCACTGTGAGGAAGGCATTCCCACTATTCTGCTCCCAGTGCTGTTTATTCATTTTGCATTGCATAGTCCTTGGATAAAACTCCCTTTGGCTGATGGAGGTCTAGAACCCAGGTGTACCACTTCCTGGGAAAATGACCTAACCATTAGGCTATTTGACATAAGTCACATTTTATGACTTAGGGTTAAATCAAAGAGGAGGGTGCATGACAGAATAAGTGCGCTCATTTAGGCTTTCTAGGAACCAGAGCAGAGTAGAATAGGATTACATTTAGAGGTTTAGCAAGCTAAATGCCACTTGAGTGTTTTAGAGACAGAATAGGATCTGTGTCTGAGAATGAGACTTTCAAAGGGGCATACAGTACCTAGGCAACCAATTTCTTGTGACTTTAAACATAAGTTGAGTGCCTAACACTTGTAAGTCCTTTTAAATACCACCCTCACCTTCTGGTTAGCTCACTTTAAATGTGGATATTTTAAATCATTGTGCAGATGTAATGTTGTTTAAATTCTCTCTTGATCATGATTATAGTGGTTTGTAACACCCAGGCTGTGAACTGGATTTAAGGTATACCCCAGGGAATAATACAGTGATGTGCCCACGTAATTATGCCCATGAAACGTATAACTGCACATAATCGTATAATATCGCGTAATTCCTTGTGGTGTAGCTGGTGAGTGGGAAGCGGAGCTCCTGTCTGCAGGAGGCAGGGTGGGCATGGGGGTATGTGTGGGGTTTGTGAGTGGGTGTGGGCCCCCCTGCCACAGCAGCAGCAACAAGCAATGGGCTTTCGGGGCGCTCCTGGCTGTGACACGGCCCCCAGCGGCACGTGGGTCTGGTGAATCCGCTGGGCTGCATGTGGCTTCTGCCTGCAGTCCTGTAAGCCCTGCATGCTAGCATAGAGTCAGCCCAGTCTGGCCTGAAGGAGTGCATCTGCAGGGTGGGGTAGGTAGCCCCTGGGATTTGCCAGAGCCACGTGCCCCTGGGGGGGCTCTGCCCACTATGTCCAGGAGTGCTGTGCACAGAAGGTGAGGGACTCTGCATGGGGGGACACGTAGCAGTGGGGGATGTTCATGGGGGGATCTGTGGCAGGCAGGGTTGTGTTCCTCAGGGGCTGTGCTGGAGGGGGGTGTGTGGAAGGGGGGGCTGTGCACAGGTGCCCAGACATTCCCATATCCATACCCATCCACAACCCCCCCATACAGTGCTTCACAACCTTCCCCACAAAAACCACATGTACCCCCACATTCCCCCCCCACACAAGTACCTGCATATATTTCTAAAGAAGGTTGAAATAGTATTATATTCTGTTTAATTCTTAAAAAAATTAAAGTAACTAATTGTGCATAATTTTGAATTTTTCTGAGCATAATTTCCTGGGGTGTATTAGGGCACTCAGCCCTGAATCTGGATCTTTGTCTATGATAGTGGCTCTCAACCTTTTTAGACTGAAGATATCCCTGGAAAAAATCTCATTCTTAACACTGTCATTTTTTGACTATGGAAAAATACTAGAGCAATTCTGTTGCAAAAAAATCTCAGAAACCCCGCAGATTTTTATTATGGAAAAAGGTACATTTGAAATGGGGAATTTATGAATGAAAAAGAATGTTATTTCCATGTTCTCTTTCACACTGTCTTTTGAGGGTGTCTTCTGACATATCAGAATTTCATTCTGCTTTAATTATTGATAGGAAGCATTTTCTTACTGGCACAGCATTTACACATACTGAAATCACTTTTCAGTAGAAATGATTTCAAGTAATTTTTGGATTGGATTCAGTAGTGCAAATTGCCTGGTTTTTTTTTTAGTACCCCATAAATTAAAGCCCAAATGATAAGCAAGAACATTACGCTGTCACGAATCACTCAAGTTTTAATGGCCTAATGCACTAAGCTTTAATTAGTAATATTGTATTTTTAAAAGGGCAATATTGTGAATGAAATGTGAATATGCAGTGTTTTATATCTGGGTTTCCCAGAAGATTTTAAATGGATTCCTGTTCTTGGCATGTCTTTAAATAATTGATATGGCCACTTCAAGGCCTGAGTAGACTAACAGTTTATTGGCTGCCAGTGACAAAATTTGGTTTGGGCATAACTTCACAGGGACATGGCACTGCATACATCTGCTGCTCTAATTAGAAAGTTTGCCTAGGGTGCTTACATCAGAAAGAGTGGGAAAGAAACAGTGCTGGCACAATCTGTTGTAACACAGAATGATTCCTGCAAAACATGTGATTTATACAAGATTTCTGTTTAACCCCTTCATTCTTGTTGGGAATTTTATGTGTACTTTCAGGAGCTTTAACACGGGCATTTCTTTGTTTACCTGTATCATGGGTACACTGTGTGTGAGACTTGGTTTTCTTTTATGGTGGTATAAGTCTCAAAGCATTGCGCTAGATCCTGATGTCACATTGCATCTGGCACAACTCTATAGAATTGGGATGCACGAAGACAACAATAAGGGCATCTACCTGTTGTTGTAATACCATGGCCACTGAAAACTGGTCTAACTCATTACGCAAAATAGAACACCCCTTTTTTTTATTCCAGGTTGCCTAGGGATCTTGTTAACCATATTATCAGCGTAGGTTCAGTCAGGGATTGCCTTTTATTGGCTATGCCCTGTTTAGCCTAGCTAGGATCCTCCTTTTAGCATCAGGGTCAAGGAAGACAAAGGAGTAGTTTACAGCACTATGCCATTCAGGAGTTGCCCCCTGCCAGGGTAATCCACCAGAACAGGTTAAGCAGAGGTGAAGCAATTAAAGCAGGACCTAAACTTTCAATGCCTGGGAATTGGGTCTTTTCTTGCTGTAATTACAAATCATATAATCTAGCCTATTTTGCATTGCTGTTTGAAGGAATCGCAAACATGAGTTGAACTTGTCAGGAAATTTTCAAAGAGGGATCAGTTTCTACAAATTCCACATTTAATTTTTTTTAAATAAAACTTCTTTTTCATCATAAAATGACACTACCACAATACTTTGCCAGCATGTATTATTTTGTGATGAGAAGGTTTCTCAGGTTTGGAATGGAAATTTGGGAATGAAATGAGAGGAGCAGAGTGGTTTTTTTGTTTTTTGTTGCTCTTAACATGATGTTTATATTAAGTTTGAATTCCAGATGGAGGATTTAATTTGGAATACATAGCATTTTAAAACAAACTGAAGGTAGGGCAAATAAAAGGGAAAGGAAATTGAAAGGGAAACCTCTAAAAACATGTGTACACGTTTCTCTCACTTTATGCTGTACATGCATTCCTGGAAAATGGCGCATAACTTGAATTTGCATTAAGGGAGCCTACTTTACAATATAACAAATAGGGATGTGTTCCAAGACCTCAACTGTACTGACCCCCAGACCCATTTCTACCAGGTTTACAAGAAAGTTTTGGTACTCACCAACAGCAGACAGGGCACAATTATAATGGGGATGGCAACTACAGAAATGTGTTGCAGACAACGAGCTAGGAGCAAAGATCCAAACAGGGGACTGTGTTTTGCTGCACATCACAACAATGCACTGCATACACCAGCTGACTGCGGTCTTCCACCATACCAATTGCATAAGAGTGAATTTACCTGGCATATAATGATTTTTTGCTATAAAAAGGGTCATTGCTTAAGAGTGAATACACATACAGAACCCTCATAAAGCAAGAGAAACCTGTACTGCTGCAGAGAGTTAAGCATGTCAGTAATCAAAATGAAATTGCCTGTTATCATCACACCAAAGTTTCCAAGATATAGATACTTGTCTCTAAGACAAATACAGAAGGTGCTGAGAAACCTGCATCTTTATGTTGGATACTAAACTATCTACTTACACTATTGTATCTTACAGTTCAGGTGGTTATCTGTGTTTGTGTGAAGTCAGGCAGAAGGTAGAGTTGGTATCTTAGGCCTGGTACAGATATTACGTACAAAGTGGTATAAGTGTTCGGAAGCCGGTTCACACCAGTAACAGAACGTAAATTTGGGGTACCTAGACTAGTTTAAAAATGGTGGAACTTTGTCTAAGATAGACCTGGATGGATGTGGTATCAGACTTAACTGGCTTAGGTTAGACCAGTCTAATGAATTTCTGTACTAAATCTGCTATTAATTCATGCTGAGTCACTGGCTGCTGGCTCCTTGGTGGGCTTCCACTAGCCCTACCTTGCAGGAGGGCCATACTGGAGTGCCCCTGTGCTTGGCTGCTCCAGCCAAATATGCAGCGGACCCCACCTCTGGGCTGCTACAGAGTCAAGCTAGCACAGAATCTCTCTCCAGCTCCACGTCCTGTGTCCAGCCAGCTCTCAGATGTAAGTGGGTGGGGGGGGTGGAAGGACCCAGCTCTGACCATCAGAGAGTTAAGCTAGCACAGAATCTCTCCCCAGCCCCACCTCCTTCATCCAGCCAGCTCTCAGCTGCAAGCAGGCAGGGGAAGGGGCAGGGGAAGAAATTCTAGCTAGCTCAGCTCTCTGAGAGCCAGAGCCAGGTTCATGCAACAGAAGCTTTGGTCCCCCTTCCCTCTCCCACCTGCCTGAAGCTGAGAGCTGGCTGGACTTGAGACACAGGGCTGGAGAGAGATTCTTCGCTACCTCAACTCTGACACCCAGAGCTGGGTCTCTGCAATAGAATCCTTCCCCGCCCCCCTCTTCCCCTCCCCCCACCATAGCTGACAGTAGGGGGTTGGAGGTGTGTGCCAGGCAGCCAATCAGGTGCAGTTGCTGCATTCATCTGCCCTTGGCAGTCTGGCACACTGAGAGGTGTGCAGGAGCACCTCTAACCTGCTTGACTTGGCCAGGCCAGGCAGCCTACATGCCACCACCCTCCCTCCTGCCCCCCCGCAACCACCAAAGATCAAACTTGTGTTCTGTTAACTCCCAAATTGACACAGTCCACTTAGCAAAGCCTACATAAGTTAGTCTGACTATACTTCAAGTTTGAATGTCTGTACCTAGCCTTAAAGACTATGTGGTTTTCCATAGGCAAAAACTACCTTAATCAGATGTTATAGTATCTGATGCAGTAGGTTGTTGCCTCCAAAAGTTAATGCCCCCCTGAATCAGGCCTAAGGTGCCACCCTGCTCTACCTTCTGCAGTTCAGTAAAAAGGAAAGTGTATCATGTAAATTCATGAAAGTTTTGTATGAGTAAAAATGGATATAAAAAATAAAGAGACATAAAATAAACATAAGTTGTAGCTTTTTAGTTTTCATCGTTGACATATTTCCAAGGAGGAAAAAGGGATGAAATAATATGTGATTGTTCAGGATATCTTGTATCTGTAGCACATCCAATCTGACATACATTTCTGCATGTATATTTAGATATTTTTGAAGTTCTAGAACATTTTATCAAAGCACTTAAGCACATGATTTAATTTTCTTTCATTTGGATGGCTCATGCGTATAAATTAAGCATGTACTTAAGCACTTTACTAGAAAGAAATTTAGGAATTTGAACTGAACACAGAACTGGAACATTAAAAAGCGGTGTGAGGTGGTATGGAAATGATGGTGGACCTCTTTTTATTTATGGTAGGCCTAAGTGACTGGTTCATTGAGAGAGAGAACATTTACATTTTGTTTGCATGAGTCCTGAGAAATATTGCAGCTACAGAAATCATGGTGTATTTGTGCCAGTTGTATTGGAGGAAAAGAAAAAAATAAATTGGTGTCATTATTTCTTGCCCCAGCAACAAACACTTAAAAATCAAACAAATCTGATTAAAATGATGAGAGACTTAAAATCACCCAGTGTTGAAATTAAGTTTAATTTCCCTGCAAGGCATAGTTAAAGTATTCTAATTATGGGCACTGATATATATATATATATATATATATATATATATTTTTTTTAAATTAATTTCCACTGAATTGAAATCTATGGTTCCAATGAAGCGTTCATAAGGGAATACTATATAACATTTCTTCTTACACTTCTAAGCAATCCTGTTTCTCAAATGTCTTTGGAGCTACAGATTTTATTTTGTATTCAGTGTTTTTCTGTGAACTAATTTTTGACATTCATATTGTCACTGGTGTTGAAATTTCAGTAAGAAATTTCAGTAAGAATTTTCAGTGCTCTTCTAAAATGTATTTGTATAATTGACTTTATACTTACACCAACACTATACTTACATAGTGTTGGATACAAGTGGTTTTTGTGTTGCTTTTCTAAATGAATCCTGATACGTTATTGTTTAATAATAGTCTAATATGACTCTAGCTTCAGCAAATATCCTCTCCTCACATATTTGTTGTACTCCACTGTTTCGTTCTGACTCATCCTGCAAGCATGGCTGGAACAGAAGAAAATACAGGCAGGCATCTTCTGCTCTACCTGTCCATAGTCCTTGGCAGTAGCATAACTTTCAGAATAGTTGGATTAGTTGTTTACATCCTCAAACGAAGCTACCTAGTCAAGCTAGACAGATTTTTTTTTAACTCGAAGGAAAGTTAGGTTCTTTGCTGAAAAAAAATCCCAAACCAAAACTTGCTAGTCAAAAACTGAAAAATCTTTTGGCTGAAAAAGAAAAATCAATTTTAAAATGCTTCAATGGTTCTTGGTGGGAGCTAAAGTGGCCTCATACCACCATTTTCCTCTATGGACTGAAATCTCTGGCAAAAATGCTACCTTCTGTGATGCACCACCATTTCACTTTTTTTTTTTTTTTAGCTGAAGCACATAACATGCCATCATGCATCATGAAAGAGATTCCATCTGGACAGCTTGGCCAGTAGAATTCATAGAGGAGAAGGGTGTGAGAGGATCCCAGATGAAAACTTCCAGAGATACCACATTGTCTTTTCCATATATATGTTAGTTTTAGCCAAAACTTGATAGCTTTTGTATTTTGAATATTAACATTTTTGACAGTCTGCATTTCCTTGAAAAGAGATATTTCTTTTCCGTCAAAGCTGTATTTCAATAGAATTTTTTTTTTTAAAGCAGATGTTCTGTCTAGCGCAGTTCACAGTACCTCATAGTCAGAAAGGTGAGCCGCCAGGGCTCACCTCTACCTACCTTTTAACACCTGGAAGTGACATTAAGGTACTTTCCATGAATAGAGGTAAAGAATGCTAATATGCTCTGCAATATATTTCCCCAGGACTTCTGAGAGAGATTCCCTCTGTTCCTGACTATAGCAAGTTTTCTGTATTTCCCCAATGTTTATGCTTGAATTATTTGTTTCTTAGCACCCTGATTCATGTAATTTCACTAAACTCCTGGTCAGCCAGAGGAGGGCAGTTTTGCACATGAATCTCCCTTTCCATGCTTGAAAAGGTAAGGAGAGGAACTGGATGACTCCATAGCACCATGCTACTGCTGTTGCATCCCTGTAGAATGTGTTTTGGGGAATCTAGGGTCAAAACTGGTAAAGACAGATGCTGAGTCAGGTTGGGGAAGAGTGGGACACACTTGTCTCCTCCAAAACAAAAAGAGATTGCTTAGAAGAGAGAATATGTCTGTATTTGCCCTTGTTTTTGTGGGTTGGGTATAATTATGGCCAGGAACAATGGACTCTTCCATTGGAGCTAAGACATGCTTCTGTGGTCCAAAGCCAGAGCAGAAACAAGGGGGACTTTGGCTCAGGTTTTCTGTAATTTGTGAGACTTTCTTGGATTGTTCTGGGGAAGTAGATTGTTTATGGGGGCCTGTTTCACATAAAACAGAGATTAATGAAGGAATGTCTACACAGGGATGCTTACTAAGAATTCCTTTTCTTGAATGCTTGATTGTGCCCATTACCATGAGCAGGGATTATCCAAGGCAGTGCCATTTCTTGAAAATAATGTTGTTTTCAACTTACTATTTTGCAAATGTCAAGAAGTTTCATTAAGAAACTAGAATGACACACAGACCTTAAGCTTGAAAAGTCCATTCATGACTAGATAAAGAACATGTTTTTTCCTGAATTCTAAAATTTGTAGCCTTCAAAATTTCTATATAGATCTTAGATATTTTCATTTCCATATTCAAACCCCGGTGAAGCTACATTTCACAGATTTTGATTTTTCATTGTAAAAACTCTGAGACAAGTTCATTAGGGTTTTATTATTATGGTAGTCTATCAGTTTCATCTCTCTCCACCAGATATTATCAATAAGCGTAAAAGAGACACCGGGTTTCTTTTTTCTATAAAAAATTACTAGAATAAAATGAAGGGGACTAACTGGATAAAATATGTTGCCTGATTAAGATTTTGTCAAGTGTGTGGAATTTATTTTGGTTGGCACAGGTGGGTAGCTCTGTTCCCTGGGCAGCCATGTGCCGCCTAGGGGAGCGCAGGCTTCAACAGAGCCAATTGCAGCGGTATGTTCAGTCTCTGCTGTGGTTGTGGCTATTTCTATCCCCCATCCCTCCCACAAGGGGAGGCTCTGCCTTGGTGACCCTCCTCCCCTTTAATTATGCTACTGGGAAGGGTCTTTTTAAAACGGACCTTATTTGTTAATATATGCAAAGCTAAAGTATTTCACTGCCTAGCTAAGTCCAATATTGAAATTCTTCTCATTTCATTGACCAGGTTGAACACTTTAATGAATGCATCCACGAGAGCTAGTTGCCACCTAAAAATGGCTCAGTTGCAAGACCTTCAAAAAAAGATCTTTCTAACATGTATTCTTCAAAGCAGAGCTACATCTTGGTAGCATATATATGTAAAAAAAAAAAAAAAAAAAAAATCCTACCATATCCATTTCCCACTGTGAATTTCACCAGCACTGTCACCTTTTTGATAAGGACTGTTTGTAAAAGGACCTGTATCTTGCTGTTTAGCATGCTGAAAAAAAACTTTCAGCTTACAGATGCATGAATAAATATTGACTTTGTTCTTCATTGGTTTTATTAGTAAACTAAAAGGTGGCAGCATTTCTGCTGAGTAAATGTTCTTAAAAAATCAAATATTAGATCAAATAAGTATATAACTTGTGGAGAGGAACAGTGACCTTGGTAATCTAGATTTACTAATTGTAGTGTTCTTGGATACTTCGACGTTTAGTTGCTTGTGTACTTGGTTCTGACACTAGCTTTTAAGAATTATAATACACAGCTATTTATTGGCTATGTAAAATTGTTACATAAAATTATATTTTTCAAAGTGTCTGTATGGTAATTCCTAAGGCATCTGTCATTTTAGTCTATTCAAAAACATTTTTACTGTATAAGGTCATTACAAACTATATGGGCTGCTCCATATGGGAAACTGGATTTTGCAGGGCCTGTTTGGCCCCAGCCAAATTGTAGAGGATGAAATGGAAGTAGAAAGAATTGCATATGAAGCTCCAGTGAAGATGCTCTGCAAATAGGAGCCAAACAGCTTCTGGAGCAAGCCAAGGAGAGAAGCCCCATGCAATTCCACCATCTCCATGTGTACCCAAGCTGGCAAGGACGTAGCCAAAGTAGGTGTCTTGAACCTGCTGCATGGCCCTGACTATGTTCAAACTCTACAGACACTGGGGGTAATCTTTTGGCAACACACCAGTGTTTGCTCCAAAGGCCATACTGACTTAATATAAAAGTATATGCCTGTAGCACAATATAGCACAGTGCAGAGATACCAACAAATGGCATACTAGAAAGCAATCTATTCACATTAGCATGGTATCTGCTTTGGTACGTATACTCTGCGTCTTAACAGGACTAATTCACTTGGGTGGAATACCACATTTCTACAGCTATTAAGCTTCCAGTGTTCAAAGAGCTCGATCAAAGCTACTCCAATAATACATTTTGTACTATACTGCATTGTGCCATAGAGATGTACACTTTTCAGCCTAGGAAACTGGAGCTAATTTTTTGGCTATCACTTTAATGTGGGAGAGATTCTAATGATGAAAGGGCTATTGCCTCCTTAACCTTGGGCACAATCCCCACCAAAAGGTACTTACACACCCGGAAGGTCCCATTAGCTTCACAGGACTAGAAGGAATCCAGGTAGATGTCCTTCACAGGTGCCCTGTATAACATGTTCAGTTATTTAATGTTTGTTCTGTAACCACTGAATGAATGAAAGCCCACTTGCATATGCTCTGTCCTTGGGAATTGATCCCACAAATAACATGTGCGTGCTAAAATAACATAAGTATGTGTATGCATAAGAAATGCTATTGCTTTGCCTCACCGCTTTATGATTCTTCATTACTGACTCATACTGGTATGTGTATGTATGAAGAACAATTGTTATCTAATGACTGTAACAAAAATTTATTTGTCTTAAACTTTTTAATTGCCTTGTATTTATGGTACAGCAATTTCTGGCAAAGAAAATGGCTCCTTCATGTATTATTTGAAATAACTTTCAATTTTTGAAGGTATGAGCTGTGTAAAAGTGCTTTGAATAATGACCCTTTGGGTACAGCAGTGCTACACAAATCTTACTGTCAATAGAGCTGGTAGCAGGAAAAGCAATTGCAAGACCATATTAGCACTCCAAAGCACATACTATAAGTTTCACAACAAAATACTTATTAAACTGACAAACGCAGTGTAAGGCATGCCTTTCTGTATTATGAGTGTGGCTTCCCATTCTAATTTTAAAACAGTATTTATGGTTAAATGCCCGACTAAAAAATAAAGCAGACTATCTGTAAATATTGGCCAAACAGTCTTATCATTCATGTAGCCCTAAACACTGTACTGTACTCCTACCGTTGAAGTTTATATTGCTTTCAGTCTGTACCACCTTAAGGACTTCACATTAACATTGAAAAAAAAATTCAGAACATGTTAGCTTTGCTTTCTTTGTTAAAAAACCAAACCAAATCCCGTAATGGTCTGATGAAAATGTCAAAAATGTAGCCTTTAATTTTGAGTAACTAGACCAGGATTGGCATACGGATGCCAAAGGATCCATTACAAAAAAAAATACATTTAAAAAAACCCCAACTTGCCCGCACTCTGGACATTGAACCAATACCGATAATGTTTTGAGAGGACATCCTTAGTGTTCCTTTTATGAAAGTTATGTCATGGCATAGACCAGTCATCTTTATCTAAGGTGATGACATCATTCTCTGACTACTATGTTTAATTGCAAAAAATGACATTGGACTTTTCTAGTTCCGTATTTTAATTAGCATGACATTTATATAAGTACTTCGAGTAGTATTTTTATTTCTCATATAGATAATCCATCTTTAATGATCAATGCAACTATTAATAAACCAAGTTTTGAAATTTATTCAGGCTCAGTTTTTCAAAGTTATTTAGGCATCAGAGCATATGTTTATACCTTTACCTTGGGGCAAATTGAAGGCTGTACACAGGTACAGGTAGCTTTCGGGCAGAACAGAGCTAGGTAAGTTTGCACCCTGAGCCAATCACTTTTACTTTTGCTGCTGGCTCTAGCTAAGGATCCACTGTTCATGGCCCTCGCCTCTGCTGAAGCTGAGTTAATCTGTAGCACCACAAGGCCACCCTGGGTTTGTAAGAAATGCAAAACAGACAAACAAACAAACTGCCACTTAACTATTTGCTGGCTCTAAGTCTCTGGCTTGCTAGGCCTTTCCCAGGCTTCGTTTCTCCCCTCGCCTCTCATCTTTGGATTTGAAGATAGCTGCATGCAAACAAAGCAGACAAATAAAGAAAAGAGAAGCCTTGCTCACAGCCCCTCCTGGTGGTTGCTTGACCTAGACTACCCCCAGGTTCAGGGCAGCCATACTCTCTATCTCTGTTGGTGCAACTACCCAGAAAGGATGCATTCAACATCCTTTTTGTCTTCCTTCCCTGCCAGTTCAGATGGGCTGGCACTTCTTCATTCCCTACACCTGAGTTAACTCCCTTGCTTGGGAGGCTTGCTGCATTC
This sequence comes from Crocodylus porosus, assembly GCF_001723895.1. NCBI lineage: Eukaryota > Metazoa > Chordata > Crocodylia > Crocodylidae > Crocodylus > Crocodylus porosus. The sequence goes on along the minus strand of NW_017728886.1, from coordinate 109,551,097 downwards.
ATGGACCTGGATCCTCAGCTTCTTGTGAATTCCTCCAAGTCTGGGGTGGGCATGGGGAAAGCTTCCAGGGTATGGAGCCATTTGGGCTCCTCTGCACCACTAGTAACAGGGCCAGGCCCTGGTACATAGGCTTACCCTCAAATAGGCTGAAACACATAAGCCACCCTTCCTCATCTACATGACTTCCTGCAACAATATGTAAGAGCCACAAAAGGAAAGACAAATAGTAGGCTAATTTATTCCTGGAAGAAAAGGAACGGAAAACTCTTTAAGTCATGGTGGAGCCCCTCTAGGAAACATACCCACTCTTTTTCTTTCTGTGCTTGACTAATTACAGTTACAGTAGAGGCAGGAAATAGGATGCAAAAGGCAGACTTCCTGTGCTTTCATCTTGTTTAACTTAGGTGAATTGTGAACATAGTGCAGGGAAAGGACAGGCTTGGGGAAAGCTCAGCCTAAGGCCCAAATGCTCAAAAGAGCTTCATGAGAACAGGCTGAACTGCAGGTTGGAGTAGGGTGGCAGGACAAGTAAAGTTATTTATAATGATCAGTGGGCCTGGAGGCTCTTGATGTTTGTGGCTTTATGGCTCTTGAGAACTATACAGATGCATCTTGGTTAGCTCCAGATGTGGGGGTCTTGTGTTCTATGATCCAGGTTAGAATTGAAGCTTAATGGAAGGGTATTATCACAAAACTTACAGCATCATTGCCTGTTGTTGTTTCACTTACAGTGGAGTAAGAGTTTTAGTACTAGTTTGGATTGTGATTTATATATATATATGATGACACCTTACATGTAAACACGTTTCTATTTCATTAAATGAATTTCTTGTACACTGCCTCAGGCCCCAGGGGAGGCACACCTAGGCCAAGGGTCAGTGAGGATCTAGTCAGGGAACTTCTGGAGGGACTGGATGTATTTAAATCAGATGGTCTGGACAATCTCCACCCCAGAGTGCTGAGGGAATTAGCTGAGGTCATTGCGGGACCCCTGGCACAGCTTTACGAGTACTTATGGTGCTCTGGTGTGGTGCCAGAGGACTGGAAGAGGGCCAGCGTGGTTCCCATCTTCAAAAAAGGGAGGAAGGAGGACCCAGGAAACTATAGGGCAGTGGGGTTCCACAGGGCTCGATCCTCGGGCTCGCACTGTTCAACATCTTCATCAGTGACTTGGACAAGGGGGTAAAAATCACCCTGTTCAAATCTGCTGA
>NW_017728886.1:109534155-109549336 GCF_001723895.1 Crocodylus porosus | reverse complement strand
CACTACTTCACTGTCAGGGTGGCTAGGATCTGGAACCAACTTCCAAGTGAAGTGGTGCTGGCTCCTACCCTGGGGGTCTTTAAGAGGAGGCTAGTCAATCACCTTGCTGGAGTCGTTTGAGTACTCTTTCCTGCCATGGCAGGGGGTCAGACTAGATGATCTACTCAGGTCCCCTCTGACCCTACAAACTATGAAACTACACTTGAGAACAAGCTTCTTAGTTGAAATGTATTGAAATTATCTGCCATTTTAAACAAGTTTTTGAAAGTGTTCAAAGTAATTAACAGATTCAAAGTATATTAAATAGACAATGTATTTGATATTTCATTCTGTATCAAGGATTTTATATGCCTTATAAAATGTTAATATTACAGAAGTTAATGAAGACCTTCAGATCTGTGTTCTGCCCTATTAGCAAATGGATACTATGTTCAAAGTAGGTAAAATAAAGAAACAGTACATCTTGGCTTTGAAATGCTCTAGGGATGTGGTAATCTGATAATAACCAAACCCTGGAATAGTCTTATCATTTCTATACAACATTATTAATTGTGTGAGAACATGTAGAAAAAGACAACGTTGTTCATATGGAGCAGTTCCTTTTCAATATGTTAATCTTTGTTTTCTTAGAATGTTGCTCAGACTTTCTAAGTATTTCTCAATGAAATTACTTTGAGAAATTGCTTCTAGAAGGAAATCAAATCACAGGTAAGCAGAATGACAAAATATGGACGTACAATTATATTTTCAGACAAACTATTAATCTTCAAATAAAGACACATGGAATGGAAGGAATTGATTATTTTTCATGTGCAGTACTGGAAAAAGGTAATTCATAGATTAGAACATTGAGTTAGTTGATGATGGTGTGTGTTCTTCTGTGCCTGCAGTATTCAATGCCTATTACAGTATATAAATGAGGGATGGAGTTTCAATAGTACTTGGCACCGGAAAGTTTCCATTGTGATCCTAAAGCCAGATTTTCCAAAGATCCCATTACCCAAACTGGCTCACTCTCTTGACAAACTGAATGCTTTCGGAGTCTGAATGGAAGCTGAGCTTTCTTGGAAAATATTGCCCGTGGAGTTTGATACTGCAAAGACATGCTAGTAATGTACTGGCTTTGGGGAGGGATGGTGGAACAACCATTTTACTTTGCTTCGTCCTTCCATGGAGTTTCCCACAAAGTGTAGTTTTACAAGTCCCCAGAGTTCTGCGGGAGCTGACATGGGTAATTACTGAATGAGTAGACTCTGACTGTCCTGGCTATTTGAGCTGTAATTCCTGCCCTTCCTTGCTCCCTCGCTCGCTCCGTTCCTCTCTTCCTCTCTCTCTCGGAGAATTATGTAGTCTTAAAACTTAAGAAGAAAAAGAGAACTAGATACCCTAATCCACAATCCATCAAGCTCATGGGGAAATTACAGCTCTTCTCAGTCCCTTGTTTTTACTCTGGGAGGACTTCTGATATCTCTCTATGCAAAAGATGGTTCTACAGTCTTCTCCTTTAATTGTATAAAACGATGCTGATAGTTGTGCTTCTACAATCAGATTTTGATGAGGGGAAAAATCTCTTCTAATCATTTTTGTATAGGCAAGGTGCAGAGTAGAAGTTTTCAGTTCTTTTTTTTGTCAGTGTCCTTTAGTCTCTTACTGCATATTTTACAGATTTTATTTTTCATATAACACCTATTTTATAATGGCAGTGCACTTCTGATGTGTTTCTCTCAATACATAACTACCCCAGAAAACCAGAGTGAAAGGGTAGGAAAACTGAGTAGAACATTAATGTAATCCTTCATTCTTATTAATGAAGCTGTAGAAGACCCTCAGCATTTGTCTCAGTACAAATTAACACAACTATTTTAAATATAAATATAAGTAACCTGGAAAAACTGTTAGTAAGAATAATTTTTAAAAGCTCCATGAAATCCAAATTCAGTCCAGTTTGGTGTTTTATGAAATTTTGGTTTTCATAGATTCATACATTGTAAGGGTGGAAGGGACCTTGGAAGATCATCAAGTCCAGCCCCCTGCACCAAGCAGGAAAGATAACTGGGGGTCAAGTGACCCCAGCAAGGTGACTGTCTTGTCTCCCCTTGAAGATTTCCAGGGTAGGTGATTGCACCACATCTGGAGGGAGCTTACTCCACGGTCTGGACACCCTGACTGTGAAGAAGTTTTTCCTAAAGTTGAGCCTGAATCGATCTTCCAGGAGTTTGTGGTCATTACTACTGGTTTTCCCCTCGGGTGCCCTGGTGAACAGACCCTTGATGTACTTCCTTGTGTAGCAGTAAGTCGCTACCAGGTCCCCTTTCAGCAGACCTGGCTGAAGAGTTCCAGATCCCTCAGCCTTGCCTCATATGGCTTGCTGTGTAAGACTCTGATCTTATGGTTGGCTCTTCTTTGGACTCTCTCAAGCTTGTCCACATCCTTGTTAAAGTGCAGTGCCCAGAACTGGATACAGTACTTCAGCTGTGGTCTCACCAGTGCTGAGCAAAGTGGAAGAATCACCTCCTTGGTTTTGCTGGAGATGCATTGATTGATGCATGCCAGAGTATTATTTGCCCTACTGGCTACAGTATTGCACTGCTGGCTTATATTCATACTGTGGTCTATTATTACCACCAGGTCCCTTTCATTCGTGGTGCTAGTCAGTTTGGTGCCACCAAGCCTGTTAGGTGTATTGGGGGTTGCTCGTCCCCAGGAAAAGCACTTTACATTTCTCACTGCTGAACTTCATCAGATTCTGATCTGCCCAACTTGCTAGCCCATCTAGGCTAGTTATAGGTGTACCTGTCTTCAAGTGTGACCACAGTCCCCCATAACTTGGTGTTTCTTCTCCACAGACTTGGCCAGTGAGCTGTTCACCCTCGCATCCAAATCATTAATAAAGATGTTGAAAAGTACTGGACTGAGCACTGACCCCTGTGGGACATCGCTTTCCATTTCTCACCAGGATGACAGATAGGTTCACTATGACTCTCTGGGTTTTGTCTTGCAGCCAGTTTCTCACGCACCTGACTTTCTTGGAGTTAAGCCCACAATCCTCCAATTTTCTCGCAAGGACATCGTGTGATACTAGATCAAAGGCCTTTTGGAAGTCTAGGTATAAAATGTCTACCTGTTCTCTCATGTCTAGGTGATGAGTTACCTGGTCAAAGGAGGAGATGAGGTTGGTAAGGCAAGACCTGACTGTGATGAAGCCATGCTGGCTGTCATTCAGAATCTTACTTTCTGCAAGCTTATTGCAGATTGACTCCTTGATGAACTTTTCTAGGATTTTCCCTAGGATGAAAGGTTGATTGGCCTATAGGTACCTGGGTCCTCCCTCCTGCCCTTTTTGTGCATAGGCACAACATTAGCCCTCTTTCAGTCCTCAGAGACTTCTCCAGGGTGCCACGAGTTGTGGAAGTTTTGCCAGGGATTCCACAATGGCTTTGGCCAGCTCCTTCAGCATTCCTGGATGAAGATCATCTGGTCCCGCTGACCTGTATACATCTAATTTTTTTAATTGGTCATCCACCAATTCCACTGCCATAGTAGGAAGGCAATTTTTCCTACTGTGCTCATCCTCTACTCTACCTGGCATGGTTTTCCCCTTGGTCTGGTGAAAGACTGAGGTGAAGCAGTCATTCAAGAGTTCAGCTTTCTCTTGGGTACTGGTAACCAGCTCTTCTGAGTTGTTGAGCAATGACCCCACACTCCCATTTGTTTTCCTCCTGTTCCCTATGTACTTGAAGAAGAACTTCTTGTTGTCCTTGATTCCTGTTGTTAATCTAAGTTTGATCACCTCTTTAGCCTGTCTTTATTTGTTCCCTGTAAATGCAGGCCATCATGGAATAGTCCTCCTTGGGCCCGTCCTGAGCTTCCATTGTTTATAAGTTTCTTCCTTCTTTCTTCTTTGTTTAGCCAAGAGAGCTTCCCAGCCCTTCTGTTGCCTTTTCTCTGCATGGGAATGGACTTCCTTTGTGCTTCAAGGATTGTGTCCTTAAGGAACAACCACTCCTTGTGCGCACCTTTTGCCTTGGGTCCCTGTTCCCACAGCACTTTCCCTACTAGTGACCTAAGCTTGTTAAAATTTGCATTTTTGAAGTCCAAGACTTCAGTCTTGCTATTAGATTTATCTGCCTTATGTTGGACAGTGAACATGATGGTTTCATGGTTGCTGTCACCTAGACTTCCCTCTATATTTAAGTCAGTCACCAGGTCATCTTCTTTGGCCAGGACCAAGTCTAGCAGAGCATCACCTCTGGTTGGTCCATGCACCTCCAAAGTCAGGAAGAGTTCCTCTACACAGATCAGGAAGGATTGTGATCGATCCAACTTGGCTGAGTGTTCCTCCCAGGAGATGTCTGGATAATTAAAATTGGCCATGATGACCATGTCATATGCATGTGTGGCCTCAGTCAATTCTCAGGTGAACTTCAGATAGAGTTCCTCCGCTTGGTTTGGTAGTCTGTAGTATACGCCTACAGTTAAGTGTCTCTCTCTCTCTCTCTCTGTGCCCCACCCCCTGCAACTTGACCCAGAGGGTTTCAAGCTGTCTATTTTTTGAGCCTCCAAGGGGGTGTACTGTTCTTTTTCATAAGGAACAATGCCTCTATCTTTCTTCCCCACCTGGTCCTTTCTATGTAGGGTGTAGTGCTCTATAACTAAGCTCCAGTCGTGTGAGGAGTTCCACCAGGTCTCTGTAATCCCTACTAAATCATACTGCACACTGGAGACTAGGAGGGCTAGCTCCTCCTGTTTGTTCCCCATGCCCCTGGCATTAGTATATAGGCACCTGAGTTCCCTTCCTTTTCAATGCCTAGTACTATAAAATGCTTGATTTTGTAGGTCAATGTTACCATGATACTGGGGAATATACAGTCTAGTATCTCATCTCATCTACAGGTATTCTTTGATTCTATCTTATAACATTAAAAATATGTAAAAATGACAATAGATTGTGAGAGACTAGCCCATCACGATATACTTTCAAATGAAAAGGCAGTTTAAGCTTTTGACTGTAAAGTTTGCCACATTTTATGTTTTTAATTACACAACGGAATAGGAAACTTCAAAGCACAATGGAAAATGCACCTTATGGATAAATTTATACACTGTAGAAGACTTCTCAGCCTTCAGAGTCTGGGTTGATTGCTTCAAACAAATGTATTCAACCTCTTGCATGTCTAACACTGTGTAAAAATGTAATTTAGGTACTGTATGTTCTTGGTACATTGACATTATAGGAAAAGCCTGTGTGCAAAACTGATGATATTTTGGCCGAATCAATTTAGGAAATGATTTATTTGTTTGAATCACTTATTGTGCAGTGGTCACTCTCCTCATTTTCTATATCCAAAAGACTGTGCAATTTGAACAAGAGCAACTTTTCTAATTGCTACTTTGCAGAGTGAGCTAGCTCTTTTGCAGTTCTGCATCACACACAGATTACATTTCCATTCTTTATATTGTTATTACAATTTTTATCAGAAGTCTGCTTAATTTCACCTTCAACATTAAATCTTTAAAGTTGTTCTTACTTCATCTTCATACTTTCTTCTGTTTTCTGTGCTTACCAGTAGTTTAGTTTTACAGTATATCAGAATACTATTTTGTTCTGAATCACTCACCTTATACTTGGATGGAGTCTGTCTAGTCTGTCTATTGCAGTACTGAAATTTTAGGCTTAACTCTCTGTTTTTTCATGGATTTTTCATAGATTTCATAGACGTTAGGGCTGGAAGGGACCTTGGAAGATCATCAAGTCCAGCCCCCTGCCTGAAGAGCAGGAAGTCAGCTGGGGTCATAGGATCCCAGCAAGATAAGCATCCAATTTACTCTTGAAGGTGTTCAATGTAGGTGCTTGAACCACCTCCGATGGCAGGCTATTCCAGACCTTGGGGGCTCAGACAGTAAAGAAATTCTTCCTTGCGTCCAGCCTGAAACAGTCTTGCAGGAGTTTTTAACTGTTTGACCTCATCATCCCTTGGGGCGCTCTGGTGAACAAATGTTCCCCCAGATCCTGGTGGTCACCCCTGATAAACTTATAGGTGGCCATCAAATCACCCCTGAGCCTGCGCTTTTCCAGGCTAAAGAGCCTCATGGCTCTCAGCCTGGCGTAGTGAAGAACTGGGCTCAAATAATGACAATCCTCAAGACATCTATATAAAAGACTCTGGAATCATTGTTTTCAGATTAAGAGATTTAAGAAATCTTGAAATGTTTATGCAAGTTCTGACAGCATAATAAAAATATTTATCTAAAGGGCCATCTTCTCTGTTACGCTGCATTGCAATTCCTAAGATCAGCCAAGAGCAACACAAGTACCAACAGTATGCCAAGTCTAGTTGGCGAAAATGTGTGGGAGGCCACTCTCAGCAGTTGCTCCTCAGCTTTGGAACTCCCTTCCTTTTGAAGCCTGCCAGACCCCAAGCCTGGGCATCTTTCAGAAGTGCTCTAAGATCTTCCTATCTGGGTCCAGTAAACAACAGCTGACTCTTCCTACATCTGATTATTGTGTCTGTGTTCATCTTTTGGTGGTCTTTTGCCTCCTCTTTCTCACTGAAGAACAATGACAATGGGATATCTCTGTTATGAATTCTAATGAAAAGTCCATAGTCCTATTTGTCAACGGTTCAAATATTAGTGATTAATATAGTCATATTCTGAATTTAAAAGTAAAGCTTTTCTAAACATATTTTCTTGGCTGCTGTATTTTCAGTTAAGTGGCTTCTGTAGGGCTTATCTTCTTTTACAGGGAAAAAGGACAGGTTGGGATAGTGTTGTGACTGAATGAACTGGTTTCCATTCTAAGCTTTCCCAGCAACATTAGCAACCAGCAGAAATAATGAATGAATATTAAACAGAATGAATATTAAACATGAACTTTTTGACTTTGCACTGTATCTCTTGGTATTCCATGTCTCCTGTATGGAACTCTCTCTTCATCTACAACTCTAATACAGAGATTTTTAACTCACCGGCAAACGCTCTTGACATTTTGAAGCCTATAGTGCCATATTTAGGAATCCCAAACCAAGGAACATACCTTCATACATCTAGGGTTTATTACATTTATTGTGGCCATTGAAAGTTTAATTTCCTTGGTGTATAATATGACATAAAATCCACCTGCCATTTGATTTGCCCAGAAATTGGTATTGCCAGCTGGCCTAATTAGAAACATACTTAACTCTCTTAATTTTTCAGAATTATTCACAGAAAAGACATTTGCATGAGATTCATGCTTGAACCCATCTTTATAGTTATCAATAGTATCTTGAACAAAAGAAATAAATATCCAGCTTGGAGCTTTTGCTATTTTCTTAAATAGCCAGTAAATTTAAATAAAGCATACTTTTCTTTCCTATCTGTTTTATTTTAATTAGACATTAAACTAAAAAAAAAACACATCAGTTGTGAAACATAATTTGTTTTCTGATGAGAACACTAGTACGTGTTTGTATTTTACATCACTGTGCCAGATTGGATGGCTATTGCTACCTTGTCTTGGGGAAGAAAAGAGTACAATGCTTTTCAAAGTTAGCTATATCAAAAGGGGGAAGGTGGCATAATGGCCACCTCCCCATAACAAATTCACTGCTTAGTCACAGAGAAGAGCTGACACTGTACCAGATGTATAACTAGCAATTTTGGCACCCTGGGCAGAGGTGCAGGGATAGGAAGGAAATGGGGTTGAGGGGTAATAAGTATTGGAAAATCTTACAAAGAGTAACTGCACAACCCTACTACATACCTCTTCCTCAGTTGTTTTTGCACCCAAAATTCCTAACTTGCCTTCATATATGTGTAGCATAGTATTTTAACTGTTTTTTGATGCTGGAGAGGTTTTGCGGATAAGTTGTCGACTAGCAAGATCACAGCTCTAGTTGCAGTGGTTTGTTTTTTGGCAGAAGTAATCCCATGGTGACAGGGATCTAATGCAGCATGAGATGGTTAAATGTTTTTTCTTTAAAGCCCCTGATTTGTAGAGTAAGCATCCTTTCAACTGGCAGAAAATAGAAAAGAAAAGTTATTTTAATGCTATGAGGCTTCTTAATGTAATAAACAGAAAAATGAAAAATCTCAAGTAATAAGATCAATATGAAATTTCATCACAACACTAAGGCTTCATGGATAGTGCAGCACATTTTCAAGAAAAATGTTGCAAGGACTATGTTAGCTGGTGTTATCTTTGAGCTAGGATCCACAAGGGTTTATAATTAATTAGGATATGTTGTTACTATTGCAGCTGAATTTTTAACTTTACAGCCTCTTAGTATGCTCTTTCTTCTTTGACCTAAATGTGTCTAATTTTTTTGTCTTTGTTAAAAAGCATTGAACAAAAACACTATTGTGTCTTAGGCTTCTCTCAAGCAGATCAAGCAAGCTTGCATTGCTAAGCAATGTCATATACATTTTAACCATCTCAGAAACATTTGAACTCTACAGAGTTAACTTAATTAAACATCTACAAGATGGAAATATTAAATATTTTTGCTTCAATTTGTTTGTGAAGCAGAGAGTCCAAATGAATGAAAAAGAGAAAACTTGATGAGTCTGTGATGAAACTTAGAAGAGGAAAAAACACTTAATTTGTTGACATAAATGAAATGGCATTACAATTCACTGTCCTCAGGACTATTTTCATTTATATTTGTTAAAATTTGTGTTTCTTAAGGATGTTTTAATATATATTCAAAAGTTTGTTCTTGTGTTTTTTAACATGAAAATTATCAGAAGTGCATGGTTGCAGTTTTGCATTTTTTCAAACAATCAGAAATCCCCAATCCAGTGATTAAAATTTGTATTCTGGCCAGAAGCGAAATGAATATAAACACTTTAAAGAGTAACATTCTGTGTACTTTAAACATATAAGGATTGCCCTTGGTTAAATTGGGTCTACATGAGACTTAAAAGATTCTTCTAGATACTCATCTCTACAAGATGACTCATCTACAAGCTGAGTTATAGCATTTACTGTTAAAACGGACTGCCTTCACTTCCTTGGAAATGCAAGTATATGATTTATTGACAAAATAGATACAGAACAAGATGCCACAACCCTGGCCAAAAGAAATCAACCCCTGGCTCAAAAGAGAAGCTCAGTATATATTCATAAGCTCCTGGCTTGTGTACTGAGCCACATGTCCTCCGGTGAGGATACAAACAAATGTGCCACATAAGGCCAAGCTTGCCCTTTAGGGATTGGAATGCTAAGACCTTCCACTCTTTCTGTATGGGTTTGTAGCCAGGCTTCCAGCAGGGGAAACTGGTGTAAAGACCCTGGTGTTCCTCATCAGCAGTGAGATTATATGAATCAAACAGGAGAACACAGCAGCAGTCCTCTATGGCTTTTTGTCATCAGAAGGCAGCAGATCTCACAAAGCTTCCCTGGGCAAGGGTGCCTGAAGGCTCTCTGCCCTCCTAACAAATATGCAAACATTTTGGATTCACTTATTTCTTTGTAAAAATCAAACCTGAGTGCATCAAGCTATTCCTAGAATTTTTATGATGACATTCCTAGCTATAAAACTACCTCTTAATGTCTCTTTGTTACTATTAACCTGGGGCCTCTGACCACCATTGGGCAAATAATATATCTCCAGAGACTGACATGTCACCACCATGCCAATAGAAAACATAACAAGGTGCATAAAAAAAGACGTGTGGCCACTGGACAGAGTGGAGCTGATGAACAAGAGGCTGCCACCAGAGTGTCCTTCTTGCTACTCCTCCAAAACTCCTCTGTTAGAAAAAAATAGATGGCAAATTTACATCCCATTGCAGGTAGATAGCTGTATGTATTAATTAACTAGCATCTTAGCTTTGCAAGACCAGACTAGATTCATCTCTATCGCATGGCTTTTTTTTGGAACTGGGAGTGGAGTAATTGCTACTTCTGCCACCTATGTCTAGGGACTTTTTTTTGCATTTTGGTTCCTCAGAGGGAAGTTTGTGTCTCTTTGTAAGGAATGCAACCAGTGGCTCATTTGTGATGAATTTTAATATCCCTTTGCCAGTCCCTCAAGTGACCCAGGCACCTCATTATTTTTTTCTTAAAGTGGAGTTATTCTCCTCAGTAGTTCTTCAAGACCTGCTCAAATAATCTTCTGGCTCAGAAAGGATTATCAATGTTTTTTTTCCCTGACAAGACTCACTTTTACTTATAGTATAGTTCAGATAATAGGTGATTGTTTAAATGTTTTCTGTACAGTATACTTGTTAATTTTAAACCTACTACAATATATTTTCAGTTCATTCTTGCATTTGAGAGATCATATACAGTAGATACCTATTTACAGTAAAAATCTCTGTATTCTGGTACTTAACCAACTGGAATATTCCATTAACTGGAGTTTCCGGCCGGCCGGCTGGATGTGGAGGGAGAGGAGAGGGCGCGGGGGAAATCTTGCACGTGGCAGCTCCTGCTGCCACCCACCCCTTTGTGCTGCTGTCGCTCTGTATGTGGCCACCACCACACTCCCCCCTACCCCCACATTACTTGAAAACCCTGCCGGGTTATTTTAGATAACCAGAGTTTTTAAGTAATCAGTAATCCCCTTACCCCAGGGATGCCGGATAACAGATTTTACTATACTTCCTCTGCAGCATTTAGTATTTTGTAGACCTTTATCATGTCCTTCCCTCAAGAGACTCTTTCTAAGCTGAAAATTCCTAGTCTAATTAGTCTCTTCCCATATGGAATCTCCTCCATACCCCTTATTGCTCTTTTCTGTACCTTTTTCAGTTCTTTTCTATCCTTTATGAGGTACCTTTGAGGGCCCTAGCAAGCATTACATTTGTGGCACTAATATCGTGGCAGGGCTTTAAGCTTGCCAGCCAGTGTACAGACAACCCTGATCCTCAGCTGTTTGTGTTACTGGAAGCTGGGGCCGAGACAGTTTCCGGCACCCCTGCATGCATGCATCTGCTGGTCTGAGCAGTTGGGGCTGGCAGAAGTCCCCTTCTGAGCTTCAGGTGTTAGCACATGGGGAACCCATCACTTAATGGACTTCCTGCATACTGGCTAATTAAAGTGATGCCACAGGAAGCACAGCATCAGGGACCACTGTCTGATGCTGCAATTTCCATGGCATCCCCCCCTCCACCCCCTTGCTGATTGGTGGGCGGCTCCTGCCACTCACTGCTTGCTTCTGCTAGCAGGAGGTGAAAACCGTGTTTTTAAATATGCCAGTTTTTGCCTCCTGCCACTTGCTGCTGCCTGGATTAGAGGCAAAAAACTGTACTATATTTAAAACTGGTTTTCACCTCCCAACCATCAGGAGCAAGTGGTGAGCGATCAGAAGTGGGAGGGCATGTGGGGGGAACTCCAAGATTAAAGCAGGTACTGTGCCACAAGCTGGTCCTGCGATTATAAACCAGGCCCTGCTCATTGCAAGAGTATCTATTCATTTTCAGCCTTCTAAGCTTGTTTTCTTACTATGAACTGTGGAATAGATATTTATTTGTCATGCATATTACCTTTTTCTTGCACAGTCTTCACATAGCTCTAAACAGTCTGTTTCCACAGCGTTTTATTGACTGCAGTAGGAATACTTTAAAAGGCATAGTTCCAAATATATATACTGGGGCTATGAATGGAACTGATCTGTATCACACAGCTGAGTGACTAGAGCACAAGTATTATTTATCTGTAAAGGCCTGTAAGGATCTCTTGTCTAGCTTTCCTGATGTGTGGGAAATTGTGAATGCTATGATACTAATAATTAATTATGACAAAACTAGTGAATTGCCCATCAAGAATAACTGGACGGGGGAGCTTGCTAACCCTAACCCTAAATCATCAATGATACTCAAGTTTCAATACAACCAACAGTTATTCCATCTTAAAACAGTATCATTATTTCAAAGTATAATAATTATGATTTCACCCAAGATAATTGCTTGTAGTGCAGTGTGATTCCAAGGAGGCTAATGTAATGTGCATTTTATGGAAAGGTGTTATGTCATGACTAAACGTTGCCTAGAATACTCTATACACTTGCACTTCTATGCTAGGAAGATGCAGACAAATTAGTAGGGCATCATGGAGAGTAGCAATCAGTTGTAGGCCAAGATGACTGGAAGTGCTAATTTTTAAGATAAAGATTAATGGAGTTGAATGTATGTTTTGGCTATCTGACAATTAAAGATTAGATACAGTAAATATCTACAGATATCTGTGGGATTCAGATGCCAAAGACTATTTTTGGCTTGTCTTGGGATGTTTTTATTGAGGGCAAGGTGCTGACACAAAGGGGTACCACTTAAAGGGGTACCACTTTTTTTGTTTTCTCCCACCCAGGCTGGAGGTCAGACTTGAAGATCTACAAGGTCCCTTCCGACCCTACTTCTGTGATTCTATGAAAGTAATGGGAAACAAAATTATGGAAGAGAAAATTTAGGATGAATATCAAGAAATATTTAAAGATTATAATAGTATATTAGACTGTCAGATTATATTAGGAAACACTGCACATCACATTTCATGGGGTGGTTTGAGTGGGGAAGATCTGGTTGATATACAGGGCTGATTTGTATAGTGCACATGTAGATTGTTGCACACACAAGTGAAATATCATAGAGTTGGAAGCCCTATCCAGTAATGATTGAAGACTTATTGTGCAGTGGTACTCTTTTGTGTCAGCGCCTTTCCCTCCATATGGAGAATTTTTAACCCCTTGTGGGATATTGTAGTTAACAGCTGGAGTAAACAACTTGTCCAGGTAATGAGATAAGACGCTTCGAAGTCTCTGTTGAGACCATTCTTAACACAATCCAGTCTGGCTGAGTTTTTGTTCAAGTCAGTTTTTAATGTTTTATTATCTAAGGCAGTTACTGTGAAGTCAGTGATGGAAAGTCCAGGGGGGTTGAAGTGATCTTCTCTATAGGCTTTTATTTATTCCTGGAGTTGATGTTAAATTGGTGCCTGTGAAATGGCACCAGTTATGCCCTGCCATGAGAGGCTAAAAGACAAGCAGATGCTGCTGAACAAGGAATCTCTGCATGCTAAAGTACTTACCAAGGTGGGGTTTGGAGCTCCAAACTCTAATTACTGGTGTTGGCTGTGGTGTAGCAAAGTGGCAGACCAGAAGTTATGCTGAAAGGCTCATCAAACCGCCAGGAGAGTTGAATGCCAGGTCAGGTAGGCATGTGTGTTCCCTGGAGAAGGGAAGCTGGCAGGAGTGAGTCTCCTGCAACTGCATGAAGGTGCAGTGTCTTCTTGACTGCATCGAGATGGTGGCGAGTAGAAGAGCAAAGATTTGACTTACCCTGGCATGAGACTGAATGTGAGAGGGTTCCTCAGGATCTGACAGGGATCCTTAGTGGTGATCAAAGGTGCTTCCAGGTAATTATCTGGAGGAAGGAAGAGAACAGGGCATGGATAAGGGCTGACCCTGTGACAAAAGAATTCCTTGCGAGTAGGGAGATAATTAAAGGGCCAGAGGCACTGGGACATTGATGGGTGACTGACAGAACTGGCTGATGCCCTGAGAGTCCAATCGCCCATGAGTTAGGGTATGCACTAATTTCCTAAGGCCAACTTGGAGTACTCTGGGAAATACAAGGGCGATACAAGGGGATAAGCAATATTGCGACTTACTAGACTGTGGAAGCCCTTTGAGAAGGTGCGCGCTATCATTGAGTACACCTGATGTTTCAGGCACCAAAGACTGAGTTAGAATATCTAAGTAAGAGTGTAAATAAGGTCCTTGATGAAGAAGGCAGCCACAACACCTGGAGTGGTAAGGGCAGGGAATGGGGATGGAGGCACCCTGCAAAGAGGCCAAATGGCCAGCTAAGTTGCAGTAAGATCCAGCTGATCTACCTCTTTGGTTTTACATCTTCCTTTTTCGTTTTTTTGACAATAAGGCTCCGCAGGTAAATTCCAGAAAAGGGGACTATCAGGTCTCAGCAGATTGACAGCAACATAGGAATGTCAGAAGCCAGATCTTCTACAGTGTGCATTCATTCTTTTTATGTAGGATTGGCCCATTGTAGCCAAAGTAGACAGTAGAAGGGCACTATAAACAAGTAATGGCATATTTGATATTATAGAGGAACAGGTAGAGGAGATGGTTTCTAGTTATTTTTTTTGATATTATGGAATTTAATGTGTGTGTATTATATTTTTTAGTGTACAAGATGTGGGGTTTTTCCCTCCAGAAAAAGCAGATCTAAAAATTAGGTGCACTTTGTATAGAGAAATTATACCCCCCCCCAGCATTTAGAATATTTCAATAAAAATTGTTCAAAATTCAGTCAAATTCATATGAAAAACATTTCCAATAGGATCCTTTTTGTAGGTGTGTATCTTATATGCACATAGACTAATATACCAGAAAATGCAGTAAATTAAGGCCTTTACCACATATTCCTATGTTTAAACATTCACTTCCCTTAGAGATTCAAATACTTTAAAAAATGTTCTTTCTGCTGACAAAGTTACCTTTTGGTGAATTATTGCAAGACCAATACCTCAAAAGATTGTTCCTGCTAGCAGATACTGACCAGTCTATGATAAATTTTTCTATTACTACATTTTTGTTCTGAACAGACAGATTTCACCTTGAAAACCCAGAGCCTATACTACTCCCCACACTCAGTTTCCATTGATTTTTTTTTTACCAGGAGCTTTGTATATGGAGTACTTAGAGGAAAGCATTCAAAGGATCTGAACCAGAATTCATTAAAGTCAATGAGGGTCTTTCCATTCGATCTAGATAGCTTTTGATCAAAGCCCAGGGCTGGAAAATGTAATACTTATTTTGTAAATATCTGCCTCAGTTGAAATCAATGGGAAAACTACTATCCATTTAACTGAATTAAAAATTCCTTTTGTTACATTCAAGAAGCTCTACCTATTTGCTGAGTTGGTTTTTATGGGGGAATTACTAAAAGCCCACCACTTCAATTTAGGGAGAATTAAACTGAAATAAATATCCATGGGATGTTAAATGGCCCAAGATACTAACATGTTCTTTACAAGCACTCAGTGCGTCTTCCATCTATGCTACCCATGCATAACCTATGGTCCACTATGGAAATCCTATACAAGCCAGGTGGGGAAAATTAACCCCTAGAAAGGTTCCTTCCCTTCCCTCCATGGCATTTGCGGCACTCCCCCTAGGCAGCACCTGCCTGCAGGCTTTCAGCCCAGGTGGTCCCAGGGGGCACGGCAGCCACAGAG
>NW_017728886.1:109478036-109533555 GCF_001723895.1 Crocodylus porosus | reverse complement strand
GGAACAGTGCTTCATTTCAAATTTTGTTTAGATTCGAAAGCGCTGCTCCGTTTCACTTTGTCAGTGTTTTGCCCATAGGCTGTAATGGGAAGCTCAAAACAGCCTATAACTTTGTCATTTCAGGACTGATTTTGATGAAACACGCAGGAATGGTAGCCCCTTGTGAGGGCAGGAAGTCTGCCAAGTTTCAAGGAAATAGGTACAGGGAGTTCAGGGAAACTGCACCTCAAGCTGAGGACAAGCAAAATTTGTGACATGGGTGACACTGTGTGTTAAGGCATAGCAGTGTGAAAGCTGCAGGCATGTTAGCCCCTGCTGAGGCCATGAAGCCTGCCAGCTGTCAAGAAGATAGGTGCAGGGGGGGTCTGGGTTCTGGGTCCCTGCCCCTCTGGGTGCTGATGGGCAAAACGCGTGACATGGGTGCTTGTGCAACTACCTGTGTCTGTCTTAGGGCACAGGGGAGTGAAAGCTGCAGGCCTGCTAGGCCCTGCTGTGGCCATGAAGCCTGCCAGCTGTCAAGGAGATAGGTGCAGGGGGAATATGGGTTCTGGGGCCTTGCACCTCTGGCTGCTGATAGGCAAAACTGGAACACGCAGCTCAGTAATTGGCACCAAGGCAGAAAGCAGGGCAGTTCAAATGATGCTGCCTTTTACGCAATTTTTCCATTCCTCCCCCAGAGCACTGGGATTGGAAGGGACCTCAGGGAAGGATGACAGTCACTGGCCAGCTACACAGTCAAAAATGAGAGCACTCCTTCCCCCTCTTCCCCCTCTCTTTCCTTACTTTTGCTTTTGTTTCCCTGAAGGCAAGCCAGCTTGAGCTTTGCAACTGGAAACGTTAAAAGAATTGTGAAAAGTTTTGACTTGCCTCGTTTCATTTTGAGGCTATTTTGAAGCTGTCCATTTCATTTTAATTTCACTGTTTTGAACTTGAAACAAGTGGAAACGAAACTGCCAGAGAAATTTTGCACAGCCCTAGTAGGCATGGTTCTTTGGGTAGATGTGGTATCTTTTATTAGACCAACTAAATAGTTGGAATAATTGTTCTTTGCAAGCTTTAGGGCACAAACACCCTTCTTCAGGCAATAGAGAGAGTCTGTTGGTGTTTGTGGTAGTTTGTATAGTATAATGTGCAACTTTCAAAGAAATTATTACAACGTTTCAATCATCACAAAGCACTACTATATCTAGGCACAAGCAAAGATCCATTACCTTCCTATCAAAACATTGGGCAGAGAAGGGAGAAGCTCTGCTTCCCAACCAGCCATCTTCAACTGGTTCCTAACCAAGAAGGCAGAGAGGCTTTGCATCTGCTGAATCCTTAACTGTTTTGTTGTATTTGCTTAAAATGGTCGTGATCTAGCATTGTGTGCCAGAATTGACATTAACACAATCTGCCTGACTGTCTCAGTGAGGTCAACAAAAGGGGTTTTAGACTTGCTGTTCTGCGTGAAGCAGAAAATGAAGATTTTTTCTTTTATAATAGCAAAGACTTTTTAGGAAATTGTATAACAAAAGGATGTTAAATTGTACAATGATTATCAGGTTTCATTGTGTTTTAAAGTAAAATAATTGTCTGTTGGTGTAAAATTTGGAGTAAGGAAAAGGTAGTTTTATTAGTGGGGACAAAGGTACTGAAATGAGCTGGCAGTTTTTAAACAAGAGCATGAGGCTGCCTGTCTAATTAATTAACAGAAGAACAAAGTAGAATATGCCATATTGTTATGAAGGAGAGGTATTTAAGGAATATTAGTAGCTCTAACAAAAAATTGGGATATTTAAAGTAATGATTTCAAGGTATTAGAGAATGTACTACTACCAAAATCATAATTAAAGATAAAAGTGTAAATGACGTTAGAAACCCAAAATCTTTTTCAAAATGGGATTGCAAAAAAACAAGTAGCAGATATTTCTCATCTCTAATAAACAGAGTGGCTAGGTTAGAGACATTATGTACAGAAAGATTCTAATAGCTTTACATAAAATCTCCTGGGCAAATTGCTTAGGTACATTTTAAAAATAAAATTTATCATGCTTTATCTTTCCTGTGCATGAGGAAAGGATTTTCTAATAATAGATGAAAGAAAGGCGCCAGAAATCTGTGCCAGTCTAATGAGAAAACAGGTTACGAACTGAGCTTCATTTAAGCCTGAGACCATTTTAATACTAGGATGAGGCCCATTAAAGTTTATTAGATTTGTCTAACTATATCAGGATAATTACTTTAAAAAATGACATAGATTATTTATGAAATATGTATAATATGAAGGTAGGTTGCTTTCAGTTCTTCTTAGAAGAGAGTCATTTACAGGAGTTTCATAGAATTTTCAAACCTATTTGGAAACACTTATGAGAGTAATTGATCCAACAATAGGAAGGAACATGTGTTTACATTGTAATGCCTGTATGGTTACAAGAGGCAAAGGCTTTTTGTTCTATTATTTGTAAGATTAGAGTTTTCAGATGCAATTACAGAAAGACAGAAAACTGCAGTGAAGTCCAACTTTGAAGTCTCACCTGGAAGAAATATTTGCAGGACGTGCAAGGCTGCCCCTGGACAACTGATTAACAGGATAGTTGCAGTCAATAAAAAAAACAATCACACAGCAACTCAATTTCATAGGCAAAGACAAATGCTAAATACTAATCAACGTAGTAGTCAAGAAACAATTATCTATGAGTGCATTCTGAAAAATGCCCCTGGCTTGGTCTGTTTCATAGAAACCTGGCTTCATGAAACCAAGTGCTAATTCATTTCATTTGAACAAGCTAGTTGTTATACCACAGCTAGAGAAACACTTGAAAGGGAGCTGTGATCCTGCCCCAGATTGAGCTCAAATGCAAGACAGACCAGCACATTTGAGATCATCCAGCTACCATGCTAATCCACAGAGCAACACAAACAACTTGTTTATTTGAAGGTGCTAATGTAGGAACTTACAGCAAGGCTTTCGGACACCATAATAAAGTTTCTGAGATGCATTGTTTCCTCAGATTTCAGCTTCCATGTTGCTAACACTCCCTATGCAACGGCTTCAAATCCACCTTCAGTTTCTGGCAGCCGATCTCTGGACCTATATTCATGTACACCTGATTTTTAAAATGTACATGGAGTGTACAAAGAACAAAAGTAACACTCACTTTTCCTGGAGTGGTCATCAGGTGGGGATCCATCCTGGGTTTTGAGGCAAGAAGAGCAACCAGAAGAATGATTCTAATCAAATTCTGAGCATTCCTCGCAGGTTGTGATCCCAAAAGACAGTGAAATGGAAGATATAACAAGTTCTTTAAACTGTTGATTAATCGCACCTATTAACATTCTGGCACATTTTGTTCTTTTCTTAAAGCCCTTCATGGCACATAGTCTAGTAGAATTGCCAACATCAACAAAGAATCTCATGTATTCAGAGGACAAAGTTTTCTCAGCAGCTGGACAGCACTATTGGAAGTCATTCTCTCACCTTCAGAGAAAAATGCAACGCCAATCTTTTCAATCTATCCTTCCCTCAGGCAGACCCATGCACCCACTCAGGTGTAATTAATAACTAAAAGAGAAAGACATTTGTGCATGCACAATGTAAGAATGGGCGTCCGCTATAAATTGTGGCATCATGACTAGACAGGAGCTTGGAAAGGTACATAGATAGCAAAGTAGAATGCAGGATTTGACTACTGAATCCATCTTTTTCCTCCTTTCATAGATTTTAAGCGGTTATTTTGGAAAAGTTTTCATTTTGTTTTATCTGTCATGAGTCACTCAGCATGTCCTTTACATGCGAGCTATCCCAGGAAGATTTCTTGGCTGATTAGAAGGCCCGAAACCCATTGCTACGCAGACAGAATGTGTCATGATGTCATAAATGCAGAGATTCAGTCATCTGTGCTAAAAATCTTAGCTTGCCTGCTGCTCTTGCTAAGTGATTTTTTCAGTCTCTTATATTTTATTGCTTGTATTTTAGCTTCTGAAATCAAGCCGAAGTGCCAATTCTTAATAAACAGCAAGCTTAAATTATGGTTCTTGTTCTTAGCACCAGCTTTTCAGTGAAAGTGGTGTCTAAAAAAGGTGCTGTTAGATTTGTTCTCTCTTCCCTCATAACTCCAAGAAATCCTGTGCGATTTTTGTTCAAATGTTAAAAAAAGAAATCGTACAGACTGAAACCCAGCATGGAACATTCAGACCCTATGGCAAATCTTTTAGAAAATAATGAACATTTGGGAAAAGAGGTTTGCTGGAATCTGTTTAATAATTTTAATAATGCGTGCAACTGGTGGCCAACGTTCCTGTGTACATGGGGAATATATCACATTACCTATTCTATTATGATAATTTTTCAGACATTAGGGAGAGTGTTTCAGAACACAAGAGCATCAAAGATAAATGCAGCCACAGGTCAGTTATGGAGAGTGTATTGATGCATTATTTAAGCCTCATTTTAGCTCTTCTATTAACAAAGTCATGATAATACATTTTGTTCATTCTTTAGTTTTTAATACAGGATTTTTTTATCACTAAGTTAGTGGCCTTTGAAAATCAGCACTTGCTTGATTCATTGCTGGACAGGATTGCTGCTTTTGAATTTAAAAATGCTTATTTAGAGTATGGTAGCATTCAGATGGATGATGTAAAGTTTTTGGTATTGTTTTCTGCATAGCTAATGAAATAAACTCATGTAGTCTTGGTTGTTTTTGCTGATTGTTGTAAGGGTTTGTGTTCTGCATGACAGTTTCTCTAACTGCTGAATTGCTGTGTCAGAAATTCCCTTCCTTAAATAAAGAAATATTCCCTTATTTGTGGTCAAAGTACAATGTTATTAATAAACTTTAAATCAGGGGTGGGCAAAATATGGACTGCAGGCCGAATTTGGCCTATGGTGGGTCTTTGGCCATGGCGGGTCCCTTGGTCCCGCCTGGCCCAGGCACCATTTGGCTGTGGCCCATCCTGTTGCTCCCTGGGCATGCAGTGGGGCTGGGGCAGCTCCACAGCTGGACTGCCTTTCTAGGCAGCCCAGGTTGTGGAGGCTCTTTCCAACTGCCACTGCTGCCAGCCCCAACCCCGTGGTATTGGTGGGGACTTGTGAGCACAGCCCTGACCTCCGTGTGTCCCATTGCCTGCTTTAGGCTCACCTGCCCAGGCTCAGCAGCTGCAGTGCAAGTCAGAAATTACTGCTCGGTGTGGGGTAAAAGCAGCCTCTCTCCCTTGCTACTGCTGGTGCTTCCTGGTTTAGCCTCCTGGAGCCTGCGCTGGGCTCTTCTGCATCTATGCTGCCATCACTGCTGATTCTGAGCTGCTTCATGGGGCAGAAGTGTCAATGTAGAGCAGACAGGGCCAGCTGTGGCGAGGGGGAAGGACCACTTTTACCCCATGCTGCAGCTGCTGAGCTGGGTGTAGGTCTCGTGGGGTTGGGCTGTGTGCATGGGTCCTCATCAGTCTGAGGGGCTGGGGCCAGCAGTGGAAGTGGAACATGGAAGGAGCTGCCACTACCCAGGCTGCCTAAAAAGGCAGTCCGGCTGTGGAGCCACCCCAGCCCCGCTGCATGCCCAGAGGATGGCAGAACATGCTACGGGTGGTGGGGCAGGTCAGGGCAAGGCTGTGCATGGGTATCAGGTGATTGGTTTTGGGGGATGAGTCTGGAGCAGGTGCAGGGCGTGCTGGGACTTAGCACTGTTGGCAGTGGCAGGGCACATGGTCTCCAGGCTGTTGTGGGGTGGAGGCAAGAGCTGAATGGCTCCCATATACCCCACCATACCAGCAGACCCCACAACCACACCCTTCCCCACATGCAGTCATTCACCCCACAGACACCTCACCCATCCGCACCGTCTCCCATACACACAGCCATGCACCTCTGGGGGGGAGCCCCACATGCTGCTAGATTCACACACCCCACCACACACAAATATACCCCACTCCCCCCACATCCACCATGCACACCCTCAGCCATCCTCCCCTTCCACAAACCCCATACCCACCCCCCACACACCCACGCATCCCCACAACCTCCCCATGCCCACCAACCCACCCACATCCACACACTGTTCACTGCTGACTCCACACCCTCCCCCACACCTCGCATCCACACCCCCCCACACCCCACCTATATACCTACCCACACACCCCCATCCTTCCAGCCACCCACAATATACAGGAGTAAGACTTCATTTTGAGCTGTTACACAATCACCTCTATATACATAATAAAACACACAAATCAGGACAATATTTTAATGAAATAGCATATTTTTATTGTCAATATTTGATTTTTAGTATATAATTTGTTTTATTTCTGGTTCCAAGATGGCAAACCCCCATCCCAAAATGAGTACTTCTGGCGGTAAGGGGAGGTACTTCTGGTGGCAAAGGTCAGGGGCAAGGGAGCAGAACTTCCAGTCCCAAAGTCGCAACTGGCAGGGTACCCGTCAAGTTGTGGGGCTAACCTTGAGGCCCTTGACAGCTCACCAAAACTCTTTAAGTAGCCCTCCACCCAAAATAATTGCCCGCCCCTGCTTTATATATAAAAATGGCAATCATGGAATCATAAAAATTAAGGGCTGGAAGGGACCTTGAAAGATTGAGTTGAACCCCCCTGCCCTGGGCAGGAATACTGCTGATGTCAAATGATCCCAGCAAGGTGTCTGTCCAATCTTCTCTTGAAGACTTCCAAGGCTGGGGACTGTACAATCTGTTTGGGAAGACCGTTCCAGATTCAGTTCACCCTTACCATAAAGAAGTTCTTCCTTGCATCAAACCTGAAATCATCCTCTGACTGTTCATAGCCATTGCTCCTTCTCCTTCTTTGGGGCACCCTAGCGAACAATTCTTTTCTTAGTTCTTGATATTCACCCCTTACTTATAAGTATTGTAAGTAAACATAAGAAAATAGGAGTGTGTATATATAAGCATGTAATATATATATATATAAGGTATACAGTTCCAAACAATTATATAAAGGCATGGAATCTTTTCAATGAGAGATAAACAGGTTACCACTGCAGATCAAAAGGAATGGATATAACACTGAAGTGAAACTCTGTACTCAATATTTAAAAAGTAAGAGAGGAATTAATTGATGTGTCAAAAATGTAGAAAAGTAAATGGCAGTTATATTACATCCTTGGAATAATAAGAAAATACTATGAAGAAATACCTAAAGACTTTCACCTAAAGACACACCACAGAATAAAGAGAAAGTATGCAAACCTGTGATTAATAATACTTTTTTGTAAATAGTGAATAACTTAGTAAAGTGGGTATATCTCTGTCCCTGATGCAGAGCTATATGTGAGATACCTCAAAAATATAATGGATGCATGTTTATGCCTATGCATCGAATTCACTTCTTTTGTATCATAGCTCAGGCAGGGGTGGTCAACCTGTGCCACAAGCTGCATGAGCAGGGAGGAGACAGGAAGCACAGCAGCATATAAGGTAAGAAGCAAAAAGTAGAGCAGGAGATGTGGCAGAGGAAGGGGATCAGAGTGTCACCGGAGAAGGGTGTAAGACTAATCTGTAGCATGCCAGTCAAGATGCTGCTGCCTGCCCCCTTCCTGCCTCCCACCCTAGATACAGTTTATTCTGGAGGGGTCTAGTAATTTCATCACTGTGTCGTGTGGATCAGTATATTAATATGCTTGTAATATCATATATGTGATATATGTAGTACATATGAAAAGGGGGATGAACACAACATATTAGTATACTGTTGAGTGCAAACATATGTTTTTTTTTACTATGAACACTTTCTAAAAACATGTTAGTGCTCAAATGGAAGATAGAGATTGATGCAGGAGCAGAGGCATAGCAGGGTAGCTCTGTGCCCTGTGCAGCAGCTATGCACAGAACAGCACCGGCAGCCACAGCTGGTGGTGTGGCTGCTGTTTTTGTGCAGCCCCCACTCTTCCAGAGGCAGCATCCCCCTCAGTTACATTGTGTAGGAGCATCATCATACAATTAAATCATCAGTATTATACAGGGGGTCACTCTAGACTGCCACGATGGGCCCTTTTGGCCATAAAGTCTGTGAATCAAAAATAGGATATAGGAAATGAATAATTGTTCCATTTCTCATATGCTGCTACAATCCAAGCCAAAAAAAAAAAAAGTATTGCTCAGCAAAACAGTTCACGTGTCCTGCAGTACCCCAGGTCATGAAATCTATAACTTTTCTTGCAGTCAGAGGAGCAGCATTCTGTATTAGCCTTCCTTTGATTCTTCAGCACTTCTTCCTGTGTCTGCTGTCGCAACAGTAAGTCTGTCCTTTCAGGTAATCTCCCCTGGTTTCTGATATTCCAGGAATATATTTATCCTCTGTCATCATTGTCATTCAAGATTCAAAGGGCAGTAAACCTCACAGCAATCAAGAGAGTATTTTTGTAACTGGTCATCCATGATCAGTCAACCAAGATCATACTGAATAGATGAGTAGTAGCAGAGGCAAACAGGGATTGTGCAATCAATTTTTTTAACTCTCTTTTCCTTCCAGTGCTTGTGTAGTACATTCACTTGTACAGAAAAAAATCCCCAAAGAAAGATATTTCCCTAGTAGCATATACAGTCTTAAATTTATGGGCAATGTCGCAACAGTTACCAAACTGGACAGATTCCAGAGAATGGACTCACTGGAACAATACTATGTTGTTCCCATTAAAACCACAACCTTAGATCTGAAGTGGCTACAAATGCAGTTTATTTATCACTGCCACTTCCAAACAGTATTTAAAAAGTCTGTAGCTGTAACAGTAATGATATCTGTGGCTTTTTCTGGACTACCTCCAAGAGCTGAATAACATCAGTGATATTCATTATTTATTTATTTTATTTACTCCTCCTTCCACTCCCATTTTAGTTTGATTCCAGCTTCCTTCATTTTTAAAAAGACCATAATATTTGAAGTAACTCTGAAGATAAAAAAAAATACTTTGTGCTTCCTCAACTGTGCTAGACAGCAATAGAGAAAGTCTCTTTTCTGACTTGTTATTAATCCTGGCACAAGTTCTCTAATTCCAGATCCATGCTCCAGTCTATATTAATATGAAGTTTGATAGATCAGCAAAAATTGTATTTCCAAAAGTGGAGATAAATCTAAAACCATGGAGCTCATAGACCAGACAGAGTTTTTCCTAACAGCTACTCACAGAAGTAATAAAACTATTTCCTCTGTTCTATTATTCTTCCTAGCAGTGATTCCTTGATTTCAGGTTCACTCCTATATCCTTTATTTCTGTAACATGTACGCACTTGTGGACACTCAGCTTGTTCAGATTTTGGAACAACAAACATAATAGAAAAGCAGGCTGTCACTGGTTGCTTTTAGTATGGCTGCTCTCTAAATAGTGTGAATTTGCAGGAATTGATTGGTTCATGTTCATAGTAAGAGTCTAATGTGTGTGGCCGTTTAGACTCACGAATCATTCTGGAAATATGGCACTGATCCAAGACAAGACATTCTAGAGATAAGTTTCTTTGGCAGGCCATTTCTGTTGGATCAGACAATTTTAGCAATTGTAATATTGGGGTGAAATGATGGCATCACTGGAAATGTTACTATTGATGAGAAAATGGGGAGGATGCAGTAAACATTGCTTTTAGCCAGTGGCTGCCCTGCTGCTGAACTTACAGTAAAGAAAATTGTATACTGTAAGACCTCAAAATTAACAAAAAGTAAGCCATCCCCAAAGCCTTGGCTGGAGAGAGAATGGGCCAGGTTTCATGAACCAGCTGTGCCTACCACATGTCCCAATGCTAGACATTTTCAGGGAGATAGCAGAAAAAAATTAGGTTTGTTGTTCCATGGAAAAATATTTCTAGTGTTTCACAGGATATAGTTTAATACATTAATATAATGTACAGAATGACTGTCCCAGATATCTAGTCAAGACAGTGGTCCAGAGTCCCTTTACAGAGTTTCTATTTGTACCTATGTTGCACAGAGAACTATACAGGTTAAAGAGCAGAGCATACTAATAATGAGTACAAAGAAGTCCTAAATGGCACTGGCCTGCAGCTCGCAATTACAGTCCAGATATTGCTTCTGAAACAACACTGTCTTTCCTACAAATCTCTGAGCCAATAGTAGAAACACCAAGTCATCACATTGTAGAAACCTTTCTAAAGTCCAGGAGGTGTTCCACTTTTGACATATAACATACAGAACATTATTTTAGACTATACTGCATTTCAATATACCTGATAAAACTTTCCTAATATGTGAAATCCAGTGGTTCTTAAACTTCTTAGACTGGGGGCAACCCTTGTTTGACTCATAGTACTTCTCAGAAAATACCATCTTTTAGCTTTTACTCATTTTCAAATACCAAAAAATAATAGAGCACGTCTTCTTTTGCAAAGAGCTCAGAAAGACCGCAGCAGGTCAGAATGCTTTTGACACTATGGAGTCCTATTTGAAATCCCTGTCCACGTCTGGATGAGCACAGACGGTTGGTTCCCCGGGGAATGCCTGTGCCATGTGTCTTCTCGTGCATGGCAGGGGAGGCTGGAGCCAGCAACTATACTGGGCCCAGCAGCCTTGCCTGGGGTCCTGGAGGCTGAGGAAGCTGTAGCCATGTCACTTCTGCATCTGGGAGCCTGCCCCACAACTGGACGGTGGCTCCAGCACTCCAGGCTCTGGTTTTGGGTGGCACATGCTACCACCACGTTCATTGCCCCACTTTTTTTCTAAGCAGTTTTTTTGACCGCAGGTTCTCCCAGGGTCAAATGCCCCGACTTCCCCCATCCTCGTCCCCCCATGATGCAAGGTAGCAATGCAGGAAATGCTTGAATGTGTGGTGTGTGGCACTACAGATGGATCTGCAACACCACATATGGCACAGCCATGCTTGTCTAGATACGGGTTTACCTTGTGAATCATCTGAAAGTGTTTGCATATGTAAAAGTGATACTCTTGGGTGGCACTCTGACACCCTTAAAAGGACCTCAGGGGGCCTCATAACCCTGGCTGAAAATCACTGGTGTAACCTATTCATTGTTCATACATGGGAGTCGCCCTGAGAATATTATGACTCCTGTGATGTCCTTGAATGTTGGAATTTTTTATTTGATTTTGTTACTCAGTTTGACGCGTGTGTTAAATCACATGTTGCCAAACACTTTCTAGTTGAATACACATCTGAGAAGGTGTGTATGCATTGCTTTGTTTATTGCTCTAGAAGGAGTTTAAGTTATATTCAAGCTATTTGTTCTTGAGCTGCTCATCATGTAAGGAACTTTCTAAGTAATTGATATATAAGAGTTAAAATGGTTACTTTAACTGAAGCTATGTAAGGTTTTCAAGAGACTCTAGCAAAGGACTGTAAGACCTGCATCTTTCTCTGCTATTTCTGTGGATCAGATGTTTTATGGGAGGTTGCTACTAATTGGAGTGTCTTTTTCAAAGTTCATTGAAGACTCTGGAAATACTCCTGTTTCCCTCAATGGGCTTTGGATCAAGCCCCAATTATCTGGTTGGTCCCCTGCTTTGGTACATATAAGTATTAGAAGGAAACAGTGAGCTTTATGCGAGGTAATAGCATATTTAGAAGACCCCAAAAAAGCAATACATATAGAAAGTGCTATCTGAGCACAGCTAAATTCTAGTAATGAAGAAAATATTGCTAAACTATTGTAAAATTCCTGGTAATGAAGGTAAGTAGACGTTCCATTAATAAACCACTGTTTTAAAGTCTGTTCGTTTCAGAGAAAGCAATGTCATAAACCAGTAAAACTCTTCAGAGAAATGTAGGAATTCTGCAGAAAAGAAGTATTGGAAAATTAAGGGAATCTAGGGAAGTAAACCTGTGTTTTGTTTTGGCCAGGTGGTTTGTTTTTGCTTTGTCTTTTTTTTAATTCTTTACTTAGCCAGAAGGATTATTTGAATGATATGTCTCTTGAAACGTTCAGCAATGATCTTATTGTCCTAATAGCTTACAAAGAGTTTCACTGCGAGGGGAAAATGATCGATAGGATGTGATATTAAAAAAGGGAAATTTCCCCTTACTTACTGTGGGCAGCACTGTGAACTCTCTACTGAATTTATGAGCTGCAGGAAATTAAACAGTGACAACATCACCAGAAAAGATGAGTATATATTGCTTAGGGTTAATGACTTGCTAGATTTTTCTAAATCAAGCTATGTATACATTAGCACCTCTGATTTTTTTTATCAAATGACTGCTGGCAAGTAACCACGGATAATGAGAACAAACTAAAATTGCTTTTATAAGTTACAAAGAATCGTGCTTTTACATTATGGACTATGGGTCTACAATTGTCCAGCTACATTATCAGGATTTGTTTACATACAGTCCCATATGATGTAAATAACATAACTGAAACTTCACCTGCCATTGAGGATCTTTACAGTATTAAAAAAAAATACCAAAAGCATCATTTGCCTTTAAATAAAAATTAATCTAAAAAAGGACTTTTCTGCAACTACGCCCTTAATTTCTCTATCTACTGATCTGCAGTTATGCAAGTCTGAGGAGAAAAGGAATCCAGGGGACTGGGCTGTATTGAAGGGTGAAGGAACAAGTTATCCCAATGTAATGGAAGACTAGGAAGTACAAAAAGGGACCAGCCTAACTAGAGAGCAATCTACTCAATGAATTGAAACTCTGGCTAGATGCACACATTTGGGGAGGTTAAATCATGTTAAAAATGGCCACCCAAACTAATTTAGTTCACATGGGTGCAGACCTTACACTAGTTAGGAGTCTCTAAGTGCTAACTGTATAGAAGATCTGGACAGTTGGATTGGTCTAAAAATGGCTAACACAATCTAAGTTAACCCTACCTCCAAGGATTAGATTTTTAGACCAATCTAACTGTCCTGAACTGATTTTTAGACCAATCTAAAAGTCCTGAAATTCTGTACAGTTCCAGTGCAGCCCTAGTACTGGGAAAGCCCAGTTGCTGGCCCCAGCCTCAGGGCTTCACTTTTTCTACCCCCTTCCTGGCATTGGGCTATTTTTAGTGCTTGTCCCCTCCCCGCACCAAAGACCAGACATCTCCCGCACGATGAGCCTGCCAAACGCCCCATCCTGTAAGCTGCTCCAGATGCCAGTTTTTCCAGTATTTGTCAGTGCTGAGAAGGGAGAGGGGTGAGCAGGATGTGGGGGGTTGGTTCATGGGGAGGTGTTTACCTGGGGGGGGAGGAGCAGTCAGAAGGCTTAAAAGAGCAGCAGTACTGGGAGGTGGGGGAGAGAGCCCCACTGTGGATTCTGCAAGTCTCCTGATCCTACCAAGTCCTTCTGGACCTTGTGAACCCCCCATGGACTACTTCTGCCTCTCCCTTTCCCCCTGCAGAACTGTCTGCCCCCTAACCCCCCACAATTCTATCTTGTGGATACTGCCTACCCCCTTCCCAATGCCCCATGGACCCTGTGGGCCCTGTTTGCCCCCTGACCCTCCTCTATAGCCTGCCTGTCCCCCAGTGTCCTCTACTAGCTCCCCAACCCA
The DNA here is from genome assembly GCF_001723895.1 of Crocodylus porosus. Classification (NCBI taxonomy): domain Eukaryota; kingdom Metazoa; phylum Chordata; order Crocodylia; family Crocodylidae; genus Crocodylus; species Crocodylus porosus. The sequence continues at coordinate 109,520,104 of NW_017728886.1, read as the reverse complement.
ATTTACCTAAGATGAGGTAGTCATTTTTAGCTCAGTCTGACCTCCCCTAACCTCTCCAGATGTCTGTATGCACCTTCAGAAAGGAATACTACAAAAGGTAGAAACATGGTCACAGTACTAAGGAAAAGTATAAGAATATTGCATTGGCATGCAGAGAGAAAATCAGGAACATCTAGGCATGATTTGAGATGCAACTGCCAAGGGACATAAAAGGCAATAAAAAGGAATTCAACAAGTGTGTCAAGAGTAGGAGGAAGACCAAAGAAACCTTACGGAATGCAGAAGGCAATCTAGCTACAAATAATTCAGAGAAGACTGAAGTATTTAATGCATTTTTTACTTCAGTCTTCATGAGTCAATTCAGCTGCAAAATGATGAGCACAGATGGCTTCAGATGTGGAGGAGGATACAAACAGGCTAAGAGTAGAGGGAGAATAAGTTTGGGATTACTTTAGAGAACCTAAATGCCTCCAAGTTGGCTGGACCAGATGGAATACACCTTGTGGGCACCTGTACATGTGATGGACCTCTGCTCTGACACATGCTAAATAGCACATGTTGGAACAGATTGAGCCTGCTGTGAGTCTGCTAAAGTGTGCTAATTAGCATGCTCCAGCAACCTCTGTGTCATACTTTTTAAGCATCGCTACATTTCAAAATGGTGACGGGGGTGCTTTAACTAAAGCTTGTCAAACGAACTTTAGTTAAAGCACCTCTGCTGCCATTTTGAAGTGTGGGATGCTTGAATACACGTGACACTTTGGGCACTTTACTTAAAGCAGCTGTCAGAGCTGCTCTGTTTAAAGTACCCCCACACTTTTACCTCAGAGCACATGTATAAATGCCCTATGTTACGAAGGAATTGGCTGAGGTAATTTCAAAGCCATTGGCTATCTTTGCAAATGTATGGAGGTTGAGTGAGATCCAGATGACAGGCAAACAGCAAATATGCTGCCAGATTTCAAGAAAAGAAAGAAGGTTTGTAATTCTGTGGAATTACAAACCAGTCAGCATGACCTCAATACCCAGAAAGTTCATGGAGCAGGTCCTCAAGGAATCTACTATGAAGCAACTAGGGGAGTTTGAGATGATCAGGAAGAGCCAACATGGGTTCACTAAGGGCAAGTTATGCCTGACCAACCTGATGTCTTTTTACCGTAAGGTAACAGGCTCTGTGGACTAGGGGAACACAGTGAATGTGATTATCAATAAGAACATTGTAATTCAAGATTTAAGTCAGTCAGGCAAATATACTTTACCCAAAAGAAGAGTTCTGCTGTAATTTATGTGCATCAGTTATTTCATAATGAACATTAATATGTGAAATTATAAATCTGAACCTTCAGTGTAACCAACTGGCACATTTTGCAGTTAAAAAAAAACTGAGAGAAAAATAATTTTATCTGGAACTTCATTAGGAACACATTTAATTAAACAAGCAGCTTCTATCACTAATATACAAACATTAAATTAAAGGAAGAAGAGCAAATTATGTGCAAAATATGTAATGCATTAGGATTCTAAAAATTGAAAGGTGATAGTATCAATGAAAGGAGATGCTTTGTCACCCAGTGCATAATTAGACAGAGGAATTAATTGCATGGGATGTAATTAAAGCTGAGGTCTTAGTATGATTAAAAAAAAGGCTTACACATTTATATACATAGGACTATAAGTACAGAAAGTCAAAAAGCTTGAGGCAGAATCGATTCAGTCTTCACAGGTTAGTCTGAACTATGTAGATTGAACCAATAAGCAAGTGAACAGGCATGCACTTTTGATTCAGGATATGCAGCTACATGCAATAAGAGTGATAGCTTTCCCTGAGATCCTGTAGCCCTTCTGTAAGGACATCCATTTAGAAGGGTTATATTATTGAAGAGAACTGATTTCACCCATTCCTGATGACTGCATCTTGTATTACAAGCTGTCTGCTTACAGCATATTGCTATTGAAGCTTGAGTGATCAGGATATAGGACACAATAATCATGTGAGAAAATTGTCATGCTGGAATCCACAATAAAAATAGACTCTTGAACTTTTCGTACAATATTAGAACAATAGAAATTGGCCAGAATTTAACAGTTCAGAATCATGCTCTTAAGGACTAAAAACAAACAAGAATTTCCACCATAAGTTGTTTGGTCGCCCACTGGAAAAAACAGAGCAGGAGAAAGACCTGGCAAGATTTGTCAGTCACTAAAAGCCATCAATATGATGTGGCTATGAAAAAGATAAGTGTGATTTTAGAACATATTAGGCACCAGATTTACAGTAGGGAGGGGAAGGTATTAATGACATTGTATAAGGTAATGGAAATATCTTATCTGGAATACTGTGTTCGAGAAATATGAGTTCAGATTAGAATAGGTGCAAGGAAGAGCTAGTAGGATTAAAAAAGCATAAATAGGATTACAGGGGAAATAGAAATTTACTTTTTGAAAGGACACTGAGTGTGGCTTGTTTAACTTAGTAAAACAATGGCTGAGGCTAAGTACAGACAGTCAAAAAACCTGAGGCTGAATTGATTCAGTCTTTGTAGGTTAGTTTAAAATGCAAAGGTCAAACTGAGAAACAACTGCACAGACATTTGCTTTTGATTCAGGAAATGCAGCCACATACCTTCAGTAGCCAGGCCAGAAGCCCAGGGGCACTAGTGCCTCTCTGGCATGTAGCCAGCACGGGCTGTGTGTTCACTTCCTCTTCCTGCTGCTTCCAAGGTCTCTGGAATTTGCAGTCCGGAGTCACAACAATTGGACTCTCCAGGGTTGTTCATCCCTTCCTTCTCCTGCTTCCAGATGAATCTGGGATTTGTAGTCCACAGTCTCATCCAGTGGTAAATTTTTAGCAGGATGGGGCAGCTCTGTACTTCAGGGAAGGGAAATTTAACCCCCCTTCCTGGCCCAAGACCCTAGCTGGGGTTTCCCAGAGAGAGGCAGTCTCTGCTTCTCCCCACTCCACAACTCTTTTGTGCTGGAGCAGGCAGCACAGCCCAGCCCAGCCCAGCCCAGGGTTGGAAAGCATCCTGGGATGCCGAGGGACTGTAATTTAACTTGAACCAGGAAGGGGTCTGGGGCAGAAGTTTCATAAACCAGTTTGACCCAAATACATTAAGTCTGATTCTACATTCAACCAGGTTTATCTTAAACCAGTTTCAGCCATTTTGAAACTGGTTTATGTGCACTGAACTTCTGTTCTGTTTCAGGTTTAAACCAGTTTATGATTACTTAAACCGATTTATGTGTAACTTCTGTCCCTAGCTCTAGAGAGGATAGAATTGTTCTCTATAAATTCATCGGGATGTTGAACACCACTGAAGAGGAAAAACATATTGAACCTAAAGGACAGTACTGGACAAGAATAGATGTGTATAAATTGGCCATGAAAAATAATTGGTCTGGACTGGAAGTTCTCTGTCAGGACTGAGATTCTGGGCTTGTTTTAGTAGGAGTGGTGAGGGCAAAAGGCCCATCCAGTTGAAGGTGAAAGCCGTTACATTTTAAAATGTATTATTGCTTGCAGTGGCAGAGAGGTGGAGTCAGTAGATGTTTCTTTCAATCCTATGTCTATTTTTTTCTAAATTTAGAGTGGGTTCAACCTTAGGCTTTAAGGTATATCTTCAATAATGCTAACTCAGACTGGTTTGCTCTAGGTAATTCTCTTTTACAATTTATGAATGTGTTGCATGATAAATAAGGTATACAATTTTAGGCCAATATTTTAAAATACTAGCTGTTGAAATATAGGCTGTTAATTCTGTATGTAGGTACCTACCTCTAATTTCAGCACATCTCAATGGTATATTAAAAACAAAATGAAACAAAACTGTAAGCATCTTTAAGACATGGAAACATCCATGGATAGAGCCAAAATTGACTGTATGGATTTTCTTAAGGCAAACTTTTCCAAAGGAAAATCACAATATATGAGAAATATCAATACAGCATTGTTGCCAATTTGGTTACTTTTTTCTTTAGTTTTATTTGTTTAAACTACTGGAATTTCACTGGGTTCAGCCCCTACCCAAATTGACCCTGGAAAAAGATGTTATATGGTGGACCCTGAAATATCTAAAAGCAACAGTAACATTTTAAGAATTCCCAAAAATTCTTTATTAGATAGCACATAGTGCTAAGTCAAAATTTCTCTGTGGTTATAGCAAAATCAGAAAATGACAGATCATAAAAACAATACATGGCCTTACTGAAGCATGGTTCATTAGGCAGTTCACTGATGAGACTAGACTCCAACAGAGCATAAGGATGCACATCAGACTGAAGACCATGATTTCGAAACATTATATTATACGATTGAGTTTTAATTACTTATATTACTTGGCCTATTGTGTTAAGCCTGATAAAATATATTGTTACCTTACCAGCTGTCTAATTTGAATAAAAAAAACCAAACCTTTATAGTTAGTCCATTTTGCAATTGTCCCTTAAACCAGAACGTGTTATATACAAGGCACCATATTAGATCTGTATTTCTGTTCAAAGGACTCTCTGTATCATTTGTGTATTCTCTGCTTTGGGACTTTCTGCATTGTTTTCCACACTTCATTTTGCTTCACATTGTTCAACTACCAATAATCTTGCCTTTACCACCTTTTCACATTTTTGGCATTTGCCTGGCCTTGGCTTTCTAGGTCCCCACCAAAATGGCAGCAGTTGTTGAATCATTAGAGAGGATGGACATCAGTATTGCAGTATGTTGATAAGTAGCTGACTGGCCAGTCTTCTTGTACTCTGCTCTTGAGCTCTCTGTTTCCAGCCTTTTGGACAAATCCCTTCACTGCATTGTTTCAACACAGAAAGTAATATTACTTTCATGTTCAGTAAAACCTTATCAAATTGTACTTCTTGCAGATGTTGTTATGATTCAATAGGGTGTGACTGAACACAAAGGTCTAATATAAGGGCCAGGTTTTCATTATTTAGAACTTGTTCTCTCTTCAATATCTATATTTGTCACCCAGTATGACACTAGACCAAAATATCCTTATTGAGATTTACTGATTTGTCTTTTCTATCCTGTAATGAGGCCAGCCCAGAATCCTGCACCTAGCCAGTCCCAGACAAGAGATCAAGGCAAATCATTCCCTGCAACAAGCCCAGAGCTGTGTCCTGATCCCACCTGGGCTGAGTAAGGCAATCAGGGGAGCCAATACCTTGAGGACAGAAGCAGGGACTCTTACCCCATCTAGCCCTTAAAAGCCAGGCCCACCCTGCAGTGTTCTTGTCTGGGCAAAGGTGAAAGTTCTTGCTTCCCATCATCAATGTGCTTCCTTGTTGGTCTGGTTTTGATTCTTGGCTCTGACTCCAGCTTCTGACTCTGGTAACACCCTTGGCATTCCTTGATTCTGATTCCCTGCTCGTGATTCTGTTCTGACCTTCAGCTCTGGCTTTTAGTCGTAGTCATTGTCATAGTAATAGAAGTAGGGTTGAAAGGGACCTTGTAGATCTTCAAGTCTGACCCCCTGCCTGGGCAGGAGAAAAAACTGGCCTCAAATGATCCCAACTAAGTAGGCATCAAGCCTCCTCTTAAAGACCCCCTGGGTAGGAGCCAGCACCACCTGCCTTGGAAGTTGGTTCCAGGTCCTAGCTGCCCTAACTGTGAAGTAGTTCTTACGGCTATCTAATCTAAACCTACTCTCCAACAACTTGTGGCCGTTATTAATTGTTATGCTAGGGGACGCTAGGGGAAACAAGGTCTCTCCCAAACCCTTCTGGTCCCCCCTAGTGAGTTTATGGACTGTCACCAGGTCCTTCCTCAACATTCTGACATCTGATCCTGGTTTACCCTTGGATTACCTTGTCTCTGGTTTGGATTCTAACCTCAGCTCATTCTGACTTTGGCTATGGCTTCTGAATCCAGTCCCAGCAGCAGACATTTCTGGACTACACCTGCACTTTGGGTAACTAACCTAGGCTAGACTGCCTACACCTTGGTGCATAATATAGTGGATGAAATGCTTTTAAATGTAGAGACCTCCTTTTGCAATTTATTTTTGTAGACAGTTTCCAACCAAAATAACATATACCTCTTCAGTAGTTATTCTTATTTCTCAGGATATCCCTGCAAACTTGTCTGAGAGTCTCAAAGATCTTCCTTCCTCCTTTTTTTACTTTCCCACCTCATTGCTGAAGACTTTAGGTTATAATGGCTATCCTCTGCATAAGGAGGATTGGCTGTGATTTTCTGTAGTAGAAAACAGTTAAAGAGTTATTCTGTCTTTGGCCTTGCCTGCACCAGGGCTTTTATAGAGGACGTGGCCTGTGCTATATTTTGAACCCTCTGGAAATGCCTTCATAGGCTGCATCCAGATGAGCACAGGCATGTGATATGTGACAGCACAGATCCTTCTGTGGTGCCACACACCACACATGCAGGTGTTCCCCATGCTGCTACATTGCAGTGCGTGTATGTGTGTGTGTGTCTGTGGGGGTGGGGAGCCTGGAAGATCCTGGGGTCAAAAGAAAACACACACACAAAAAAAAAGGGGTGGCACATGTGGCAGTAGTTTGGGCTGCCCAAAACCTGAGCCTGGCCAGCCAGAGCCGCATTCTGGCTGCTGGCCAGGCTCCCACCTGCAAGAGCACTGTGGCTGCAGCTCCCTGAGGCCCCTGGGATCCCAGGCAAGGCTGCTGGGGCTAGCACAGTTGCTGGCCCCAGCCTCCCCTACCCACCTGGGGTAACCTGCCACATGCCAGATGGCGCATGGCACGGGTGTTCCCTGGGGACAAGCAGCAGCACATTATATGCCACTGCTACTTGTCCCCAAGGAAACAAACGTCCACGCTCATGTGGCCGTAGTGCGTTATATTGCTTCTCATGCATTACTGCAGCACTGTCAATGCTGAGCTTTGTCCCTCCTTTGGTACTGCTGGAAAAGAAGAAGAAGATTACACATCACCACCAAGTGGTATAACCTCCTGGTACAAAGTGATACTTTACTTTAGGAGATACATTTTGCTAATATAATGGACCAAGGCTCAAATTAAATCTTATAGCAAAGGCGATGATGTAAAACTTAGCAAATTATTCTTCTCCAAGCTGTTTATGTTCCCCCTTCCCCAACGTATCTGTTTATGGAAGAAGCATTACTTCTCTTCAGAGGAAACTGCAGTGCAATACATCAGCTACCCTAATCTGTACAATAGCTATGCAACTTCTGTTCTGGACAGGGGCCTGGCTTTGTAAACAAATTCCCAACAATGGACGTATTTTACTAATTTTGGAGGACAAATGGAAGAAGTTGGAAAAAGTCTTGTTAGCTGAGAGGAGCACACTTCAGTACAGTATGGAGACAGCCATGTTGGCTTTAAACAAACCAAGTAGCAGGGTAAGATGGCCCACTCAGAGCTCTGTTCTACTGCAGTTGAATCGTTTATACTACAATACAGTAGGCAGTGTAGATATAACCTAAGTCAGCATTTCCCAAACTTTTGGACTTCTTAAAGGAATATAATAGCTATCATGCATCTTTTGAATATTCCTCCATATTTTTAGAAGCCTTCTGAGAATAATCAGAGATAATCCCCCTCTATGCAGCATTGGTGAGGCTGCAGCTGGAGTACTGCATCCAGTTTTGGGCGCCGCACTTCAAGAGAGATGGGGATAACTTGGAAAGGATTCAGAGGAGGGCTACTCATATGGTTAAGAACCTGCAGGTAAGATCCTATGAAGACAGACTGAGGGACCTGAATCTCTTCAGCTTCTGCAAGAGAAGGCTGAGAGGTGATCTTCTGGCTGTCTACAAGTTCATCAGGGGGGTCAGCAGGGATTAGGGGATACTCTCTTTATCAGGGTGTCCCTCAGAGTTACTAGAAACAACAGCCATAAACTGAAGGAGAGCAGATTTTGACTGAACATCAGGAAAAAATTCTTTACAGTGAGGGTTGCCAAAATATGGAATGGGGTTCCAAGAGAGGTGGTGCTTTCCTCTACCTTGGAGGCATTTAAAAGGAAATTAGACAAGCACCAGGCTGTGGTTATTTAACTCCAGCACTCTTTCCTGCCCAGTGCAAGGGGTTGGACTGGATCTAACAGGTCCCTTCTGACCCTAGAAATCTATGAAAACTATAATTGGTCAATATGAATAGACTGAGCAGATCTTCATAATAAAATATTCCCTTTCTTATCTTTTATGCTGTGATCAGCACTGACATAACTAATAGTATTGTAAGTTAAAGTAACATCTGAGTTAGCACCTGCTGAAAGGAATAAGGTACTTTACACCTCACAGCTGTTGTTCAAGGCTCTCTGCAAACTCAGCAAAAATCACTATATTGATCTCATTTGGGCTCCATTTTCAATGTTTTAGTGTCTTCTTCACAACCTTGACACAGGAATTTTTACAAAAATGAAACCTGAGACATGAGGAAATCATTGAGAGTTGTCTGTGCTTCATGCTCACACACTGGAGCACATGCCACACATTTTTGAAAATGCTGAACTAAGGATGCACAGTAGAGAAAGAAAGTTGCATGGTGATCACACAAAAAGTGTGTATAGATAAAAGAAAAAGACAACAAAGGCATTTCCAGAACTAGCATAGACCTCAGATGAAAAGTTGTACTGAATTTGGGAAGCATCCAAATTCTGCTTTTTGAGAAGGGATCTGAAAAATTCTGAGAGGACAGCAATCCAGTTCTGAAGTGAGAGGATGCAGCTATTACAGTTTGTGTCAAAACAAACGGTTTCACCTGCTGAATCATTAAGCCATCATGTAGAAACAGAAATTGAGACTAATTAAATGGAGTCTGCTCTCAATCCTGAAGAGATGCACAAACTTTATGTCTCTTTCTCTGGAATATGAGGGCCAGATGTTCACTTCTGCTTGCTTATTGCAATGGGAAGCTAAAGAGAAGGAAGGAAGGCAAAGGTAGTTTCCTTGCAGAAGCTCCATCACTGCTTAAAACTTAATTTAAATAAGGTTAAGATTCTAACAGGAGACCTTCAAATGGCTAAAATTTTCCTGAAAATTTAAAGACCCTTCCCTCATTCAGTGAGCAAGTTAGATGATACACAGAAACAGATACAGATATATGCAGTGGATGGACAGAAAACTTGTGGATATATGCCCTATTTGAGTTCCAGTTCTACTTACAACTGTGTAAATCTACATGGTCCTTATACACACTTGTGTAATGAAAATCACACTGGGCCTTCAGTAGCCAGAAATGAACCAAACGTAATGAATAAAGTAGTTTGATTACTGGAATTGTTTGGACCACATCTCCCATAATGCATTGCACACATATAGGACTCCCATGATGCACCATGGTTGCTCAGCAAAATGCGATGTCACAGTATGTCATAGAAGATATGAGTCATCTAGAAATAAAGCACATAGAAGAAAATAGATGTGCTGAACAATGTTTGGTTCCCATCAGATACCATAGCAGTTCAGGGGCTGACCCACACCACGTTTCATTTTGGTCTGGCACATAAAAATGTTCTGATTCTGCGTTCCTTGGCTGAACCAAACAAAAAAAGATCATCTATATTTTACAACCCACCACCCCCAAAAACAGAAAACCCTGCAAGTCTTACAAAAAACTACAAATTTGCAGAAATGGAACTATCTAAATGAATAAGAGGGCCACTATAGAAATAATGGATATAGTGGGCACAACTACATGAGATGTTAAATGCACAGTAGACTAATTCTTCTGCACATTAGTGCATCATGCCAAAAGCCATGCTATTGTATTCATGGAAAAAAATCCACATCATACTTACAGGTTTGGCAGTGCTACACTCACTAGCACCACGACTGAAAGGGACTTGGAGGTCATGACTGACCACAAGAAGAACATGAGCCACCAATGCGATGCTGCAGCTGGCAAAGCAAACAAAACCCTGGCTTGTATCTATCGATGCATCTCAAGCAAGACCCAGGAAGTTATCTTCCTGCTGTACTCAACCTTGGTGAGGCTGCGGCTGGAGTACTACATCCAGCTCTGGGCTCTGCACTTCAGGAAGGATGTGGAAAAGCTTGAGAGAGTCCATAGGAGAGCCACACACATGATCAGAGGACAACAGAACAAGTCTTAGGAGGAAAGGCTGAGAGGCATGGGACTCATCAGCCTGGAAAAGCAAAGGCTCAGGGGGGGACTTGTTGGCAGCCTTTAAGTATATTAAGGGTGTGCACCAGGAACTGGGAGAACATCTGTTCACTAAGGCACCCAAGGGAAGACAAGGTCTAATGGTCACAACCTCCGGGAAGACCATTATAGGCTGGACCTAAGAAAAAACTTTTTACCATCTGGTCCCCAGAGCCTAGAATAGACTCCCTCCATAGAATCATAGAAGTAGGGTCGGAAGGGACCTTGTAGATCTTCAAGTTTGACCCCCTGCCTGGGCGGGAGAAAAGACTGGACTCAAATGAGTCCAGCCAGGTAGTCATCGAGCCTCTTCTAAAAGATCCCCAGGGTAGGAGCCTGCACCACTTCCCTAGGAAGTTGGTTCCAGCTCCTAGCTGCCATAACTGTGAAGTAGTTCTTGTGGATGTCTAATCTAAATCTACTCTCTAATAATTTGTGCAAGCACCTACTCTGGATGCTTATCTTGCTGGGATCATTTAGACCCCAGCAGATTTCCTGCCTTTTGGGCAGGGCGCTGGACCCAATCATCTTGCAAGGTCCCTTTCGGCCCTAACGTCTTTGAATCTATGAATGCGTAGTAGAAAGCCTATTGTGCAGTAGCATCACTAAAAAGTTGTGCACCAACACTACTGTGCAGTACTTCTGGGTACTGAGCATTCAGTTAGTGCCTGTTATTACAGGTACTAAATTTAATGCATTAATGCACCATAGGTACTATGCATGTGTAGACATGCCCAGTAATTAGCTGTGCTGTAGAGTCTAAGTCAGGGAGGTGTGGTGATTAGCACTCCCCAGTTCCTCACTGCCTTCTTTATCGTATCATATATATCTGGAAAGTTGTAGTGATCCATGTGATAAATTGAAGCCCTGTGCAAGAAAGTGCCTCGATCATGTACCTTTAACTACTGCACCTGCTGTCTCCTCCCTGGTTTATCTCCCTCAGGAACACTAGTAATATTCCAAATTCTCAGGTAGTTTCAAACTATTACAATCTGAATTAAAAACAAAACAAAAAACTCCTAGTATTTAACTGTTTTCTTCTTCACTGACGACCACAATATTTTTATGCAATAGCTTCAGAATTAGACCACTTTAAGAAGTGATTTTCTGTTATCAATCAAGAAACATCACACATACATTTCACAACTGCACAGTTTGGTAGCAACTACACAGAAACAACACATCCCAGATTAGCCCTGTGTCTTTCGATTCTGTCTGTGCATTCCACCCCATTTATTTTAAACTGCTAGTACCTTTACAGAAGCACCACATTAGGGGCTTTGCTGCTAAGATGGGAGGCTCATTATATTAAATACCTTGAGCCATATCATACCATCAGGTTTTAAGCAGAATTCTCTATTGATCTCACTAGGGAACCTGTATTAAAAGTGATGGCATGATCTGGCTCTTTAGTATTAAGGTTTGTTCAGATAACAACAATCTCTATCACAGAAGCACTGGAGTGATTCCACATTTAAGGAAACAGCACATTTTCTATTTTAAGCCTGACTTTGAACTTCCTTTCCATCTCAAAATAAAACTTTGATTTTTAAACAGCTCCTCATTTCCACTACATTTTTTTATGTAGGTGGCTTCTCATAAAAAAAAAAGGTGAGTTTAGTTGGACAGGATGTCACTTCACAAAAGCTTGAAGAAAAATCAAGTCTTCCCCACAGAAGAAGATTTATAACCTTTTTCCTTTAATCTTTTATCTTGAAAACAAGTTGGACCAGAAGCCATAGATTTGTGTTTGCTTGCTTTCATAGAGTGAATCTGACTGAGAATAGGAATATATTACACATTCATATGGGCATAAGCAGCCTGATGCGAAAAGCTGATAATCAACATGAGGTACCACACAAATATAACCTATTCAAATCCAGGGTAGAATTATCCTGCTTAAAAAACAAGGGTAAAACTACCCTGGTGCAAAAGTGTGCGCCATGTGATTGCACCTTAATCCAGAGTTCATCAAGGCAACAAGTTGTCATTTGCTCCTTTTGTCACCTAGCAGCAAGGATCTTCATTTGCTGCTTATTGCATACAACTGCGCTGGCAGAGCTGCTCACCTATCTGGTCTGGATGCAAGCAAAATTTACATGAGTGTTCAAAACCGATGTAAAATACACCAGTGTAAACATTTCGTGTGTCCATGGCACAAACTGGTTTCTCTGCTCAAGCAACTGAATAGAAAATGTAACCCTCCCCAAAAAAACCAAAACCAAAACGGCACCCCAGTATGAAAGAACACAGAGACATGGTTCACAAAATATGATTTACTGCACACTGCTTAGAAGTCCTCATAGCTTTCATAGATTCACAGCTCATAAGGCCAGAAGGGACCTCAGAAGATCGTCAGGTCCAGCCCCCTGTACCAAGCAGGAAAGATAACTGGGGGTCAAGTGACCCCAGCAAAGTGACTGCTTGGTCTCCTCTTGAAGATTTCCAGGGTAGGTGATTGCACAGCCTCTGGAGGGAGCTTATTCCACAGTCTGGACACCCTGACTCTGAAGAAGTTTTTCCTAACGTTGAGCCTGAATCGACCTTCCAGGAGTTTGTGGCCATTACTCCTGGTTTTCCCCTCAGGTGCTCTGGTGAACAGTTTCTCACCGAACCCTTGATGTACTCCCCGTGTGTAGTGGTAAGCTGCTACCAGGTCCCCTCTCAGCCTTCTTTTACTCAGGCCAAAGAGTCCCAGATCCCTCAGCCTTTCCTCATATGGCTTGCCTTTTAAGACTCTGATCATACAGATGGCTCTTCTTTGGACTCTCTCAGGCTTGTCCACATGCTTGTTAAAGTGTGGTGCCCAGAACTGGATGCAGTACTCCAGCTGTGGTCTCACCAGTGCTGAGTAGAGTGGAAGAATCTCCTCCTTGGCTTTGCTGGAGAAGCATCGATTGATGCATGCCAGAGTATTATTTGCCCTACTGGCTACAGCATTGCACTGCTGGCTGATATCCATACTGTGGTCTATTATTACCCCCAGGTCTGTTTCATTCATGTTGCTAGTCAGTTTGGTGCCACCAAGCCTGTAGGTGTGATGGGGGTTGCTTGTCCCGAGGTGGAGCACTTTACATTTCTTGACATTGAACTTCATCAGATTCCGATCCACCCAACTTGCTAGCCTGTCTAGATCCACCTGTATCTGTAACCTATCTTCAAGTGTGACCATGCTTCCCCATAACTCAATGTCATTCATGAATTTGGCCAGTGAGCTCTTCACCCCCATATCCAAATAATTAATAAAGATGTTGAAAAGTACTGGACCAAGCATTGCCCCTGTGAGAAATGTCACTGCCCACTTCTGACCAGGATGACACAAATCCATTCACTATGACTCTCTGGGTCCTATGCTGCAGCCAGTTTCTCACCCACCTGACTGTCTTGCAGTTAAGCCCACAATCCTTCAATGTGCTCATGAGGACATGTGATACTAGATCAAAGGCCTTTTGAAAGTCTAGGTATACAATGTCAACCTGCTCTCTCATGTCCAGGTGTCAAGTTACCTGGTCAAAGGAGGAGATAAGGTTGGTAAGGCAAGACCTGACCATGATTAAGCCATGCTGGCTGTCATTCAGAAGCTTACCTTCTGCAGGCTTATCACAGATGGACTCCTTGATGAACTTTTCTAGGATTTTCCCTAGGATGGAAGTTAGGCTGATTGGCCTATAGTTACCTGGGTCCTCCCTCCTGCCCTTCTTGTGAATGGGCACAACATTGGCCCTCTTCCAGTCCTAAAGGACTTCTCCAGAGCACCAAAAATTGTGGAAGAGTTTCACCAAGGGTTCCTCAGTGACTTTGGCCAGCTCCTTCAGCAGTCTTGGATGAAGATCGTTCGGTCCTGCTGACTTGTATATGTCTAATTTTATTAATTGGTCATGCACCAATTCTACAGCAAAAATTCTGTAGTAGGAAGGTGATTATTTCCATCATGCTCTACTCTATCTGGCATTGTTTTCCCCTTGGTCTGATGAAAGACTGAGGCAAAGTAGTCATTCAGGAGTTCAATTTTCTCCTGAGTGCCGATAACCAGCTCTCCTGAGTTGTTGAGCAATGGTCCCACACTCCCATTTGTTTTCCTCCTATATACCTAAAGGAGGACTTCTTGTTGTCCTTGATTCCCATTGCTAATTTAAGTTTGGTCACTGCTTTCGCCATTCTTATTTGTCCCCTGCTGCCACAATGGTGAAGCATGTTAACTTTTAAATATTGACACTTTCTGCCATTTTAATGCCTACCAGGACAAAAGTAGATTTTGAATGTGTCATGACTGAGAGTGATGCTTTTAAAATGTCTTTGCTAACATATGTTAATTAAATTCTAAAACATCTCTCAGCAACTAGTTTAGTCAAAAAAAAAAAAAAAAGTAGTCAATCATCTTTGACCTAAATGAGGATGCATGAATTACGTACCACCCAGGTAAATGTTCTTTTAAACATGTCCTTCTATCTGCAATAGGGAAAAACCCTATTTAAAATCATATTAATTAAAACTACTGCTACTTGACTTTTCTGCAAATTTTAAGTTTTATAACATTCTATAATATCTTGATGACACTGAAGAATTCAGTTTTGAACCATTTCTTTCATTGTATTTAACATTATGCATTCATATTGTATTTCTTTTTCTTTTTCATCCAGCGCCAGTTAAAAGGTCTTAACTAATCTATTTAAAATATGGCCAATTTTCCTAGTCAGGACAGGACCAAGAAATGGTTGACAGTATACAAATAGACTTTACTAGGCTGCTGGAGAACAAGTCTCTTCTCCAGAGCTGTACTTACTGATTCCAACTATTCACTTATCAGCATAACTCAACAGATATTCTCCAGCAAACAGGGGCTACTAGAGCAGAGAACTACTTCTCTCAGAAGGTCAGGAATTTGTGTTTTCTAAATGAATATGTAATTGGGACCTGCCAATCAACCACCCAATGTTTTGTGATATGGTACATGAGCCAGTATGTCAGCAAACAAATCTTGATTCTAAAATATGATTTCTTGTCTGATAATGAGTTACAACATCAGTTTATATTATAGACATGCCAAGCTAATTCTTGGTAGCTGTGGATGGAGATATTTCCTATGTTTAAAAGTATGGCTTTGTGTTGTTTTAAAGACAGAAAACAAATCTCTTTAAGAATGTTGTCACTGGTTTTGCTCTGTCACACCAGTACATATGTGGAATAACTTTGCTGAAGCCAATGTAATTACCCTAGTTTGAAATGTATGGAAGATCTGTTATGCAGATTTTTTTCTGTTCCATAATAAAATAAAGCCATATCTTCCTGTTCGCTGCTGGATAAACTATGGAAAGTCCTCAACACAATTTATTTTTTTTAGAACATTTAGGCTGTCTTTATCATGGCAAATAGTAGTCTTTTGTGTATACTTCACTGTGTATACTTATGTATACTTCTTTCTACCTGTCTATACACACACTGGATTCTCCCTTCCCAGCTGAGTACTGTATTTATTTGCATACTACACACCTGCACTAGACCTTGTTTTGGAAAGGCAGAATGAAGAATAAAAGATGTTTCCTTTTAACAAAAGTGTTTAGAATGAGTTTGCCCATTTAAGACACACATCCCAATTTTCAATTCCAAATTTCCAGGAAAAAGTTAAGTGTGGTGTGCCAATGTATAAGGTATGCTAGCCCAACCAGTGCTCCATACTTCTACTGCTAAACTGTCTGCTATCCATGTTAGCTTGCTTAAAACGGTGGTTCCCAAACTTTTTTATACCGCAGCCTGGCGAGAGTGGGACAGGGTGCATGAAGCCAGCTGTCTTCCTTCCGGGGCTGCCCCGCTGCCCAGCTTTAACCCCGGAAGCTGCTTAACTGAGCAGACAGATAGGGGTCCGAGCGGGGTGGTCATGCCATGACCCAGCAGCCAACCCACCACGGCTCTGTACCAGGCCACAGCCCCATGGTTGGGAACCTCTGGCTTAAAGCTTAGGTATCACTACATTACCTGACAGACTGCAAAGTAGATATCTCCTTAGTTAATACCACTCAGTAAGGGCTTCAGTCCTTGTTAATAGGATCACTTGATCTAGTAAATAGTCCTCAAAGCAAACAAGAATTTTATAGAGAAACCCTTAGACAACAGAAGGGTCTGTTCCACCTAAGATCAACTGATTTGAGAAGAAAAAGACACACTCTTCTAGAACCCAACTTTTCCCACAGAGTAGTACAATATACTGTTACTGAATCACCAGGGCAGGCCAGACAGTGACATTGCTAGTTCAGCAGACAATTACGATAGCAAACAGTCATGAAATTTCAGAATTGTTCACTCTGACTGTTCTACAGTTATAAATTAAGGCATCTATTATTTATTCACTTCTCAGTATTCAGAGCAGCACCTGTTAAATATGCTATAGAACTGTATATAGAGAAAGTCTCTTATAAATTGCATCCTAAAAGTTAAATAACAAAAATATTAACGTGCTGGTAGTGTGAGTTAATTACATCTCAGCTGAGATCCTGCAATATGATAAGTGTATGATGGAAGTAGAGTAAGTTTGTTTTTCAACTGAGACTATCTTTGCTCTGTTCCTGCTGACTTTTGTAGTCTGAAAATGGACTAAAATATGATTTTTATCTTTCCACTTTTGTAGTAAGGCTAGGTTTTTCCTGGCAATCTACTAAGCGACACTTCTTTAAGAGAGAGGACAAAAACAGTAAGGCTGGAGATCAAAGAAAATAAATGGAGGAAACTCTTGTAAGAGGATGGGGGGAATTGTAGGAATCTTTGATTCTCATCCTGTATATCTTTCAGAATTCAGGTGACCTGATGGAAGTGACATAGTTCTTGGGTTGCTTTTCTTTTCTTGGCCTATTTTGGACAACTTTCAGGGTTAAGAGAGTGTTGTGAAGGTACATTCTTGTGTCATGGCAGATGCTGAAGATGGCAATAGCCAGGTTGGGTAAGCTTGTTTCTTCTTTGCAAAAAAAACTTTCTAAAAAAAGTTGCCAAGTGCTTCACCAAAATATACTGTCCAAAAGTAATGGCAACTTCACACTCACAACATTAGCCAATAAAATGAAGTATCTAGTGCATCCATGTGGGAACACCTGCCATTTCTAACTTTTTGGCCTCTTTGGTAGCATTTTGTAATCTCATCAACAGCCTCTTTCATTATGGTTCTTTTGGTTCAAATTTATGCCATTTTCATCAGTGTGTTTTTTTAATTCCAATTCATGTGTATTTTGTAATGAATATTTAGCTTCTACCCTTGTCATTGATTACAAAACTCCCACAGGCATCAGTCCAAGAGACATACCATCCCACTTGATATATATGCTGCATTCTGTCTTCACTAGAGAGAGGCCTGAACCAACATCGTAGCTCCACAGACAACTAAACTAGAGAAATGTTTGTCTCTCCATCTAGAGCTAAACATTGTGATTGATTTCAAGTTCTACAGTGACCCAAATCAACTCCCCAAATGCTCCTGAACTCTGCTAAAATTTAGAGTCAGGCATTGCAGATTGGGCCCTCTTTCTAAAGTTGATTTCATGCTTCACCCCAAACAGACTTGAAGAATTGAAATCCATTCTTGTAGTGCTTGGTGAAGGACCAAGTGATGCAGAGCATCCACAAGGATGGATACACCAGATTCTACAGCCCTAAATAGGTGCCTGCTTTTCAGCACTTCTGCATTTCCCGTTTGGAGCCATTGGTTGAATCCTTCATGCACTTGTCTGGTAGCAGCTGTGGGCAGAGGAACCTGCATCATTTGCCAGGATGCTGGTTTTATTTAAGATAGGTCAAAGGGGAGTTCAGCTTGTCATCAACAAGTAATGGTTAGGTGCAGCAGAGGAGCTCTTTGGGGCCCTTGGGAGATATTGCAGAATCAGGACTTCCAAAACACCACATTTTCCAGGAGTAGGGCATTAGCTTGTTCATTTGCCTATTTGGTTCAACTGCAAAATTTTGGTGGGTGCACAGCATATGTAAACAGGTCCCTCCAATCAGGATTCAGTTTTACAGTACATCCCAGGTTTCTTGATCTTGGTTATCCAAACCCTTAGTTACCTGAATGGTGAACTGGCCACTGCCATTTTGATGTGATACTACCGTGCACATCCTGCACGGTAACTAGAAAAAATGAATGTTTGGGGCATGTCCCCATATGCAGGCCCTTGAACTTGCAATGGTAAATAATGTAGTGACACAAATTTGTGCCACTACTGTTTGCTGCTGTGCATGCTGCTGCTTGTGTGGTTTGATGCGGGGCAAAATGTCCCACTTTGGGGAAACTGCCATTTAGACTCATAGAAAATTAGGGTTGGAAGGAACCTTAGGAGGTCATCTAGTCTGATCCCTTGCGCAAAGCAAGACCATCCCCAACTAGATCATGTCAGCCAAACCTTTGTCTAGCCAGGTCTTAAAAACCTACAAGGATGGAGATTCCACAGCCTCTCTGAGTGGCCTGTTCCAGAGAAAATTCTTCCTAATATCTGACCTAAACTTTCCTTGCTGCAACTTGAGATAACATGTGGCAGATCATAGAATGAGGAGCAACCACTGAGAACTGTCTAGCTCCATTCTCTTTTGACCATCCCTTCAGGTAGTTGAAGGCTGCTATTAAATCCCTTCTCAGTCTTCTCTTCTCTAAACTAAATAAGCCCAGTTCCCTCAGCCTGTCCTCCCAAGTCACGTGTACCAGCCCCCTCACCGTTTTTGGATTCTCTCCAATTTGTCCACATCCTTTCTGTAGTGGGGGGTTCAAAACTAAACACAGTATTCCAGATGTGGCCTCATCAGTGCTGAATACAGTGGAATAACCACTTCCCTTGACCTGCTGGCAGTACACCTACTAATGCAGCCCAGTATGCCATTAGTCTTCTTTGCAATGAGGGCACACTGTTGACTCATACTCAGCTTATTGTCCTCTGTAACCCACAAGTACTTTTCTGTTGAGCTGTTGCCCAGCCAGTCAGCCCCCAGCCTGTATTGGTGCATGGGATCATTCTGTCCTAAGTGTAGGACTTTTTTTCACTTGTCTTTGTTGAACCTCAAGAGATTTATTTTGGCCCAATCCTCCAATTTGTCTAGGTCACACTGAATCTTAGCCCTACCCTCCAACATATCTACTACTGCCCCCAGCTTAGTGTAATCTGCAAAATTGCTGCTGGTGCACACTGTCATCTTCCAGGTCATTGATGAGGACATTGAACAGGACAAGCCCCTGGGGCACTCCCCTTGATACCAGCTGCCAACTAGACATTGAGACATTAATTACTACCCTCTGAGCCCAATGCTCCAGCCAGTTTCCTATCCACCTTACAGTCCACTCATCTGGGCCATACTTACTTAGCTTGTCTGTGAGAATGTTGTGGGAGACCATATCAAAAGCCTTGCTAAAATCAAGGGACACCACATCCACTGGTCTCCCCACACCCACAGAGTCAGTCATCTCATCATAGAAGGCAATCAGGTTAGTCAGGCATGACTTGTCTTTGGTGGATCCATGCTGACTGTTCCTAATCACCTTCTCCTCCAAGTGCTTAGAAATGGATTCCTTGAGAATCTGCTTCATGATTTTTCCAGGGATTAAGGTGAGGCTGACTGATCTGTAGTTCCCTGGATCTTCCTTTTTCCCTGTCTTACATATGGGCGCTATGTTTTCCTTTTCCAGTCATCTGGGACCTCCTGTGATTGTCGCGAGTTTTCAAAGATGATGGCTCTTCAATCTCATCAGCCAATTTGCTCAGCACCCTTGGGTACATCCCATTCAGCCCCACAGACTTGTATATGTCCAGCTTTTCTAAACAGTCCTTAATCTATTCTTTTTCCACTGACTGCTCACCTTTTCCTCAAACTGTGCTGCCTGGTGCAGTAGTCTGGGAGCTGACCCTGCCTGTGGAGACTGAGGCAAAAAAAGGCATTGAGCACTTCAGCCTTTTCTGCATCCTCTGTCACAAGGTTGCCTCCCCCATTCAGTAAGGGACCTACACTTTCCCTGATCCCCCTCTTGCTACCGACATACTTGTAGAACTCCTTTCGTGTTACCCTTCTCATCCTTTACTAGCTGCAACTCTAATTGCACTTTGGCCTTCCTGACTTCATCTCTGCATGCCCAAGCAGTGCTCTTATACTCTTCCCTGGTTATTTGTCCAAGTTTTTACTTCTTATAAGCTTCCTTTTTGTGGTTTAGTTTACTGAAGTGTTCCCTGCTGAGCCAACCTGGTCTTCTGCCAAACTTGCTGCTAGTTTTCCTGTGCCTCAGGATGGTTTGTTCCTGCACTCTCAGTAAGGGTTCTTTAATGTACAGCCAGCTGTCCTGGACTCTTCTCCCCCTCAGAATAGGTTCCCAGGGGATCCTACCTATCACTTCCCTGAGCAAGTTGAAGTTTGTTTTTTGGAAGTCCAGGATCCTTATTCTGCTGCTTTCTATCCTTCCTTTCCTCAGGATCCTGAACTCAGTCATCCCATCATCACTGCTGCCCCAGTTGCCATCTACTACTACATCCCCCACCAATTCATCCTTGTTTGTGAGCAGCACATCAAGAAGAGCAAGGTCCCTAGTTGGCTGATCTAGCACTTGCACTGGGAAGTTGTCCCCAACACTCTCCAAAAACTTCCTGGATGGCTTGTGTACTGCTCTATTGCCCTCTCAGCAGATGTTAGGGTGATTGAAGTCCCTCATGAGAACCAGGGCTTGTGATCAGGAAACTTCTGCTAGATGTTTGAAGAAAGCTTCATCCACCACTTCCTCCTGGTCTGGTGGTCTATATGAGATCCCCACTACAATATCACTCTTGTTGCTTTCCCCTCTAATCTTAATCCAGATACCTTCAACAGGCCTATCTCCAGTTTCATACTGGAGCTCTGAGCAATCATATGGCTCTTTTACATAAAGTGTAACTCTTCCTCCTCTTCTCCCCTGCCTGTTCTTCCTGAACAGTTTGTATCCATTCATGAAAATGCTCCAGTCATGTGAGCTGTCCCACCAACTCTCTTTTTTTTTCTCACTTCTCCCAGCTCCTGGCATGCCAGAGGAGTTAGAGCAGAACCAGAGGATGGGAAAGGCTCTGACCGGCAACCAGAGCATATCCCATGAGGACTGAGCCTCTATGTCTGCTGGTGCATGCTCCTGTGATGTACACCCATTTTTTTCACAGTGTGTTTGTTGCTGGGTTTTTTGCTACTCCCATTGACTTCAGCAGAAGCTGGATTAAGTTTCAAAATTGTTTGAGAGCCAATGACTATTGCTTTTTATACTGTTTTTTCTTATTACTTCCTCCTCCCCCTTTCAGGACCATTACCAGATGGACTTAATTGTGTTCTACCATCCATTACTCGCTAATGCTTCATTAGTATGGGCTGGCTATATAAGATCTTCCCTGGTGAATGGTTGTAGTTCCCAAGGCATGTATAAGAAAAGCAACCTGGTTTCCCCCTGGCTTCTCTCATTCACTCCTAATGTACTTACCCACCCTGCCCACTTTCTCTAATTGATTTTATCAGTGGCTATATTAATGCTGTCCTTACCTAATGACTAGAGTTGGAGATATGAAATATTGAAAGGTTGACCCTGACAAGGCCAGAAGCTGGAAACAGATGGAAAACCTTGCTGGGAGTGATATAACCTTCTTTGGAACTGTAATCTAGCACTATTCAATGGCTTTAAATGCTTTGATTACTGGAAAGAAGAAATGGAACTAATAATCACAAAATGTTTTAAATGATCTTATGAATCCATCTTCTCCCCACCCCCAACCAAATACTGTAATTCTGTGCATCTGCTTTGGCTTTAATTAATTTTACAACATGCTATTTTCATTTGGCAGCTTAACTACAGTTTGTCACAATACATTTTTAGCTTGAATACTTTAAAAAAAAATCTGATGGAAACAGAATATTTGTTTTTCTTTTCCTACTTGTCTATGGAATACAATATAATGTTTCCTCAGTATTCATATTGAAATTGTCAGATGTGTATGCACACTGTCCAAATCATTTGTAGAATGTTAAATAAATCGTTTGTGACATCTGTGAGCAGCCTGGAATGACAAAGACGGATGACTGTAGTTTGCCAGAGAACAAATGCAATGGCATGAATAATAGTCAAGGAAACATATAAAATGAACTTTAAAATGTACAACTTTCTTCCTTATGTGCAGGGTGTTTCGCTCCAAAATTCAAGAGGAGAAATTTGGTGTACCTGCGAGTTCTTAAAATATCGTTCTCATAGCTATTGCTTGGGCAAATTGGTTCACTTTAAAATTTTGACATGCATTGTATTTGAAGGAACAGGACATAAATCTTAGAATATTATTCTTTTAGGCATACATAGCATAATATCAATACTTAAATGTCTATATTATGCCTATATAGTATTATGCATGTATATTGTGAATCTACTAGTTTCTTCCGCTTAAGAGAGCACGAGCATATCGATGGCTGGAGTAAAGTCAGAATTTGTTCCTGAGCTCCACCTTTTCAGGTGCAGGTCCCTGTTAGCTCAGAAGCTGCCTCTAACTGGACGGCTTGTATTGCTGAATCCCTACTCCTGAACAGTCTGCTTGTTGAAGAACTGCACATAGCTCTCAACAAAAGGCCAGCTCCCCAGGGTTACTGAGACAAAAGAACAGATGGTACAGTCCTTCAACAGTTTTCTAATTGTAGAGTTTACTGTTACACATTAACAGAGATTAATACAGATGGGGAGATTCACTTACATACACAGAGCCTTTGTGTGTCAAGAAAATAAACAGGGAATTTTCACAAGTTATATTCAACAGAAAGCTTTAATTAAGCACATTTGTACATGTTGTGCTCCAAATCATATGACAGAAATGTGTTAAACAAGCTGGTTTTGTCTTTTTGCATAGTGTTAGCCTTACAGTGAAACTCAGGGGAATATCTCATGATACCAATTTCCGCCAGTGTTGGGTGTGGAGATACATTTCTGACAAACTAAAGTATGTATGGTTTAACAAAGCAATTATTAAATTAAAGTTGGTTAATCCACATATAACATTCTGTTTCATTTTATATCTAAACCTTCTACTTTTGTATCTGTTCTTCTAGCTAGATATTTTTATAATTAAGAAGCTATTTCTTTTACATGCTGTGAAAAACAGCCACGTTGCTAAAGGGTATTTATTCTGTTGATTATTCATCTAAAAGTTTAAGGTGCATCTACAAGATTAAGTTTCCCTACTTTGTGCATGGTTTGCTTAGAAGTACATCAGTGGAGGGGGTGGAGTGGTTTGGGCTGTTTCATAATTCATTTTACTGCAAATTAAATGGTACAGTAGAGTACTGGTATAAGGATCAGTCTGGGAAATCCATTTTGTTCATTATATTGAAATGTTCACTACATCCAGTTGCATAAAACAGTAAACTTCCTAAATTAGAATCTTCCATGGAAACAAATTCTCCCTTTTGCAATCACAGTGAGATTCGCTAAGCATTTTAATGCCAAGGGAAGTCAATTTAGTTATAAATGTCCCTGATGGGCACTTCTATGGTACTAACCGTAACAAACTGTAACTGCAGCTGAAAGGCACTTGCAAAGGTGTGAAATTCCTTCCTGACATTGAAAATATCAAAGAAAGATTTACTTGCAAGCTGAATCCAAAAACACATCAGCACCAGTAGGAGCTGAGTCTTGGAAAGTATTTTGATCTATATATAGCAATTAAATGATCACCTGCCCTGATAGTTACTAAAACCAGATTTCTCAGTACCTGTAAACAGTAAGGCAGTAATTACCCTCTTGTAGTGAAA
This sequence comes from Crocodylus porosus, assembly GCF_001723895.1. Classification (NCBI taxonomy): domain Eukaryota; kingdom Metazoa; phylum Chordata; order Crocodylia; family Crocodylidae; genus Crocodylus; species Crocodylus porosus. The sequence continues at coordinate 109,496,242 of NW_017728886.1, read as the reverse complement.
TCTAAACTCATTGAAGTCAACAGTAGCACCAATTTGAATGGCCCAGGATTTCTCCTTTAGCATTTCTGAGACACTAATATCGTCAGGACAATTTAGTGGGCTGAGACACAGTGGTATGACCTGTGATTCTCCACCTAATGTCTATATGATACTTTAAAAATATAAACACTAAATATTGTTATCAGTGGGCATATCTACATGTGCATTAATGCACCATAATTATGGCACATTTAGTTTAGTACCTCTAATAACAGGTACCAACTAAATGCACCATAGTTGGCGCTACTACGTGCTAGTGCCGGCACACGCTTTTAAAGGGACGCTGATGCACAGTAGACTAATTTTACTGCGCATTAGCAGTTAATAGGATTATGTGCCTTAAGGTACTTTTGCATGAATGCCTTCTTTACTATGAAATACATTTTTTCAGCTTGATACTGGCTAGCCCTGTTCTTGAGAAACGTTCGTGTGAGGCAATGGATGAATAGCCTTCTGACAAGTGATTCCTGATGCAGGAGCCCACATAGGGATTTCAATACAAGGCCAAAGTAATCTCCTTCTACTGCTATTATCAGGTCAGCAGCTCCACTGGTATAGTGACAGTATATTCAGGGCTCCATGCAGCTGCTATCTCATTTCTCTCCACCACTGGCAACAACAAGGGGAACAGCACAGAACAGGGCTGTGTTTGTGACAGTAGTATTGGCTGACACTTGAGTTATTGCTTTTTTTTTTTAATTGAAGACTTTGCTTCCACATAAAAGACTGTGGATAAGCTGAGATAAACTATATGGAAATAATATGAAAATAGCTGAAATACTCTCGGAGGTACTAGAAGTTTGGCTAGAACTTTTCTAAGTAAAATTGAGAAAGTGAAGTGAATGTAAGGGGTTGGCAGCGCAAAACAGAGAAATAGTAAATTACTGATGATTGCCACCAGTAAATACTTGAGCTGTGCTACTGGCTGAAGCCAGGTCATGTGATCCAGCAAATTAAAATATAGACTAAACTGTCAGAGTGTTATATAGCTGTGTTGCAGTGTTAGAGCTTTACAGTGCACAAAATGTTTTACAAACTACAAAGTATGCAGAACTGCTGAATGCAGCCACCTGAGAGATGGGCAGTAGCTAATAGTTTCACACCATACGGCAAAACAGTGGGAGGAAGGGCAATTTTGACTAAGCGCACTGAGACAAGCCTTTAAAGAAAAATGCTGCAGGATCGTCAGCCTCTATGCAGAATAGCCAGGCTTTGGGTTTTTAAAGAAACATGTAAGGACATGCGAGTGAAGCAGCCTACATTAAATTGATTTTATTCACAGTAATGTGGTAGGATGAAAAGCAGAACTGCTTTTTCAGTGATTCCATCTATTTCAGAGCTGAAGCTGTCAGTATTTACATCTTCCTCTCTGTAGTAGTGTGGGTTTCATAGAGCACCTTTTTTAGGGAAATGAAATATTTAAATATTATGAATATGTAGGCAAGTATTTAATTTATAGATGAACCCATTAAAGTTTGATTTGGAAGAGAAACCTTCAGACAAAAATAATATCTCCAGCATGTAATTTGTCACGTTGCATCATAATATTATTCATTTTTTCAAAAGCATGGGGTAACAATCTGTGAAATATCAACATTAATTCCAGCCAATGTATGTTATCAACCTGAGACCAAATGAAGAACCCTTGACTCATTTTTGTGAGCTGTTACAAAAGCTGGTTGAAAAAAAACTTGGTAAGTATGGGTCACAAGATTGTTTTCACTAAATTGCTTCTAGAAATCTTTTGCCAACTTTCCAATGAAAATAAAAACTGATCTTTATTTTGTTTTTTCTCGCATTCCTCTCCCTTTACAGAGGAAAAGGGGCATGAGCAAAAAAGAGAGGAAGAAGGGTGAGAGAAAAAAAATGGATACTTTTCCTTATTTTTGCTGAACATTATTATATCTGAAGTTCTTACAATTTCTTTAAAAGCCACTTGTCGTTGAAAAAAATCAGTTAAAAATGGCCAGAACTATCCTTGCCATATAGCTGTAAGGTAGGGAAGTTATAAAATCCCTAGTTTATAGTCTGTAAACTAAGACTCAGACGTCCAGATGAGAGTTAGACTGCTAAAGTGACTGTTTCTGTCTATTGGGTAGAGTGCTAATAATACTAAGGTTGCAGGGTCAAACACTGGCTAGACCTGTAGTTGCTTGAGATCCCTTCCAGCCTTACTTGTCTCTGAAACAAATATGTTGGAAGACCTGGGGGTTTCTAGTTTGCTGGCTGTCTTTAATAGCCTAACCCCACATGTGTTCAAGTCTAGAATAGCACCTTAACAGCCTTTTGTTTAAACAGAAACTTTACTGTTAACTGAAGCATGCAGCATTTCCTTCCATAAGCCTGCGGGTCCTTATTTGCATCCAACATTGTACAACAGTTTGTGAACTAGACCGTCTGTGAACAAAATTGCCCCACCAAACTTAAAATAGCTCATTTCAGAAGTGTTGTGTTACATAATTTACCTTTCAAAGGCTACAACATTTGTATAAATGTTATTACCCATATGCAATTTTCTGTCTAATTGCAATAAGGATAGAAAAGGGACAAGAGAACTTGGCATGAATCCAGTGCATGGCTTGGAGCTATAGTACGAAACTGATGTGTAGACTCACTGAACGTTTGTAATGGTTTGTGAAACTCTCAGCAGGTACAGATAGGTTTGTGAGTTAGCATGTGATAAGTATTTAATGATCTTTGTCCAATTTGTTTCATTCTCATTTGAAATAAAGAAAGGCTGAGTGGTTTCAGCTTAATTTAACTTTGAATTTTTGGGGTTATTTAAACCCTGAAAGTCATGTCGGTGCAAAATTTGAAAGCACTTCCATATACACAGAAGCAAATAATTGAGCTCTGTGTGGGCCTCACGTGAAATGAAACCATTGGGTATAATCCTGGACTCACTGAAATCAATGGAAAACTTCATTGAACTTTTAAGGGTAAATCTACACTGGTAAAAAGTAATTCTTAATAACGGATTCTCTTAACAATCCTGAGTTAGATGAGCTGTCCTTTGCTGTCTCTATGGCACTGACACAGCTTCATACCAAAAATAGAGGTAAGTAGTGAGCAGGCTGATTTCTAGAAGGGCTCTATTGAATTTTGCTGTTCCATATTTGTCTCTCTTGTGCATGGCTTTGATTATTGACAGTACAGACAGAAAGCAGGTTGCAGAAGAGATGGAATTAGATGCTGTCAGATTTTTACAATTTATAAACTGCAAACCAGGTGCGTGCCAACTATACTGTATGGAAGGGAAGGCTAAAGAAAAGCACAAACCTGAGACCTGGGGAAACAAGTTACTGTTCTTTTTCCTGTAGATGTTGGGTTTGAGGGTAGTACGGAGGACAGGACAAAATATGCACATAAATATACCATGGTCAGGATTCTATCGAGTGAATTTTACACAACAGTAATTCTAAGAATTTGTCCCAATATTGTTTCAGAAGTAATTTTTACAGTTCAAGAGCAATCAGAACTAGATTGCATCTATTTGTCCTCAAAGAACAAACCCAAACTACTATATCATTTTAATAATCAGTGGGGTTTGTGTGCGGGTGTGGGTGTCATGGTTTCATTATGCAAAAGAAATGGAGTTCTAAAGTTCAGCTTCAACTTTATCTAACAGTAAGTTACTCAAATAAGATTTATGTACTTACAAGATGACGCTGGAAAATATCAAAACTGTGTATGGGAAAAAAGTCCCACTTTTTAATGTTTATCCAAATAAATATATTAGATTCCTGATATTTGTTTTCTTTGCCCTGACATGGCACATAGTATTGAAACACTTCACTCTGGTTAAATAGTAATATTTAACTATTTACATTTTTATTTACATTTTTACTGGTCACGTAGTTATAAAGCTTTTTGGATCCTCAATAAAAAAAACATTTTTAGAGATGATTAAGGAATTCTGTTTCTTACCTTTATTTCCACATGATGATGTACCAAATATATAAGATTCATTTTATGGTTGGAAAGGGAGATACATACCATTCTAACTCATGAACCCCTGGATGAGATTATCTCCAACCTGTGGATGTATTTGCATAAACTACTACTCACTTTATTATCTAAGATAGAAAATGTCATATATACAGTACAGCTGGTGGAAAATAAATTTCCAGTGGTTGTCATCATTCTGTGCACATTTTAATCACAACAAATAATACAGTCTCCTGTTCACAAGACAGAAGAATTGAGTTATGAGCAAGTGTCATTGGATTATTCTATCTTCTTGGTCACATTTTCATTTTAAATGTTGCCTTTTTCCAAACTGTAAGTAGGGTTTACCATATTTGCCTCACAAATTCATATTCATACAGTATGGCTATAGATTCAGAGAGACTGATTCAGGTCTCGCTGTACCGAGGTAATTCCATGATCACCTAAATTACAGTGAAACCCAAGATCTTCTACAAACAATGGCTCCAGATGTATTTTAAACATCAGCAAATTAAGGGTATTTACTAGTGTTTTGATGTTTTAAAAGGTAACCTGCAAAGGATTTTTAATCTATTTGACATGTACCTTTTTTTGCTTAGGGATGTTTAAGACAAGATCAGGAAAAAAGATGCGTTTTGAGGTTATTTTCTTTTGTTAAGAGGTTGATTTTTTTTTCTGTTCATGTTTACTTTGGGAATGCAGGGAACTTCATTGGTAATTCTCACTGATTTGTTGGGCTCAAAAGATAGATATTTCAAGTTCTCAGACCTCAATCTAAGGGGCAAAGGTGTTGTGAAAAACATCCTTTCTCCTGCATGGTAGCTAATCCTTGAGGGTGCAAAATTTAAGAAAAAGAAAAACAAACAACCAAACAGAAACAAACCTTTAAAACTTGTTGACTAAAAATATTTCCCTTTTTAGTTCCTCAGCTATCACTTTGTTGCTATTTATAATGTCATTATATCATGAGCACCCTTGTCATTCTAGAGTCTCCTAAGCTAGATAAGCTTAGGAGACTAATGGAAAAAATGAGCAAAAAAAATTTCTGCCTGCAACTTTCAGCACCTTATTAAAGAAGCAGGGAGAGACAAGTCCAAGTCTGTGTCCTTTTCAGGTTGCTTTTAGAGGAAATCGTTGAAGTAGTATAGTGCCTTCTGACATTCATTAGTGAGTTGGCAAATCAAACTCAAAAAGATTTTGTAGAAGAAACATTTGCCTCCCTTTCCTGTCTTTAATTTCAATCACAATTTTATTCCTTAAAATTGAATAGCTTCAGTTTGCCCTCCCTTTTTAACCTGCAAGGCAGTAATCATTCTGTCTTGAACAGTTGTATACTGGAACAGTTGTCAAATACAACAGAATTCAAAGAGGAACTCATAAAACGAGAATGAGCTTTTCCAGGATAAATCAACACCATTAATAATTCATAGAGGACGAAACCTAACGTTGTTCTGTGAATATTACTCCCACAAAAGCCAATGAGAGGTTTTCATGTAAGGCAGTTGCCGAATCAAACCCTGTGTGATGCTTATCCATTTACTCTCAGGCGAGCATTTCCCAGAAGCTGCACTTTAGAGATGCACTATGTAAGTACAGTATTTAATGGATGAATGGACAGAAGATAATGCTATATATATTACACAGACAGCCGTCACCTCAACCTTTTAGGTTTACAAGTTGGAAGGGGGATACTAAGAAAGCAATTATATTTTGAAAGAAAGCAAACTATTTGTTATAGGTAGTAATTCAAACCTTTTAAATGTATAACTGAATGGTATGGTTGCTAACTTATTTGAGGCCTGGTTTTTGTTACAGTAAGAGTAGGGTAAGGAGTTCCTGGAACGAACTGCTCAGTGTATATCAATTAGGGATGGATTTATAGCTGCTCTGAAGAAGATGCATTTTACCAGATGACCTTATATTTTAATTATGAGATTGCTTTTGTACTTAGTCACTATTACAATTGTATTTCTATAAGTAAATCAAAGCTAAAAAAAAATCTTTTCTTTTTTTGACCTCTCACCCATCAGCTGTGTATGGTAACTACCCAGTCTCACCATTTATTCTGCTCTTTTATAAGAATGAGATGCTCTTTATGCAATGATTATATTACAATTATATGATTATAGCAATGAGATCCCCTTATGTAGTAGTTTACCCTATGTGAGAATCTATAAAGCAAACAACCAAAGAGACATCCCCAAATCAAACCAACCAACCAAAACAGTATAGATGTTTTATAACTGAGCGATTCAAATGGCTTCAGGAGGTTATTTCCATTCTTTTTGTTCACTGAAACTCTATACAACTTCATTCCTAATACGGGCTACCACTTCAGAGTACTATATGTGTGCCACTCATTACAAATTATGAGGTTATTAGAAATGAAATTTATACTCATTCTGCTGGAAAATCAAATCACCTAAGACTTATTCAGCATATGCATGATCCATGCAATGTGTCAGTTAATTTCCTTACAGAAAAATTTACTGGTTGTTGGGAAAATTATATCACTTTAATAGATTTCTTGAAATGTTTTACATTTTTGTGAGAGATCTTCCTTTGGCCAAATTCTGTAATGAAATAACATTCAAATGATGCACAGTAAAATAATATGATGGGCCCCCACCTGACAGTCCTTACTGAGGCAGTACTAAAGATGAGCTCAAAGTCCATTTTTATCAGCGTTAGAATTCTAAGTTTAAGATCTTATTTGATAACAACTTAGTTTTAGTTAAGAATAGTTACTGCTACAGAAAGTTATGGATTTGAGCTTTTTGGGAAACTAACAGGTTTAGCAGATAGAACTGACCTGTAGTGAAAACCTGTCTCCCACGCAGAATCGAACAGTTCCATAGCCAAGTGCAAGGGGAAAAGTAAAAAAGTAAGTCGCTTGTTCAATCCTGTTGCCTACTTGTTACCAATAATGTCTTCTGCCAGGGTCATATAGCAGCTGGGAAGTGATCTGGATGTAAATAGGACATCTCTCCTATTTCAGCACTGGTGGGCTGCTGATTCATTTTCTGCAGAAGTGTGATTTGTTATTAATAAATATATTTAAATTATCCTTTTACCCTGTGGATTTGGATATGAGACAGCTTCCCTGATGGGTTATTTTTGTTTTAACAAATACTCCTTTGAGATAATAATATGTGCATGTCATTATCCTGCGACAGCTCAATCTCTTCCTATTGTTCATCCCTCCCAATTTTACAAGTTGGTCCAATAAAAGATATTACCTCACCTCATAAAACTTGCTTTTCTTTTGAGGCAGTCTCTTCCTCAGCAGGAAGGAAGGTAAAGTCAAAGTGTTTCTTTGAGATGTGTCTTAGATCTGCTGTGCTACAATATTTGCCTATATATTCTTTAAAACATTTCCTCTGCTAGCAAGTAGTAATTTGGAGCTGGAGGAAACCATTGTTGTCTTACCTTCTACAGCACCCAGCTGAGCAACAGACTAAATCTGGGTTCTAAAATGGTTTTTAGAATTCTTGATAGATAATTTATATTTATATCTGATCTTACAACTCTTAATTGCTTCAGTTCTGTAAGAAAAGGGTTTAATTTTTCTTTTCTATAAATCTTTGAAAGGCACCTTCTACTGAAGTATGTAAGTACTATGTAGGTATGTATGTATATATATACACACACACACACATATATATATATACACACACACACACATATATGTGTGTGTGTATGTGTGTGTGTGTGTGTGTGTGTGTGTGTAATGAAGGATCATGAGAGCTGGTAGAAAGAGCTAATCAAATCCACCAGGTAATCCAATGATTTTCTGGAAAGCTTTGGTGAAGAGGGGAGTCTTGCACTAGCTTTGAAAGTTTTGTAGACCCAAGAGAGATGACACAATTTGCTGACAGACATAAAGAGTAATCAGTATTACTAACTGACCTGCTATTAGTTACTACTGTAGTTCAATGACTACATAACCTTTTCATTCCTCTGTTACTGTGACCTCTGTAATCTTGTAAATGGGTGTTCTTATGGGATCTCTTGATTCCAAGCTTATTTCCTGAAAACTGAGGGATATTGCCAGCAGTGTGGATGATAACAACTCATTCCATGTCTGAGTAACGGGCTGCCAACATATAAAGGCACGATGGGATCGGATTCCCTGATCCCACCAATCACGCCTCCTGCAGTGCCACACGTGCATGGCAAGATAGGGATCAGATTGCAATCACACCAGACTTGCCAGGGCAGGGGGAGCCTAGGATCTTAATGTTTTATCATGGTCATGATCCTGGGCTCCCCCTTCACTGGCAAGTTGAAAGCTAGATGCCTGACAATCAGCTGCTTGTCAGCTCAGACAGGGGACAGCACTAGGGTCTGGAACTGGCCCCAGTGCTGTGCCTGCCAGGCCAAAAATACATACATGTATATTTACTCGTATACATGCATACATGGGCATGTATCCAAATGACCATACTCTAGTTGTGTCCTGGGTTTAGCTGAATGGAATAATTAATAGAGTTACACAAGATGTAGGAGGAGAAACCAGTCACTTTCATAATACATAAAGTCTCATGAAGAAAAACCCCCATGATATTTAGGTGCTATACCTCAATTATTAAAAACAAAGCCACAAGCACCATTAGAAAAAGTGCATCATCAGTCACCTTTGGTACCTAAGACCTTTAAATATGTGATTGATAGCACTATTGAAAATACAACTTGTGCTACTGTTCTCTTGCACTCAAGCTGGGGGGCAGATTATATTCTACCTAAAAGACATCTAAGTGGACTTAAACACATAATTGCAAAATATTCCACCCTGTTCATGCCACTAAAAAACAACGAATGCAATTTATTAGTCTACCTCCTGGCTGCTTTCATTTTGATTAAGATGATGGCATGTTACAAAAGCAGATGCATTAATGGATTTTTCAGGACTTGCATGGGGTGAATTTGAACCACACTTAGGTGTCTAAGGCCATTTAGATAGCCTAATAGTGGGTGTATAGTCTAGCTCTAAAGTGTCTAAGGACTTTTAATGGTAGTAACTGTTTCCTCCTACTGATGGCAATTATTCTTAATAGTGACGTGGCCACGCATGCATATAATAGTGCCCTGTCCCTTGTGTGGGTCAGTTTCAGACTCTTACTGTGTTGCTTTCAGACCTTCTTTTGGCAATGATACATTCAGAGAACGTCTGACTCACTTTAGCAATGGCTAGTTCTGCTACCAGCATGGAGCAGGCAACTAACTGATTTAGCTTGTGTCCCAGTGAAGATATTACCTCCCCCAACTCCATAAGCACTCCACCTCCCATATCTTACCCAACAGTTCCTCTTACTGGGTGGAAAGTCATCCACCAGGGTGTCCCAGTTAAGAGGATTCTACTACATCTCTTCATCTCGAAACCAGATGCTAGTTTTTCCCTTGCAGGTTGAAGAGTGCAAAGAGGGCTGAAAATCTATGTGAGGACCCACTTTTTGTGTTTGATTCTCCCTCCCTCACACATCTGTAAAGAAAACATTAGTATTCTGTTGTTCACCATTGCAGCTCCTCTGTATTTGCTACATGCATGTATTATGTATATTAACCAGTACAGGTTATAAGTATGTGAGCATCTTAGATAACCCATTTTCCCCTAAGAAATTAAGTTCTCAGTTTAAGGATATCTGATTGAGGACAGTGTACTTCCTCTGATCAGAATAATGAAGACTCTGAACCAACATTTGAGTATCAAACATTGATGGGAAATCTAGACCTGTTAGGAACTATATGCCAAATCTGTCTTTTACTTCTTAAACGTAGATAATGATTTCTCTACATTTGCATTTTAAAGCACTCTGAGAAGGCTCATCTCTCAGAGAGATTACACCACATCAAAAGACTTGCAATTAATATATCATTTGTGTAAGGTAACTCTATACAAAATCTTTTGAGTTTAAATTGGAATATTTTTTCCCTCAAGACAAGAAATTCAAAGGTAGCGATTTGAAAATTGCTTCCCAGATTATACCCTGCTTATTTTGTTGGCAAAATGCTACGGAAAACAAGCCAACGTTATGGAGAATGTACATTAACATTTTTATCTGTAAAAATTCCACGGTTAGGTTAAATAGCAGGATTTGTCCATATTTTGCACAGGTGTATCTGACTGCCAAAAGGCATAAGACAGTACTAAAACAAACTCAGTTCTTTCTGAACATGGCTGAAGCCCGCTGGTTGGGGGAATTTATCACTGTCATTGCCTTTGCTGTGTCTGACATGGATAAAAGGAGAATACAGGTGTGATGTACACCAGTGCAGAACCCTAAAAATGGATTTCATTCTCCAGGGATGTCAGATGAGCACATTCCATGGGCACTAAATTCACAAGCCATGAAAATAAGAAAAGGAAATGAATAGATTAGAGTGAATGAATGAGCTATCACACTGGAGGGATTAAATTATTTAGAAGAAACTCTAAGATGAGTTAAGAGGGTTTTATTTTCTTCTTTGATTTTCACTCTGAACCATCCTCTGAACTAGTAAAGGAGATTTGTGTTTTGTTTCTGATGCCATTGTGAGTGGCACAGCTAAACGAGGACCAAACCACTTTGGAAAGGCAGAAAAGTAACAGGGATGAGCGACATATTCTTGAATTTCTCCTACTTTACAGAAAAAAATCACTTCAAATATTAATAATTCTTAGGATGCAAATGAAAAAAAAGAGGCTTCAGTACTATATAAACAATAGATCGTACACTCTTAAAGACGGTACACGTTTTAGCAATTGTTACAAACTATTTACCATTTCTTCATTTCTCTATTTGGAGTATATTCTTTCTTCCATGTATAGATTGTAATCTACTGCAGAACCTTTCAGTTAAAACAGATGGTCAGACTATCATAGATTTCTCTGCAGCTGAGTTTAAAGATGCCAACTGTTTTTGTAGCACAGCACCACATCCCGTTGCAAAAGAAGGTGAATACCTTTCTAATAGTGATAGCCTCACATGGGTCATTGAAGCTAATAAAACCTTATTAAAAACAAACTTACTGTTTCCTCCCCATACCCCAAGCCTTTCCCTGTACAGCAGTTAGCTGTAATAAGAGTCTCAGAAATTGCATTAAATATTTTAGATGGGGGAAAAAAAAAATCATGATGACATTCAGAGCAATAACCTCATATATTGCAGCTGTGGGGACATCCATGCTGTAACAGTACATTTAATACACATGTAAATCTGCCTTTTGTTTCTTGTAATTTTTATCTTTTACTGAAACCAAGCTGTATATACAGGTGGATAAACAACTGACTGGCAGTGGTGGGAATTAAATGGGAATATAGGGCCAATTTATGCCTACTCACTCTAGCATAGAAAGAAAATGTTCCCAGAAGGACTTAGCACCATGAAATTAAAGGACCTGACATGGCGAGAGTTTATATGCAGATGCCGCTTGGTTCTTCCTCTGCTTTTTCCTAGCTTCTTGGGAGCAATAGTTTGCTGTAGGCCTATCTCAATAGTAATGTCTAATGTACATCCCCACACTGGATTAGCAGGAAGCAAGAGGGTAGAACTGCTAGCCAGTTCCTTGCCCACCCGCTCTGTGCTGGACCATGTTCAAATTCAGGGGTTCTCCCTTACAGTCAAAGTTGGAGCTGATTCCTTTATTAGGAAATAGTGGTCCAACATTAAGGTTTAATACTAAAAAGGGGGAAATGGAATAAATATGGAATAGATGTCTAGTTGAATGATTGAAGTCTAGTGACATTTCTTTGGGTTCTCTGGACAAGGTGCTTGTTTCTTCAGCAAAGTCTATCCCACAGGAAGTGGGTGTGTATTCTGCATATAAGGAATGTCTAGACATGCAATAAATGCAACTGACTAAACTCTGGTGCAATTTGAGCCAGAATAGGCTAACCCCAACATCACCATCTACACATGTTTAAGTGCTGTAATTTAGTCTGCTATTGTATAGTACCTGTGTCTGATGGGACTATCCAACGGCACTGTAAATTAGTCTATGCTGGCCCAATTGCTGCACCATGGCAAGATAACAATTTAGTATAGTGATGCTTTACTGCATGGTAAATTAGTCTACTACACTGTAAAGCAACTATGTAGATCGAGAAATACCAACTTTTTAAGACCGCAGAATATATTCTTCAGGAATAATTGAAGGCTGTATTATCTATCAAGAGCAGTAATTCTCAAATGTGCTAAAAGTGTTTAATAAAATAGCTTTAATGGCCTTCTGCAAAAGAAAAAAATGTATGCCCATCATGCTTTAAGCCAGGGGAATTTAGAGGATAAAACTGAATAAGGTGACAGTTGACATTTCTTTCCTGTTACTATCTACTAATCAAAGTATTATTTCAATCATATATATAATGCTGAAAGTATTCTGTTTTGTAAAAGAACTGATATTATTGGAAACAAATACCTTTCTTTAAATGTTTCTCTAATGAAGAAAATGCCAATATTACCTGGTATGGTATTACTGAACAAATGCATAAGGATTTTAAAATCAGTTCTGGAAGGTTTACATTAACCTTGAGATTCTTTGCATAATGGGTTGCTTTAACAAAATGCTAATCTAACAAAGCTTTCACTGACAGACCCACCAAAGAGACAACTTCTTCCTTTTGCAAATGCCAGAACACTCGCTTACTATGAATTTTTGTTCTTATGCTCTGAAGATAAAAAGTCTATGAAAACAATATTGCTGAAACACTTCAAGGCATCATGGCTGTATTCTGTGGACCATGTTTCAGATACTTTGGATAGTCTCAGCATAGGCAGGAAACCTGTGTATGAAGGGGAGGATTCCTCAGATACTTCAGTAGGATATTTGTCTTGGATTTTTCAAGGAGCCTAAGAGAATTAACGCTTAGATTTTATGTAGCTGGGAACTGCTCTTATGCCATTAGGGGTCTGATGGTATACCTGTTGGAGAAAACAGAAAAGCTTCTGTTGACTTAGGACTTTAGCGAGACTATAGTATAAATCATAATTTATATTCCAGGGGAATTTGTGACATGGCTGACCAGTTTATTGAGTAAAATGGCTCATGATTTTTTTCCTTATTAATGTTGAACATACAATAAGAGCTACTCTTTTTCTTTGTTTCTTCTAGTGGGGGGGGATGCACAGGTGTTGGGAGATGACTTTAATGGGAGTGAAGCAACCTGTGGAATTTGGCTGTAGCTGTTTTTTCACTGTGCTAATTTTTTTTTAAAATAGACCACAATCCAATGATACTGTGCGTGAGCTGGATTAATAAGGCACTCCTGCATAGATCTAAGCCAGAAGAATCTCTTCCATGCGAGTCTCTTGTTTCAGCCCCTTCTCTGTTTGTTCTCAGGTTGCCAAGATAGAAGTGCTGACAATGCTAAAGGGGAAAAAAACCCACAGAGCTGGGAAGCTGACAGAGTAAACATCGACCTTTACTTCTGAAATTCTTTAAACCACACTTTCTATTTTCTGAAGGACCCAGGGATGTGAATGGGAGAATACTACTTTTTCTGGCTTTTCATTTCTCTTTCAGAAAATAACCTGATTCATTTCAGTACTGTTTTATTGTGTGAGGGTCTTGCCAGCTATCATGTAGTCATTTGAGCACCACTGACAGAGTCTGGTCTATTCACCATTTAGAGAGTGCATGAGGATTAGCTGTCACTCTTCCTGGTATTTATAATGCTTGCACTGATAGGGATATTAGGCTTGCTGCTTGAGAGCCTGTCCATTTAGGGAAGATTTTTTTTAAGCGTGTAGTGACACTATTGGCTTTTAGTAAAAAGACAAGAAAGAAACAGGGGCATAGTAATTAAATAAAACTTGACAGTCCAAAGATAATTGCTATAATATTAATTTTGCGCTATTATGCTAGTAGTAGTGTGACTGTATGCAACTCCAACACTAATCCATTCAAATGGAAAGAAAGAAAAGTTTGATTTATTTATATGGTGAGTCTCAGTTGCATAGGGCATCTCCATCCATACATCTACGTAGACATGAGTTTTGATGGTTTCTGTGACCCTTATCCAGCTGGGGCACATTTACTTATGAAAGTTGAGTTGCATGTGTCTAGTTAATTAGTCCTTAGTATCTGAGCTGTGGCAAACTCGATCCAGTATGAACTTAGAATAGAACACAATTGCAGTTTCTCAGAAACCCTGGCCGTGTCTACATGAGACACTGACTGTGAAGTAGTTTGTTACTACTACACAGTAATGTTGCGTGGCACAAAGCGTGATGCAATGGTACGGTGCAGTAGTAACAAGCTCCTGCGCTGTCAGTGCCACCAAAAAGGCATTTGGGGATGCTGCGGTTACTGCACAGTCATTTAGTACTTGTATATGCAAGTACTAAATGACTGCGCAGTAACAACTGCGCAGTCAGCATCTCGTGTAGACACAGATCCTGTATAATGTCTGTTGGTTTGGTAGTTGGCTATTACATAAACACCCTTTGTGAATACATCTGCTCCACCGATGCCGTGTAGTGGAGAGATCCCTGAGTTAGCTTTGAATGAGCTAGCTTGGGTATTAGAAGCAAATTAGGTATGAGTAAATTAGCCCATGCTAACTGCTGGCTGTGACTAGGCTGCCCCTGGTATCCAAATTGACCTGTTTAAGGCTTGCTTAAGTATTTTTACACTATACTGTAGTCTGAAACATAGACATAACTATGTGTATATGTATATATTAGGGCTGTGTGAAGCTTTGGTCCTTGATTCGATTCAGCAGAGATTTGACTCTGTCCTTTCTCTCTGGGCTCAGGAACCCTCTAGTCCACCTCCTACCCCTTCCCTGGATTCGTGGACCCTCTGGTCCAACTATTGGCCCTTCCCTGAGCTAGTGGACCCTCTGACCTTCACTATGCTCATGGGACACTTGCTGTGCCCCACTGTCTGCTGAGCCTGACTCTCAGCTCCTCCTGGGCTCCCAAGCCTCAGGATAGGGCTGGTTCCAACCCTAGCAGGACTCCAAGATAAACCACCAGTGCAATAAATAAAAGTATCTCAGCACTCTAGTCAACACCCCAACTGTCTCTGAGTTGAGAAAGACAAATTGCCCCGGTCTGTAAAAACTCAGTCTTTCGCTGTCCAGATAAACCTGCCCTGCCCTGCTCTTCTTCCAGGATTGCAGAGTGGCTTACCATGTTCACTGCAACTACAAGAACCCTGAGGCTCTGCTGCCAGGAGTTCCTCCTCCATGGCTCACAGGGCTGAACTGTCTGGCCAGCTGAGGCCTTGGGTTTATATATCTCTAGCCCCGCCCTCTGCTGGTCAGGTGACTCTCCAGTCACACACCCCCACCACCACCTGCAAGCCTCTTCTCTGGCTGCTTGCACCCTTAAAGAGGCAGGTGCATCCGAGTGCCCTGCCATGATAACACTACACACACAAATAGTCCCCAGGTCCCACCCACATGATTAATGTAAAGGCCATCCTGAGGCAATTAGGTGGCTTAAAGCCTTCATTAGCAATGGAAGAGGAAGAGTTGACATGACTGAAATGAAAAAGAACCATTATCTCATCCTGACCCAAACTGGAGTTATTCAAACAAGAACAGTTGCCTGGGCACCCTGTGTCACCTCTGCCTTGTAAATAGTGATAGAAGTAGTTATGAGGATGTGCATGAAAACAAAAAGAGATGAATAGATTATGTTTGTGGTATATTGGTCACCTGAAGCTGTAATAGTACAGCCAGAATCTGGACATTAAAGGTCATCTAACACTCTCAGTTTAGGCTGTATTTGTGAGTTCAAAGGGCCGTCATTGTCACCACTACCCCAGATTTTATCTCCATGGATATGGCGCCATGAAAAGCATTATATCTTTACACGACATCTGTAATGAGAAGGAGCTGTACAGGTCCAGCAGGGTGCAGCGACTCTACTTACCAAATGCAAAGTCTAACTCAGTGCAGCTAGGTTTTGGTGGCTTCTGAAATGGAGAAGGCCACGAGGTCCACTGATGGATTTACAGTCTATTTAAAAGGCAACTACCTAATTTGTAAGTACCTTATCTGTAAAATTATTAACCAAAAGGAAATGAAATCAGGGCCCTGCTAAAATGAAACATGGTTTGGAATGAGATTGCATATAGCCAGTTTCAAGGGGCAGTACTATATCAGGAACACATCCTCTGAGTGGAATATTCTGTTTACTTACCTGAAAAAAATAATATTCATGAGTTTCCTTAGCTGCATCTTCAAAAGTAGGAGCATGTGGCATATGATTGTTCACATCCTTCAATTACATTTAAACACATTAAACATTATTTTTGTGGTAAATAATCAAAATATTATGATATCAAAGTAATGATTATAAGTGTAGGTTATTCCTTATATCCATAGAAGACATCCATGGGAGAACATATGTGGGAGGATAATAGTTGATTTTACCAATATGTGAAGTGATTGGAATATGGATATGCAATATGTCTTTTAGTGAAATGCAACAGCAAAACTTGTACACAAAAGAAAAATACATTTAAGATATTCCAAGAAAGAAAACAACCACTTGGGACAGTAAGTATCATAGTGCTAACTACAGATTTCAGACTTTTTCTGGAAGCAAAAATATATCACCCGAGCACTCTATTTATAAAACTGGATTTATAAGGGCCATATCCCCAGTGGCACAGCTTATGTGTCAAGACAAAAGAAGAGAGCGGGAAGAAATAGTAAAGAAGTTGCTCATATAAGCATATATAAAAGTGTCCTAAATATCAGAAAAAATGGAATCTTCCAAAGGGAATGCAAAGTATCCAAAGGTTTTTAAAGACAGACATTTCACTTAATTTTTAAAAGTGAGCTGTTTCATCAGCATTAGCACGTGATGCAAATCTCACTGAAATCAAATGGGGCTGCTTTGAGAAGAAAGGTTCTGTCTAGCGTGTAAATAAAAGACTTAGCTTCTGGTGCAAAATACCCCAGTTTAGTGAGCCAGTATTTGATGAATTATGGATGTTGTTAAGTGCTTTATCTATGTCCTGTAGTTTTGCTGCACAAACCAAAGCACAACCCTGTGATGTGCCTCAGGCTCCTGGCATACCATGTAGGCTGCTGACTGCCAGCAAGCAGCAGATTCAATTTATAAGTCCAGGCTATTAATCTGAAAGACTCAGGTTTTCCACCTAATGGATCTATTTTTTAAGTAATGTAATAGTGGTGGTAAGTGAAAATGACAAAGTGCCTTTACCCATCACATAGGTAACAACTGCATGCCTCTGAAAATGTAAGGGGCCTTCATCTCCATGAACAAGACTCAGTGTAGCGCCAGCAGTACATGTGAACCAAGGAGATTGGGTTGAACATAAATTGAAAAAAATAAACAGAAATGTATACGCAAAGGAAGAGCATATAGATATTTTGATGGGCAAATCAAGGTATCTGTTGGAAGGATTCTAGTTGAAAGAGATCTCACGAGATGATGAATATGTAACGTACAAGCTGTTGGCCCCCAATAAGGTGGTCATAAATAAAATAGAATGATCACAATAGATTGAAGATCCATAAATTTGCTATTTGGCCACACTATGGGTGTTAGGTCCTAGGAATTGCTGAATAAGTCTCATAATTGCAGTGGACCCCTTAAAAATCACCGATAGCCAATATACATGCAAATGTGGTACACAACTAAAGAAATTGAATAAGGTCCTCACAGTGCACACAACAGTCTCCAAATGCTTGCCTGCAAATATAGAGAAGGATTGGACAGGCTAGAGATATTTAAATCATTTTCAGACAAAAGTAAGCAGATCAAAAGACAACACAGACTTGGGGCTACTTCATGACCCAAGGTGCAGGTGACTGTTGTGACACACAGACCATGGGGCACCTGTTGGTCTCCTGGCTCCTGGAGGAATCAGCCCTGTAGAAGTATCAGACTAGGACTAGAGATCAAGCTCTGTTTTGTGCCCAATACCAGAAAAATATATAACGCAACAAGCTACCTAGACAAGTGGCAGAACCTCCATCCCGGAAAATTTTCAAGATTAAGTTAGACAGACACTTGGCTGGGATAGTTTAGTCAGGGATGATACTGCCTTGAGCAGGGGGCTGAACTAGATGACTTCAGGAGCTTGTTCCTGCCCTATTTTCCTGTCATCCTAATTTCATAGATTTCATAGATTTCATAGACATTAGGGCTGGAAGGGACCTCGGGAGATCATCAAGTCCAGCCCCCTGCCCAAAGGGCAGGAAGTCAGCTGGGGTCATAGGATCCCAGCAAGATAAGCATCCAATTTACTCTTGA
>NW_017728886.1:109460680-109477676 GCF_001723895.1 Crocodylus porosus | reverse complement strand
GCAGCATCGCATTGGAGGCTCATGTTCATCTTGTGGTCAATGATGACCCCCAAGTCTTTTTCTTCTGTAGTGCTATCCAACGTAGCACTGCTGAGCCTATAAGGATGCTGCAGGTTTTTCCTCCCAAGGTGGAGAACCTTGCATAATTATGTTGGCAGTTCTTGGAAAGAAGAATCTGTGGGCCAGATTCATTTGGTGTAGATCCGGAGAAATTCCCAGTGAAGTTAATGGAGTTATATTGGTGTAAAATCAATATAATTTAGAACAAATCCTATACATATAAGAATAGTTTGAAGAATGACCGGGCATTAGGCAGTTCCCTTTTTCCTTCTTTGCACTTTGTCACATCAAAATAAGTGCTTTGCACATTTACGGTACTCTGTAGATATTTCTTAACAACAGAATTGATCCTGCAGCCCTCAGGTGTACAAGAAATCTTTCCTCAGGTGAATATTACCACTGACCTCATTGGTATTACCAATCAAAGAAAGTTTTTCTTATTTTGCAGGGGGTTGTGTCCAATATTTCTTAGGTTTTTAAAAGATTTATATAACATATATCTACAATTACAGAGGCATGAAACAGCCATCTTGCAACTAACAAATTAATCACCATTCAGAAAGCCTATTTCCTGAATGAAATTAGATACAGAAGACCATTTCCTTTCCTATAAATGAGAGCGCTCTGGACTGTTACATCTCTCTCTGAACTTGTTCCTGCTCCCTTTACAGATTTTTCTGTCAGCTATCATCTTAGGCATTATCCATCATCACTTCCATGGATTGAAAGCAATATGAACACTAAGCTAACCTCTCAAAGTCATAGATAGCTGTATTAAGTGCTACCCAACTTCACAAATGCTGAGTAGCCCTGAGGAAAGAGGTTTTAGCCCAAGTTCCTTGAACCTAGAGTGTGACAAAAATGAAATTTCCCCAACCGGATTGCCTAGTGAAGCAAAGGTTTTTGCCACTTAAGGTTGTGTCAACCTAGAGATTCTTACACAGCACAATAATGAAGGATCATGACGTTTTCCGTTTGTCTTGCCTTTGTTGATTATTTTTTTTGCCTTCAGAAGCATCTAAATTCTTCACTCTCAGTTTCATATGGTATGCTATGTGAGACTGTACCTCCATCTAGCCTAGCAGACTAAGAATCTGCTTTGCGTTAGGACCTGTCACCCACAGATAGCTATCTTGAGGGTCAATCTATTATTTGAAATACAGCATAACTTGTTGTGTATTATCAAGAGAAAGAGCAAGGGATTGGGTGACAATGGCCCAAAGCTTCCTGTTTACTTCCTCAACCACTACATCAGTCATGTTTTCAAATACGGAGTGATCCTAGGAAGAATAACCAGTCATTTTTAATAAAGAAAAAGTATGCTTTCTCTAACTATCAAAGAAAGATTTATACTGAGTACTTGAAACTACAGGTTTTACCTGAAAAAGAAAGCTTTCAGTGTTAAAGTTAAAAGGCATCTCTTCATCTGAAATGTTTGCTACGTATATTGTCCATATTTATGTGACTGAAAGAACAAGACAACAAGACAGATACATATCTGCAGTTTGTTCCACTTATCTACATTCTACTTGTACGTAAGGCACCATTTATAGTTTAAGTATTACTTTAGAGAGCAGAAGGAAACTACTTCTGTCATCACTTTCTCATCTCCCTCCTCTTTTTATTTTATTTGCCTTTGGCATCTCTGCAATTGACTCACACACCTCTGGAATTGGGCTGCCTCAGAACAGCTGAAGTCCTCTGCTGGGTATTCCCAGAAAGATAAGCTTGAATAGAAATCCTCATGCATTTCCTTTCTTTCCTAAGACGCCTATTTCCAAACTGGCTTCAGTGCTTCATGGATGCAGAAGACTTAGGTCCAGAGAATCCCACTTTCTGTGTCCATAAATGAAATGCCACTTGGTTTAGTAGTATCAAAACGAAAGCGTCTGTAATTCCCTTTGAAGTGTTTCATGTTTTATGAATATCAGAATTACTCATATAAAAAAATTGGCCTGGCT
Source organism: Crocodylus porosus (assembly GCF_001723895.1). Classification (NCBI taxonomy): domain Eukaryota; kingdom Metazoa; phylum Chordata; order Crocodylia; family Crocodylidae; genus Crocodylus; species Crocodylus porosus. The sequence continues at coordinate 109,475,655 of NW_017728886.1, read as the reverse complement.
AATACCCCTTTTAGATTAGAAGACAGTAAAAAAATATTTCTGACTGTTCCTTAAAGGGAACCTGCTTAAAAGATATAGATTCCAAAGTTCAGATAGTACAGCAGTTCTTGAAATCTGACAGGTTGTATACCATCAATTTAAAATGATACAGCTGTAAGTACAGCAAATTTTTCATACATATAGTAACTGACTATGTATTAAAACAACATCAAAAACCTTTAGTAATCATAAAACATTGTTTTATCAGTTATGGTAGCCATATAAAATCATTGTAAATCGGAAAAAAGTCACTGTAAACTTACTGGTCCAGAGATGCTTTTGCGGATGTCTTTAGTGGGAAGGGTGAGCTTGCTTGACAGAGCACGGTGTTCGGATGCCTGGTGTGGGGCTGTGGGTTTGTGGGGGGGTTTGGAGCCCGGAGGGTGTGGGGGGCTCCCCACAGGCCCTTGCAGGATGCTTGAGAGTAATAGATAGACACACACAGAGACACACACGTAATACAGACACAGACAGAGACAGACACAGATGAACAGAGACATGCACACAGAGACATACGTGTGCAGGCACACACAGTGCCCAGCAGGCAAGTCTGTGGAGGGGGAGGGATGAGGGGGCAGATTGAGGCTCCCCACAGTGAGGAAGGAAGTGGGACGGGGCGGAGGCTGGGGTGAATGGGACCCTGGGGCTGGGGTGGGTGGTGGAACAACACTATGGGAGGCTTGTCCAGGGGCACTGGTGGGGTCATGGCTCCATGCCATTGTGCACACCCCCGGGGAAGGTATGGAGGCCACGTGCTCCCCAGATTTGGGTGGAGGGTGGAGGCGGGCTGCATGCTGGGCTCTGTGCCCCAGTGCTATTGCCTCAGGAGTTGCGTGTGATGTCATGTCCCTCCTGTGTCCTGGCTGCACCACATCTCCTGCCTGCCCAGTGATAGGAGGCACAGCATGGTGTCACGTGCGGCTCCCAAGGCAATGGCAGCAGGGTGCAGAACCCAGCATACAGCTGGCAGCCTGCTGCTCCCCAGGAGTTTTCTCCCCTTGAGTCAGCCTGCCCATCCCCCCCCAGCAGGGCCTGCACAGAAGGATGTGGCCCCTCCCACTCCCCAGGCCCTTCCTGGGGTGGCCTGAGCCTTTCCAGGGGCTCAGGGGGGCTCTCACTGCTGTCCACACCCCAGGGAGGCACGGGGAGCATGTGCCCCCCAGACTTGTGTGTGTAGTGGAGGCAGGCTGCCTGCTGTGTGCGGGGCTCTGTACTCCACCACTGTTGCCTCAGGATCCACGCATGACACCATGTGCCTTCTGCTGCTGGAAGGGCAGGGGATGTGGCACAACTAGCATACAGAAGGCACATGGCATCGTGCATGGCTCCTGAGGCAATGGCAGCAGGGCACACAGCCCAGTGCACAGTAAGCAGCTTGCCTCCAGCCCCTGCACAAATCCAGGGGTCTCGGGTTCCCTATGCCTCCCCCAGGGTGCGTGCAGCAGCAGCAGGAGCCCTCCCCCCCGCACCGCTGGACAAGTTAACTGGGGCTCCAACTGTCTCACCACCTGTCCCAGGGCCCCATTCACCCCTGCTTCTGCCCCACTCTTTCCCTCGCTGTGGGGCCTCAATCTGTCACCCCTTCTGTCCCCCAAGCCTCTTCTCCCCAGCGCACTTACCTGCTGGGCACTGCTCTGCACGCAACTAGGATGCATTCCTGGCCACCTGCAGCAGCTGCAGCTGGGTGTCTGTGTGTGTCCGTGTCCGTGCCCCTCCCCCTGGCCTTCCGCGTACCACTTGCAGATTGTCTGCATACTACTGGTGGTATATGTACCACAGTTTTGGGAACTGCTAATATGGTTGGCTACACTGGAAACATGGAGGCCTTATAAGGGACGTTGCTTTGCACAATATCCTTGTGTATAGCACTCTTTTTTTCTTTTTTCTTTTTCTTTTTTAAACCTAGATAGCTAGTGCATCTCAGTTAAGGGTTGTTGGGGCCAAAACATCAGTAATAATTCTACTGGTAACATCCCATTTATAATACTAGGTGTATATCTAGATACTAAGGTAAAACAAAGATGGAACTGGAACAAGTGCAAAGTTGGTTAAGGAAATGGAGATTCAATCTCATGAGAGGAGGTTATGGAGCTTGGCTTGATTAGTATGGCAAAACAAAGGTTGAGAGGGGAAATTATTAGTTTTTACAAATAAATTCAGGGGGTGGATATCTAGGAGGCAGAAGAGCTATTATAGGTAAAGAACAATGTTGGTGCAAGATTGAAAGGGTACCAATTGGTTATGAATGAATTCAGATTGGAAATAAAATTTCTTACTATTAGAGGAATGAAGTTCTAGAGTAGTCTTCTAAGAGAAATAGTGGGGGCAAAGAATCTGAACCATTTCAGATGGAGGTCAGCAAGTTTACAGAGGGTGTAGTATTATGAGATAAGACGTTCTTGGGTCAATAGGCAGTGGACACTATGTATTGATTTGAAAGCTGGGGAATCCTTGTGTTGGGGTATTTCTGTCCATCTCAAATGCCTGTTAGCCCCATGCTTCATGGCTTTGGCTGGTTTTCTGCAAGAGCCAGAAAGAATTTTTCTTCTTGTGAAAAAATAGGGTGGTGTTAGCTTGCAATGTACTTTGAGGACGCGTTGTGTGGAGGGTTGGAATTCACAGTTTTTAGGATGCTTTGGATGAATGGTTGCATTTCAAAATAAGGGATTGGATTCTATTGGAGAAGTCCCTTCCAGGCCTGTGTTCCAGCATTAACCCCCCTCATGACAGACTTCTTTGTTTTATATAATTTAGATTTTTATGACCACAGTATGGTGGCTTGGTACATCATTTTGATACTCCCATAAATCATATGCTGTAGGACAGGCAAGGGCAAAATATAGCCTGCAGGCTGGATCCAGCCTGCCAACTGATTGTATCTGGCCTGCAGGTGGGCAGCTGCCAACTCATGTGATCCAACTCAAAAATGGCCAGCAGTGCCAACTACTGCATAGTGCCAGGCAGGTGGGCAGGGCTGTTTCCACCTTACTGGGCACATGAGACTGCTTCTGCCCAGCACTGACATGGCAGCATCAGCTGTGGATCCAGATGAATGCCCTGATCCCCGTCCAGAACCTGCTAGGGATATCCGTGGCAGATGCTGGCATGCCCCTGGAGTTGCTTCTACTGCACTGGGCAGGAGGTGGCATAACCTGCAGATGGGGTTGGTAGTTTCCAGACTGGGGATGGAGATCAGGGCATGCTACAGTTACAGGTGGTAGAGAGAGAAAGAGAGAGATGTGGCCCTTGAGAAGACACCAGAACTCATTAAGTGACCCTCCAGCCAAAATAATTGCTTCCCACCCCCCTCTAGAACAATGTCTCTAGAAGTCAGTTATTCCCTCTAAAATTAGCAGCACATTTCTCTGAGTGAATGATAGATTTTCACCAACAGTTTGATTATGATACTAATTAGCTGATAGGTTCTGGATTTGTTTGGTAACTACTTAGAATGTCATTAAAATAAATAATTTACTTAGCAGGTCACTGTAATTAAACCAGAAAGTCACTGGTGAAATGGGTCCAATCACAATTTATTCCCAAGATAGTGTACCTGTGGGGATTTACAGTTACAGTTTTCAAAAGGTGCTGGCACAAACAAGTTTATTCTTTGCAAAACTGAGGTGAGAAAATGTTTTTGCATTGTGACCCTAAAACATTGCCTACAGAAAATGCTTTCCTGATGCAATTCAGAAAAAGGATATTATTTCCTTCCAATAGAGTGCCTCTTTTTTTCTGCTGGTTTTAGCTCCTCTTTCATCCTCCTTGATGCTATTCTGGGATATTTTCTAAAGCACAAATTGGAAGTAGGCACCTACTACTGACTTCCAGAGAGGTAGTCATCTTGGTACCTTTGGTGGTCTCCTTCATGATTCTTTTCATTTTATGTGGATCAATTTCCTAGGCACTGCTACTTTTCAGACATCTTCTTTGAGTCTGGAGACAAAATGTGCTTTATGGTCAACTGATAATTACCTGGCAAGGCCTATGTGGCTCAATGTAGTGTTTTGCCATCCAGCTATATGGTAGCCTGTAGACATGAAGTATGATATTGGGCTGTGAACTCACCAGCTGAACAGGAATAAACTGGTTTATGTGTAGTTTCTGTCCCTAGCTTAAGTGACAATTTCCTTTCCAAGTTGCTGAACCAAGAAGGCTGAACTGTACTGTATTGCTGTCTTGTGAATGAAACAAAAAGACTGAGTTTTGTATCACTTTTGTTCATTAAACTATTGATGTCGCTTGTCCCAAGAATCAATTACCAAGGAGGAAGCAAATTGCTGTACAATAGCACAAAAGGACATAAGGTCAACCCATATAAATCCACCTGCCATTGGCTCATTTGTCATTTTGTTATTTGGGAAAAGTAAAGTCTTTGACTGCCTAGGAAAGGGAATATCCCTGTCCTGGTTATTCATATAACATCAAACATAACAGAACATTTTCATGCCATAGGAAAACTCCTCCTCCGTATAGGTAGTAGCCTCTACTACTAAGTACAGGCAGTCAAAAAGCCCAAGGATGAATTAATTAAATCTTTGCAGGTTAGTCAAACCTGTATAGATTGAACCAATAAACAAGTGAACAGACATTCACTTTTGATTCTGGAAATGCAGTCACATGCCTGCAGTAGCCCAGGCCAGAAGCTGGAGTGCAGTGGAGCACCCCTCCCTGCTCACTGCAGCAGACAGCTTGGGCCAAGGCTAGCCCAGCCACCCTGCATCCTGGGATGCTGGGCAATTATGAGTTAACCTGAATCTGAAGGGGATCTGGCACAGATGTTCAAGTGATTTAACCTAAATTAGTTAAGTTTGATACTACATCCATCCAGGTTTATGTTAAACCTGATTCAGTGATTTTGAAAGTGGCTTATGTGCACTGAACTTCTGTTGTGTTACAGATTTGAAACGGTTTCTGATCACTTATACCAGTGTATGTATAATTTATGTCACTAGCCTATGCCTGCCAAGTACAGAGCCTTTGTGGGCAGCTGCAGAAACTAGCATTTACTATACATAGTTTTGTGATCACTGTAATTCACCCTCGTGTTGATCTAATCAGCTCTAAATCTGGATTCTGTGAAAGAAAGAAAATAAATATATAATTTTGACTTTTCTAAAATAATCTGTGATTGGTTTTGTTAAATAGCTTCTAATAATAAGTTTCTCTTTCAAGCCATTCAGGAGAAAGTGTGCTATGATTACGGCCAAGAATTCTGTTCAACAGTTTAATTCCATACACGTGAAATACCACGCTGTCTAAAAAAATCACTCTGGCTACCTAAGTAAACATTAATGCAAGTATTAGGAATAGATTATATACCAGTACATATACATATATTACAGAGAGAGAGAAGCACCAGCTGCTGAAATTAAAATAAAATGATGTCTTCAAATTTAAGCTTGATGGGGATATGAAAGGAATTAGAAAAGAAGTGTTTTTCATTCAAAATCATGACTTATTATAGATGAAGAATGGTGATTTAAGAAATTATACTCAAAATCAAATCATTGCTTTTCTTGCTGGCTGAATAAACTAAAACATATGCAACTGTAACAACTGCTAGCTAAAGTAATGTCTCCTAGAGAAAATGTTCCCTTTCCTTATGGCAAAGAAAGACTCATACATCTATGAATAAAGTGTGATGGTGTCAGAGGGTAGTTGAGAAAGGAAACCACCTTAATAAGGTCTGTTCATTCCTCTTCTGCTCCTTGGAGAAACTGGTAAAATAAACAGAAGTTGGTAGCTAGTAAATTCTACACCTGTGCTATTGAGAACAGGTTTTTCAGGAAGATGTATAAGATCCACAAGATGTGGTCATGTATTTCATAGAGACTGACAAGTCCTCTGTAGTGGACAGGCTCTGAATTTCCTGAAACTTCCAATAATTCAGTATACATTGTTATCAGTAGGGATGACATGTTACAATTTCTGGGGGCCATTTCCACATCTTTTTTTTATCTTTCTTTTTCAGTTTCACATGAGGATGTAAACTGATCTCAGTCACAATTCATACATTACAGTAGGAAACTGAAAAACATACTACTGGAGGGAAAACAGAATGAAAGATAAAAGAAGCAGTCTGTATAGACTATACTTTACAGCAGATGGCCTGAAATCAATGAAAGTGCTGCCAGGCTAGAGTAGTGTATTTAGAAATAACAATTGGCTAAATTCAGGTGTGATGTAATTGGGGGTGGAATTAATAAACAACTAGTACTGCCTGGGCTGGCTGGCCACTTGGGGTACATTAGGCTGGCTACACCTGGACACTTCCTGATTAGCTGGGAGGAGCAGCAAGGCCCCTATATAAAACACTTGGGAACATAGCCAATAGGTTAATCAGTAGCCTTGTTTCAGAGGGCTGGCTGCTTTTGTTCCAGAACACCCTGTTTCAAGTTCCCCAGCTTCAAGCCCTTAGCTTTCTGGTCCTGGCTCCTGATTTCATATCCCATTTTTGGCCTTGTGACTCTGGATCCATGACTTTGGCTTCTGACACCAGTTCTGGTTCTAAACTTCAGTTTTTAAGGTTACCTACATCTTGGTAATTGTAGCATGGGAACAGGCAGTGGAAAGCCAGAGCTTGGGGAAACTTAGCCCCACAAGACTAATTTTCAGCAGCCGGCAACGGCAGCAGCACCATGACACTGCTTAGTGTGCAGCCAGGCCAGCACCCCATACTTGCTCAGTTCTGCATGAGTGAGGAAGAAGAGGCTAACTGTGCATGCATCGCATTGCACAGAGCACAATGATAGGAGTTGTAGTGCTTGTGCTGACGCACCCCCCCAAATAATATTTTCTCCCTCTGTCTGTGACTGTGGGCCTAATAAGAGGCCAGTCCTGCAGTCTACTTAGCTGTAAGGAACTGAGACCCAGCTGAGGCAGAGTCGATCCTGGCCCCAGCTGGAAGTAATCAAGGAATCAGGCTGAGTTATCTCTTAGGGAGAGCAAGGGACGGGAGCCCACACTGGCCTAGACAAACTCAGACCACATAGCAGCAGGCTGCTTAGGTAGTAGACTGCTTTGCTATGCCTTTAGTCTGCTTTGACTTCTGAGGCCTGATTCTGTGCCCTGAACCTCTGACTTGGACTTTCCTGCCTGTTCCTGCTTGCTCCTGTTCCTATCTTGGACCTCCCAGCCTGGATCAACTTCTTACTCTGCTGACAACCATGTCTCAACCATCAGCTTGCTATCTTAAACTAGAAATGAAACACAAATTGCTTTCCCATCTGGTAAATCCCTGACTGCAGCAGGTTCCCCTTGGCCTAAGCACAGATGTCCCGATGAGCCCTTATGCTATTTTAGTACTTGCTCCTCTAAGTAGTCTTCTGAATGCCTCTGGAAATAGTCACAGTAGTAAATGCAAGGCTCAATAATAAGCATTTGCAGCAGGGAGTCTCTAACATCTTACGAAGCTTTCACAAAACAAGAGGAATTGTTCAAGAAAGCCAGGGAATTAGGGACATCCATCCTATCAATATTATAGGACTGTTTCATGATCTGTTTATTTTTCTTTATCTGCAATATCTTCTGGAAGGGCAAGAGACTGCCATATGTTCATAAAAAGTTCCTAATAGTTGATCTCTTCAAGGTGTCTTTCTTCCCTCTCCCACCTTCAGAGTTCCCAGGGGGCATTTGCTGGTTAAGGCTGAATGTTTTTTCAGACGTATGCAACTCTGGCTTGCCACTAGAGGGCCTGGCAACCAGGGGCATGGCCAATAGCCAAGACTCCATACTTCCTCTAGGAGCAGAGCCCCAGGAGTTAAGCATAGCAAGAGCATGAAGCCTGGAGAAGCTGCTCAGTACTGCTGCTCAGTATCTTCCAACGCAGAGCCCGCAGGGTTAATTGTGCCCATAGCATAAAGCCTAGGGAAGCATTCCTCCCTGGGCTTGAGGCTCTTGCCGTATGTGGTGCTTGGCAGCCCTTTCCCCCTCTTTTCCCCCCACGATCATGGGAGACTAGGGAGGAAAACTATGCCCTACTGCCTGGTCCAAATTCTCTTGGCTAGGGGACAGCAGCCTAGATGTGGAGCAAAAGCTTTTCTCTCTAAGGGGGGGGGGGATGCTGCATGCCTGGTTCCTGGCATGGGGGCCCAAATAAGGTTTCCTGAGGTCCTTGGAGCTGGCAGATGGTGCCACGTGGACTGTGGTCATATACACAGGGGTGGGCTTGGGGCCAGTATGACGCCCTGGGCAGCAGAGCTTGAGAGGGTGGAAAGTTTGTTAAGATAGAGATGCTGGGAGCCTTCGTTCTGGGATTATGGACGACTGCAAATGACTTAACAATACCCTAGCTCAAGCTAGGTAGAATGACTGAAAGATAATCCTTGCTCAAAAGTGGTGTAACTTTTATGATGTATAGGTGATACTAAATATAGTTCAACACCGTTTAATGAATGGATGATCCCATTTTAAGTGCTTTTAGAATGGTTTAAAAGTAACTTATAACATCACCCAAAGTGACTAGCCTACCACCATCCCACAAATCGATGGCGAGGACAGACTCAAAATCCTCTGTCTCAGCCACACTTTTCTTGATTGTTCCACATGGAATTCAACAAACCAACATAAAGGTACATAAAATATTTTGGATTTGTTGGTTACAGGTTTATTGTCTAATATTTTTACTATAGTAATTGTTCAACAATAATTTTGGTAACTAGAATTTTTCAACACATTTGAAAAGTCAGGGTTGTATTATGGATTCCTCTTCTAAAAGTCTGATCATTCCACATTGTGTGAAATGGGAACAATATAGACCAGATCTTGTTCTCAGTTATATCAGCATAAATGTGCATTGACTTCACTGATTTAAGTTGTTGCAGTTTTCATAGTGATGAAAAAAAACAGCTAAAATCCATGTCTAAACATGAATAGACTTTAAAATGTCCAGGGTTGTAAGTAATTATTCCACTTCCTTTACGGCATGTATTTCGGACATGGTACCTTGAAGGTCTCAAGATCTAAAACTTTGGGCATCTGCATGGATCTGAAATCTCCAGAAAACATGGAAGAGCTATAGAAGAAAGCTATGGTGACCTAAACACATAGGGTCAGATTTCAACCTTGCCCAGCACAGAGGTGTGACAAAATGTAATGCAGTGCACACACAAAACAATAGGGAGGGTGTACATCAGGGAAGTGGAGACACCCTGCCTGACTTCAGACTAACATGGCTAACTATTTTTCTGATGATCAGTGTATCCAATGTCCTGTCTGCTTGCCCCGTAGGATAGTAAATGTGATTTTATTTCTTAATCCTTTCCTGTGTTGCTTTTCATTATAGGTCCAGCATTTTGAGTGTAGAATCCAAAATGTATTGTGCTTTAAAAGCATTTTAAAAATACATAAGTGAAATCCCCATTCCACTCATCAATACATTCCTGTGGAAAGTGACAGTTTTAACAAAGTGCCTTTTTTCCTACAAAAAAACCCTTACTCAACTGGAACATTTTTACCAATTCTACCTTTAACCAGCAGGATAAAGAAGAGCTTTGCTGTTTCTTCTTTCAGTGCCATATGTAACAGTGGCTATATTGACTTATTTTAACCGATAAGAAATTGGTGCTCCAAGCTGGCTACTGAGCTGCTGCCGTTTTATTAATGTTTCATTTCACTAAATGGGATATTGTTAGAGAACTGAGCATTTGACAGCTGGCCCGATATACTCAGCATTAAACAATTTCAGAAACCCTTTTGATTTCTTCTAAGAAACATGGAAAATAGCAGACAGGAAAATCCAGGGTCTTCAAAAGCTGACCCAGCAAGAATTCAGTAATTAATTAGGTAATTTATGTCCACATGTCATGACCCCCTACTTGCTGAATGAAGAGGAGCACTGTCCTATGGCCAATCGTCATGGTCACTAAGATGTGGTGAAGTTCTTTTCCAGCTCTGAACGTTCCCTTTTAATCCTCTTGGTGCTATCGGTGATGATCAAGACTTTGTGCTTTCTTTCTCCTCTCCTCAGCACTGTAGGTGCTATGTGGAGAAAAAAAGAATCCTAATTATTGATTAATCCTTCAAAGAGATGGATGTAAAAAAAAATCCACAGTTCAATACACTTGGGTATTCAAAGAGTTCAGATCTAGAACTGGATATAAATTTTGCCTTTCTTGTAGGGGTATATCTATAAACAATTAGATAAACAAATATTAATCTGAATTTTAAAAAATTGCACAAAGTGCCAATATAATTTTATGCTTCCTCCATATTTAAAGCCATGTCATGAAATGGTAAAGCACCAAAGAACTCCTCTATCTCCATAATCGTGATTTTGCAATAAACAATCTGAATACTATAATCTGAACCCGTCTCATCTTTATGATATAGGACCTGTTTTTTATTCTATTACAGTATATTGCAAAACTAACACTGGTTTTACTGGAAGTGGCCATGAGTTCACAAGTCCTAAAATTATTAAAATTAAATGCCAACCCAGAATTTGCAGTCCCATTCATTTTCCTGAGATGGGTTTAGACAATTGATTTGACTTTAACATTGAATATGTACCCAGGATTAAATTTGATACAAATATCTCCTGATGCAGGAACTAAAAGCATTGTAAAGCAGGGGAATGCTTTAAATTGTTTGCTAACAATTATTTGTTTTTCTAATTCAGCATGACTGATGTCAGTAAATAAAAATTTTATACTGTAAAATGGCATGACATCTGGTCTATGTGGACAAATCTATGTTGATTTGAAAGCCTCTCTTAATGAAGAGTCGTTGATATATATGCCTTGTACTGCTATAGTTTTGTCAAACAACATAAAAGTGTTATTCTGGATTTATTGGAGGGAAATAAAATCCAAATTGAAGTAAGATTTTAAAACAGCACAAAGTTCCAGTGTATTTCATGCCACCAATAAAAATATACATCCGACTAACTATAAAACCTTAAAGTTTCAGTACTTGGTTGTACTCAAAGTCAACAAATTTATTTACTTTGGAGAATCTCATATTTATTTATGTTCTCTTGAAATTGAATGAAAAGTAATGTTTTCTGTGTTGTTCTTCATTATACAATAACAATGATTCATAGCAGCATTGATTTGTAAATAAAGAGTGGGAATTATGAGCAATCTTGCAATCTTGACTTGAGATCTGATGGCAGTTTTACTTCATTGATGGTTCAAGGGCAGGTTTGTATATTTAATCCTATAACACCCAAGTTTTACAAACTTCATCACCAAAGAGTGTGATCCTGGTGAATCAAAGCCCTGAAACATGAACAAATCTTATTATTTCTCTAAAAGATGCATCTACATATGTCAAAATGATAAACTGTGGACAGATGCACCTTCAACTGCTTTGTAAGAGGGAGCTGCCCCTTGGGTGAGTGCTTCAACAGTTTTGATATAACTGTTATGTCTGCATGCTCCTGTAGCAAAATAAGTCACTAAATCACCGTAACTTTAACTCTGAGTTAAACAGGGTTAAAGTTGAAATGGTTTTCCTATGTTTGTTTCGCTGCAGAGGTATGTATGTAATAGCTACATTGTAACAGCTTATGTTGGTATTATTTGATCTCATTACAACTGTTCCATCTGTCTAAACCAGTGGTGCTCAACCTCTGGCCCACAGGCCCATGGGTCTCTTCACCAGTCTGGACATTTGATTGCAGGTGAGCAGTAGCAGCGTTGATTGCTTCTCCCCTGCTGCCAAATTTCTGGACATGTGGGAAGCCCCATGGACCTGCTGGCATGAGCCTGAATGCTAGATTGTGCCACCGCAAGGCAAGGGCTGGTGCTCGCACCACTCATCTGGCTAGCAGGGCCAGAAGGGTGAGCATCACTGGTCTATACCTGTATATAGCTAAGTGTATTCCTCTCCCTCCCCCTCACCCCCATTCTTGCTTTTATGAAGCATTCCACTGATTGCAGTAGAATAAGGCAAACAGCATTTGGCTTACTGCATATCATTTTTCAAAGTTAAATATTTCACATTTATAATGGTTCAGCTTAGCATGTATAATATGTTTAATGTTTTCATTTGTTTGGGGCTAATTACTGAAGTCCTCATTGCTCTTCTCTACATAGCCTCCATGGCCAAACTGCCTTCCCTGGCTCTCAGGATGCCTCATCTCTCTCTCAGGACCATGCCTCCTTCTGGCTGGGTGACTCCCCTGAGTTGCTTGCAGGTGCATGCTAATTAGCCTCATTAGCTAGTTTCTATGGCAGCCTAGTTGTAGCATGCCCTGCCTGCCCTACAGGGTGCTACCTGGGTTGCTTCTCTCTTAAAGTGGCAAGAATCCACTAGGTACTGTCACAGTGAGAAACTCCAACTATCATTCAGTTTGGGGGCTTTCCAGAGAAAAAAGCCTCTCTGATTGGATGGTCCACCTATTTCCCCAAACTCATGCAAAAGAATATTCAATCATGCATGCTTCAAGTAGCAGTCCTAGTTCCTTCTCATCTGGGTAGAGAGCAGCTTGTTAAAGTGTTAAACCATCTTTTGATAGTGGTAGTCTCTATACAAATGCAGAAGAGGGTATCTTTTTCATTTCAGTTTAGTAAACTATTTGCATTAAACTACTATTTCATTTAAACCTTAGAGACCAATTGGGAATTGAAAAAGTAGGAGAGTTTATTTCCCTACTGTTAACAAAAACTAGGGGCAAGTAGATGAGATCTCCTATTTCCAAAACATTGGGAGTACATAGTAAAAAGAAATAGTTTAATTCACTATCCCCCTTCTTTAATGAGTGAAATTTTAATTAATCTTTTATTAAAACATAAGCATTCAGTACAGTTAATACAATTTTTATTTAACTAATAAAATACTTTAAATGCTATTTTTCAATTTAGTTGAATTCTTATTTCCATCTAAATAAAGACTGACACAAACTAAAAGTAAATAATTATCTTGTAAAAAGAGACAGGCATTGTTCACCATTTTCTAACAATAAAAAACCCTTTGAAGAAATGTATGTTGAACTATATAATTGCTTAAATAAATATGTTTATAGTCTATCCATCTGCTTAGTGAAGAAGCACCATATTTATTGCAGTCAAGCTCTAGTTGCACTCAACATGTTTTACTGTTTAACTTTCAATGTGAATCATCCTTTCTTTCAAAAAGAGCTAAAAAGTACAAATGCAAAACAAGATTGGAATAGATTATCTGAATCAATGTTTCTTGTTTGCTTAATTAAATCATAATGAAAATCAGGGGGTTAAATCACTTTGATTTATATCAATCCATCCTGGAGCAGTAAAAAACATTTTCACAAGGGAGTGGGAGGGAGCAGAAAGGGTCCAGCTATCCAGGGAGGATCTCCATCCTCATCTCTCACTCCTCCTGTGTTCAATGTGTTAAATGGCCTTCTGCTTCACCCTCCCCTTCTCAGTTGATGCAGGTCTGGATCAGGAAAAAGGATGAAACTTTCTGGAAACTTTTGCCTCTGGAAGAACTGAAGAGGTTTGGGAAAGGGATAAGAAAAACAAAGGGCAGCTTAGGTTGTTGGAGGAACATTTTTTGGTCTGAAGATAATATTAATGAGAAGGTTGGAGTGAAAAATTTAATTGATATAGGGATGCACTGACCAAAATTCTATATCCCTATATAGGGACACTAATTCTCTCTCTCTCTCTCTCTCTTTCTTGCTCATGCATATGCATGCATACACACATGTGCACACACTTTTATACAAATGGAAATGTACTGATTGTGGGTATTCAGAATTCAAAGCTCACAGGAAATTTTTTAAAAATCTCATGTCCTACTTGCATGGTTTGGGGATCAGATTCATAATTTTTTTTAACTTTTTCAATTAGATGCAAGTTGGGCAAGAGTATTCCTGGTTGGAACCTTGGCCTTGTTCTATCCCCAGACATCAGTGAGGCAAAAGTGTTGGAAAACCAGCATAGCTAGACAAATTTGTGATTCCCGGTGTGGGAAATCCCTGGGTGGCAGTGAGAGGAAGTTCTTATACCATCTTCCTACAGATCCCCTAGCATTGGGAACTGTAGGCTAGGTCAGCCTCTGCCTCTCTTTCTGCTGTAAAAAGCAAGTGTGGTTTAAAGTATCCCTGAGATAGCATTAAACTACAATGGAGATTGCACAGAACTAGCCCAAGGATTAAAGAGCCATAGTTTCATAGTTGGTAGGGTTGGAAGGGACTAGAGCAGATCATCCAGTCCAACCCCCTGCCATGGGCAGGAAAGATGGTGGGGTCAAATAACCCCAGCTAGTTACTCCCTGATTCTCCTTTTGAAGACCCCCAGGAGAGGAGCAAGCACCACTTCCCTTGGAAGTTGGTTGCAGATCCTAGCTGTCCTGACTGTGAAGTAGTGCTTCCTGATATCTAGCCTGAATCTATTCTGCATCAACTTACGGCCGTTATTCCTCGTTACTCCTGGTAGTGCTTGGGGGAACAGGGACTCTCCCATTGCCTGCTGGTCCCCCTCAGTCAGTTTGTAGACAATCACCAGATCCCCTCTCAACCTTCTCTCATAAAGGCTGAACAGGTTCAGGTCTCATAGCCTCTCTTTGTAGGGCCTGCCCTGCTGCCACCTGATCATGCGAGTGGACCTCCTCTGGACCCTCTCAATGCTGTTCACATCCCTCCTGAAGTGCAGCGCCCAGAACTGGATGCAGTACGCCAGCTGCAGCCTGACCAATGTCATATAGAAAGGGAGGATCATTTCCTTGGGCCTGCTCGTGATGCATCTATGGATGCTTGACAAGGTGTGGTTAGCTTTCCTGACCATGTCCCCACATTGTCCTCCCATATTCATCTTGGAGTCAATAATGACTCCAAGATCCTCTCTGCCTCTGTCCTAACAAGAAGGGAGTTCCCCCGTCTGTAGGCATGCTGCTGGTTCTTCCTCCCTAGGTGTAATATCTTGCACTTGTCAGTATTGAAACCCATCCTGTTCTCATCTGCCCACACCTGTAACCTGTCCAGATCTGATTGCAGCCTGTCCCTCTCC
>NW_017728886.1:109431235-109460580 GCF_001723895.1 Crocodylus porosus | reverse complement strand
GGAACCCCACTGCCCACATCCCTCCAGGTTGAAAATGACCTGTCCACCACCACTCTCTGGGTGTGGCCCTTCAGCCAATTAGTGACCCATCTGACTGTGTAGGCATCAACACCACAGTTGCCTAATTTTTTAATGAGAATGGGGTGAGAAACAGTGTCAAAGGCCTTCCTAAAGTCCAGAAAGACAAAATCCACTGCAACACCTGTGTCTAAGGCTTTTGTGACCTGGTCATAGAAGGCCACCAGGTTGGTATGACAGGACCTGCCTCTAATGAACCTATGCTGGTTGCCCCTAAGCATAATCTCCCCTGCTGGTCCCTCACAGATATGCACCTGGATAATTTTCTCAAAGAGCTTTCCCAGGACTGAGGTAAGACTAATGGGCCTATAGTTTCCTGGGTCCTCTTTCCTCTCTTTTTTTGAAAATGGGGACCATGTTGGCCCTTTTCCAGTCCTCTGGCACCTCGCCAAAGCACCATGAGTACTCATAAAGCCGTGCCAGGGGTCCTGCAATGACCTCAGCTAATTCCCTCAGCACTCTGGGGTGGAGATCGTCCAGACCTGGTGATTTGAACATGTCTAGTCCCACCAGAAGTTCCCTGACTAGGTTCTCCACTGATCCTGGGCCTGGCTGTGCCTCCCCTGGGACCATTGGGGATCCCGGTCGGGGGGGATGACCTGGTCCCTGCTCAGAAAAGCAGGGACCAGGAGGCAAAGAAATTGTTGAAGAGATTAGCTTTGTCATCTGGTGTAACCACCAGATTTCCTACCGTGTCCTGCAGGGGCCCCACATTACCTGATACCTTCTTTTTACCCCCTATGCATTTAAAAAAGGACTTTCTGTTATCCTTGATCCAGGTCACTAGTCCCAGTTCCATCTCCACCTTAGCCTTCCTAACAGCCCCGCTACAATCTTGAGCCAAGGAGGTATAATCCTTCTAGATGATGGCCCCTCCCTTCCATTGGGTGTACACCTCCTTTTTAGCTTGGAGGCCACAAATGTTTTCTTTAGGGCTCCACATCTCATCTTCACCTAGTGCCTATTATGTGCCCTTGAGAATAGAGCTCATTGTACTTTTCATCTGATAAACAAGCTAAGACAGGAAGTAACTTGTCAGGATCCTGAGATATGAACAGGCTAACTTGATGAAATTCAGTGTGGTGTTTGGCAGAGTCCCCCATGACCTTCTTATAAAAAAATTGGAGAAATGTGACCTAGTCAAGACTGCTACAAGACATAGACATGTGGCTTAAAGCCATAGGCAGAGGATAATTATAAATGGATCAATGCTGGAATGCCAGGAGTTTTCAAGCAGAGTTCCAGAGGGGGCTGTCCCAAGGCTGGTATTGTTCAATGTGTTTATTAATGCCTTGGATGCTGGTATACAGAGCTTCCTGAGCAAATCTGTGCAGTTCAGGCTCTGCATTTTAAAAAGATGTGCAGAAGCTAGAGAGGGTCCAAATGTGAGTGAAAAAGGGATAAATGGTTTGGAAAGTAAGGCATAGAAGTAGCTATGCCTTGATTGTACTTGCTTGTGAAATAGAGGTGAGGAATAAGCATGTTAAGCCTGCAGAAAAGCATGATAGCAGTATTCAAATATCTGAAGGGCTTCCATAAAGAAAAGGGAGAATACCTTTTTTCCCTTGCTGCAGAGAGTAGCATGTGTAGCAATGGCTTGAAATCTCAGCAAAGTAGGTTTAGACAAAATATCAGGAAAAACTTCTTTACTGTTAAAACAGTGAAGCTGTGGAACACATTGCCCAGGGAAGTTGTGGAATCTCCTTCACTGGAGATTGTAAAAGCATTGATCAGGGATGATTTAGGAGTAGCTATGCTTGGATTGTATTGTGAAAAGCAGTAGTTGGAAACCTAGAAGCCTCCCCCTTTCACATTGCTCAGAGATCATGAGAAGACTTCTGCAGATCAGAACAGGTGGAGTTTTAAGTGGACTATATTTAGTAGCAGGAGAATGAAGCAGATCTCCACAATTGGCTAGATTATAAAAGAAGATTCATAATCAGCATCCCCTCATAGTTGAGGATGATCACTCTAATGGGTCAAGTAAAAGGTTGTAAATGAGTCCATCGATGGATAAGAAGGTCGATCCAAGAGCTGCAGACTCTCTGGCAGATGCCACAGGTGGTGGTTAAAGGGAGGGTCGAACCATCAATTTCTTCATCTTGTTTTACAGAATCATAGAAAATTAGGGTTGGAAGGGACCTCAGGAGATCATTTAGTCAACCCCTACTCAAAGCAGGACCATTCCCAATTAGATCATTCCAGCCTGGGCTTTGTCAAACTGGGCCTTAAAAACTTCCAACAATGAAGATTCTACCACTTTTCTAGGTAACTTGTTCCATTGCTTCACCACACTCCTAGTGAGAGAGTTTTTCCTAATATCCAACCTAAACCTCCCTTTCTGCAACTTGAGACCATTGCTCCTTGTTCTGTCATCTATCACCACAGAGAACAATCTAGCTCCATCCTCTTTGGAACCACCCTTTAGGTAGTTAAATGCTGCTATCAAATCCCCTTTCAGTCTTGTCTTCTCCAAATTAAATTAACCCAGTTGCCTCAGCCTATCCTCATAAGTCATGTGCCCCAGCCCCCTCACCATTTTTGTTGTTCTCCACTGGACTCTCCAACTTGTCTACATCCTTTTTGTAGTGGGAGGCCCAAAACTGGACACAGTACTCCAGATGTGGCCTCACCAGTGCAGATAACTACTTCCCTCGATCTGCTGGCTGGACTCTAACTAATGCAGTCCAATATACTGTTAGCCTTCTTGACAACAAGGGAACACTGTTGGCTCATATCCAGCTTGTTGTCCACTGTAACCCTCAGGTCCTTTTCTGCAGAGCTGTTGCTTAGCCACTCAGTCCCCAGCCTGACCAGTGGTATTCTTCTATCCTAAGTGCAGGGCTTTGCACTTGTCCTTGTTAAACCTCATGAAATTTCTTTTGACCCAATCCTCCAATTTGTCTAGGTCACTCTGAATCCTAGCCCTACCCTCTAGTGTATCTGCTACACCACCAGCTTGATATCATTCATGAACTTGCTAAGGATGCAATCCATCCCATCTTCCAGATCATTAACGAAGATATTGAACACAACCAGCCCCAGGACCAATCCCTGGGACACTCCACTTGATACCACTGCGAGCTGGACATTGAGCCATTGATTACTGCCCATTAGCTTGACAATCCAGCCAGCTTTCTATTCACCTTACATTCCATTCA
The DNA here is from genome assembly GCF_001723895.1 of Crocodylus porosus. NCBI lineage: Eukaryota > Metazoa > Chordata > Crocodylia > Crocodylidae > Crocodylus > Crocodylus porosus. Next base: position 109,457,341 of record NW_017728886.1, on the reverse strand, counting down.
TCCATGCCATGGTTCCTCAGCTTGTTTGCAAGAATGCTATGGGAGATGGTAACAAAAGCCTTGATAAAGTCAAGCCAAGGTTCTTTGAGTAGATGTGATAGCTTTTATTAAACTAACTGAGTAGTTGGAAAAAAAGTCCTTAGTAAGCTTTCAAGCACAGTCACCCTTCTTCAGGCATAGGGAGTCTCTGCTGGTTTGAGACTCCAAGGAATGAGAGAAGCTAAAAGTGTGACAGGATGTCAGTGAGAATATAAATAAGTATAAATTAGAAAGGCAAAAGGTAAAGCAGGGAAGGGATGGGGAAGAAAGGCCAAAGGGAAACACTACAGAGGTAATGATACAAATAAAAACAAGGCTCTCAATGAAAAAGGAAATAGGTGGAAATCAGGGAGATGAAGGGAAGAAAAGTAGGGGAGGGGAGGGGAGAAAAGGTGGGGGGAAAGAAAAATGTAAGGGTCAGGTCAGGCAGGTACCTGGTGAATCAGATGGCAGGCAGGTCATAATGTGTCATAAATCCAAGTCTATATTGAGTCCATGATTTTTTGTATCCAGTAGATTAATGAAGTGAAGTTCATAGGCTCATCTATGAAAGGTGTTTTGTAAGTTCCCTTTGAGGATTAAAACTAAGAGATTAGAGAGGGAGTGATTGTCCTGTGAGAAGTGTGTCCCCACAGGTAGTTGAGTATTCTTGTCTTTGATAGAGTTTTTGTGTATGTTCATTCTGGTGTGCAGTTGTTGTTTGGTTTCTCCTACATATTTTTTCATCAGGGCATTTAGTGCACTGGATGAGATATACAACATTTCTGGAGGTGCAGGTGTGAGATCCAGGAATGGTGATGGTTCTGTTGTGGGGTGTAGTTATTGTGGGGGTGGTGGAGAGGTATTGGCAGGTTTTACATTTCTTGTCCTGGCATGGTCTTTATCCATTGGGTGTGGTTTGGGTCATAGGGAGTTTGCTTCTGGTGATAAGGTTAGTGAGGTTCGGTGCTTGTTTAAAGGCTAGGATTGGTGGTTCTTGGATGATCTCTTTAAGAATGGGGTCGTCTTCTACTATGGGTTGCAATTGTTTGAGGATTTTCTGTGCAGGTTCCAGGGAAGGATGATATGTCATAGCTAGTGGTGTGCGATTGATGGGGATTTTCTTTTTGTACTGCAGCAAATCTCCACATGATATTCTGGGGACTCTTTCAAAAGTGTGATCTCTCTCTCTGGAGGTGTGTCCTTGTTAGCTGAAGGCGCTTTTGAGATTTGTGAGGTGGCAATCATGGATATTCCCCTCGCTGCAAATCCAGTGGCATTGGAGAACTTGACTTTAAATTACAGCTTACAGTTATCTCATCATAGAATGCAATCAGGTTGGTCAGGCATGACTTGCCCTTGGTGAATCCATGCTGACTTCCTAATCACCGTCTTCTCTTCCAAGTGCTTTGAAAAGGATTATTTGAGGACCTGTTATATGATATTTCTGGGGAATGAGGTGAGGCTGACTGGTTTGTAGTTCCCTGGATCCTCCTTCTTCCCTTTCTTAAATATGGGCCCAATTTTGTCCTTTACTAATTGTCCAGAACCTCTTATGATTGCCATGAGTTTTCAAAGATAATGGCCAGCAGCTCTGCAATTGCATCAACCAGCTCCTTCAGCACTCTTGGATGCATTGCATCTGGCTTCAAGTCCATGATTTTCTAAATAGCCCCTAACCTGGTCTTTCACCACTGAGGGCTGCTCACCCCCACTCCAAACTATTCTGCCTAGTGCAGTAGGGCAGGAGCTGACCTTGGCTGTGAAGACTGTGGTAAAAAGCCATTCAGTACTTTCAGCCTTTTCTTCATCATCTGTCACTAGGTTGCCCGCCCCATTTAATAAGGGACCCATGCTTTCCCTGAACTTCCTCTTGTTGCTAACATATTTGTAGAAACCCTCTTGTTACCCTTTACATCCCTTGCTACCTAAAACTCCAATTGCGCTTTGGCCTTCCTGACTTCATCCCTGCATGCCCGAGCAATATTCTTACACTCTTCCCAAGTTGTTTGTCCAAGCTTCCACTTCTTGTAAACTTCCTTTTTGTGTTTAAGCTTACCGAAGAGTTCTCTGCTAAGCCAAGCTGGTCACTTGCCACATTTGCTATTCTTCCTGCACATCGGGATAGTTTGTTTCTGTGCCTTCAGTAAGGTTTCTTTAAAGTACAGCCAGTTCTCCTGAACTCCTCTCTCCTTTCCCCTTCAGACTGGCCTCCCAGTTTCCTTTCCTTCTGTTTCTGTCATTTTTCTGTCTCCAGGGCGATATGGTTTTCATCAAAGTACAAACAACTTCTCCTATCCATGCAATAGTAAGACATTGACAGTATTCTTGTCCCCCTTGCTTTACTGCTGTCAAGTTTTTGGGGGTTTTTTTTGATGTTTCAGTCATGTGCCTGATACAAGAAAGTTGTTCACAAAGTTTGTAAAAGCAAGTTAGACAAGCTCTTGGATACAATGGTTTAGATAGGGATGATCCTACCTTGAGCATGGGGTTGGACTACATGACCCCCTGAGAATTCTTCCAGCTTTACTTTTCTATGATTCTGTTTATATATGTGGCATTAGATATGTGTAAGTGTGCATGTCATTTTTTAAAATACATTCTTACATATCCAGTGTATAGTTTGCAGCATCACAAGATCTGCTTCTTCATTTTAATGGGTAAAAGGGGCAAGGCCATAATGTTTGTTGACAAAGAAATGTATTTGCAAGCATACTTTATGATAGTCCACCAGTTATTATAGTTTTTTAATATAATTTCATTAATATTTTATATCATCACAGCTGATTTATTACCTTAAAGTGCCTATACAGCTGGCACTTTTTATGGATAATCTTTTGTTCCTTAGAAGTACACTTTGAATTCCTAATAATTTGGTTTGGTCTAATAATCTGTTGGAGACTGAATATGAATATTTTTTTCAGAGTAGTCAAGTTTGATTATACTTTTTCCTTTTAATCTCAAAGAAATCCAATTTGCTCATCTTCTGTGGTAACAAGCAAATGAAATACTGCCCCATTAGTGCTTGATAGTTTGCATATATTGACAACGCTAGGAAACATGATGGCTGACTGTAACAAAAGATAGCTAGTGAAATTGGAAGGGAAGCTCAAATTTCTTTTTGCTGCTATATGCTAGAGATGAATTTAATATTTTATAATCTGGGGTTTCTATAGAGAAAAGTACTCATGATTAACTGCTGAATACCTCTCTAACTGAGGGGGAAAAAGGCTTTTCGACACCAAATATATACCAACAAGCATTAAAAGCAATGTGGTTTGAAGCACTCTGCATTTGTTTTTCTTTGTTTTGTTTGTTTGTTTTACTTTCACAGTAATATTTTGTATTGTCAAATAAACTTTAGGCCAGTCGTATGATAACAACATCAGTTCTGTCTGTCTGCAGCACTTGATTTGCCTCAGACCTTTAAGGAGCTGGTGACCATCTCTGAACCTAATTGGTTGTCTGCTTGTATTAGCTCAGCTTTCCAAAGGAACAGATCAACAAGCCTTGCTTATTTTTACTGAAGGAATAGCAAAATAGGAGCCAAATATGAAATCTGTTCAACAAAATACGACTCTATCATATTATCAGAAAAACAGGAGTTTGGAGAGAAATTTCTGTATTTAAATTAATGCTGCACTTGAAAGCAATAAGCATTCTGTTTCCTCAGGTAGATATTTACTAGGCAGCTGTATGACAGTTTCGTGTGATTTTTCACGTACTAAATAAGGGTCATATTTTTCAAACATGCGTGTGCTTGTCTAACTTCATTTAACCTACTGATTTGTTGGGTTGTTCCCTTCCAGCTCTTTTGTAGCCCATTGACCCATGCACGTCTTTGAACTGTTACCCTATTACTTCAGTTCTCACCGCTCTTCTGTACCACAAAAATGCTCCATAGAGACATCATTAGGTGAGGAATGACTTGCTCTCTCTCTCTCTCTCTCTCTCTCACACACACACATCCACCCACCCACCCTCTTCTGGGTGTTTTAACATTCTGGCATGCTGGTGTAACTTAAGAGCAGAAAAAAATCTATATGGTAGCACCAAGGCACCCTTGTAAAACTATGCCAGAGGATATGAACTGATGTCAGAGGGGGCAACAAAACAAATGGTTAAATTAGTTTCAAGCTGCTGCAGCAGAAAATGGATGAAATGCTTTGAATAAAACAGATTTCACCTACTCCGGACAATCACTTAACACAATCTACAAAGAAAAGTTGTGTTTCTTTGCCATTGAATAAATGGAGTATTTTCTGTAACCAGAATTGAGTTATTTCAGTTCACTGCATATTCACAAAAGGGTAAATTGGTATTTCAAAATGGACTTGACAGAAATGAAAACACATAGATATGAATAAACCCCACTGTTACTTGTAGTTTGAAAAACTTCTTGCCAATCAAAAAGTAAAGGAAGTAACTCATGTTTTTTATTGAGATATTGGGAATCATTGGCTAAAACTAGGGCTGAAAATGATTAAAAATATTAATTGCAATTAATTGCGAGATTTAAAAAAGTCACAATTAATTGTATTTTTAATCACACAGTTGAACAATAGTCGGAACCCCCCTCTTCCCAGCCCCAACAGCCCAGAGCCCATGCACCCTGCAACTCCTCCCTGCCACCACCAACGGTACACAGCCCCAACCCCAGCCCACCCTATGCTCACTCCAGACTCACCCCAGCCAGAGCAGATGAGCCGGACCCATGCAAACAGCCCTGACCCTGACCTATCCTGTGCCTGCTCCAGACTCGCTTGCCCATGCTGAGCAGCAGCAGTGGCCAGGCAGAAGCTGCTGTTCATTGTGGAGGAAAAGTGGTCCTTCCCCTCACCACTGCCAGGCACTTCTTGCTACAACTGCCCAAAGTTTGTACCTTGGCTGCCAGGCAGCTCCTTTGCACTGGCACCACTGCCTCACCGGGCAGCCCATAGGCAGTGGTGATGGCAGCAGAGAGGAGCCGCAGGGCAGCCCTAGCATGGGCACTGAGCAGCTGCAGCAAGACGGGCCTGGCAGCAGTAAGGGGGTGGGGCCATTTTTCTCCTGCGCCAAGTAACAGTTTCTGCCCGGCTGCTGCCACTGTTCAGCCTGGGCAGGTGAGTCTGAAGCAGGTGCAGGGTTGGCCAGGATTGGGGCTCTGAGCACAGGTTCCAGCTCGTCCAGAGCTGGTCTGTTCTGCTAGTCAAAATGATATACATGATTAATGCAATAAAAAAATTAACTTGTTAATTTGTTTTTGTGTTAGTCGTGTAAGCCCTAGCTAAAACAGATTCTTTTAGTGACTGAGGCTCAGTACATTTGAATGTTTTAATTTCTATCACAGTGGGTGTGTCTACACCAGACACTTAATGCACAGTAATCTAATAACACTGTGCAGTAGTGTGCCAGGCAAAAACCCTGACTCCATGGTAATATTGGGCTAATGTGCAGTAAGCATTACTAAAAAACTGTGCGCTGGCACTACTCTGCAATAACTGTAGTTGCTGTGCATTTAGTTAGTACTTCATTAAGCAAGTACTAAACTAAATGCACAGTAACTACTGTGCATTAATGAACATGTAGACACACCCAGTTTGACATAAGGACTATTTAGGGTGCAATTATTCATTTAAAAATAGATTTGGTAAATTTTGCAGCAAAGAGGAACATGTAATGATAAGCCTTAAATGTGCAAACTATCCTAAACACTTAGGCATGGCAGGCATGGGGGAGATATGCATACTTTCCCTGCATGTGATACCTAGCCCAAGAAATGGTAACATGGGATATGGGCCTGGTAGTAAAATGTTGGGGATTCACATGAAGGGCCATATTCTTGTTCAGTGCTGGAGTAATAGTGCTGCTGGGCCTGTCTAATGATCATTAGGAAAAGTACATTAATATACATGTAGATGTGCCCACTGTGACCAAACTTAAGATAACATTGGTGTCAGTCAAAAGTATACATTCATCTTACACAGCTGCATGCAAATACTCATAGATGAAATGTTGGCTAAATTGACATCAATGGGCATTTTATTCCTGGTATCACAATTTTATTCACTATGGGAATTTTAGATGTGTTCCTGATGTGGCGCTTTAATTAGTGAGCTGCCCCAATTTAATAGCGCTTGTGTGTTATGTGTATCAGTATTGCCATGCATTCTGTGCTGAAAAAATGGCAACAGAGTGCTTTAAACTAAAGCTCATTGGACATGTTTTATTTCAAGGAACACCACCGCCATTTTGGCAGTGCAGAGACACATGGCAATGCTGATACACGTGAAACATGAGGCTGCCAGAGCACATCAATTTCCGTGCTCTAGCAGACTCGATTAATCAAGTCTGCTCCAATGCACTGGATTCTCAGCATGTTGGAGCAGGCTCCCCACATGTGTATAGGAGCCCTGAGTTTTAGTTACATCTCCACATTTCTCCTTCTAGAAAGCCCATGAAGCACTAGGCTTGGTGCAGTAATGGAAAAGTAAGAGCCTGAACTCCAAGGTGTTAGGACAAGTTTGCAGGTCTCTACTAAGAGAAAATATACTCTTAATTCTCACTTCTAAATTGAGAAAAGTTTCAATGCAACCTTTAATTAAAAGAAAGAATGTTGTACTAAAAGTTAACATTACAATCTTAGATATTTAACCTTCCATAGGGTCTAAAACATGATTTGCAAATTTAAAAAAAGAAACTCTGTGGCATAACAGGTTCAGACAGGTCAGTAGAGATGTGGTCTTATGGTGCCCCATGCCTTTCATGTAGTTAGTTATATGCTCTGGTATTTGTTAAAATTATTGGTCAAAATGCCAACACAGGCAAATGCAAGACACTTTTCCATCCTCCTGTAAAAAAAAATTCACTTGTATTTTCTGTAAACATTGAAACTATTAGACCAAATGTTTGTTGTTATGCTAGAAGCTGGTCAAAATACTTATAGTTTGTGTTTTGATAAAATGTTTATTTTTGACAAAAAAACAGCATATGTTTTTGGGTGGGGGTTTTTTGTAAAACTTTGGTGAATGAACCATTCTGTTTTTGACCAACCAACATTTTCTGAACTCAGAAATTTCAATGAAGAAAATTAAATGACTTTTTTTGTGTGAGAGATTTCACAGGAATATTTCTCATTTTTTGACCAGTTCGAATTCCCGACTTGTGGTAGCTCCCAGAAACCCAGTCATACAGCAAGGCTCCATAGTGTTTAGGAACAAAAGACTGTCCCTGCCTCAGAGAGTGCACAACATCCCAAAAACATATGGAGAGACTGAAGACTTGTATAGTCTAATATAGAAAAGACATGGATAAGATCAGCCATAATAAATGTGTATAAAATGATTATAGGAAGCAGATCATGATCTTGTCTCATGTCATAAGAACAAGGGGACATTCAGCCAAAATGAAATGCATCAAATGCAAAATTAATCACAGGAACTATGCTGTCACACAGTGCAGTACTAGAACTCAAGGCAGCAAGAGGCTGTTGAAGCCAAAAATGTAGCAAGATTCTAAAAGGATGTATATGTGTGCATAGATGTCAAGCAGAAATGTAAAACTCTAGGACTCTTGGTTCAGAGATGATACCTTTTATTAGACTAACTAAGAAATCGCAAACAAATTACCTTTTTCTGCAAGCTTTCAGGCACACATGCCCTTCTTCAGGCTCAGGGAAAATTAGAGATGGTAAGAAGTACCCATAGGTAGAAAATAACCTTCATTTTTTCACAGAGGAAGCTGAAGGTGGAAGTCTGTTCCTTTGGGTTCATGAGAGTGACTTTGTAGTGTTGCTCTTTGATGTACAAATAAGGCAAGATTCCTTCCTTCGTGATGCCAGATGGCAGAAAAGGTGTAGAGATCTTTCTTAATGTCCAGCAATGAAGTTTAAATCCAAAATTGGTGAAATTCAGCATCTTCCACATTTCAGGGATGCATTTGGTATTTGTCGTGTTTGGTAGATGTCAAGCAGTAATGCTAACAAAGATAGTATTGAAAGGGAAATAAAATGTTATAGTTCAGGGCTGAATAAATCATTAATTTGGTACCTGATTCCAGAAAGCCTTGGATACCCACTAGTTAATGGATTAAAAGAGGAAATTTGACATGGGGAAAGCAATAGACAATGGCTCAATAAATGTACCATTACATTACATTTGCTAAATTCACACTTCCATCTAAGAAAGCTATGTTAAGTAGGGGTGTGCGCAGTGGGCCCTATTTGATTCGGATTTGGCCAGAATTGGGGACAGTGATTTCATTCATTGATTTGGATCACTGTCCCTGATTTGATTCAGCTGAATCTGAATCTGAAGATTCGATACTAATTCGAAAAATTGGTGATTTGGACGTAGACACAGCTTTAAATGTTTTTTCTACATACCTCAAGGTACCAGCACAGCTTGTGATCACTGTGATGCTGGGGCAGATGGAGCATCCCACAGGATGGCCCTCCACGTGCTTGGCAGCGAACCCAGAAGTGGACCAGAAGTACTTCCCATCCTCTTCTGGGTTTGCCAAGAAGTGTGCTGGCTCCTCTCCCCCCACACACCCTTCCCAGCTCGGTGATTGGCCACAGGGGGACACCACATGCACCCCCAGACCCAGGAGGTACCAGTTGCCAACCTGGGGAGGGTGCGGGGGGCCCCCTGCGCACTCCCTGGTGGACCTGGAAGTGGACTGGAAGTGCTTCTGGTCCACTTCTGAGTCTGCTGCCGAGTGCACTGGGGATGCCCCGCACTCTTGTGGGACACTCCATCCACCCCAGCATCTCAGCATTCATGAGCCACCTGCTACCTTTAAAGCTGTGTCTGTGTCTGAATTGCTGAATCTTTCTGAATCTCTCCAAATCGATTCAGAGGGTTCTGATTGGATTCAGAGAGATTAAAGAGTCCTTTGATTTGATTTGAATTTAGAGATTCAATTGAATTCAATCAGTGACCGGAGCTTCACACAACCCTAATGTAGGTATTTCTCCTGGCCCAAGTGTGAAGTAGTGGTAGTTTTTAGTAGTAATATATTTAATTTTATGCTAGTCTGAAAAAGCCTGAATCAGTGTTCATTTTTCTGGAAATGATCCAAATACAAAAGCAAAAAGACAACTGATGCTTCAGAATGTTTTCAAATTATGTTGGAAGTTTATTGGAGACAGAAGCCTTAGCCCCTACTTCTAATGCTATTTATACAATCTGGATGGAGTAGCCATTAAATAACATGCATAAACACCATTGAGGGCAGGGGCTACAATTAGGGGTTCCCTTCTTAAGGAATGCCTGCCTCTTTGGGCAACAGTCAGGCTCTACCTTACACACAGTCCTTATGGACCAATGACTTTTGCTTTCTTTTCCATCCAGTGGTTCAGCTTCAACAGGGACAATTAGTAAATTCTCAGCCCTGCCTCATCCATAGCCCAGTAAGTAGGTAGGGCATCTTCATGGCAAGTTGGAGATGTGGATTTAAGCCTGCTTGGAATAAGGTGGCTTTAGAGCCCCGGTGTCTCACTTCTTGAGCAAGTGACTTAATCATGAAGCTGCTGGACCAAAAAGGAGTGGGTCCTTCTCCTCCTGCATTAGAGAGATACTTGGTGTGTTTCTTCACCATCTAAGGATTAGGGAATTACTTGGATTTTATTTGCTTCTCAGATTAAATCACATAGCAACAGAGCTGAGTTGGAGGTAGATGCCTCAGTGACCATTCTCAGTTGCTCCTGTGAAATAGGAGAAGGCCGTAGTCCAGTTCCCTAAGGATGCAATACATGTGTCTTTTACCAGAGAAGGTGACAAAGATGAAGGTATGTGTGCAGCATCTCCAAACTCACTGCAATGTGAGATGAAGCAGTTTAAGATGAGTATACTCTCTACAGCATATTCCAAGAAATCCAGGGAAATGCCCTGAAAAGGTCATAGAGAGCAACTCTAAGCTGTTTATGGCTGACAAGCCCCATAACTAATATCCATATCAGGTTATGCTTTATTTCTATGGCATTCATATAGTAAATTGACTTTCCTTGATCTCTCTTCTCATTTCCACAGATAACATCCCCATTTCTCATATTCACAATGCCATTTTTTTTCACTTGGTTATGCGTTCATATCAAGGAGGAGGTGATAGCCATAGAGCTTTTGAAGCAGGCTTTTATAAGAAATTTCTGTATCTACATTTAATGGCATACAAAGCAAGCCATGCAAGCACATAGAGGTCTAGATGTCTGGAGGCTATTTCTAGAAAGCAGCAGGAGTTCTTCCCCTTTACCACTGATGTTCCCTTCCATATCTACTTGTTTTCCTGCTTTAGTAGGGAGGATTTAGATGTGAGCAGAGCTAAGTCCTATAAGCTAGTAATTTTTCATTTACTGAATGACCTAATAGACTCCCAAACATCTATGTAACAAACCAGGCGTGTTCATTTTTGTAAAGGATATGGCCCTGTACTAGGACAGAATGTGAAAGCCAACTAATTTCAGTAATTCCTGTTTATATCCCTTCTGACTTTAAAAGGGTTAGCAATAAAATCCTTTAAATATGGGGCTGAATATGAGTTGCCTCTGGATACCATTTTTTTATTTTTTGGTTTATCTATGAAACAACTTTTAATTGTGTCTATTGAGCTACTTGTTACAGAAATCAACGTCTTGTGAAATACAGTGATATATGGGAGCGCTTGTTGGCTGAAGAGATGGCTGGTAACTACACATTCACTTTAATTTTAACAACTATACAGAGAGATTTGCATATTTCCCCTATGGTAAGGGTGCTCTTTTTTTTTGGAAAAAGTTTTTAAAAAAGCAAAAAACTGAGAAGGATGTCTCTAGTTAGCGTGACCTTTACATATCTAAATTCTCTCTTGCTCTGCTAGATAATTAACTCCAATGAGAGGCATTCTTTTAATTTTTGTAGAAATGGTGTAGATAGTAGATATTGTTTCCTTATATAGAACATGTTGACACAGATAGCATTTATGCCACTTGTAGTCACTTACATAGTTTTGGAATCAAGTATTCAGCAATGATAAATGACTGAGAATATACAGCCCTGCTGTTGAGTGTAGGCTCTCTGTAATTTCTGTTCTTATTCTTTCTGTTAGTTAGCATTTATTAATACAGCATGCATGAATACAACAGTTTTGTGATGTGGTACACTTTGTACAACCACCACTTAGCATAAGCTATAATACTGGTTGTTAAAATCTCAGTCATCTTAATTCGGTTGTTAAAACCTCAGTCATCTTAATTCTTGCTAAAATTGCTCTGATGCTTTTACACTGACTTGCAACTATTTATTAAAACTAAGGCATTTCATATAAAAAATACTTTTAAACCCCTGCTGGGTTTTTTTCAAGTCTTTACACATTGTACAAGCAGTTAATATTCTTTGATGTGATATGCCAGTTAAATGATATGTGTTACCATAAATATTTAATTGTTAAAGAAGAATTCACTTTGTCCTAAAGCTTTAATTAAATTAGATGCTTTTCAGATGATTGCCAAGATGAAACAGTCCATTATGAACTTTTGCCACTGCACGAGATTTCTGCTTATTGAAAGACAAAAGGGTAATTTTCATCTAGGAATGTTGCACACTGTACGAGCCCCTCATACTGATAAGGAAAGTCTCCCTCTTTTAACCTGGATATGTACAGTAGTAATGAATCTATGAATCTTTAAAGTCAGTCATATCATTAAGAGGGGGTAAAATACAGTCTTAACATTATCAAGTAAATGATAGGGATGAAAATACATCTACGTAATACTTTAAAGAGATCGCAGTCAATATCAATTAGTCAATAATTGCTGCAGCTTTAAAAGCAAAACTAATTTGATAGCAATGGGCCATCTTGGGACTTGTTCCTACATCAGTTAAAGGCAATGGAAGGAACAGGTCTCTTCTCTGTAAACCAGGAAATCCAGGTTAAAAAAAGATTCAAATCCCATTTACAGGTCAGTGAATGGAGAATGTTTTGCCTGCTTAGTGGATTCTCAAATAGCACATCTACACACGAAATTAATGTGACACAATAAACTCTGGCACCAAGGACTGCAGCACATTGCACTGGGTTAGATCAGCCCCAGCTGGCAGAGGGCCTGGGGGGTCAGCCTGCCAGCCCAGGGCTGCTTCAACCTAGCTCAGTGTGCTCTGAAGGGTCTGGCTGGGGTATGAGAGTGCTCCAGTGCAAGGCTAACCATCAGGCAGCCCCTGTACTGAAGCACCCTTGGGCCCCAGCCAGCCCTGTAAGCGTCTACATGTGCACTGCTGCGTATTAAAGAACACTGTCATAGGATAGCACTTGTGTTTACAATACTAACCTACAGCAGAGTTAATTAGTTTCCTGCGGCTTAACAGGGCTGCATGTGTAGACATTGAGACTTTACTGCAGAGTTAATTAGGCAACTCCACAGTAAACATCTTATGTAGATATGTCCAAAGAGAAACAGTTAAAAAAGCCAACCCCCTCCTCCTGTTTGGATAGGAAGGAATTTCATTAATACTTGAGACTGGATTGAGATTGGCCCAGGCTATGAAACATCCTGCTTAAGCCAGGGACTGAATTAAAGCTGATTGAAAATTTCCCATCTATCAATACTGTGTTTAGACAGAACATTAGGTGTACCCAAACTACAGCTCCCATGAGGCATCTTGGTGGTATTTCAATATCAAAACCTTACATTTATTCAGCCACAATAATCCAGTTTAGAAAAATTTCATAATGGTATTTGTCACCAAATACTCAAAATTTTGGATGAAAATGATTTTTTAATTTGCGCTGACTTCTGTTTGTAAAACAAAACCCCATTTTTTTCTTTCTGGCATTAGATTCCATAGACATATGTGCAGCTTCCATTAAAATAACACCATAGCAGTTTCCCTCAGAATAACCCATGGCTATATTTAGTTGATGATATGAAGTGATTTGCTACTCCCAGTTTTAATGTTCTAGCTATCTAATATCTATTCAATCACTATGGGTAAGAGTTTGTTACATGTGACCTGCCATAGGGTCAGACTAGGCCTCACTACAACCAATGGCAGGGTCTTTTAAATGTGTTTAAATATTAAAATCTATGTTGAGGAACTCAATTTCCATTTTGTCAGTAAGGAAAAAATATCTCCATCAGAATTCTAGAAACTGACAACATCTTGGCATTGAAATGCCTAGGATGAGGTGATTCAAAGTATGATAGCATCTTTGTGCATGTCTGGATTGACAGTTGCTCTTCTTCAACCTGTTGCAGAACACTTATTTCTCTGTCCTTTGTGGCTCAGGGTTCAGATATTGTTGGGTGTCCCCATGAACAGCTGAGGATCCCAAATTCCCTGGGCAATGTCATACAGTGACAGTACCAGTATTTTGGGAAGCATAGTTCTCTTAGAGTAGCAATGGAGTTTGCTATTGTGGGGGGAAACTTTCACCCCATGGTTTTGCCACCAAAACAGATGTCCAGCAGGGAGTGGGGAGGGGTGGAAGGGGGAAATGCTGATTTTGGTGGAGGAAAAATAGGGTCAATTCTCCCCCCAGCAATAATGAACTCCACTGCTGCTCTACAGAACTATGATTCCCAGAACTTCTTGTGCTCCATGGAACACATTGCCAGGGCCAACTGCTGGGAAGTGCAATCAGAGTGAGATAGGCAGGGTTAGGCATCTTCCCACTCACTACATCCTTCTGGAGCCCCTCCCCTTAAGTGACATTCAGAACATCTGCCCTGCTTGCCCACCTCCTGTTAAGTGGCTAGATACAAATATGGCCTCCCTCTTTGCTCCACGGAGCGAACAGATGATAACCAGAGTTGTTATATTAAATGAGTAGAATCCTGTTGGGAAGGAAGTGCCAAATGCATTGATTTGGACCCAGTATAATGACCAGAAAAGCTTCCCTTTCTAGGAAATGGACTTCTTTCATGTACAGGACCTCTTTAAATCTTGGAGCCAAATTCTGCTCCATTTTAGGTGCTACAAACACTTACTACAAAGCTTTGCATTAGCTATAAGATGTTGCTCTACAACTCCTGATACAAAGCCTATGCTTCCACTGCAAGAAGTGTTTGCCTAGCTCAGGTTGGCTTTTAAAATTTAACAAACTCAGATTAAAAGAGGAATGATGATAAGGCAACTTGGGTTTTAACTCAGGTTGCTAGCTCAGGTTCAGGCTCCCCTACAGGTTTGAGCGCTTCAAGTAAATCCACACTGTGGAGCACTTTTACATATGCTCTGGGGCTGGGGAGGGGATGGCACTTTACTTAGAGTGGCTCCAAATGCCATTCAATGTAAAGGACCACTGAGTCTCATGTATCAGCATCTCCACACTCAAAAATGGTGGTGGCGGCTCTTGAATCAATGAGCTTTAGATAAAGTGCCCCAACCAGCATTTTTAAATGTGGGGACACTGATACATGAGACGCAGGAGGCTGCTGGAGGGCAGAAATTGCCACACTCCAGGAGACTTAATTAACTGAGTCTGCTCTGACATGCCTCCGCACTTGTGTTTAGGTGCCCAAGTTGCCTTGACACCCAGGGAAGACTGCTTTCAAGTACACACCACTGTCTTGTTCCCATTAATACATGCCGCCAGGATGTCAGGATGTGAAACCACTCTGGGGGTACCCTTAAGGTGGCTCTTGAGATCCCTGTCTCTAGCATTTTTGAAAGTGACTGTGATGCTGTCCCAAGGTAGATTCACTGTCTCATTTCCATGTGATAAGAGCATGCACACCACCACTACAAACCAGCTAATGCAGGTAAGGTTTTGCCCACTTTTATCCTGTACCCTAAGATAGATTACACTAAAATCATAAGGCTCTTAAACAAGTAACATTTTTCCTGTGATTGGGCCCCTGAAAGTGTTCTACAACTGTGACATAACACACATGCATGGCTACAGAACACTTTAAAAATGGCTGATCAAGTGAAAAATTAACCCTCATCAAATGACATATCAAATGAACATGCTCAAAAGTAGAGCACCTTAGGGAACTTGTGTTCCCTCAAGGATTAATTATTCACATTTTGTGGGTCTGGACTGTACTACCCCCAGTAAGTACCAGTCCAGCTCCACCCCCAGGGCTATCAGAGGGAGGGGGAAGAAGAGGCAAAGGAGTAGCAGGCCGATGCCAGCTGGGGTTGACCTAGCTGCAGCTGGAGGCAGAGGGAAGGGGTAGAATGGAGCCCCCTCACCTTGTGGGCCTCCCCCAGCTACCCTGCATGAAGTATTGGGGGAGATGGGCTGGGCCCTTGAGGCAAGGAGGGCTTATTCCATCCCATCCCCCACTTTCAGCTCTGGCCAAGTCAAGCCAAACCAGCAGCTGCTGGTGCTGCTCCCTTTCCCACCCCCTCCATCCCCTGCTGACAGCCCTGGAGCTGGGGGGTGGAGGGTGGGGGGAGGAAGGCTGGGTAGTGGGGCAGTTCCTCAGCCTCCTCACAGGTTGCTGGGGGGGCCCTGCCTACAGGCAAGGGCCAATGCAGTCAGGCTCGAGGCTCCCCACCCCCACAACCCAAGAGACAAATGTTTGTTGAGTCAGGAGTAGGGGGCTCTAACTCATGGCACTTTGTGTAAAGTGCCATGAATTAGAGCGGGGCCCCTAAACCTATTTAGGCACCCTTGGATTCATCATCCATAAACACTGGGGAAATTTAGGTCCAGATCCAAATGATGAATTTCAGGTGTATCTCCATTTATTAGGTAAATCTCTGAGATTAACATTAAAAAAAATTACAGTTTGTTGTGGGTTTTTAGTCACTCTCCTCAGATGCTTGGTTAATAAGCCCTCTGCCAGTAAGGACAGTTTTTGATTACAGGAATCTGTGTAATTTAAATGGCTGAAATGTATTGCATCAAATAGGAATTAATATGGCTAGCCAGCATACTATACTATTACCTGATACTCTACTGAGGTAATGCAGTAGTTTGTAAGCACTTTTGAAGAAATACCATGTTCCAGGATGATAAGAATTAATAAAACTTTGTTGCCTCCGGTGGTGTTGCATCCTTTATGGCAAGCCTGAACTTGCACTGCATGCAGTTATGAGGCTGCACAGTGTTTTGAACTCGCAAAGTGGTTGTGAGTCATTGTGCCTGTAGCTGAAACCCTCCTGATATGAAAAGCACTTCTGTTCCCAGTACAATCATGGGGGGCCTGGGAGTAGAGCTCTATGAGAAAGCAATGGCCCCATGTCCTCCTCCAAACTTCCCTATTGCCTACACTCCTGGGATTCTTTTTAGCACTAGAGGTAGGATCTCAGGTCTTCCAGAGGCAGCACAGGTATAAAGCTGGGGACATATGGCTGTTGTCTAAGGCAGAGGCCAAATCCTGAGGCAGCCAGTTAAGTGGATAATGAAAATAAAAAAGAATCAGTTTTTTATTATAGGGAAAATTATAATTTAAAAAACAAAACAAAACCAAAAACCCCTATGGCCATTGCAGTTATTAAATTCTCTACATAGTGGATGGAAATTATGTAAAGAAGGAATATTTTAAAACACTGAGGGGTTTTGAATACACATTTTGTTTATTTTTAAAATCCTTCAGTATTTTTAAATATAATTAAAGCGCTAAGTTATACAAAGCTGTGCTTGTGTGAGGACTTAACCATCACTTAGCAAGGTATCTGTTGTTGTAAACACATACTTACCAATAAAGATTTTGCTGCTCCCATAAAACTATATTGGAAAAATAACTTGGAAGCTCAATGCATGGGAAGAGTGTTTTGAATGCTCATTATTTACTTTCAAACATTTTATAGCCCTGGTAGGAAGGAAAGGAATATGAGGGACCAGTTGGATTGTAGGAAGGGAAGAGTCAAGACAGTACTGGAAAATGCATGGCAGTTCCCCTCTGTAAGAAACAAGCAGAGAGTAAATGGTGTCTCCATTTGAGCAGCCAGAAAGTGCCATGCATTTGTATGTATCTTTGTATAATGGGGTACCTTTAATCCCCATTACAGGGACAAAGTGGAGCCCTTTAAGGAGAACAAGATAGATTAGAGGCCATGCCTCCTGGAGAATTATTACGGAAGGGCCCTAACAGCAAGGAGGCAGATAGGCTTTGAGCAGAGGATACAGGCAGTCCTTGACTTAAAACGTTTTGAGTTACAATGAACAGCACTTATGACATTTATAAATTGACACTCTGTTTTGACTTTCTGACGTTAATTTTCTACTTTACTACACTTGATCCGACGGCACACCACCCCAGTGAACAAGTTCTCTGCATCGCCCATCTCCCTGGAGAACAACTGTCCAAACTTCCTCGGACATTTTCTTTAAGAAAGCAGACAAGACTCCAGAAAAATCTGCAGTCAAGACTTCTGAGAGGACTCCAGCCAAGAGCCCTTCAAAAAGCCCAGCAAAGTCACCTCAAAGAAGTCCTTCCAAATAAAAATTGTTGCTATTTACAATATAAATACATTAATGTAGCTATATTACTCATCTATAAATGATTGAGTACAAAATTCTGGGTTATTTTTGTTGAAAAAAAGGGTACTGGGCCTTGGTTCAGGAACTAATCTCCCATTTATAACATTGTTCCTATGGTAAAATCGGTTCTGAGTTATGACGTTTCAATTTCAGATGTGGTTTTCAGGAACCAAGTGTATCTTAAGTCCAAGGACTGCCTGTAGTGCTCTTGCTGAGACAAGATTTGCATAAGGAGCTGATGGTGGGTAAGCCTGGTGTAAAATTGTCTAGGGCTGAACAAACTATAAGGAAGGCCAAGTTGGATCTGGGTTTATGCAAAAGTTCAAGAAATGTGAAAAGAAGGAGACAGGACTGTAGAAAGACAGGAGACCTACTAGGTGGGAGTAAGTCCAACAGAAATAGACAACAGGAAGAAGGGAAGCTAAGCAGAAAAGGCCAAATGCAGGTAGCGGCATACTAGGAGACCCAGTAAAACTGAAGACCAGAAGGGATTACACTCTACTGCCTAGACTCTCTTTACTTCAGATACCCACCCACTGGTAAGAGCAAGATGTGGCATGTGAGCTGCACAGAGACACCTATAGAGAAGGGTGCAAGGAATCTAGATTAAGTTGCACCTGGAGCTGGGATAAGGTATAAGCCACTATATGAATCAAAAGTGGCCTTTTTAACCTAAAATTACCATGCACGCTTTTCTAGAGAAATCCAAAGACATTTAAAAACTCAAAAGACAGGCTAGAAACCATGACTGATGCATTTTCTTTTTCAGTCTCATTTTTCTAGAAAGTCTGCTTCATGACTTTCGGTTTCTTGAGGTTGGCAATACTGGGCACTCAGATAACACCAGCCTGTCCTATGGACAAACAAGATAGTTTCTTGGGGCTACATTTCCTGAGATAATTAGTGGTTAAAGGCTTCTGGTTAGTCAGTGCAGTAGGTTATGAGAATATAAAGCAGAGGGAGAGTGACATGAACTTTGTGCAGGGCTACACAATAACAGCTGCAGCATATAGATCCCTTGCCAAGAGCTGGCCCCAAAGTGTTTAGTGGATGGGGTAGTCACTTCTTTAGCTGAGATGAATGAATTAATTACTAACAACTGGCAGAAAAATTTAACAGAGGGCCTTATAGGATAGGGAGGGCCTGGTTTACTTTTCCCCTCCCTATTTACAGGAGGGGAAATGCTGGCCTTGGAACTAAGACAGGAGCTAGCATTTCTCAGGCTGGATAGTTTCTGAGTCCTTACTGTTAAGCCCATAGCCATGGTGGTGAGGGGGAAGAGTTGGGCTTTGATTTTACCTTAGGAGGCTTGAGAACCAATGGTCCAGACAGAAGACACTAGTGGTGATGGAAATGCTTTTGACTTGGCCCGGTCACAGAGGGGTACTTTGAGCACTGACTGGGCCTTAGCCTGGATCAAGACCAGGATCTCAGTTTTCTGTGCACACATGGTGCATATCCAGGTGAGAGTTTGCCATATTGCTAATTAGTAGCGTGGCAGGTTTTTT
This sequence comes from Crocodylus porosus, assembly GCF_001723895.1. Taxonomy (NCBI): domain Eukaryota; kingdom Metazoa; phylum Chordata; order Crocodylia; family Crocodylidae; genus Crocodylus; species Crocodylus porosus. Next base: position 109,438,430 of record NW_017728886.1, on the reverse strand, counting down.
TAACAGGGAGGTCCTGGTGTCAACCAAAGGGAAGTACCGCACATGGCAGCTGCGTGCACTACCTGAACCTGGAGCCAGGCTAGTCAGAGCCACACTTTGGCTAGCAGCCAGGCTCTGCATTGCCACCACTAGAATGCCAGGAGGGCACCACTGCATGCCTGGATTGCCACCACTAGAGCACCAGGAGGTCCCCAGGACCCCAGGTAGGGCTCCTGGATCCAACCCAGGTGCTAGCTCCAGCCTCTCCTACCCCATCTGGGGCAACTTGCTGCACACCAAGGACACATGCAGAGGTGTCCCTTGGGCACAACTAACAGTGGCACAAATAAGTGCCATATTTCCCCATATTTCCGCTCATGGGGATGCACCCATGGGGGCTGACAGAAAACTGTCTACAGGTACTTGAATTTCCATGGTGGTTCCTCAGTGTAAATTGGTGGTTCACAGTTTTGTGGGGGGTATCACCCTCTAGTCAGCTTACAGCTGCTTTTCCGAACCTACCTGGAGTTACTGAATTGCTATGGGGCCTTTTACTTTCTCCCTATTGGGGGCTACAACCTGCACTTTGGGATTTGCTGGTGTTGATTAAAACTGCTGGGATTAATCTTAACTTATCCAGGGATCCCGGTTTTGTCTGTTTACAAATCACAAATTATCTGATTTTTAAAAACCTGCAAATTCTCAGCACCAGGCCAAGCCCTGACCCTGTCTAACTCCCTCCCTCAGTATAGGGGCCTCAATCCCCCTCCAGACTTACCTGTGGGGAGCTGCTCTCCAGGCTGCCTGGCAGCCATGTGCATGTTGGAATTCTGCCAGCCTGCAAAAGGAAACCCACTGTTTCCTGCATTTTTCTCCTTTAAAGGAGAAAATCCAGGTTTTTCTCCTTAAAATGAGAAAATCCAGGTTTTTCCATTCTTTTCCATGGTAAACAAAAAACCCCAGATTCCCGCTTATGATAGTGGAGGAAGACAGGCTGCTTACAGAGAAGCAAGATCAGCATGCTATGTCCCCTTCCATTTGCTCCTCAGATATTTTCCCTACCCTTCACCCAACATGTTCCTCTCTTTAAGCACCAAGATGCACAGCTATGAAGTAGGAGATAATTACAGAAGATGATGAAGGTGCTGTAGGATCAGTGGGCCATTTTTCCCAGCTTTACAACCAGTGTAAAAAATATCCCTAAGCAGTAGGGATGCTGCAGATTCTCTTCAACTGGCCCCAGTGTTTTGCATATTGGAGAATTATGGAGCATCACAAAGAGAAAGAAATTGAGTTGACCAAAGTAATTTAGCAGGTGACAGAACCTGGCATCACTCCTTTGCATTGGGTTATTGTAATGAGTGAAAAAACAAAAGGGCTTTTTCCTAGTTTTCAAAAGAAAAAAATGGAGAGAAAGGCTTTAAATTAAGCCTGCCCCCACTAAAGGAAATAGGATTCTTGCCACTGACCTCAATGAGAGCAAGAATGTAATAGTAAAGTCTGACTTTCTTTTCATACATGCACTGATATAGATAAGGAATAATCCCAATAAGATCAATAACACTTCACTGCTGTCATGTTGCTGTGAGAGGATACTAAAGCCTTCAGTGTGTACACATATTTTCCTTACACATCCAGACTGGGTGCCAGATAGCTGTGAGGTGTACAGTCCTCCACCGTAACCCTTTATACAAACAAATTGTATGCATTAACTGTTTGCTGCCAAATTCAGAAGTCATCTGAAATTTTGATCCAAAAATCATTGAAAATCATTGTCTTTAATTACCCAGCAACATATATAGTGCTTTGAAGAAACTCTTGCAGAAGATTAATCTGTCCTGATGAAGTTAGTATTTTTTATGGTTATCTTCATGTTAGTTCCACAATTCAGCAAGATGAGGGAGAGGTATTTGTGGTAGTATACAGGAAATTTTTGCATGTAGAGAATGTATGTTGATAAAACAGTATATAGTCCCCTAGCAGAAATGACATTAAGATCCACAGGATAAGGAATAATTGAAATTGCAACATTATTAATTTATTTAAATGGCGGTATTTTTCTATCACTACAAGATCTCACTGAGCTCTTGGAGTATAATTCAGAACAGGCATTTTGCCTATAGTTCACAGTACATTTGATATGTTCTCCCACACCATTAGAATAACAGAGGCAGGCTTGCTTAATCTGCTCCTGGTAAAACAGATGCTTGCCAGAATGTAAAAAACATTCACCAAATGGTTTTAACTGGAGACAAATCTAAATGAAAGAATGATTTCGTCTGGTGTTTATTCATCTCATGGTGCAAGTGGATTTGGTGGTGTTAAGGGGGACACAATTAAAGTCCATGTTGAAGATTCAAGATGGTAGGTACAATCTTCTGTACTAGCCATGCTGAAAGACTTTGGATGCAAAAATTGGTAGATGAAACACAAGCTTTCAAGGGAGCTAGCATGTGTTATGTGCAGTGGGATTAAGAATCATGGAAACTTAACAAAAGGCAGCGTGGAAGTGGGGAGCCTGGAACAGAACCCAATTCTATTCTGTACTACTGAGATGGGAAAACATACTTGTACAACATTGATATAAAATGACTCCTGTTAGGTTTAAAGTCAAACACCCGGTTATGGATTATTAGGGGGATCCAAGAAATCAGTTAATTTAGGGTGACATTCTGTCCTTTTATTGCTAGAAAATGGAAAAATTGTGTTGTTTACAAGTTGACCTTTTATTCCCTCCAAAAAAAAAGGAACCTTAAAAGCCTAATTTACACACAAGGGTTAATCTATCATTGGGTATCTATCACATTACATGTTCTCTATAATACCTGATTTCCATGTGGTTTTTTTGTTGATCCTCACAAAAACACTGAATATATTATCTGCAGAAAGGGGGAATAGAGTGAAGGCTGTTTATCCTGAACATTCACCTGAAAATGTAGGGTTGATTTCTTTGATCAAAACAATATGATAATTGCTTGAGACCATTATATAGTACAACTAACAAATTGCCCATCAAGGATGACGAGGGAAGGGGGGCCAGCGGGAACGGAGCCCTGTGTCCCCTTACCCCCCCTTTGGGTCCAACCCCAGTCCACTCCCCTGTCCCCCCTTCTGGTCTGCCTCCCACCCCCACTTCCTCCCTGGCTTTGGGTCCAACTCTGTGGCCCCCCCACCCAGTTTGGGTCCAACACTGTTCCACCCCCCACTTCAGGTCTGATCCCACCCCTGCTTTGGGTCTGACCGCACTTCCCTGCCTCCCCCCACTTTGGGTCCAATCCCCCTTCCCCCCCCACACTTTGGGTCCGACCTCACCTCCCCCATTCAGGTCCAACCCTGCCCCCCTCCGCTTTGAGTCCAACTCCTCTCTCCCCCTCCCCCCTGGTTTGGGTCTGATCCTGCTCCCCCCACACCCGGTTCGGGTCTGACCCCAGCCCCCCTCGCCCCCTGAAGTCTTTGGGCCTGACTTGGGGTACTTGGATGGGACATAATGACCCATGCTATATAGATCAAATAAGATGATCCATCGGTCCTTTCTGGACTTAATTTATATGAAACTATGAACATTCCACTCTTCAGAGAAAGCAAATATTGAGTTCCTAACAGTTTAGCTATGCATTGAAACTTGCAGCTGCATATTCAAACCAAAATTCAGTGCTAAGATTTCTATTTGATATCATTATTATTCAATGTTATTATATATGTTTTATTCTACATTTTATACTGAGGTGGGCACACTAGAACTCCTTGTATCTAAGAGCTGTCAGTTTTGACTAGCTGGACCTTTCCTGTGTGATATTGTATTTGATTCCTCATTTATTCTGCTTGTTTACACTCTATTTTTCATGTTTGTTATAGCTTTTATTAATGCGCTTTGATAACAGGGCACTGGCTCAAGACAGGGATTCGCACTGCTTTGTTTTTTTTCTTTTGTTCACTTTACAATGAAGATTAAAAAAAATAAGCTTCAACAGCCTGGATGGATGGGCTTGGATTCAAAATTTACATGCAAGTAACAAATGCTGTAATACAGATCAGCCAGATAGGAGGAAGGGAAATTTATAAGAAAGGGCTGTTCTGGCAATATTAATCTGACATACGTAGGCTGGATGATGAATCACACAAGGGTTGCAGTTACTACTGAGCTCTTTCAAAAATGGGACAATAATAGTGGAGAGGGGAAGAAAGGTTTAGGAAGAGGAGAGAGGTAGAAGCGCAGCTAGCCAGTGATTCAGGAAGTCAGGCTAGGTGAACTGATGGTCCTTTTTGGCCTTAATGTTGATGAAACCATAACTATGCTACTACATACTTCAGACAAATTTATTGAGTAAATTTACTCCATGTGCTCCAAAAATTGTAATGAACCTTGACAGTAAGCATGAAAACATTGTTACTGAATTGTAGTAGGCATAGAGCTATTTTAGGACAGTTAATTTACAGGCCATATGAGAGTGAAGAGATTTCTTAACAAAACATTAAATAATGGTACAATACCACATGAGAGAACCTAATGAAGAGCCCAGAGAGAACCTAATGAAGAGCCCAGTTTTGGAAGGGGTCTTGGGAAACAGTGAAAGCCCTTGGCTCTATAAGGAATAACAGCAGTGGAGAGTATTGCTAGCAGATGCTTAGAAATGAGCAGGATCCAGCCCTGTCTCATTCAGATGGTTCAATTTTATACAGATCAACTAAACCTAGAGTAATCTAATTGGACAAGATCTTGCATCTCCTGGGAAATGATAATGCTTAATGAGATTTTCCTGATATGCAGCCCCTATGCAACTTGGTTTCACATGAGGCTACCATTAAGGGTAAAATTCATCCCTGTGCAAAGATCTGTTCTCCATACCAGACAAGCCCAGTGTTACTCAGGGCACACTACTATGGGTCCAGGACTTTTAACAATGCTTCCATTATGGAAGCATATGGTTTGAGTAGAAGTGAGCCCGCATTTCTTCTTGCACTGTTTTTAGCATCTGAGAGAAAAAAATGGGATAAAAAAACAGTAAAATATTTTTCTCTTCACAATCCACCTGTGTAATTCCCAGCAAGAACAATAAAGCTGAACTGAGAGGAGAAAATACCCTAGTGTTTTGGAATACAGATCTTGCTGCTTCTCTCCTATATGAAGAGATTTTCTTATTTAGATGCGGTAAAGCTCTATAAATGGAGGAATGAGAACACAGTGTGGTATTTTATTCAGCACTTATGGTATGGAGAAAAGTTAAAATAAATCTCTATGCTTTCAGACTCTTAAGTGAAGGATGATGCATTAGACTCCCTGATTTTATTAGATTTGTCGGGAAATCGGAGCTCCTCTGCCATTTCTAGAGCAGAATTACAGGCTTCATTTAAAGAGAGATGCAAAGCACACACATCATCCTGAAAGAGATCAACATAAGCATTTTCTATAGCATGAGTAATGTTTACTGGAAGAAATCAAATTAGTCTGATGCAGGCCATCTGTTTTCTTTGCATGCAATCATGTAAGTGTTTTAGGACAAGCCATCCAATTTAATCAATTGTACTTCTTTTATGGAAAGGCAAGGCATTTTATAATAAAGCCTGTTTTGGATGACAAATGTAGGGATTAAAATAATAGCTTCCTCAGCAAGGCCAAAATATGGAGTATAGGGCATTAGCAAGAGTCACCAACTTTTTGAGAGCCAGATTGTAATGACTTTTTTTTTTTGGAACATGTGAACGTTCATCCCATTAGTTTTCAGACTGATAGGAGAGGTAAAATTGGTATGCTATAGACTATTTTTTGTGTCCTAGATTGCTTCCTACATTTAATAAAGAGGGTGTACAGTAGCTCTATTTTGTAGCGCAGCTATTATGATAAGAGTAGGTTTGGGATGGATGTTGTCCAATGACCAGAAGTTTTATTTTTGGAAAAGACTGTAGTAAGAAAGGCTTAGCTTGTCTGAAAACACTCAGTAAAATGACATTACAGGAACTTAGATATACGGTAAGTCCAATGAAGCATGTGATTTATTTCATACTTTACGGGAAGAGTACTCATGGATATGTGCGGCAAACTGTTCATTTCAGCACATGTTTAATTGAGTGTGCCATCTTATTTTTGTATTATTGCTAACGGTGCCTCTGAATCATATTTTGCTCTTGGGTGCACATTTGTGGTTTTCCTTGAATTCAAAGGAAGCTGCATGAGTGCAATATGAAATGTTGTACTTTGTAGAAGCAAATTGCATTAAAATAAATGACAGTAGCAATCATGTATGGGATACAAATGGAAATTTCATGAGAAGACTGACTGCTCTTTTAAGTAAGGTCAACATATATGACATTTTATCAAATACTTCAGTAGTTTGCCTAAGATTATTGTCTCACCCAGCCATGTAAAATACCATGGGCTAACATTTATCCACAAGGATAAATGGAAAGCCAAGCAGAGCACAGGTTTGTGTCCTGTTTCTGGCTTCTTGGAAAAGACCTAGTACTTTACACCGGTTTGTCTTGCAGAAAGAACCTCAGGTGAAGTAATAAGACCACCCTAGCAGTTCTTTGTATGCTCAACTTCTGCCACTAGGGCATGGAGCAAAGATCCCTATGCTTCACTAATCCTCAGCTTTCAAAACAGCCCTTGTGGCTGATATCTGGCATAATTAAGAGCATCTTGAATGCTATATTAATCTGCTCCAGGGGACTTCCCCAATGCTCAGGTATTAGCAGATCAGGGAGTATTTATAGCGTCAAACTGCAGTGAACACCCCTTGACTGCACCATGTCATCAGGTCAAGAAATCAGTAGGAACAGATCAGGCTAACCATCACTAGTATTCATGTCTTTGCTAGCTCCAGTAAAGAAATACCTCATCAACATCCAGAACAAGGCACATGACTGACAAAATCACAACAGGATTTAGAGATCAAAATGGGTCAGGCATGGTCTTCAATTTTTCTCATAAAAAGAAAAGTCAAAATGAAATGTAATTGTTGAATTTTTTTAGCAGATATTTTTCTGTGTTATGTGTTGGGGTACAGCCGTGACTGCCTCCCCGCGTCGGGGCCGCTTACTGGTCACCAAATGTTGGCTCACCTTGGGTTGGGCGTTTTACATGCGCGTGCCTCGCCTGCCACGACTTTGATGATATTAGAGTTGGTTCAGATGGTCCGGTGCGTGCCATCCAAATATGAGACTCCTCAGCATCCCACGGGTCCCACGTTGATGAGGGCTACACCACCCCTACACCCTC
>NW_017728886.1:109415913-109431135 GCF_001723895.1 Crocodylus porosus | reverse complement strand
CTCAGCCACGTGTCCATAGACCACACAGATTGTCCATGAAAGAAATGTACAGATCAACACAAATGCTATAGCTAGGGCTCTCCCTGGGTTGGGGCCACCGCTTCTGCCTTCAGCAGACGGTCTCCGATATCCCCCGCGTATGCTCTCACAGAGAAACTCCATTCCTGCTCTCGCAGAGCTCTTCTTGGGGGCTTGTTTGATTCTTCCCTTTATAACTAAGTCTCACTGTGGCCGTTCCTCCCCTATTATAAGAACTACGGTGCCCACAGTCAATGAGTGCCCTGCTATTAGGGCTTATGCGGTACTCGGCTCTGCCAGGTCCCAGCAGCTCCCAGCCGGTAACAAAACAGTCCCATGTCCCACAAGGGCCAGCTGACTGGGCTCAAGAGCCCCATTGGGGCTCACCCCTTCTCCAAAGGCTCCTACCACAGTTGAGAGCTGCTCACATCCACTGCAACGTGCTCCAGCCAGCTCCAGCCCCTCCGCTGCCTGCTTCCGGTTCTGCACCGCCACTTCTCGCTGGCCCCGGCCTCTCTTTTATGCCCGTCCCAGGAGCACCGGCTCCGCCCTTCCCCACACACCTGTGAAAGGTGAATTCCCGCCCAGCGTCTTGGGTCTGCGGGCGCGGGACTAGCGGGCTACCGCTCGGGCGTGGGGCCCCGGAGCCTGCTGGCTCCTTCTCTCCCTCACATATCCCACCCCTCAAGATGCTGCTAGGCACTTCTCTTTCTTGCCTTAATCCATCCTCCTCGGCTCCCTTGCTGTCTCCGTCTTTCTGTCCTTCTGGGCTTGGGTTGGGGTTCCCTTCACTGCACCTCAACAGAAAGTCTGCCACGGTGTTTGACTTCCCCAGCCTGTATGCAACGTGGAATCGGAAAGGTTGGAGAGCCAGGGCCCACCTCGTTATGCGGGCATTATCAGTCTTGGCCGTATTCAGCCATCTCAGAGGGGCATGGTCGGTTATTAGCTTAAATTCATGCCCTAAGCGGTAATACCTAAAGTAGTCTACCCCCCACTGGATGGCTAAACACTCCTGCTCTATTGTGGAGTACCTTCTTTCATGTTCGTTTAGCTTCCTGCTGGCGTAAGCTATAGGCCACTCCACTCCATCCACCTCCTGGGATAGTACCACTCCAAACACGAAGGCTGAGGCATCTGTCTGTAAAGTGAAAGGCAGAACAAAGTTGGGAGTATGGAGAATTACCTCTTGGCACAAAGCCTGTTTGAGGTCTTCGAAGGCCTTCTGCCAGTCTACGTTCCACTCTATGCTGTATGTTTTCTGGCCCTTAGTCGTCTCGACCAGCGGGTGTGCTATTACCATGAATCTAGGTATAAACCTCCTGTAATAGCTGGTGAGTCCCAGAAATGCCCACATTTGTTTCTTAGTTACTGGCGCTCTATAGTCCCTAATAGCCTTTACTTTGTCCGCCAGGGGTCTCATGCGTCCCTGCCCCACTAGGAAGCCTAAATACTTAGTCTCCCTCTTGCCCAGGGCACATTTCTTTGGGTTCGCCTTGAGTCCTGCCTGCCTCAATTCGAGCACTACGGCCCTTAATGCTCTTAGGTGTTGTTCCCACATCTCCGTGTAAATTACAATGTCATCTATGTAAGCTGAGGCATACCCTTGATGGGGTGCGAGGATCCAGTCGATCAGCCTTTGAAAAGTGGCTGCTGCCCCATTAAGCCCAAATGGCATTCTTTTAAACTCAAAAAGGCCCCACGGTGTGCCAAAGGCTGTCTTCGGCTGATCTTTCTTCCTCAACAGGGTTTGCCAATAGCCCTTAGACAAATCGAGCATCGATATAAACTTCGCCTGTCCTATGCGTTCCACTAGCTCACTGCCTTGAGGCATGGGAAATGCGTTGAATTGCATCACGGCATTTAATTTCCGAAAGTCCATGCACAGCCTCAAACTCCCATCCAGCTTTGTCACGGCTACTAAGGGACTGTGCCATGGGCTACGAGATGGTGTTATAATCCCTTGTTTCAGCATTTTTTCTAACTCTTCCTTGATAGGTTGGTACCGATGGTATGGGATCCTTCGCCATTTCTCATGGGCTATCTGCCCCTCCTTGGTTATAATTTTGTGCTCTACCCTGATTGCCTTCCCCGGGCTATCCATAAAGACGTCCTTAAGCTCTTTCACCAGATTCCATAATTGCTGTACTTGCCTTGTCCTCAGCTGCCTCCCCACTGGGACTTGATCTCCATCCTTGGGACCTCCTGACATCTCCAGTTTGTACCCTAAATTCGTCCGACTCAGGTTCGGGAGAGATCAGCAGGCCCTCGGGCTCGTGCCACTCTTTAAGGAGGTTGATATGATAAATCTGTTTCTCCCTTTTTGCCCCCGGGCCCAATATCTCATAATCTACGGGGCCTACTCTCCTCAGTACAGTAAACGGGCCCTGCCAACAAGTTAACAACTTGCTGGTGGAACTTGGTAGTAGCACTAGCACCTTTTGCCCTACCTTTAATTCCCGTTCTTTTGTATGAGCATCATGTCTTTCTTTTTGTTTACTTTGGGGTTGTTCCAAATTGTCTTGGGCCACCTCCCTGACTGCCCAGAGACGCTCCTGCAAATCCTTCACGTACTCAGAGGTTCCCCTGCCCAGGTTCGGATCTGCCTCCCACCCTTCCCTCACGACATCTAACAAGCTGCGGGGCTGATGCCGGAATGTTAATTTGAAGGGTGACTAGCCCAGCGATGCCTGTGGGGCATCCCTGATTGCGAACAGTAAGGGGGGAACCATTAGGTTCCATTTCTTAGGTTCTACTTGAGTGCACTGGCGTAGCATCCCCTTTAATGTGCCATTGAAATGCTCTACCAAACCATTTGTTTGGGGGTGGTACACTGCCGTCTTCAGATGGCGGATCTGTAGCACTTTGCACATAGCCCCCAACACCAAGGACATAAAATTAGACCCCTGGTCTGTAATAATTTCCCTGGGGATTCCAAATTTTGCTACCCATTTCATTAACTCCTCCGCCACCTTGGGTCCTGTGACCGCTCCCAGTGGGATAGCCTCCGGGAAGCGGGTCGCGTAGTCTATGAGTACCAACACAAACTGGTGTCCCACTACGCTCCGGGGCAGTGGGCCTACTACGTCTAAAGCCACCCTGGCAAATGGCTCTCTCACCACTGACATTGGCTGCAAGGGCACCTTAGGGGGCTTATAAGTGCTCACTTTCTGGCACAATTCACAGATTTTACAGAATTATTTGACTTCTTCATACATATGAGGCCAGAAGCACCACCTAGCCAAGCCGGCCTCCGTCTTGTGTTTGCCTAGGTGCCCCCTAAGGGGATTCCTATGCGCTAGGCATAGAAGAGGCTCTCTGTAGGGTCGAGGTATAGCTAGTTGGGCGAGCTCCTCTCCCTCGGCCCTGCTCCATTTGATCCGGTATAGCAACCCATTTCTTATCTCCACCCTGGGTACCTGCTTATCTTGTTCGGGGAAGGTTACCTGCTGGTCGGCTCTCACTGGGCCAGCCTCTCGGAATGGCCGTAGCACCTCATCGCTCTCTTGGGCCTCACGGAATTGACTGATGTTAGCCAAGGCCTCTATATCCAGGTCATCTGGCGTCTCTAGGTCGGTCCCGACTAGCCCCTCTTGCAGGCTCTCATGGCTATGGAGCGATGCTAGCACTTCAAATATTTCGGGCCAATCCCGACCCAAAATCATGGGGTACAAGATTCCTTCATCCAGTCCCACCAGGATTCTTCTACAGATCCCCTTCACTCAGACGTCTAGCAAACGCCTTTCAAAATAAGACTTTTGTTTGTGGAGGCATACCATTTGCACCCTGGCACACCACGGTGCTTGCCTCCAGTCAATCAACGAGGGGCACACTAGCGATTGCATGCACCCCATATCCACAACTGCCGTGACAGGACTGCCTTCGACCCACACCAGCACTTCAGGTAAGGGCTGGACCTTAGCAGTCAAGCAGTTGCCCACCCCACACTCCATCGACTCCGCCTCCTGGGTCTCCCCCAACCTTGCACAGCTGTCGGGGAAGGTTAGGTCCTTTGTGGGCCTTGACCGAAAATGCTGAGAACAGTTCCGGGCTATATGTCCTTTTCATCCACAGAGGAAGCATATCAGTCCTGGATGACTCCCCCTCCTGCTCCCTTTGCTCTCCTTGTCCCTCTTCATATTTATATCTTGCCCCTTCATACCTCGGTCTCACTGCAGGTCCCCCGGGCCATGTCGAAATGCTCGGCCAACTGCAGAGCCTCCCGGGATGATGTCAGGCAGTGGCACCTCACCCACTTCTGGGTGTCCTCATCCAGATCTGCTACAAATTGCTCCAACAGTATCTGGTCACATATTTCCTCTTTAGAGGCAGCCTCAGGTCTGAGCTATTTATTCATCAGATCCGTCAGGCTCTGCCACAATACTCAAGGGGCCTTTGCCTCTCTTGATTTCTTCCCTCGGAATGACTGGCGATGCCTTTCTGGCTTTATATCCAGTCTCCGCAAGATTTCCACCTTGACCTTGTCATAGTCTTGGGCATCAATTCAGGTCATAGCCCTATATGCCACCTGGGCCTGACCGATTAACAGGACCCCCAGATGCCCAGCCCATTTTGCTTTCTCAATTCCTGCAGCTATGGCCGTTCTCTCAAACGTTTCCAAGAAGGCCTCAGGGTTGTCCTCCTTGGACATCTTAGGCATTCTGAAGTCCCACGGGCCCCTCTGTGCCCATATCTGTTGTTGGATCAAATGCTCCTGTATGCCCGTCTGTCTCATGGCCTGTTGCTGTTGTTGCTGCAGCACTTGGGCCATTAAGTTCATGGCCTGTTGCAGGGATTCTGTCCCCGTTAATCCAGGCTGTTGCTCCATCTAGACCCCTTAGTCCTGCCAGAGAAGCCGCTGCCACCTTCCCAGCCAATGCACCACTGTCGGGGTACGGCCACGACCGCCTCTCCACGTCGGAGCCGCTTACCGGTTGCCAAGTGTTGGCTCACCTTGGGTTGGGCATTTTACACGCGCTTGCCTCGCCTGCCATGACTTTGACAATATTAGAGTTGGTTCAGATGGTCCGGTGCGTGTCGTCCAAATATGAGATTCCTTGGTGTCCCATGGGTCCTGTGTTGATAAGGGCTCCACCACCCCTACACCCTCACCTGTTCCACTGGGAGGTGGCCGCCTATCTGGCTCAGCCACGTGTCCATAGACCACACAGATTGTCCATGAAAGAAATGTACAGATCAACACAAATGCTATAGCTAGGGCTCTCCCTGGGTTGGGGCTGCCGCTTCTGCCTTCAGCAGACGGTCTCCGATATCCCCCGCATACGCTCTCACAGAGAAACCCCACTCCCGCTCTCACAGAGCTCTTCTTGAGGGCTTGTTCGATTCTTCCCTTTATAACTAAGGCTCACTGTGGCCGTTCCTCCCCTATTATAGGAACTACGGTGCCCACAGTCAATGAGTGCCCTGCTATTAGGGCTTATGCGGTACTCGGCTCCCGCCGGGTCCCAGCAGCTCCCAGCTGGTAACAAAACAGTCCCATGTCCCACAAGGGCCAGCTGACTGGGCTCAAGAGCCCTGTTGGGGCTCACCCCTTCTCCAAAGGCTCCAACCGCGGTTGAGAGCTGCTCGCATCGGCTGCAAAGTGCTCTGGCTGGCTCCAGCCCTTCCACTGCCTGCTTCCGGTTCTGCACCGCCACTTCTTGCTGGCCCCGGCCTCTCTTTTATGCCAGTCCCGGGAGCACCGGCTCCGCCCTTCCCCACACACCTGTGAAAGGTGAATTCCCGCCCAGTGTCTTGGGCCTGCGGGCATGGGACTAGCGGGCTACCACTCAGGTGTGGGGCCCCGGAGCCTGCTGGCTCCTTCTCTCCCTCACATTATGGAAAAATGCATAATGCATATTTCACTTCAGTCCTTTCAAAAAAAGTTTGTATTTTGGCTGAGGGGAAATGCAGTTTTTTTTTTCTTTTCACTGTCTCACTCCATTTTTTCATTGAAAAAATTAAGAAATGAGGCTGAAAGGGATCATTCACCCCACTTTATTTCCCTAATGGAATAGGAAAGTATCTTTGCCAAAAAGAGAAAGAATTAAAAGATGAGTGTGTGAGGATTACAAAAGTGCCTCTCTTCAATTTTTGCTTTCTTTTTCCTCATTTTTCTAGGGGAGATGGTGGTCATTTCTCTACAATACTAAAACAACCACAAATAACTGCAAAAAATTACTTTTGTTCTTGTTTTTCAGTAGGTGTTCTCAAAAAAAAATTGAACACATTCCCAAAACAGATTTTTCATGTCTTTCTTCAGACTACTGCCATAAAAAAAACATTTTGGGCCAAATGAAACAGTTCATACAACCAAAACAAAACAATTTATTTCCATGGGTTTTTTTAAAATGGATTAATTGAATTCAAATACATTTAGAATTTCAAATAAATAAAAACATCTTGTTTAGCAAAGACACTGGTGAATCATTTTGACTTCTCTGAAAATGTTCATTTTGGGGGCCCAAAAGTATTTGAAAAAAATGGCAGGAATTTGCAAATAGTTTCCATACATAGGAGACTGTTTCAATAGATGAGAATTGTTTTTTTCAGTGAATAAATTGCTCATCTGAAAAAAGTATGTATGCCCAGCTCTGATTTTAATGGAAAATTATAACCAGATCTGAGAATAGAAAATCTTAAAGACTATACCTTTAGAAAAGTTTGTATTTCATATTACTCAGGGCCTACAGTTTATTTCCTTATGGAATGTAAGGTAGCAAGTCATAAATTATATGATTATTCTGGTTACATTTTGCTAAAGTACCTGCATTAACTTAATCAATAATAAAATATTTTGTCCCATGAGCAATTAAAAATGAGCTCAGTGGATAAGAGGAATCTCAGATTCTCTTTCCCCACACTGCCCACTCACCCACTTCTCGTTCCCTGCAGCTGCCCATCTGTCTTTAGCTCTCAGTTCAGGGCAGTGGACAATAGCTAGCCCACATGGGGGAGATAGAGAAGTGGTGCCTCCTGAGATACTGGATGGCCACAAATTTACTAGTATTGGAGTCTTGGAGCAGACTGAAGTTACTAAGTAACACCAGCTGACTAACGCCAACTGGAGACAGTCCTCATCTGAAGGGGATTATTTCTGAGATGCTCAGAGGGTACCTAGCTAGTTTTTTCCTGCCTTAATGTATGGACACTCCAGTCTCAAGAGTGTGTAACATGTTCAAAAGATAATTGAATGAGTTTCTCTAGGTAAGGTAATTACACCCTCATAAAATAAGACCCAGGGCCTAGTAAGAAACTATACCCTGTGATTAGTTGATTGCATAACTGACCATAATGAGTTTTTGCACCAAACAGAATCATAGAATTAAAATTTAATCTAAAACTTCTTTGCTGACTTTTAAAGCCATTGCTTTGTGTTTCTCCCTCTGTAGCAAGGGAGACTAATTGTCCTCTCTCTTCTTTGTGGAACCTTTCAGATATTTGACACCGCAACGGATGGGTCTTTGGGTGCTACCCCAGGTGGTGGTGGGAAAAGCTCCTGCTTCCTAGCACATGGGGTAGGAAATAGATGATTTGAACTAGCACTTAAGCCTAGTTCCCTCCATGCTTTGACAGCTCATCAAGATATTTGCTTGCTCTACACACTCCCACTCTGAGTAGGCTGAGTCCCTGCAGAGCCTCCTTCCTGCTGCCCAGGAAGTCTGATTCTGATCCTTAAACCATCTGCCATCTTTTATTGTCCATCTTTCTCTGAACAGCTTCAAGTTGGCTCTATTGAAGACATAATGCTATGACTAGTGGTTCACTGGTCTGATTAGACAGGAGAGAGACAGTTCCTTTGTCCTCATTTACTACATTCAGCTTTTGGTTCCTGATTTTTTACTTTCTCAAGACACACCCTTTCTCATGGGGGTTCACTTAGCCTTCTCTTCTGGGTAAGATATTTTTACCCACTAAACAAACAGGCATAGGAACCTTTTCTGGGCCCACAGGCTGCCTTGGTGTTGGTGTGCACAACACCATATACTAGCTCAAGCTCCTCAACTTCACAGCAAGAAATCCTGAGGAAGGTGCTATCAGGAATTTGTTGAGGCTTCACAGCATGGAAGGAGAAGGTGCTCTGTAGGAGAAGAAGGCTGAAATTTCCCCTGCTTCCAGGATCACTGACTCTGATTCCCAGAGTGTATTGGGAAATAAATAGATAGGGAGCTGTACTGCCTGGAATACCTGTGCATCAAAACAGAGAGCTCTGTGCCATGGCTTTTTATCATTCAGTTAATAGCCTTATATTTGCTAGAAAATACAGAGGTATCTAACTACCAGTTCTGAGAGACCATCAGCTATAGACTTCATCTGATTCCAAAAAAGAAATCTTGATCAAGCTGATAGAAAGCATGTCTATCTTTCCCGTTGCTTAAATGTTTTTAACTATGCTGTTCTCTGAAATCTCTGTTTCTCACCTTTCCATAACTAGTTTTCTACTGGAGGGACAGGGATTTAGTGAATGAAAAAAAAAAGTCAGTTTGCTGGGAAACAAATGCAAATTAACTTGGACTTAATTAGTCAGGGCTTCGTCCTCTAATTCCTGACAAGTAGGTTATAGGACTTGTCAGAAGGTCTGTCAAGTATAAGTGAGTCAGCTTGGAAAACTGTGGAAGGTTACAGGTACCTGAACGGATCCATTCTGTTGGAAAACAGATGTCTTGCCCCATTAGGAGGCCTCAGATGCAGAAGAGAGAGCTAATGTGGCAATAACAGAAGCTGTGTCAGAGAAGGAAATGCGGTTTAGGTGTTGGCATCGATACAGAAACCATTGTCATGTGAATGTAATACGTGTAACAGCAGGAGCAACCTGGGGCAGTCTGTACAGCTGTGCTGACTGTTAATCTGGACTAAAATCCCAGAAACCCCCAGGGGCTATGGGGCAGGAGAAAAGGAAGAGGCAGCTTGAGGTGGGAGTAAGGGAAAGGGAGCAGCATACACATGGGACCTGGTCAGTCCTACACAGAGAAGCACACAGTCAAGCTAGAAATCTCACTGGCCCAGTCAGCCAGGACCCTAGACTAAGGATCTAGGTTCAAATGTGGGGGTAGCTGCAAGCTGGTGTTTGAGCACTCTAGGGACTAAAGTCTTGTTTGGGGACACCTCCCTAGGTGCATGGGGGGAATTAAGGTGCTGCATGTATGTTACCATGGTGTTGATGTTTCTTTACCTTTTCCTGTTCCCTTCCTTTGGTCTGTTGGCTTGTGACCTGAACTCCTATGATTTTCTGTATAAAAGTGGGAACTCACCCTTGCTTCTTGTGTCGGTATCTGGGGCTGCAGGTTTAGCTAACTATAATAAAAGCTGTGCGTGATCTCCTACGAGAGCAGACAGGCCACTCCAAGCATAAATCTCCCCCATTCTGTAATTCTCTGCTTCTTCCACTAGAAGTTGTCGAGGATGCCACATGACTTCGGGATCTCCAGCATGGAACTCCAGCTAGCTACAAATATAAAAGACAATAAAAAGTCCCTTTTTAGATATGTGGGGAGCTGGAGGAAAAGCAAGGGAAACACTGGACCCCTGCTAAACCAGATGGGGCAACTGACAACCAACACCCAGAAAAAAGCAGACTTGCTAAATGGGTACTTGGCATCAGTTTTTCACCAGTCCCATGGAACGGTCTTGCCCACTATGGGTCAGGGAGGCTCAGATGAGGGAGATTCCTTGCCCTCCATTGAAGCTGACCTTGTGAAGGAACACCTTGACAGGCTGGATACCTTCAAGTCAGCCTGCCCTGATGGGTTACACCCAAGGGTACTCAGGGAGCTGGCAAGCATCATAGCTCAGCCCCTGGCATGGATCTTTGAGAGCTCTTGGCACTCTGGTGAAGTGCCTGATGATTGGAAGAGGGCCAATGTGGTGCCTATCTTCAAGAAAGGTAGGAAAGTAGATCCGGCAAACTACAGGCCCATCAGCCTGACCTTTATCCTGGGGAATGTCTTGGAAAAGATTATCAAAGAGGCTATCCTTAACAGATTAGCTGAAGGCAATATCCTGAGAGATACCCAGCATGGGTTTGTTGCGGGTAGGTCTTGCTTGACCAATCTGATTTACTTTTATGACCAGGTGACTTGTCACCTGGACAAGGGGGAAGAGATCGATGTTGTATATCTTACCTTAAAAAAGCCTTCAATCTGGTATCCCATGATCACCTCTTGGCTAAACTGGCTAACTGCAGCCTCAACCTCACCACGATCCACTGGCTAGGGAATTGGCTCCGTGGTAGGACCCAGGGGGTGGTGGTAGACAGGAGCCAATCGTCTTGGTGCGCTGTGACCAGGGGCGTCCCTCAAGGCTCTGTCCTAGGGCCTATACTGTTTAACATCTTCATCAATGATGTGGACATTGATATCAGAAGCGGACTGGACAAGTTTGCCAATGACACCAAACTCTGGGGTAAAGCATCCACACCTGAGGACAAGGGAGTGATCTAGGTGGATCTTGACAGGCTCATGGAATGGACAGATGAGAACCTAATGGTGTTCAACACTGAAAAATGCAAGGTTCCCCACCTCAGGAGGAAAAATCTGCAACATGCTTATAGGCTCAGTAGTGCTACGCTGGTTAGCACTGCAGATGAAAGGGACTTGGGGGTCATGGTTGACCACAAAATGGACCTTCAGTGTGATGCTGCAGCTAGTAAAGCGACCAAAACACTGGCTTGCATCCATAGATGCTTCTCAAGCAAATCCCGGGATGTCATTCTCCCCTTGTACTCAGCCTTGGTGAGGCCACAGCTGGAGTACTGCGTCCAGTTTTGGGCTCCACAATTCAAAAAGGGTGTGGAGAAACTTGAGAGGGTGCAGAGGAGAGCCACATGCATGATCAGAGATCAGGAAAACAGACCTTATGATGAGAGGCTGAGAGATGGGGTGCTTCAGCCTGGAAAAGTGCAGGTTTAGAGGTGACCTGGTGGCCACCTATAAGTTTCTCAGGGGTGCTCACCAGGATCTGGGGGAATGTCTGTTCACCAGAGTGCCTCAAGGGATGACAAGATCGAATGGTCACAAATTTGCACTGAAATTCTTCCACCTGCAGCCAGGAGCCCACCCCACCTGGGAATCCTGGTGCTATTCCTCCTTCATACCCCATAACAGAACAAGAAAAGAAGAAGTCCATGAAATAACTGTCTTCACCTAATAATTATTTTTTGTGAGAGAATGGCTCTTGGAAACTAGTAACTATTGTCTGTTTGAAGACTGAAACAGGTGTAACAGCCAGCATCTGCCCCCTGGGCACAAACAAGAGCCAGGCCAGCTGTAATAGGTGAGCCAGCAGTGGTAGCAGCTGCTATTCATGTGTCCCAGTAGATTACCCCTCACTATTCTATGGCTCCACAGGTTAGGATTATTTGTTCTAGGTTAGGTGTAAATAGTATAATTGAAACAAGTTATGCAAATAATATACACAGGTTCTACTGATTTCTCCTTCAGTAAAAAAGGCTGACTTGCAAGGTTGCAAACATCTGTCATCATTCAGCAGTGGAACAACAATACTGAGATATGCTGGACTGTAAACCCTTCATTCTCTTATACTAAATATTGTAGTAAATGATACAGCGCCTTTGTAAAATATAGTAAAAAGAATAAATGATATAGTATCTTTGCAATTATCAGGGGACAGTCAAACACTATAATAAATAACAGTATAGTTTCTAAAAAATGCAGTAGTCCTTTGGTGGACAGTTTATATGTTTTTAATGTGGTAATATATTTCCTCACTCCCCATTTATTTCCCCAATTCATAATTTTGTATATTTCTTTTAAAAATAGTCCTCTGTGCAATAGATATGTGCTGTAGGCTTTGACTCATAAGCACTGCTTTTAAGTAAGGGTCAGTACTGGTGACTGAAAGCAATAAAGATGTTGATACCTATAGATATAAATGAAAGTTGGATTTAAGTATCCCAAATATTCCTAGGAGTATCAATATTTATACTACTTTGGCTCCTTGCATAGAAAACAAAAAATGTCCTCAAATTCAACTCTCATTGAAGCAGTTTGAACATTACTACAAGGAATTTAAAAAGCTAGTAAATGATTAAATGCATAATTAAAGGTTCTGCATTTAATTCTGTCACTTCAGTGATTTATGGTTTCCATTATTTTGTCTACGTAATATACATTTTTAGTATTTCTTTCTTTCATTGTTAATGTCTATAATCTTACAGAAAGGAAATTTATCACAAGGAGAAGTGTTCTATCCCCAGATGCAGCTGAGGGGAGAATTAAATCAAAACAACAGTAGGTATCGTACACTCCCTGTTCAGGTCAAAGGGAGAGTCATGAAGTGTTTGCAATATTGAGCCACAAATGTTTCACTTACAGGAGTTATGAAGAAAAAGTAATATCTCATCTTCAGTGCAGTTATATTTTCTGTGGTCAAAACTGGAGCCTTTTGAATTCACCTGAAATGACTAGAGCCAATAAAGGATTTAGGTGTCTTCTGTTTAGTCTGGTGGACTCTCAAACTCGTTGGGCCTGCTATAGTTAGGCACCTCATAAAAGCATGCAAACTGACAGAATAGACAGATGAACAAATGACAGCAGGTTAAAAAAGGCAGTAGAGGAGCTTGCCTTGCAGGAGTCTTAGGGCTCCTTCTGCCTTTGGTGAGAGTTGTAAACATCTGGCTACAGGGGAGGCTGGAGCAAGAGAATCACTCTATCCTTTTTCTTGAAGGCATGTTAGTATGCAGCTGAAGATGAAGGTTCATAGAACTGTTGTACAAACAGTGGTTTGTTTTTTGGAGGCGCACAGAGATTATAGACACACAGACATCAGTCAGCACTTAAGGGTCTATTTGCTTGCAAGCAAAGGTCAGAGCAGAGTTAGATGCTCAAATTAACTCTGACCCTTGATTGTTTGCAAACGGCATTTATCTTCTTAAATCTCCTGGGCGTGTGCGCAGACACAGAAGTTCTTGCAGCTTACTTCCGTTTCATACAAACATACATGTAACTACATTATCACATACATCGCATGTATAGTATAATTAGTCATTTGAGTATGGAGGGTGGAGAGGTAAATATGCAACAGCTAATTAAGCATGCTCAATGCCACAAGGGTTCATCAACAGTTCATTTCCCAAGGCTATGCAGTTAAATTTTAGTTTCTGTAATCAGCATGAGAAAGACTAAGGAGGGAGAGGGAGAAACCTTGGGCAGCATTCTTTTCTTATTAAGAGCAAGATGCAAGCTGTGTAATTCTAAAAATATTCCCCCCTCAAGATGCTTTCTGCTTTCCATTCTTGACTAGTACTCTTAACATCCGCCTTACTACTCACCAACCACTTTGGGGCCAAAGGAAAAGCTCTCTAAGGCCACCGTCCTCTGACCTCTTGGAGTCCCCCGCAGGCCCAGCAGTTGGTAAGATTGAAAGTACCTGTAATTCTTTCCATCATGTTAACATATAAATTTGCTTCTGGGGGAGCAACTGGGGGGAACGGGGATATAGGGTGGCAGCTAGGGCTGCTCAATCCTGCCTTCTTTACTACATAGATAACAACAAGGCATATTAAGACTCTCGTCATATTCTTTCTCTCTTGAGATTGAATACAGCCTAAACTTTTTTTTTGTTACTTTCTCATCTGATTTTCTGGACTCTGACTAAGCCGCCTCAGGCACACTTGGAGATCACCAGTAGGTTCACAGCTTCACCTGCTGGCTTTTTGTTCCGAGGACGGCTCAGCCTCTGGAGTGAGCTCATCCTGGGAGCTGGTGTCCTTTGACGCTCGTGGATGTCGTTTCACACGGGTATGGTGTATCCAACGGTCATGGCCGGCAATTTTTACAGCGGTGTGGGTTGTTAAAAGTACCTGGAAAGGGCCACTCCAGCGCTCAGTCAAAGGTTCCTTTTTCCACCATTGTACCAAGACCCAGTCTTCGGGGTAGAATTCATGTACTGGAATGTCTAAAGGCAGACGTTGAAAGGAGGCTGCATACCTGTGAAGGGAAGACAAAACAGACTGTAAAGCAATAACATACATGTGAAGCTCGCTATTACCTAATTCAAAAGTTACATTTTCTTGCATTCCAGGAGGTAAGACCTGAGGAGGCATGCCAAACATAATTTCATATGGGGTTAATTTGATGCCTCGTCGGGGGGTGTTTTGAATGCAAGTAAGAGCTAGTGGCAATGCTTGAGGCCACTTAAGGTGTGCTTCAATACAGATCTTGGTGAGTAGAGTTTTTAAGGTCCTATTCATGCGTTCCACTTGTCCTGAACTCTGTGGTCTCCATGGTGTGTGTAGTTTCTAAGTGATCTTGAGGGCTTGTGCGACTTCCTGAACTATTTTTTTCACAAAGTGTTGTTCTTGATCCAACTCGATGGATTCGGGCACAGAATACCGGGGAATGATCTCCTGCAACAGAGACTTCACTACTGTAGCCGCAGTGGCAGTCCTGGTGGGCCATGCTTCGACCCAACCGGAGAGCTGGTCTACTATGACAAGTAAAAACCTATGATGTCCGGATCGTGGGAGCTCGGCAAAATCAATCTGCCATGCTTGTCCAGGGTTCGCTGTTCAGGGTCTACCTCCCATTGGCACAGGAGGTTTCGTTCGAGGGTTTACTTTCTGACATGTGATACACCTGGTAGCAATACGCTGAGTTTCTATATATAGCCCTGGGGCTACTGCTTGGCGAATCACTAGATCACCCATAGCCAAGCCTCCCATATGGGTACTTGCATGGAGCTGGTGCAGCACCTCCCGAAGCAATGGCCTGGGTATGACTTTTCCTCCTGGTACTATCCACCACCCATGGGAGTTTTTTTCTGCGCAAGCCTCCTGTGCAAATTTATCTTTTTCAGGGGAATACTGCAGGACTAGATCCCAGACGTATGGCCATATGGCATGGGACATGGCCTGCCTGGATACTTTCTTCGCCTCTCCATCAATAAATGCGGCTTCCTTTGCTGCCGCATCAGCCTTTGCGTTTCCAAACTTATGTTTTTCCTCAGCAGCCTTCCCATGGGCTTGCAAATGAATGACTGCTACCTCTTTAGGCTGGTGGAGTGCATCTAGTAGCTTGATAAGCTGGGGGCCGTTAGTAATTCTATTTCTAGAAGCCGTAATGAAACCCCTTTTTTTTACAATAGTCCGTGCACATGAACTGTAGAAAAAGCATAGCGAGAATTAGTATATATATTAACCCGCCAGCCTGTCCCCAGCTGTAATGCTCAGGTGAGCGCAGTGAGTTC
>NW_017728886.1:109414470-109415902 GCF_001723895.1 Crocodylus porosus | reverse complement strand
GAGAAAGACTAAGGAGGGAGAGGGAGAAACCTTGGGCAGCATTCTTTTCTTATTAAGAGCAAGAGCCAAGCTGTGTAATTCTAACAGAACCAAAAGGAGCATTCAGAAGAGGACATCTGATTCTCTGGACTGTAATTAGGGCACTTTTCCATGACATGAGAAACATGGGTTTGAACGCCTTCAGGCAGAGGGTCTAGAACTCAGGTGCCTTGCTTCCTGGGCTGGTGTTCTAACCACTTTGCTGTTACATAAATTTGGGCAGCACTAGTGCTGCTGCTGCCTACTCCATCCATGCCTCAAAAAGAAAATAATTGCATCTGGAGGAGGCTAAAGATGTGGACATGTGTTTGATACGTTCTGAACACACCAAACTAAGGGGCTGCTCCACTTAATTTTGGGAGGCCAGTGGGAACTAGACAGCATTGGCAATGCATAGGGGGTGCACGTGCACCCCCTGAGCATGGCAGCACACTCCTACAAAAAGGCGCTGCCCACACTGCCACTGGTACCTGCAGGTAGTCACCACGCCGCGCTGCACCTGACACTGCCAGTGGCATCTGCAGGCAGTCTGCAATCACCACTGGCCGCCGCCAACACTGCCGGCAGCATCTGTGGGTGGTAGCCAACCACTGGTTAGCACTTGCTACCCCACCCCTCACTGCTGACAGTGTTGCGGCTGCGTGAAGCAGCTCCATGCTTACTGCCGTCACACTCCTGCTGCTGACTGCGCTGCTGCTGCCACCTACCAGAGCTCACAATGCCTCCCCAGCTGCCAGGGGCACATGGTGTTCATGCTAGGCAGAAGTTAGCTGCGTCTCTGTTTAGGTGGGTGCAGGAAACTGCGGAATGTTTAATTCAAGCAGGTGTTCTGCACACCACTGCTCAGCTCCTTTCCAAGTTAGCAACAAATACTTGAAGCAATACCACCCCTGTAGAGAGCCTGGTGTTATCCTGTCACCCCTTTGGCTAGGGACAGACATTATACATAAACTGGTTTAAGTAATCAGAAAGTGGTTTAAATCTGTAACAGAACAGACATTCAGTGCACAATATGTTTGAAAATGGCTGGAACTGTCTTGAGAGAAACCTGGTTGAATGCAGTATCAGACTTAACTGATTTGGCTCAAGATCATCAAGGAGCCCATCTGTGATGGGCTGGCTTCAGAGATGATGCTCAAGGGCAACCAGCATGGTTTCATTAGGGGCAGATCATGTCAGACCAACCTGATTGCCTTTTACGATCAGGTCACAAAAGCATTGGATGCGGGTTTTGCCGTGGACGTAGTCTTTCTGGACTTCAGCAAGGCCTTTGACACCGTCTCCCACCCCATCCTCATTAAAAAACTAGGCGACTGTGGCATTGATGCCTACACAGTCAGATGCATTGCAGATTGGCTCAAGGGTTGTACTCAGAGGGTGGTGACTAATAAGT
>NW_017728886.1:109355212-109414055 GCF_001723895.1 Crocodylus porosus | reverse complement strand
GGGGACAACAGGGCAGACCCTACAATGAGAGACTGCAGGACCTGAACCTGTTCAGCCTTCACAAGAGAAGGCTGAGGGGGGACCTGGTGACCATCTATAAACTCACTGGGGGGGAGACACCAGAAGGGTTTGGGAGAGACCTTGTTTTCCCTAGCGCCCCCTGGCATAACAAGGAATAACAGCCATAAGTTGTTGGAGAGTAGGTTTAGACTGGGCATCCGTAAGAACTACTTCACAGTTATGGCGGCTAGGATCTGGAACCAACTTCCAAGGGAAGTGGTGCTGGCTTGTACCCTGGGGGTCTTTAAGAAGAGGCTTGATGCTTACCTGGCTGAGAGTCATTTGAGCCCAGTTTTTCTCCTGCCCAGGTGGGAGGTGAGACTTGAAGATCTACAAGGTCCCTTCTGACCCTGCTTCTATTATTCTATTAAACTAGTTTATGTAATGTCTGTCCCAGACCCCTTCCACTGTGGATTAATTCCACAGCTGTCCTGGAGCAGGGGAGAGAGGCAAGACCTGCACCTGTGAGCCCAGAGCTAAGACCTGCAAGACCAGACTGAGAGGTGGGAAGTGTTGACAAAGACTTGACAGTCATATGTGTTGGAGATAGAGTTGAGGGAAGTTGCAGACCAAAAAATGCAGAGACCTACATTTACATTATAAAGAAGAACCTGTAAAACCTAAATAAAGCCTTTCTGAATGCCTGGCTATAAGAAGACTCTGCCATCAGGATTAATAAGACTTACGCAAAGTTTTCTCTGCTTTACATTTTAAGTTAGACTAAATTATGTATACTGTGTTTTCCTTGGCTATATTTTATCTTATGCATAGATTTTTGGTAGTTCCCTGTTGAATGTTTTGCAAATTGCTGTGTTCAATACATACTTGCTTCAGAGAAAGGACTTCAGAGAAAGAGTCGGGATGGAGCAGACCCAGGTTATGTCTGCATGTTCATTAATGCATTGTAATTACAGTGCATTAAGTTTAGTACATGTAATAACAGATACTAACTTAATGAACCATAATCAGTGCTACTGTGCAGTAGTGCCAGCACATGTCTTTTAGACTAATTATACTGCACATTAGTGCATTAACATGGCTGTACTACTGCACTTCTAGCATCTTGTGTAGACATGCTACCAGCTTGGCAGCATACCCAGGGGGTCAACCGCAGGCTCTGGGTCACAACATCAGGCAGGAGAGGAGCTGGATGGGACACAAGGATGCTACAATCTGAGACTAGCCAGCAGGCAGCCCCCACACTGTAGCACACTCATGCCCCAGGCAGCCCCAGTCACTGTCTATGCATGCAATGAGGCAGCATAAATGACTCTTTCATAGGATAGTACGTGTCCCAGATAGTACCATGATACAGTGGAATTCATTTACTGTGCCTTAATATGGCTGCACATGTAGATGGTGGAACACATTACTGCAAAGCTAATTAGTCAACTCTGCAGTAAAGTGCACATGTAGATGCACGTTGTGAGGTACAGGATACTGGGTTTGATGGACCTGTGTTCTGACCCAGTATAACCTTTCTAATGTCCTTATCAGCAGTATTTTTGGCAGTGTGTTAGACAAAAGATATAAAAACTGAGGAGCTATTTATACAAGCCTTCTCTCACTGACTAGCTACACTGAGTTCAGTGAGATTTCTTGTGTGACCAAGTATTTATAATATGCAGAACTGTTTCTGTTCAAGAGAGTAGCTTTCATAGGAGTGCACACAGGAAAGTGTGTGAGGAGAGGGAGAGGGAATGGGGCTGGGACCGGGACCGGGACTGGGACCAGGACTGGGCAATGATTCACAAGAGAGCAGAGAAGAGCCAGGCCCGGACCCAGGATCAGGGCTGAGGCCCGCTGTGCCCATGCAGCCACCCCTTTCCCCATGACTGGGCTCCAACGAACCCACCGCCCCCATCCCAGCAATGGCCCCAGCTGCCTACCCACACCAGAGCTGGCCCTGCACTGCCTGGGGTGGGGTGGGGGGGCCTGGAACAGGGGGCTGGAGCAGGGCCAGCTTCAGCTGCACCGCCAGACTGGAGGAGATGGAGCCCCCTGAACCCCCACGCCCACGCCACCAGGTCCTGCGCAGCTGGGATAGGGTGTGGGGAGGGGATGGAGGCTCCTGCTCTTGCACGTGTCCCAGGAGGCATGTGGGGGCATATGGGCAGGGTGGGCAGCCATGGTGGGCTGGGGCAGCACTGGGCTCTTCCTCAGGGGGGCATGCTACTCTGGGGGCAGGCGGTGGTGGCACTGGGAGTGGGGTTGGGTGGCCTATGGTGAATCTTTGGGTGGCTGCAGCTGCCTCCCCCACCCATAGCCTCCCTCCCAGCAACACTGCTGCATGCCCCAGCGTAGCACAGCCCTCCCACCAGGAAGAACTCGGCACAGCCCCGGCCCCAGCCCACAGCACCAGTCCGCCCTGCCCCATACAGATCAGGTGTACGCACCCCACCATGTCTCCTGGGATGCATGTTGCAGCAGGACCCACCCCTCCCAGACAAGCCGCTTGTAGGTCAGTCCTGTGCTCCCGGCTGGGCAGTGCCTACCTCTCCCCTGGCCCCACCCCTGCTGCAGCCGCCGGAAGCCCTTGGCTGGGCTTCCTTGTGGCCCTACAGCTGCCCTGAATTTGGGGGGCTAAGCCCCATTAGCCCCCCCTTCCAATGCCTATATAAGTAACTACCTTGCATTTAGGAACCAACATAATTTGATATGTGCATTGTTTTTCCTTCAGAACCCTTCCCAGTTGTCAGACAAAAGATCTTATTTTCAGAGAAGACTGAAGAGCTTTTCTGGAGCCAAAGAAACCTAGAGTGCTAATTTCTACCAGCAGTAATTCCGAAATCAGTCTTTATGATCTACAAGTGAAAAAGTTCCTGCCATATTCTTGGTGGATATGAATTGCTGCAAATCTATCGCCATCGAAAGTGCCATACTGTTTTACAACTGCAGAGAATTTGGCCTGTCATCTGCAAGTAGATCTAGCCTGGATAAGGCTTTACTTGCAGCACAGTCACATAACAATTGCTGTCTTTTATGTTATGTCAGTACTAACAAAGCTCAGCATTAGTTTGACCAATGAGGGACCATACTGTAATGAATGAAAACAACATTTCAATTTAACATTCAGAAGAAAAGTCTAGTTGTGGACTTGGGAAATCAGTTTTCAACTTTCTGGTAGTTCTTCTACAATAGAAATGTCTGAGAGCAGAATAAAATTGGGCAATTCACAATAGGAAAAGTAATAGCAAAAATGTTTGCCCTACTGAACTCACGATCCTGGGGAAAGAGATCTTCTCTGGTTTTCATACCACATCTCCTCGCCTTTTGGGTTCATTGCTCCTCTGTGACATTAGAGCCATTTTCTGATGAAAGTGTGGGTTATAACCTCTTCCTATAAATCATCAGAAGAAATAACTATGAGAGAATTTTTTCTTGTTTTCTAAGATACACATGTTCAATAAGGGATAGATTGGGGAAACAAGCATAGATACAGAAAGGACAAATTGATTTAAAGAGAACTTTGACCAAGGACATTTTATAGACCTTATTTGTTTCAAACATTAACATTTTCATCATAGGAACTTCAAACTGCAGAGGTCATCCATATACTACATTCACAGAAGTCACTCCAATGTAATGTACAAGTATGCTAGGCAGAATTTAACCCCCTAGCTCATCATAGCCTAGCCATAGCAACATGGAACTCAGTTAATTTACCCTGCTGAGAAGGAAAGTGCTTCTGGGCCTGGCATGTAGATGTACCCACAAATATCATGGCAGTGAATGAGGGCCTTTTCTTGTTTAGGCACATGAAAGTACCTGTAGCACTTTCTGTCACTGAGCCCTTTATAGGACTTGAAATACCGTCTGTTTGAAGGAGGTATAGGTGTATTCATTGGACAAATGACTTTTCAAAGGCACAGAGGTCTTGGCTGCCTAAAAAGATGCAAGGATCACAGTAAAATGTCTATTACTGTCCATTAGCTATTCAAGCACATAATCACTTCCATATCAATCAACTTTC
Source organism: Crocodylus porosus (assembly GCF_001723895.1). Lineage (NCBI taxonomy): Eukaryota > Metazoa > Chordata > Crocodylia > Crocodylidae > Crocodylus > Crocodylus porosus. The sequence continues at coordinate 109,410,022 of NW_017728886.1, read as the reverse complement.
ATGCAAAGAAAGGTGATTATCTGTGACCACTTTAACTTCTTCCTGATCTACTGCCCAGCCCCCCAAATTCTCTGCCAGATACAGTGCTAATTCCCACCTGCCTATAAATTTAGAGGTACAGATCATAGTAGTACCGTTCCCAAGGACTTTAGGAGTAAGACCACCCTAGAACCCAAGAAAAAGCTCCTAGTGTTTTCAGTTCTTGAGTACTTCAGAGGGGAGTTTCCGTAATTGAACAAGCCACATTAAAAATGGAATCACATGGTAAAATAAATATGAATATACATAGCACAGTCTGTGGAGTAGCCCTTGTCATCTTATTACTGAATTCAATTTTGTACTTCCACTAGTTTCTCAGTTTTCCATTTTTTTGTAGGGGAAAGTATATAAATTAAGCCCAGAAGGGTGAAGTGTGAAGCTTTTTTAAAAAAGCTGAGAGGTGGCCAGTACTTTTGGCATAGAGGACAGCTCTGGAGGTTGTTGGGGGATTTTGCACTTAAGATATTAAAGAAGAGATTAATTTTCTGTTTTATATGAACTGAAGCAACTAAAACTGAGGACTGAATTTCTTATTCCCTATAAACCAGCAACAGCTAGTTGCTCTCATCTATTTATATGAAAGTATGAATGTGACCACATTGGTTTGATAGTTTTCAAGAATGGTCAACAGCAAAATCAGTAACAATATGGATATCCAGTTACCATCATTTTGTTTCAGAACTAACACTATGCTGATCAAAGGAAAACATTCCTTCAGCTGTTGTTTCAAACTGCCAATATTATATATTGGGCTGGAGTTTTTAAAGTTACTTTTTTAATGATAAGCAATGATTGATAAGCAAGATATATTTGTTTTAAAGATTAAATTGTCCAGTACAATTATACAACAGTTTTCAAAGAGCAATTAAGTAATTCGTTAGCAGTAACATACTTGATTTACACTTGTGTCTTCATGTAACCACATATGCATGACGGATGGATTTTAGGAGTGAAAAGGCTGGCAGCCATTGTACCAGGGACCACTCTCTTCAGTGGAGAGATTGTTTTGGGACACTTTTTGAAGATGGAGGGATGGAGATAATTCTTGTGGATTTAATGGAGCAGGGTGGGAGGACAGGAGAGAGAAGATGCATCTACATTTGCGTTGTACTGCAGAGCTGATGAATTAGCTCTACAGTAAAGCATTACCATCCACACATGTGCCCTGTTAGGGAGCAGTAAATTAACTCTGCTGTAGGATAGTACTCTCCAAGACAAATAGTATCCTACAGCAAGGTCATTTAGTGTGCTGCAACACACATGTAGATGGTGATTGGCAGAGCTGTCCCGGGGGGGTGAATTGGGGTGACTGCCGGGGCTTCGCACTTTGGGGCCCCTAGTGGAGCCTGGTGGTGCAGCCGTGGTGACTCTGTGCTGCCACTGGCCCCCCCCCCACCAAATCCTTCGCCGAATCTGGTGCGTTCGGCTGCTCAGCACCCCCGCACCTCACCACTAAATCCATTGCCGGATTCCTTGCATCCAGGGGGGCAGAGGGGGCCCTACACAGGCTGATTGGCCCTGGGCCCTGCACCCTGCTCAGGCCCTCTCTGGTGACTGGGGCTGACTGGGTCACAAGGATGCTACACTGTGGGGGCTGCCTGTTGACTAGCCCTCGCACTATAGCACCCTCATGCCCCAGCCAGCCCTTCTGTCTTCTGACATGATGACCCAGAGCCAAGAGCAGGCCCTCTGCCAGCCCAGGGCTGCTTTGCCCTGGCTCAAACAGCTGTGGTTTCTGATGCATATGAAGATGCTGTGCTTGGGAGCAACTGACATACCAGAGTTTATTGCTACACGCTAATTGCACATGTAGATGAACATGAAGAGATAAAAGTTTAGACACATAGGTAGAGAGTAATGTATATGTGATTTGTGATGGGGAGATTTGGAAGGAAGAGAGAAGTCTGGAGAGAATTTTGAAGGTGGGCAGTGGGAGAAGATCTTGAGACTTCGGTAGAAAAATGAATGAGGAGAGCTTGAAGGGAAAACTACTTGGAAAATGAGAAGTGACACAAAAGAAACATGAATGTGTGGAAGAGACCCTGACTAATTTGCAGAAGGAAGAAGAATCAGTGTGAAGAGAAAGGAAATTTCTGAGGACTGAGAAGGTTTGGGAAAAGATACCGAAGATGGAGAATGCAGAAGGGCTTGGAGACCAATGAAGAGAACACTGAAGGAAGAAAGGGGAGACTATGGATGAAGATGTAATGTAATGATTAAAATAGGGAAGGATAGTGAACAGAGTACTGATACCTCCCTTGAATATAGCACGGAGTGAAAGGGAGGACACTGCTTCTAGTTTCTGCTCTGGCGGAGAAGAGGGAGCAGGGAATGGGGATCTAGAAGGGATAGAGACTAGACTACAGGTTCATCAGAGGAAGGAGAAAGAGCTTGATTAAATATTGCTTCTGGGAAGGTGTAGAGAAGCAGGGGCAGGGCTGTGAAGAAAACCAAACTAATATAAGCAGCATCCAAGTATGTTCTGAGCATCTTCCTGGTGCTGAGAGAGAGAAAACTTTGTGATGCTGTTGGGAAACTAGAGGATACATGGAAACACTTTTTGTCTCCACAGTTTTGTGAAGACAGTTAACCCACTGCTTGGCGGCGTTAGTAGATCTGTAAGGAAACCTTGCATGCTTATCTGAACAACACTTGATTCCAGCCAGTTTGTCCTTACTCCAAAGTCACCAACACTTTTAAGAACAAAACATTAAATGGTGACCCAAAATTATCTTAATAGGGCTCCCCATTAGACTTCTGAGATTCTCTGGGGAGCCAGTTGAGCATTAAATCTCTGTAAACAGCTCCCAGTTTGTTTGGTTTTCTTTTTCTGCAACTACTTTCTATCCAAGACTTGGCTGCTGCAAGGGATTTTAAATCCACCTAACTGACTTATACATGTACCAAATGTATTGATCTGCTGAGGAGCTCTGGCGTCAAGCAGTCTGCTGCCTGTAGCCTACTGTTGAGAGGAAATGCTTTTAATTCTGTCTCTGGAGAAAACAAAATGAAGAAATATTAGCAGGTTTTTAGTCACTGTCAAATATACAGGACTGGGGGAGGGCATTAATAACTCTATCTTGTAACTAGTGATGAAGAACTGGTCTAACATCCACAATTCTGCTTCTTTTTAACATCTGAACAATCTCAACACGTTCATGTAGGAATTCTCTGTTCACCTCATGCAGTTCCAAGAGATGCTTGATGGCATTTTACAAGTGGGGTTTCACCAGTCCTTTCCCTGTAATGTTTACCTTCTTCCCTTCTCTTGTATAGTCCCTCACAATCAAAGCTGATTGTCTTTAGGTGTGTGCAAAATGGGCTGTATTCAATTCTGATTGAGCCCGAATTGGGGACAGTGATTTGATTTGGTGATTCAGATCACTGCCCCGATTTGATACAGCTGAATCCAAATCTGAAGATTCGATGCTGATTCAGAAAATCAGCAATTAGGCCATAGACACAGCTTTAAATGTTTGTTTTACAAATCTTGAAGTACCAGGTGTGGCTCATGAATGCTGAGATGCTGAGACAAATGGAGCATCCCATAGGAGCATGGGCCCCCCCCGCATGCTCAGCAGCAAACCCAGAAGTGGACCAGAAATACTTCAGGTCCACTTCCAGGTCTGCCATTGAGCATGTGGGGGACCCCTGCCCCATACCCTCCCAGCTCAGTGATTGGCCACGGGGGGACCCCGGTTGACCTCCCAGTCCCAAGAGGTACCAGTCACCAAGCTGGGGAGGGGGCAGTGGGAGATCCTCCCGCATGCTCCCCGGCACATCCAGAAATGGACCAGAGGTGGTTCTGGTCCACTTCTGGGTCTGCTGCTGAACATGCTGGGGACCCCACTCTGTGCTCCCAAGGGATGCTCCATCCATCCCAGCATCTCAGCATTTATGAGCCACATGGTACCTTGAGGTATGTGGAAAAAACATTTAAAGCTGTGTCTATGTCCGGTCATCAAATCTTTCCAAATCTCTCTGAATTGAATTCAAGGGTTCTGATTCGATTCAGAGAGATTAAAGGGTCTCCTGATTCAATTCATGCGGCCGCCGAATTGGGCCAAATCTCTGATGAATCGAATCAGCAACTGAAGCTTCACACAGCCCTAATTGTCTTCCATGATTGTCTTATCTGTGTGTCTAAAGATGGCTAATGAGGCCTATCTTGGATCAATAGACTCAGCTGCAGCTGAGATGCGTTTCCATGTGGAGTGGATAGGGCTGGATTTTTTATCCAGTCCACAGCACACTGTTTCTGCTGCTCCCACTTTTCCATTTCCTGTTGTTGTCATGAGGTTTTAAAGTACTGGGATCCATGCAGTAGACTCTTCCTCCACTGGGGCAGTCCTGGGCAATAGTCTCTCATGAGTTGACATCAATGTCGCATTTTTTTTAAGCTGGCCTTGAGGACATCCCTGAAGCACTTTCTCTGCCCTCCTCTTGAGCATATGCCTGGCCTGGGCTGAGAGAATAAAACTTGCTTCAGAAGTCTGAAATTGGACATCTGGGTGACATGGCCAGCCAAACAAAGTTGATGTTGGATGATCATTTGCCTCAATTCTCATAGTGTTTGCTTGCAGGAGGACGCTAACATTGGTGCATCTCTCTTCCCACTGGATTCTGAAGATCTTCCTCAGGCAGCATTGATGGTACTTCTCCAACAACTTTAGATGTCTCCTGTACATTGTCCATGACTCAGCTCAGCCTGTACAGTAAGGTGGGGATCAGGACTGCTTGACAAACCATGAGCTTGGTTTGGGATCTCATGTCACAATCTTCAAAAGCCTGTTTCTTTACATGTCCAAAGACTGTGGTTGCACATTTGAGGCAATGTTGGATTTCTTGTTGATGTCAGCCTTCTGCAAGAGATGTATTCTGAGGTACAGGAAACAATGTTTTCCAGAGTCTCATTATAGATCTGGATTAATGGAGCTGGGGACTATTCATTAGCAGCTTGTTGGTGGAGGACCTCAGTCCTCCGTATATTAAGCATCAGTCCCATTTTCTTGTATGCCTTGGTAAAAATGTTGATTATTGCCTGAAGGTGAGCTTCAAAGTAAGCACACACTACAGCATCATCAGATTACTTTAGTTCAATGATTGTGGTCAAAGTGGTCTTGGTTTTGGCTCAGAGTCAGGTGAAGATAAACAGCTTACCATCGATTTGGTAGTTTAGCTTCACCCTGGCTGGAAGCTTGTTGGTGGTCAGATGTAAGATAGTGACAAAGAATATTAAGTGTTGGAGTGATACTACCTGTATTATGTAACCGCCACTTTTTGCAGGTTCTAGGCTCTGAAGGGACAGTGTAAGGTCTTTTCTGGTAAGCTACTCTGGGTCATTTGAGTAGCCCAAGAGAACCAAGAATAAAGACTGTCCATGCAAATACTGTTCTTGCCACAATGACTTCAAGGTAAACTGTTCCCCCAATTTCTCCTATTAGCAGTCTGTACCTTGGCTTCAACTGACATTAAGACTAGGTGACTTTAATGCAGGTAATTTATTAGGGAAAATTGTTACTTGAGTCATCTGTTTTCAAATTTACCAAACAGTTTTAGGTGCTCAGAAAATTGGAGCTAAATTCACAAGATCTTGGGTGATGGTTTACCAGCTGCCCAGTATCTCGCTGGCTGAGGCACTTGCTCAAGATATGGGATAGCAAGGCTCATTTCCCTCGTCCCCACATCATCTTCCCCCAGGCAGGACCTAATCACCAGGCTATAAGCTATTCTGAGATGGAGTGCTCTCAGGTCCTTGTTATACATTAATTTTAGGTGGCTCGTGGAGCTCTTAACCCTTGTTTTGTGTGGATAAATGTTCCACACCCTCAACTCTATTGCCTAAGGGGTGGTTCTGGCACCAAGCCAGCTCCCCCTTCTGCCCCCAGGGGTGTGACCTCCCCACACCCAGGGGTGCAGCCCCATGCAAACAGCCTGCAGAGCACATGCTAACTAGCCAGGTTGCAGGGCACAAAGGGTCCAGGAGTAGGATGTAGCTGGGTGTGGGGAGGGAAACAAAGTAGGGGGCTGGATCTGGCCCCTCTGAGTTGGGGCAGGAGCAGTACCCTTAAAGCACCTTCCCTCACTACTCCCACCGCCCAGGAAGCATGATCTGCACCCCCACAACTGAATCCTAATTCCCAATTTATTAAAACATGAGACCTTCAATTTATTTCCTAATTATTTCTTTTTAAATTATTTCTCTTTTTGTTTTTATTTTATCCTTCAGTAGCTGACTTACTTCATTTCACCACACTTCTTCCTCCACCCTCATTTACCTTCTACCTCCTAGTTCATTACTGACCCCATCCCATTAACTTCCTGACCTCGCCCCGCCCCAGCCCATCTCTTACCCCCTTCCCCTCGTCTAGAGCAGGGATAGAAGCCTGCCCTGGCTCACCAGCCCTGTAGTGGCAAGTTACATCTGTAGCTCTTAGTCAGGCCCCTGTTCATCAACTCTCTAATGGCAAATCACAGCTGTGCAGGTTGGGGACAGAGAAGGTTTTTAGTCTTAAGGTGTGACTGTTCCAAACTTGAACTAACACTAATCAGCATCTGAGCAGCTCAAAGCGCAAAGTGTAACAAAGCCCTCAGTTTTTCCTGGTGATGCTTTTCACTCTGCATGGAATCTATAAATACTCCAGTGCCAGAGTGAGTGACCCACATTCAAATCTATGCTCTGCCTCTTTCAGAGCATGGACTGGAAACCGCATCCTCCCACTCTAAATGTTTTGACTAGAGCGTTCTATTTGGAGCCGATCTCAATCCTGTTGCTGATTTTATATGTCTGAAGTATTCTATTGTAACAGAGACTGGAGCTAGGGTGAGTGACCTAACTACTGGGCTAGAGATTTGTATGGCCTCTTGCTGTCTCAGTAAATGTTTAAGTATTTCATGTGAAAAGGAACAGCATCAACAGGGAAGAGTGAAAAATAACCTGCCCTGGAATGCTCTATGGCAGGGATTTTCAACCTTTTTAATAAAGGGGGGGTGCAGTGAGCAGCCAGATTGGGGTGTGGCAAGGGGCAGAGCTGCAGCAACACAGCATCTGTGCGGCCCTCTTCTCACACTGCCCCCAGCTCTGCTCCTGTGAGGCAGTGGTCCATCCTTGCATAGCCCCTGGACCTTTCAAAGTACTCCCAGGGGTATGCATAGCCCCTGTTGACAACCCCTGCTTTATGGCTCAATGGTTTAGTTTCTCTCCAGAGAGGGAGGGGCTGGGATACTCTCAGACAGAGACTGGAATTGCACCAAAGTTTCTAACGTCCAGGGGTGGGCTAAATACAGCATACAGGCCAAATCCAGCCCACTAATTGATCCTATCCAGCCTGCCAGGTGCTGCCAGGAGCCCAAAAAGGGAGGATTGTGCCCCTCCTCACTCTGCTCCACTCTGTTGCAGCCAGGGCTGGGCCATGCAGCACAGTGCACAGATTCCTCCACCCCTGTTCCCTCCCATCACCCTTCCATGCACCTAGCTTCCTGTTGGTGCTGCAACTGTGCATTCCTGGCACTGCAGCTGCCAGCAGCCAGGCCCTCATGGGATGGGGCATGATGCAGTGTGCTGAGTAGCTATTTCACCCACCCAACCACATGGTGTAATGAGTTTCTGCTGCCACAGCAGGTGGGTGGAATGGCTACTCAGCACACTGCATTGCATCCCATCCCATCCCATCCCATCCCATCCAGGCCCGGCTGCCACCACCTGTGGTGCCAGGGCTGTGCAGCCCTAGCAAGAAGCCAGGCAGGGGGAGGGGATGAAGAAGTCTGCGTGCTGCACAACCCAGCCCAGCAGAATGGTGCAGCACAAGGCACAGCTCCCCCCCCTTGGCCTCCCAGTGGTGGCCAGTGGGCAGGATAGAATCAGTTGTTGTTCCCTTGGGCCCTCAACAGCTCACCAAAACTGCTTAAGCGGCCCTCCAGCCCAAATAATACTCCTCCCCCCCCCATCCTAAACACTAGACTATCTGGTAGAGTGGAACTGGAACCACTATATTCCCACTGATTCTGTGACTGCTACCTAAGGGTAAGTGTAGTGCTTTATTGCTTTTGCTTTGTTTTTGTTAAAAATGCCTAGGGGGCAAGTGAAGCACTGTGGGTTTGGCTGAACAAAACAGCATCTTGTACCTCAAATGAAAAATGTGGGGTTTGGTTTCAGTGAAGAAAACAACAAGCCCCCATCTGAAATTAATTTAGGTTCAGTTAATTTCTAACTTCTAGCATTTTTCACTTCAGCTTCTGAAGAAAAGACTCAATAACCTCCCTAATGATTATGGTAAGCAGAGATGCCCCCTCACTCCTTTCTCAGTAAGTAGGCTAGAAAAGGTCATCTGAAAACTTCTGATCACATATATAAGGGGGCTGAGGACTTTTCCTCTAGGGAGACACATAAGCAAACAAAGCTTTATCCAATATGTCAAAAGCCTCCTCTATAATATCTACTCTTGGTGGTGCCATTAGGCAATCCTGCTGTTAATGAGGCTGCTCAAGAGCCCTCTTGTTACTGGTGAATAACCTATAGCAGGGGTGGGTCAAACTCACCCAGGCCCCAAGCTGGATCTGGGCTGTGAGGCTTTTTCAGAGCTGGATCTGCAGGGCCAGAGGCAATTGCGGTAGTCCAGGGGCAGGTACAGGGCACAGCTCTCACTTGACCCCTGCCACAGACAGCTGGGAGTGAACCTAGGGGCCTTGAATTCTGTGGCAGGCCCCACCCCCTGGTTTCATACCCCAACTTCTGCCAGGATCTGAATCTGGCCTGTGGGCCACACCTAGGAAAAACCCTAGGCTAAAGATAAGATGCTGAAGTAGGAGAGGAGAAGCACTTATTGAAGCAGAGGAAATGATAGATTCTGCTTTCCTCAAGAACCACTTTTGTCCTGTTCTTAGCAAAAAGGCAGGAGCAGCAAGTCATCTGTGTAACCTCTGACAGCTGTGCATTTAGAGTGCCTACTTTCCCCAGAGTGCAGAGGATGTTTCTGTATTGCCTGCTGGTTTTCTGTTCTTTGACTGCTTATGGACTCCTGAGTCCTGTTGAACTGAAGTGCTCAAAACACAGGGACCTGCAAAATCATGAGGTATGGATACAAATAATAAATGCTGCAGTTTTTATTTTGTTTGTTTTATTTGTCTTCTGGCTTTTGTCTCTTTCATGTTCATGCTTTCCATGTATTTTTTTTCCTGTAGCCAGCAATGCTAGAACTTAAAAAAAAAAAAAAAAAAAAAAAAAGCCCTGGAAAGTGATCATACCATGTAGGAACTGGGACTTTTGCTGAAAAAGGAGGAGTAAAAAAGCATGGTGTTTTCAGTTCTACCCTTACCTTCTTACTAGAGTCTGTTACCTATTAGGACTGTGCGAGTCGCCAGTGATCTGAACTGGCTTCGGATCCAGCCACTTCGGATGGCCGCGATCCGATCTGGAGCTCCAGACTAGGTTTCTGCCTCGATCCAGTCAAAGCGGCTCTGAAGCTTCAGAGCCGCCTCGGAGATCTGGCCATAGGGTATAATGGGGGATCAGTGAAATAGCTATAACTCTGTTTTTGGTATGATTTGGACGAAACTTGCAGAAATGATAGCCTCTGCTGAGAGCATGAAACCTACCAAGTTTCAAGAAGATCGGTGCAGGGGTTTGGGGGGAACTGCACCCCAAATTCTTGAAAGCCAAACTCCTGCATGGCTGTGTGTTACGCCACAGGGGGGTGAACACTGCAGGGGTGGTAGCTCTTACTGAGGCCATGAAAGCCTGCCACATTTCAAGGAGATCGGTGCAGGGGTTTGGGGGGAACTGCACCTCAAGCTGCAAACAAGCAAACTGGTTCCATGGGTGACCCTGCGTGTGTTAAGGTGCAGCGGGGTGACAGCTGCAGGGATGGTAGCCCCTGCTGTGATGTCTGCCAGCTGCCAAGGAGATGCCTAGGGGAGCTCTGGGGCCCTGCACGCCTAGCTGCTGACACAAAACTCGTGCCAAGACTGTCTCTCTCTGTCTTGGGGCAGTTGTTCGTCTGTATTGATTCTTTCCTGTCCTTAGCCTGGTTTTGTTGGTGCTAATTGATTCTTCTTAAGTCGTTATGTAGTAGCTAGGTCCTGTGTATTGAGCTGGTCCCGGAGTCCCTGGTTCCTGAGTGAATCATGATTGATTGATTGGTAACTGGGAACATAGCAGCTTAGCAGCCAGGCCTGCAGCAGTGTCTCCCCTCCCCGCACCAAGAGAGACACAGTCAGTCCCACAAGCAGCCATGTCATGAGTTTGCTTGTCCGCAGCTTGAGGTGCAGTTGTCCCCAAACCCCTGCACCCATCTTCTTGAAGCTTGGCAGGCTTTGTGGCCACAATAAGAGCTACCAGCCCTGCAGTTTTGACCCCCCTATGTTGTAACACACAGCTGTGACAGGAGTTTTGCTTTCAAGAATTTGGGAAATGGTTGCCCCCAAACCCTTGCACCGATCCTCTTGAAACTTGGCAGGCTTTGTGGCCTCAGTAAGAGCTACCACCCCTGCAGTTTTCACTCTGCTATGCTGTCATGCCTAGACATGACATGAGTTTTGCTTTCAAGAATTTGGGGTGCTGTTCCACCCAAAATTCCTGCACCGATTGTCTTGAACCTTGGCAGGCTTTATGCTCTCTGCAGAGTCAACCACCCCTGAAAATTTCATCCAAATCGGACGAAAAACAACCAAGTTATAGATATGTTATTGTTTCCCCATTATATCCTATGGCAGGATCTCCGAGGCGGCTCCAAAGCTCTTCAAGAAGCCAAAAAAGGCCAGCGCTTCCACCCGGATATGCTGCTTTGGACCCTGAAGCTTCTCCAGATCTGAAGTTCTGTCCAAAGCTTCACACAGCCCTACTACCTATAGCAACAAGCCTTACTGTCTAGTTGTTATTAGTAGCAGAAATATTAATCAACAGGTCTCCTCCTTTCCACTCCACACAATGTTTTGTTGACTTGAGCCACCACTTGTGTTAAAGATCAGACTCGGATGTTGGTTTGGATTCAGGGCTTGTTCATCCAGACATTTTCTATGTTTTCTATAAATATTTATGTTCTTGCTTGAATTAATGTAGATAAATACCTTCAGGATGGACGTCCTTCATTCTTAGTGTTTGTTTGCCATTTCATTTGTAGGCCTGTTAGCTCCTTAAATAACATGTTTGCTCTTGTAATTAGAGGGAACAAGTTAAAGTTTCTCACCCAGGATAATGAGTTAAAGTTGCTCAGGGGATCCTGCACTCTCAGTATGGAAACTACTTCCACAGGTGGCAGCCATGGGTGGATCTGGGATCTTGGTGAGGGGGGTATGTGCCACACAGCTGAAGAGATGTGGCCATGTGTAATCAAGAGAGGTCAGCATGTGTTACACAAGTAAAGGGGGTATGGCTGCACCTCCTTCCTTTGATTCTGAATGCCAGTTAGCTCACCATCCTATCAGCGCAGCTCTCTAAGGACTCCCTGTGCATGTGGCACGTAGACAAAAGGGGTGCAACTGTGCTACTGCATCCCCTCTGAATCTGTTCCTGGTGGTAGCAGCTTCTGCTCTCAATTTTCTGATGCATGCTTATCCTCCTCAGTAGTCCCTGGAAGTTTTCAGGGACCCTTTTTGCTGCCTAGTTGTCAGAGGACCGTACCTTTACTTACAGCCTCATGAGTGATATTCCTCTAGATGTGCTTCTTCTTTACAGGAGATGTCAGCTTCTTCTCCTTGCCATAGAATCATGTCAGGTATTAGAAAAGCTTATATGGTTTATGACTAGCAACCGGGTATGGTTTTTACCAAAGCACCGTATTCACATATAATTTGTTTTGAAGTGGATAGCTGAAGAAGAGAGATGGTCTGGGAGATTGGTAGAAAGAGTTTAAGTAATTTGAAAGAAGGTGGAAGAGAGAACTGGAGCAGGGTCACTGTTAGTGCGCACACCCGCGTTATTCACTCCATTACTACAGTGAGCGCTGCTACTCTCACTGTTTAGCACTAACTTTTAGTTAGGCACACAGGATTGGAGAGGATCCCTCAAGGTCCTTGTGTCTGGTCCCCAACTATTATAGGCAGCAGTTTCATATCATTCCTCTAATAAATTCATCAAACAATCTTACCACTAGTTACGTTTTTTGCTCTTACTATTTTAATTGGAAGGCCGTTCCAGAAACTTGCTTTCCTGACATCTGGAAACCTTTCTTCTAACTTCTAGCCTAATTTCTGAATGGTCAACTTATGTCTACATATTTATATCAGTAGTGTGCTTTAGCTTAAATACCACTTCTTCTTCTAGATATTTACTCCCTTCACACACATGCCTTATTGTAGAGAGCAATCCTATTCTCTCTCAGCTTTTGGTTTGCTGGAAGCAAGCCAAATTCTTAGAGTATCCTTTCATAAGATATCCTCCCCATTGCTCTGATGATCCTATTAGCTTCTTCAGAATTTGAATTCAGAAAGATGAATTAATAATTCTGGTCACACACTGGTTCAGATGAGGTCTCACCCATGCCATTACATTGACATTAATGGCACTAATACTTCCCTTTGGCAATACAATTACACTAATACTTCCTTATCTGTACTAAAAATACTTTTCTCAATACATCCCAAGAAAGCATTTGCCTTTTTCACAGCTGCCTCATTGATAGCTCATAGACTTCTTTCAATCAGGTGATGTACCCGGTCTCTTCCCTTCTTTGTTCTTGATAAACTCCCAGCTTAAAGAATTTTTTTTTCTTAGTCCTTAGTCTCTGCTTTTTAGCACTAAATACTACCCATTTCTATTATGGTCTTCAGGGTAATCCAATTTTGAACAAATTAATTTCTAAAAATGGGGACAAAAACACTATTACATGTGTTGTGTATACCTTACATCCCATGGTCCCCTCTGTTCTCAGTATATTTTTAGAATAAAAGAAGGTGGTGGTTTATTCTACACCTTGGCTAAGTTCATTGAATGTTAAAATTCTCTACAAGACTTGAATGCAGAATTCCACTCCTTGCAAGTCTGAAGGATTTCAGGTAAGCTACTTAACAATCTTAAATGTCAGGCAAGGCTGTGGAATTCTGTTTCTTGCTGCTATGAAATCAGAAGGGAGGTGGAGAATTTTGCATAGCTGGAAACTGGCTAAGTACAGACATTCAAAAAGCCCATGGCGAAAGCACTCTAATTTATTGTGCTTTACTTAAAAGTGCTATAAGTTAGAGTGGGAGCCAACCAAACAGACTTCATTGTCCAGTGGGAGGATTGCGGGTGGGGGGGAGCTCATATCCTGCCTGTAATGGTCACTGGGGGCACTCCTGCATGCCTCATAGGAAGTTGCCAGAGTACCCGTTACCCCAACCCCAACCCCACAGCCAGCTGGTGACTGTCAGCAGCAGCTGAGAGGAGGCAGAGGGGGATAGGACCCCCCATGCCACAAGGACCCCCTACAACTTACTGACTGGAAGGCATCAAGACAGGCTGGATCCATATGGGGGGGCCTCCCTCCCTCCAGTGTTTTGACATCTGCAGCCAGCAGCCACAGCACACAGCTGGAGCTGCTGCAGGGGAAGGACTCTGGGCTCTGTGTCCAAGTACAATCCCAGCCCAAGTCAATGACAGCCTATGATCCCAACCCTGTGGGCTGTGGTGTGCCATGGAGCCAGAGTGATTGCGGGGACAGAAACTTCCCTTCTTCCACTCGTGTCCCTCACCACCAATCTGCACATGGGACTGGGATCAGAAGCTGTCACTGACTTGGGTCAGTGACAGCTGGGGGTGGGGGTGGGGGGAGGCTGGCCTGGCACTTGTGCAGAACAGAAGACCCTGTGCAATGCCTCCAGGGATGGCAGTGATCGTGAGCGATCGCATTCTAAGTTACCTCTCAAATAATGTTTTCCAATGCTTAGTCAATGAATAAATATTCAAGATATATCATTGAGAATCTTGAAGTGATCAAGAATCTTCAGGATTCATTTGATCACAGACATTCAAAGGGGCAACAGAAGTGTTCAGGATACAGGAAGGCAGATTTTCAACTTGACATTGAGGCCAAAGATCAGCTACAACTCATTGACTTAATGATCTGATTCAATTTTTTTAGGAAGCTTACTGAATTTCAACTCGTGTTTGCTGATTGACAGATATCCTGTACTAGCTTCTTGAGACATTCTTCATATCTGTGAACAAGCTTATCATTTATGACAAGCTTCCAGTAGTCTAGAGAAATGATTCCAAATGACCACAACTATATCAAAAAGACCTGCTCCTCGAATTAGTACACTGAATCCTTTCCCTGGTCTCTCGTTGAAACAGTCAAGCCTTCATTACAACGCAAACAGCAGGAACTTTGTTCAAGAAATCACAATGTTTCAATCTTCAAGTAGCAGCTGTCTTTAATGATTTAAAAATATTAGACTGTTTTTATTGTTATGATTATCTGTTATCATTAAATATTATGCCTTGAAGATGAAATCCATTTCAATATGCTGTGTCATTTTGGTGGAATGGAAATATACTTTCAGAAATTTTCCTTTTCCAATTTTTGTTTTTTCCTGTGGAATCTTCATTAACCTGATGTTATTTGGGGAAGGGGGGTGGGGGACAGGGGAGATCTGGCTTTGTCAAAACAGTGTTTTCTGACAGGAAAAACTGTTCTGTCATAACAGTCTTCTGATCAGTTTTGGTTTATCTGATTGGAAACTGGAATTTCTGTTTTCATAACCCTGATGGTATACAAGATATTGATTCTTACACAAGATATGGTCTTCATGCGTAGTATTGGTCAAGGACTCAATACCAATCATCCTAAGCCTGGGGATAGTTCAGTCCAGGTTAGATTTCCCATATTACAGGGAAACGAATAAAACACATTTGTGACCTTTTGGATTTTATTAATATCTGTCTAAAGCTATGTGAAATACTGGGACTGCTTTGTCATGTGGGAGCTCCAAGTGGCTGTAATGAAGGTGAGGAGACTCAAGCTATGATAATGTTTTATAGCAAGGCTCTGAGATGTGGTGTTCATTCATCACCTCTGTAATCTGATGTCCATATCTGAAATGAACACAGAGATCCATTGAAAGGTATATATATAGGAAATAGAAATGACACATTCATGATTTCACTGACTGAAATTTCAGATAGACAGTGATCACTTTTTTGAGAATATGCACAGAAATCCCTGCTTAGCACCCTAGCTTCATATGTACTGATCTCTCAAAATAGTAAATGCAGCGCAGAGTTTATCTATTGTTCGTTTTATAGGATAAGCTCCCCCTCAGATAGATCTGCATTCAGACTGAGCTTTATAAATCTATGTATGGCTTTGTATGGCATGACTGCCAGTAATAGTGTGGGATTAAACTCATTGACTCAAAGAGCCTTTCCAACTTAGATTTCTAAAAATCTATATTTTCAAAAGTCTACTTCTCAGTGTTATAAAGCAATATAAGAATTCTTGCGGAAGTCTGGAAGCAGCTGTGGAGCAGATTTTTAAAAAAGTAAATCAGATCTAGGGTCATTCTGTTTACTGTGTGCCCGTCTTATGATCATTATTAGTTTTGCCACAAAATTGCAAAAGGAAAAAATGTTTCCACATTTTATTATGGATGACCTTGTGAAAGTTCTTGCAGAAGATCAATGATGTGCTCTGTAGTGCACACTCTGGGAGAAAATATTGTTGAAATGCTATAAGCTACCTGTATTTGGCTCTCCAATGGTATTTTAAAACTATACAAGTTACTGGGATTTATTTAAACTTGTATATTGAGTGGGGGAAAGAAAAAAAAACCTGGATATTTACAGATATCTAGTGAATATTTAATTCAAAACCCATAACCATTTTAACATGTCAAGGTGGCAATCTGTTGTTCTCTATAGAAGACTAAAAATTCTTGGGCCAAAAGAGGCTAGGTGAATGTCCAAAGTGTAAATGCATTTTGAGTATATTGTGGGCTGCCACTACAAGTACCCCCAAGAATATTTTGTATAGTGAGATTTGAGATGGCTCTAGAAAGTTGGGCTGCTATCTATGGTAATATTATAATATATGAAAAAATTATATGAATTCATTCAACATCAATGTAGAAATCTGAGAGGAGCATGCAAAATCTCGTCTGATCTGGAGAGAACAACTGGCACTGAGTGCAGCTCAACGCAAAGCAGCTTTGATCCAGAGGATGGAAGCAAAGTGAGAAAGCAGAAAGAAGCATGCTATAAATTTGGGCTCCAGCTTAGACAACACATGGATCTCTGAAACTTGTAACAAGCTGTGTTGCTCTTGAATTGAGCTTGTCAGCCACTAATGGATTCATTAGGCATCTAACTAGACCTCTTACATGTACACCATGATTCAGAGGATCAATAGTTCCTTAATACTATTATAAGTACAGCACCCTGTCTACATGTCCACAGGACAGAACACTTGTATGTCTGCATCTGAACTCCCATGGGTGCAGGCAGGTTTATGCATCTTGCTGCCTACAGGGAGGGTGGAAAGGAGGGCCATCCCTCTCCTTATCACCACCCACACCCATTACGCACAGGAGGATGCAAAGAGGCTGACAAGTTGAGCAAGGCTTTGAGATGGTCTCCCACTGCATTTTTACAAGCAGCTAAGGAAGTATGGGTTGGATGAATGGACTATAAGATGGATAGAAAGCTGGCTAGAGAGTTAGGTCTCAGTGGGTACTGATCAGTGGCTCAATGTCTAGTTAGCAGCTGGTATCAAGTGGAGTGCCCCAAGGTCAGTCCTGGAGCTGCTTTAGTTTAGTATCTTCATTAATGATCTGGAAGATGAGATGGATTACACCATAAGCAAGTTCATGGATGAAACAAAGCTGGGGGGTATAGTAGATATGCTGGAAGGTAGGGCTAGGATTCAGAGGATTCTAGACAAATTGGAGGATTGGACCAAAAAACATTTCATGAGGTTCAACAAGGATAAGTGAAAAGTCCTGCGCTTGGGACATAAGAATCCCATGTACCGCTACAGGCTTAGGACCAAGTGACTAAGCTACAGCTCTGCAGAAAAGGACCTGGGGGTAACAATGGGCAATAAGTTGGATATGAGTAAGCAGTGTGTCCTTGTTGCCAGGAAGGCTAGTAGCATACGGGACTACATTAGTAGGAGTGTTGCCAGTAGATCAAGGGAAGTGATTCTTCCCCTCTATTCCTGCACTGGTGAGGTCACACCTGGAGTACTGTATCCAGTTTTCGGCCTCCTACTTCAAAAAAGGATGTGGACAAGTTGGAGAGAGTCCAGCAGACAGCAGCAAAAATGGTGAGGAAGCTGGGGCACACGGCTTATGAGGAAAGACTGAAGGAATTGGGCTTATTTAGTCTGCAGAAGAGAAGACTGAGAGGAGATTTAATATCAGCCTTCAACTACCTGAGGGTGGTACCAAAGAGGCTGGAGCTAGAAGGTTCTCAGTGGTAGCAGATAACTGAACCAGGAGGAATGGTCTCAAGGTGCAGCAAGAGAAGTTTTGGTTAGATATTAGGAAAAACTTTCTCAATAAGAGGGTAGTAAAGCACTGGAATGGGTTACCTAGAGAAATAGTGGAATCTCCAGTCTTGGAGGTTTTTTAGGCCCGGCTCGACAGCCCTGGCTGGAATGATCTAGCAGGGGATGGTCTGGATTTGAGCAGGGGATGGTCTGGCTTTGAGCAGATGACCTTCTGAGGTCCCTTCCAACCCTAATTTTCTATGATTCTGTGAACTTTCAGGAGCTTTACAAATGAATATGGGAAAATAGGCATAGTTATCCTGTGTAGTTACTCAGGTTAGCTTGGGTCAGAAAGTATTATGTAGATAACTACAGCAAACACTCACACGTCAATAGAATGCTTACAACTTTTGCACCCCTGCCCCCACCCCTCCCCCCAGCACCTCTTTTCGTATGCACTGGTTCTTGAGGGCCACAGGCAGGGGCCGAACAGTAGGATCTCATTGGCCCCAGGCTTCAGCCTTGCTTTCAGGCTCCCTTTAAATGAGCTTGCATATAAGGCCAATGCTTGCCATGGATGAAGCCAAGGAAGCTCAGGAGAGGGTAGGCCATGCTGCACTGCCCATATTTGCCACTAGGTTTTCCCCCCCAGGGATCTTTGGCCCATAAATGGAACTTTATGGCTCAGCATCTATGGGAACTAAACAAAGAAGGGCTCTTTGAGATCCTCTCCTCCACACCCCCTCCCTACCTCAGTCCTCCAATTAAGCATGATAATTGTGCAAACAGATCAATTCTCTGGGGGGCATGACTTACTGGTGGGGTCTATCCAAAAGAAAAGGAAAGACTTGAATTACTTGAGGAGAGGCAGGCAGCAATGGGGAACTTTGACTGGGAGGCCACCATTAGCTATATGGCACATTACCTATGTCTAGCAACCTCTAATCATCGTGCTAGGGGCAAGCAATGTTTGCGGGTCTGACACTACAAAGAAGATAGCTTAAGGGTGGAATAGTATAGCAGAGCCTGGCAGTGGCCTCCTGCCTTGGTTTCCCTTATGGGCACAGGGCTTGGCATGTGACACAGTCAGGGGAGAGTTGCAGAACACCCGATAGGGAAGCATGGCTCGGGGATCAAATGCTACTCCTGTCCCAGAGCTCCCTCTTCTTCTCTAACCCCTCTCACTCCCCATGAAAGACTCTCACTCTTCTTCCTAGCCTGATGCCCTTCCACCCACAGCCTTCATGGAGGTTTCTTCTCAGTTTCCCACTCCTTTCTGGATAGGTGTACCCTGTTCCCTGCCTGCTTCCCTAATCTGTCCATAGCCTTTCCTGGCTTCTCCCTCAATGCTTATTAGTACCTAATCTCACCCCTGGCTACCTCCTAGTCCCTAAAGCAGTCACAACTGCCTTAAACTTACCTGGGATGCCTTCAATAGCTTCTTTGGGGCCTGTCTGAGCCATATCTCCATGCCGCCTCTTTTCATTGCCCCCATGTACTTGGAGGCTGCTAAGACGCTCACAGCCCCATGTACAACAGAGGCAAGGTACCTGTAGTTATCCTCTGAGCATGACTATATATTTTATCCTGGTAGGACTCTAGATGGCTAGAAATACATAATAATATTTTTTTAGTCATATAGAGCCTCTTTGCAGGTAGATTTTGGCTGATTACTGATGATTGTGGAGATGCCCAGCAGCTATATGTAGCTGTATCTAGGACATCCATATGGAAGTCCCTTCAGGTGGGGGAAGACACTCCAAACTAGAATTTAAAACACCTATTTAGTCATATAAGTCACACACATGTATGCTACCCTTAGAGCCAATTAGTCTAGAACAAATTTAGATTTCTACTGACACATGGGCCTAGTTCACAGAGTCCTCAATATCTGAAAGTCTTCTAGGACATCCAAACCCTAATCGGGAGAGCTACTTCAAGTGTCAAGTACACCATTTAAGATATAATGTTGGTGTATCCAAGTCTGGCCAAATGTAGTTCTTCTTCATAGTTTAGAAGCTGCAAAACTATTCAGATTTTTGCAACTTTTTTACTACTTAGTATAGCTAATCCAGTTGCCATAAATCTAGTTGTATCTAGCCATCAGGGAACCAAAGCTCTTGATTGATCAGAGTTCAGGTATTTGAAAGATTATTGGGTCTTAATAGGAAATGAAAGACAAAAGTCAAGGTAAGAATGGGGTGGTAAAGAAGGAGCATGTGTCACTTTCAGGCTAGGAACAAACATTGTATTTGTCCCAGGACAAGTTATGGCTGTGTTTGTTCTGGAAGAGAAAAATTGTGGGACTGGCATGTGCACACATCACCCTTCCAGTTGGGGTTTAGTATATGGCTGAAAGCAATACCACTTTTCTGCCATTGATTCAAAGATGCCATCCTGGGACAACTTTTCAGACACACTTCCTGATATCCTGGGACAAACTGTTAATACATAAACCTTTTTTGGGTCTATTCCAGGACAACAAAAATGAATATCTGAATGACTGCGCTGTGTCCTGGGATAAAATGGTTTCTCCCAGGACATATGTAATAGGCCTCTTGAAGGCTCAGATCGAGCGAAAACATTTACTCTTCAATCTGTTTGTAGGCTTAGTCATTACTTTTCTCTAAATTAGTCGTTTTTGTGTCCCCTGACATTCACCTCCTTCCTGCCCCGCCCCCCCCGCCTTGGATTGGACCTTCAGGTTTTTACTTGCTGAGGAGGAAGAAGATACTGCATTTTTTTTTAAAGCTGGGACTGGGTTTTGGAAAGCAAAGCAGCAAAACATTATAAAATCCAGTGCCTCTACCAAAATGCGAGGAAGCTGAGTGACATGTTTCTTATGGTGTTTTCCCCTTTTTAAAAACTTTAAGAAGAGAGGCCAGGTGATACCTATTCTGGTCCTGAAGTATCCAGTCTTTTCCAAAAAAAAAGGAATATGTGCGGCTGGCAGGGATTAAATTATGAAGGTAAAAAAAAACCCAACACAGTAAGAAGTAGAATAGAGGGATACTTATCAGGTCTTCTCAGAGGTCATCCATTCAGCTCCAGCTTTAGGACAACAAATTCCTTTTGGTTGCAACCAAAAAGAGATTTTGAAATGTTCATGTTTTAATTAGTATGAAAGCAAACCTTTAGAACACTTTTTCTTGAGACAGCCTTGTGTCAAACTGTTTCCAGGAACCAGTCCCTTCTCTGCCCTGGTTGCCTGACTGAACAGGGAGCCATGGACCCCCCAAAACTTTTTACATCATGTAGTGCCACATCCAGTACATCTTCATTAAATGTTTCAATTATGTTTCAATTTTATTTTTTCAGAAAACATGGTTTGTCAAATATGCTATGTTCCCATCTGTCCGACCTCTTAGAAGATTATTTTATGTAACTATTTATGATAGACAAATGTAGGAATTTATTGCTGAAGTAAATACTGCTGCATTCCTGGCCTGCCAAGGAGGCCAGATAATAAGGATTTAAAAGGTGTCACAGTTTTGCTCTTTGGTATCTAGAATTACTTTTAAGAAATGGTTATGAAATTGAATTATAAAATACAATCTCACATCAGTCAAGCATAGTTTAAGTGTCTCGTTAAAAGGATCATTAGATAATCAATAGCAAGAAAAAAATTACAAAGCACTTTAGGTATATTGTCTAGACAGGGTAGGCAGCGAGGTTATATAGTAGTATAATGCATGGTACAACAGTTTCATATAGGAGGCTGGGTTTGAGAGGGATCAACATTTTATTATTTTTGGAGAATTCATAAAAGTAATGTGGCCATTGATATTGCCCTAGCATGTTACATAAATCTGGTGGTATTAAGGAAGAGTGATCGCCTCTAGGTGGTTGTGAACTTTGGTATTGCAGAGCCTGATCCTACAGCTATTTGCTATCCTGCACAGTACTTATTATTACATGTAGTTGCAGGTAAAACAATAAAGAGTATGTTTGGAAATAAACCTGTGCAGGGTTTATGAAATGGAAGATGTGAATTTTTTTAGTGAAAAGGCCAGTTTCCACGTGTATGCCTTAATAAGGAGACATTTCTTTGCTACTACTGTAGGGGCCAGAGGCCTCCACTAAGGACTCATTTAATACAGAGATTGGATGGTGTGCAGGAAGTTAAACAGCTAGAAGGATCCCACTAAATTCTATATTCTATATTTACCATGGTATAAACTTGTTCACGTCATACTCTTGTACAAGATAGGGTCCTTTTAAAGAAGACTGATGATAAAGGTGACATACTGAGCTGTTTTCTTACACTCTGTATGATCTGGTCTGTACCAGAGGCAGGGTGGAGGGCATGGGATATTATGTAATGCAATTTAAAGACTGTATCACTGTACAGGACAATAAGACCAAGTTAATAATGTGTGGGGAAACTGTAATTCTGACCCCTTCTAGTCTGTCCTTACCAACCTGGGTTCCTAAACCCAGGCTGTTGTGTCTTCATCCCCTTTCTCACCCAGACACATAGGGCATTTGTCCAGTTGTGTGACACAGGACACTGGCCATTGCTTCAGTGTTCAAATCAATTCAATAAATCAGTAGCCTTTAAGAGAACAATAATTCGTTTCAAACTTCTGAAGGCCAGTTTAGCATACTATATCCATCAACTTCTTCTGAGCTATGCAAATGGGTTGGTTTTAGTACTGGTCATTCTGCAAAAGATGGGCAGTCATAATGTATTGTCACTAGGGCTGTGCGAAGCTTAGATCCCTGATTTGATTTGACGGAGATTCAGCTCAATTCGGTGGCTGAATCTCTGAATCCAAATTGAATCAGAGGACCCTTTGATCTCTCTGAATTGAACCCTTTAATTTTTCAACATCTGTTTGGCTCCTGCCACTTCAGGACTAGGCGGACTGTATTGTCAGTTTGGTGCTTCCAGCCATAAGAGTTTTCACCATGGGAATACCTAGATCTTTTCTTTATCCTTATGATGTCGGAAAAGAAAATCTTTGAGTCTCATGACCCTGATTTAGGAGTTGTACTATAAGTCAGCAGATCACATTCTCAAGGACTAGACTGTTGAAAACATAATCTCAGTTGAAAACATAATCTCAGTTTGTTATAACTGCAGACACATTACTTTCTTGTCATAATACAGTTATACTACAAGCGTACAACACTGCTAATGAAGCACCAAAAGCCATACACAGTCCTTAAAAACTGATGATTAAGCTTCCACTGAAAAAATGACAGTAAAGTCTGTTGAGGGAAGGATTATGTTTTTGTTCTCTTCTTGCAGTTCCAAGCATAATGGGGATTTGATGGTTATATAAATATTAATCTTAAGTGATGTTTTTAAAGCAGTTTTATTGACTTAGACACTTCTGAAATTATCATTCTATATCTTGAAAGGATAGTCATAAGCTGATAATATTGACTATACTAACATAATTTAGGTGTAATTTAGCCCAAAATAATGTGGACCTTGTACATGATCAGGCCCTCATTGCTTTTCATCCAGTAAAACCAGATGAAAGATTTGGGAACTTACTCACTGACACTCACATTCACTAGTTTTACACCACAGACATTAGCAAAGTTATTCTTTGCATTTCATAAGTGTCTGACTCTTGTTTCCTTTTGAGTCATAACAAAGAACAGACAGTGTTATCCTGGGGTGAGGAAGAAGGGAACCTCAGAAGTTAAAAAGAAACTTGCCAGAAAATGGAATTTCATGAATGCTGATAAGGAAAATTTATTTATTGTAAAACTGAAAGATCACAAAGATTTTGAAGATGTAAATCACTTCCAACTTCTATGGCAGGGGTGGGCAAAATACAGCTCACAGGCTAGATCCAGCCTACCAAGGGAGTCTATCCAGTCCGTGGCACGTCCCTCAGCCTCACCTGACCCAGGGCAGGACCCAGGCACTGTGGCCCATCCATCCTGCACCCACTGCTGGGAGCACTGGACAGAGTAGATGCATGGGCAAGTAGGGTCTCCATGGAGATTAGCCCAGGACCCCTGCAGGCAAGGTTCACTTAGATGGGGAGATGGGCTGGGGCCGTGGGCAGGTGGAGAGTGGCACCCAGGAGAGGGACAGGTGGGCAGAGGCTGGGGCCAGGGTCATGGGCCAATGACATGCAGGGAGCAGATCGCAGCTGTCCCAGGCTCCAGCCCTACTTTCCAATCCCACTCCTGGATGCTGCTCCCCACCTGTATGCAGCCCCATCCTGTCCACCCAGCTGAGCATGCCCTGCCTATGGGGGTCCCAGTTTATCTCCATGGAAACCCCACCCGCTTGCTCCGTCTGGCACCCCCAGCAGTGGGTGTGGGGCAGATGGGCTTGAGCCAGATAGGAACAATTGCTTTCCCCCCACACCAAACCAAGTCGGCACCCCCAAAATTCCTAAAGTGGCCCTCCAGCCAAAGTAACTGGCCATCCTTGTGCTATGGCCTACTTTACTGAACAGCCTGGGAGACTAAAAGAAAACCCTATTGTACAGGACTGGGAATTCTTCAAAGAACTTTAGAATAAGATGCAAACAGAAGGAAGTAGAAGAGCCATTACAGTCTTAGAACAGAATAATTCTTCCATGGTGTAAGGCCATTTTTTAACGGATACTATATAATAGTGCTTCAGGGTCCTAATAGACAGTTCACATTTCTCTTTTTGCTCTCATTCTGGCAATACCAACAAAACAATTGTCATTTTCTCTCTGTTTCCCTTCTGGCATTAGTGTAATATATTTTCTAGGCATCTTTTGGGATACATGAAACAAGTGTTAGTACATAACTATTAAACCCTTCAAAGTTAACTGTATCTACAAATAATAGTTTCTATCTAGCCAAAAGCTGTCTTGGAACAAAACATTTTGGTTTTTTAGATTAAAAAAATCTATTGTAATGGAAATTTATGCACACTGTATTGTTGAATTTAATAACTAGATCCTTATATAAAATAATGCGCCAAATACTGCTCTCCATGGAAAACGAAGTACATCCAAAATAAAATTAATTTCAGTGGAGTTGCACCAGATTCACACCAGGGTAATTTAGGATCTGATTGTTCTCTATATGTTCAACTATTTCTTCATATGGCTCATTTCCTGCACCATTTTGCGGCTGTCCAACATCAATTTTATTGCCTATCCAATATACGATCCAGATGCTGTTTCAATCATGTTTCTCACTTGGTGGTATCAATTGCTGTAGCAATTTTTGTATTCAGCATGGATCTTGCTCTATCATACTTCATTCAAAAACTATCCACCTGCATGATCTCTACTGCAATTGCTCATATGAAGTCTTTTTTGCTACCACCCTAGGCAAACTGGATCACGAGAGTTCTTTTAAACATGCAATTAAATTTTACAGATGCTTAGACTGATCTGTTGCCTATTGTAGCTAATCCAAATCAAATTTTGCCTGGGCAATTTTCATAAGTGCTATATGCTATTAAATTGTAGCATTAATATGCAAAACTTTTTCCAAAACAATTTTAATGAAATTTGTATCTATAGTTCTATTTCTTAACCAGGTCTACCAGTGATGGACTAACAACCTAAAATGCATTAAGAATGAGGCATTTTGAAATTCAAATCCCAGCATGTAGATAAATACTGGACATGGTCACAATCAAATCACTTTTAATTAACTAATCCTTAAGGTGTTTAAACCTAATCATCTCTAAGAACTCACCTACTTTTACAGCATTAGAATATTATTAGATGTTACATACCCAAAGCTTTTATCTACTTGAAATTTCATAGTTACATTAAAAACTAAGTAGATATCTAATATTAATTCACTGATTCTGTGCGTTTTCTTCACCTTCTGCAATCCAGAAAATCTACTGATTTATTTTCCCCCCTCAGAAATACCTTCATTCCACCAATACTTACTGTTCTGCCATCAGATAGATTATAATTGCATTTCTAAGCTGTACCTATTCACTGAACTCCTGTCTAAATAATTTCTACAGGAGTACATACCTCACCAAACTCTCTCTCTCTCTGACATACTTGAATTCAAATTCTCAAATTAGGAACTGAAAGGCTCTCATAAGTGTGCTGACAGTGATGTATTATGCATGTCTGTTGTGTTTCCTCTGTTCTGTTACTATTCAAGGATCATACTAACTCTAAGATGAGCTCCATGTTGTTTGCAGAGGGGATTCTTTGCTGCAGAAGCCAAAAACAATTCTGGTTCAGCCCAAGGAGGGAGATGGGTCCTAGAAATGGTATCAGTGCTGAGTTTTGAACTCAAAAGTTTTTTCAAACGTATTTTCCTGCCTACAACACGCACCTTTCTCCCCAAAATCATCCCCACCTCCCCAAATTGGGGTGGGGGTATTAAGTTGAGAAGCTGATTTTTATACCCAGGGTGGAACCAACCTGCTTTGATTACTGCCTCATAGGGCAGCAGCTGTGCATTATTATTCAGGCAGGTGAGGAAGTCAATTGACTTAGGCTGATTTATTCTTTACTTCACAAGTATTAATGATCACCTCTCCTTTTGTTGGTCTTGATGTTCCACTAATCAAGCCAACATTTCCTAGGGCAATTTTTCTATCTTCTGCCTGAGCCAGGTCTCTCTCCTCCTCTTTAACAGCCTATGAGGCTTCTTTGCTCTTTTAAAAATCATAGATACCCCCATGGAAATCAGTCTTCTTCAGCAGTTAAGGTTTGAGCGTTAGTTAAATGGTGAGTCAGCTGAAGATTAGCTTCTGCCCCTGTTTCGTGCAGCCATAACTCTGGAAGACTCCTTTTATTTTTTTCTTCATTTTGCTTTTCAAAAACAAGATCTGTATCAAATTCAGAGGTGTGTTGTATACGAAAAAATATGGTAATGATGTTGGTTGGAAATGCAATTATCTTCTGTAACACCTTTATACCAGTAGGAGTCTAATGTAGATGGATATTTGCCAGTGAAATGATTTGGGTGGGGTTGTTTTATCCTGATCATGGCATATTACATATAGGATAGGGACAGAAATTATACATAAACCAGTATAAGTGATCACAAACCAATTCAGATGTGTAGCACAACAGAAATTTGGTGCACATGAACTGCTTTAAAAATGGCCCAAATCAGTTTAAGATAAACCTGGATGGATGTAGTATCAGACTTAACTGATTTAATTTAAATCAGTTTATTGAAATTCTGTCCCAGTTCCTCTCCAGATTCAGGGTAACTCAGTCTCCCCCAGCATTCCAGGATGCTTTACACCTCCCCACAAGCTCCCCTTTGTAAAGTGGGTGGGCTAGGTTTGCTATCTGCTCCAGCTGACCAGGAAGGAATGCTCTAGTGCCCTTCAGCTTCTGGCCTGAGCCACTGCAGGTACGTGGCTGCAGTTCCAGAATCAAAAGTGAATGTCTGTTTACGTGTTTATCAGTTCATTCTATGCAGCTTAGACTAACCTCTGAATATTGTATTGATTCAAACTCGGGCTTTTTGACTCTCTGTACTTGGCCATGAGGAACTAACATAAGGTAAAGCAACAAAAGCACTTATTGCTGGTATCTGCTGGGTCTTGGCAGATGTAACTTTCTCATGAAATCATAGGGCCTCTACTCAACAGATCAATGTGTTTGTCAGGAGAAGCAAACCATGGATCATCTCCTGAGATGCCCACAATTCACCCCACAATATCTGGCAACACCAACACCAGAAGCAGTGGCCTATACAGGATCTTGGCAAAAGATCATATAGAAAGGTTTGAACTGGAGACATGAAGACGAAGAAACTGGTATCCACAAGCAGCGATGTGTTCATCTGTATTGTTATACCTGTATAGCAAAACCAGCAAACTCCATCTTAGGACTATGAGCCCTAAATCACTCTCTGAAGGAACATTCTCCATTACTTTAGCTCACCTAGTATGAAGGGAAGGATACATTCTGGATATGCGCTCCCTCCATTTCTCTCTGTCTGTGCTCCTTGAGCTAGCTAACACCACAAAGCAGTTAGTCTGGAGCAGGAGCCACCAGGCTGTAGCACATGTACCACAAGTGGCATGTGCAACCTCTGTGTGTTGACATGCAGTAGACTAGGAAAGGGGTGAGCAGCAGAGTGGCAGATAGGACAAGGAGCAGATAACCAGGTAGCAAATGGAGGAGGAGCAGAAAGCAGAGCAGTAGATTGGGTAGGCAAAGGGGATTGGAATGGCACTTAGGCAAGATGCAGGACTTGATTTGTGACACACCTCACAAAAAGGTTGGCCCTCACTGGACTTTGGTGCATTTTTTGTTCTCAGTACACTGGGGCTGTGATAACAGTTTGCCTGCATATTGGTGTGCAGGTAGGGATATAGTTCTTCATGTCCTCACCTCCCCTTGGAGATGTATGCGATGCCAGGCACACATACATAAGTATGTCTCTATGATATACACAGCATTTGTTTCTTACTCGGGAAGGTGGTAAATAGGGCTGCACGAAGCTTTGGTCCCTGATTTGATTCAGCTCAATTCAGTGGCCAAATCTCTGAATCAAATCATAGGACCCTTTACTCTCCTTGAACCGAATTAGAACCCTCCAAATCAATTCAGACATAGATGCAGCTTTAAATGTTTTTTCTACATACCTCTAGGTAGCAGGGGTTTGTGATTGCTGTGATGCTGGGGTGCATGGAGTGTCCCACAGAAGCACGGGGGCTCCCCAGTGTGGTCAGCAGCAGACCCAGAAGTGGACCAGAAGCACTCCCAGTCCACTTCCAGGTGTGCAGGGGAGTGCACAGGGGGCCCCCCGCAGACCCCACTGGCTCAGTGACTGGTACCTCCTGGATCTGGGAGGGGCACCCAGGGTTCCCCTGTGGCTGATCACCGAGCCAGGGGGCTGGGGAGGGAGGGCCCTGTGTGCTCCCAGCAGACCCAGAAGGGGACACAGAAGTACTTCCGGTCCACTTTCTGGTTCACCATTGAGCACATGGAGGCCCCCCCCACCCACCACACTCCTGTGGGACACTCCATGTACCCCAGTATTGCGGTGATCGTGAGCCGCACCTGCTATTTCAAGGTATGTAGAAAAAACTTTTAAAGCTATGTCTGTGTCCAAATCACTGATTCTCCAAGTCTTACAATTGCAACACTGTTACTTCTAGGAAAACAAATCTACAAAAAAATTTTGATTTAAGAGTGTACTCATACAAACATTTCTACCACTTGGTGATCTGCACACTCATGGTAACTAAGGCAACCTGATATTGGATTCTGAGGGATAAGATAAACAGTGTGGATAACATGCAAGTGCTATGAAAATTTACTTAAGTAAATGGTTTCTGTAAAATGCCTGGGTTCAGATTCTGATCTCTCCCTGGTTTTTCTTTGACTTCTGTAGTTATCCTTGGTTATGAATGAAACCAGGGCATGACAGTCCTTATTTATTTAAGGCAGTGATTCTCAAGCAGTGTGTCACAGCACACTGGCATGCCTTGAAGTTCTTTCAAGGGTGGCATGGAGTACCATGTGATCTTAGCACTGTTAAGTGTACAAACATAATTCGTAATATAAATCCAGAGATTTCAGATAGAAATTCATAGTATTAAAACCTTAGTGAGTTGTTGTGCTCTTTCTGAGTTCTTTCTAAGGAAAGAATTGCTTTATTATTTTTCTGTAGTCAAAAAATGAGTGAAAAGAACTGGCATTTCCCAATAGCAGCTTGAGCATTTATACATGTGCTGTAGTCAAAGTGCCCAGAGCATCTCATGCATCAGCATCCCTGCACTTGAAACTAGAGGTGAGGGCACTTTAACTAAAGCTTATTGAATGAGCTTCAGGTAAAACACCACCACCACCATTTTAAGCATGGGGACACCCATACACAAGACACTGGAGCCTGCTGGAGCATTTTGGAGCAGCCTCGCTTCTCGTATAGGCACCCCTTAATCCTAAGGAGGGGTGGCTTGAGCCTAAAAAAGTTGAGAACCACATAGGTTCATCTTCAGGGACACCCTCAAACAATGTGTTTTTGCATGTTTGTACCCTGGCCAACAAACTGTAGACCCAGCTTCCAGACTAGAGCCTCTTAGGTGCTTTTGCACAAATTATTAATTTTTAGGACAATTTTTCAAACCATTTACCCACACCTTCACGAGCATATGAAGAATGCCAGCCATGTAAGAATATGTGGATGCACAAGGTATTCTTTACTGGGTACCTCATCATCTCTGCAAAAATGACAAGTGTAGTGAAAGCTCCTTGTATCCTTTCTTACCATGTGAGGACAGAGGATAGTCTAAGGCTTCTGGACAAGTATGGTTGCAAATGCACATAGTTATGTACAGCCACCCTTTAAAAAAGAAGAGTTATGCTGGGAGGGGAGCATGCTGCAAGAGTATGGCATTTTATTCTCTTAATGCTCCCTCTATAACATTAGGGACACTTTTTATGTAGGAATTAATTTGTCAGTGATGCTGTAAAGCTTTACCACAATATTTTGTTGCATAATGAGATTTTGGAGGGATGAAGGGGGTGGAAGATCCCCCTATGCAATAATTAAACAGCTTTTAAATAGAAACCCATGCCTAGTGTTGTGATTTTGAGGTACGAGAAAGAAGCAAGATATCCATTTTAATGTGAATTACAGCTTTCCTTCGTTTTTAAAAGTTACCATTTAATATGAATGGTATGTCTTGTGCAATACTAATGGAGGTTTTTTAATTCCAGAATTGCTTGTTAAAGTATTACAACTAATGAGGCCTATACTTTGAAATGACTATATGCAAAACTATGCATGCATATGGGAAATTTACACTGTGTACCCACTGAAGAAGGGTACTGTTTGAAAAGTTGGATTGGAAAGATATGCTACCTTCCAGGACAAGAGTCCCAATTCAAGCAGTATGTTAGAACAAGGCCCATGTATACAGTTTTCCTAAAGAGAATCCTCCTTGTTTCAGTTTAAGTAAATGCTGATTTAAAAGTGCTACACTAATCTCACAAGGAAGCATAAATTTTAGTTATGGGAAGTCTTTGTCTTTTGACTTAGAACTTTTCAATGGGCAGCCTTTTTATAGATGGTTATAGTATGCCAAGCTATTACGGTCAAACAGCTGGATGCCAGGCAAATTGCCTTGGCGTACAGATGTTAACATAACATACGGATTTAAATTTTTCAGTAGTTGTAGGGAACACATGATTGAGTCAAACTTTTATTGTTTCCTTAAACCTGAAGATAATCTAAATTAACTTTTTAAGTAGTTAAACAATAGATGCCTGTGTTGTGTCAGTTTTTAATTTCCAGTGGTGTGAAGCAGGAGATACACCATTGAAATAAGGGAAGTTAAACCAGTGTGTAAGATATTGGGGTTCCAGGGGTGGCCATGATGCCCAATTTTGGCTCTATGCCAGTGCCTTGCTCCACCCCTAGGGCGCCTTCCCTTCACGCCCGCCACACCTTGATGGAAATATTATTATAATAAGGAGGCTGCCCATGGGCCTTCATATGGCCCCAGTGCAACCAGACCTGTACTGGCCTCTATTAGTCCAAGGCCCCTCATTGGGCTATAGAAAGCTATGGCTGTGCCACTGAAAGGCACCTAAATCTTTAGGGGCTAATTGTGTGGCTCCAATCCTCTCCTACACCGGGCCCCAAGCTTCACGGGTGTTACTGGAATATTGTTCCCTTATTGGGGCTTTGGCCTCCTCAGCTTCTGCCCCTTTACTCTAGCTAGGCCTTCTAGCCTGGGCCCATTATATCGGACCTGGCTTTGAGGCACTAGCTATGGTTTGGCCCTTTTGGGCACTGGGCCCCTGGGCCCTGACTGGTTGAACCCCCATGTGGCTTTACCTCTCTAGGCATCAGGCCCCTGTCTAGTCACTCTCCTCTTGGGTACCAGGCAACTAACCCCTGCCTGGCTCTGTGGCCTTGTACTATGCCTGCTCTGGACTCAATAGTCACTTGGGCCTTGAGCCTGCCCCTGGCAGGGCTTGAGGTAATCAATTGCCCCTCAGACACTAATGGGTCCTCCATATACTACCCTTACAGTCCCAAACCAGCAGTGTGACTAACTTAAACACTAAGCCCCTAGGCTATAACATAAAAATAAAGGGGAAGTGGGCCTCTGCCCCTTAAAGAAGGCAAACCTTCCCCTACCCCTGGTGCTGGCATACCTCCTCCTTGTGAGCTCCCCAAGCAGGCAGCAAAGCAGACAGCCTGGTATCCCTGGCTACTCTCCTGAGCAGGAATTCCTAACCCTGCACCTGGCAGAGGTAGACCAGCCTGCTAGTTCAAGCTTGCATGTTCCCAGGGCTCTACCCCACTTTTAGTCAGCTGGCTGCCTCCAGGATCCTACTAATTGCTTCATTTTCCCTATTGCCCTGGCAATGTGCAACCACTGTGCCCTGCCTAGCCTGCAGAGCTCTCTGGCTGGGCTGCTTTTATCTTAAAGAAACAGGGAACCCCAGGCTCTCTGTTACACAGTGGGAGATAACAATTTGGACAAAGCGTTTTCTGCAGTTGTTTGGGCTAATAGAACTGAAAGTAGAGGTGTCAAGGAGTGAAATAAATAGTCTAACATTTAGAGAATGGTCTTAGAGAATCGCCTAGGTATGAACTCGGTTTGGACCTGATAGTTTGGTTCAAGTTGGTCTTCCCAATTTTACAGATTTGTAGTGCATATTTCAATACTTTATATCTTGGTTTGTAAACTAGGATTTCAAAAATGAGAATATTTTTAGAAAGTTTCAGAATAACTGGTTACAAGAGTTAGGACAAAGATTACATAGCATCTAGTTAGTTGTTTTATGCTAATTAGATCCGGATAGGGAATAAAAATAAGCATATGAATAGTAATTATAGTAGAACCTCTTAGAAGCATTTTTAATATTTTTTGGCTGTATTTAGTAAACACATTTGCTAGGCAATAGAGTATAAAATTCCAGTCCACCTCAGGATTTTCACTTTTCAATCTTCAACTATTATTCTTGAAAAATTACCGTCCTGCTGGTGTACCATTTTTTTAAACTTAGTTTTTGAAACCTAAGTAAGAAGTCCATGTTCCCTGACAGGTTGACCTCCCATTACCAGCTTTTTCAGTGACTTTAGAATTTATGAATATAAGATCAAGTTTTTTCCTGAATTATTAGTAAGGTTGATTATTTCTTTGGATTAATACACATCTTATAAAATTTTAGTTATTTGCTTGATATGCCTAGTATGTACTATTTAGTCATTTATATTTTCCTTGTATTACGTTAACTTTGCTATTATGTGTGGAAGAATTTGATTTTTGGTTGGAAAGGCTCTTTGAACTTTTCTTGGTTCCTAGAATGCCTCTGGGGGTCAACCAGTATCTGTTTTCTCTTGGGATTGTGGCATGTGAAGCAAGTTGCTTCAATTATGCTCTCAGCATGGCATTCCTAAGAAACTTTCTAAGACTGTGACTCAGAAATTCTAGTATGTTTTGTAAATTAAATTGATTCTAAAATTTAGAAGCATGTCAATAAGCTTTAAGGGTGACATTCTATTCTTTCCTGATCATCTAAGTGTTCTTATTCTGGTTGTTTACTGGGAATTTTGGACACTTGCATGCCCAGAGGAATTCTGATCTTGGACATGTAACTCTGCACATGTGCACAACTAAGTATGTGCCCAGACTAGGCAACATAACTGGAGAGATAAGGCTCCTGTCTTTTCTCCCCTAAATATCTGTGTGTCTGGGGCACCCCCTGTGCATCTAGAGGACCTGGGTTCTAAGCCCTCCTGCCCTGAGAAGGTTTGAACTTGAACTCTCTAATTTCCTAGAAGTGCACCTATCATGCCACTTGTCAACCATTATCCACTGCACACTACTACACTACTTATGAAGGCGGCCTCTGGTATAGCCATTCAGTTTAAGTAAATGCTGATTTAAAAGTGCTACACTAATCTCACAAGGAAGCATAAATTTTAGTTATGGGAAGTCTTTGTCTTTTGACTTAGAACTTTTCAATGGGCAGCCTTTTTATAGATGGTTATAGTATGCCAAGCTATTACGGTCAAACAGCTGGATGCCAGGCAAATTGCCTTGGCGTACAGATGTTAACATAACATACGGATTTAAATTTTTCAGTAGTTGTAGGGAACACATGATTGAGTCAAACTTTTATTGTTTCCTTAAACCTGAAGATAATCTAAATTAACTTTTTAAGTAGTTAAACAATAGATGCCTGTGTTGTGTCAGTTTTTAATTTCCAGTGGTGTGAAGCAGGAGATACACCATTGAAATAAGGGAAGTTAAACCAGTGTGTAAGATATTGGGGTTCCAGGGGTGGCCATGATGCCCAATTTTGGCTCTATGCCAGTGCCTTGCTCCACCCCTAGGGCGCCTTCCCTTCACGCCCGCCACACCTTGATGGAAATATTATTATAATAAGGAGGCTGCCCATGGGCCTTCATATGGCCCCAGTGCAACCAGACCTGTACTGGCCTCTATTAGTCCAAGGCCCCTCATTGGGCTATAGAAAGCTATGGCTGTGCCACTGAAAGGCACCTAAATCTTTAGGGGCTAATTGTGTGGCTCCAATCCTCTCCTACACCGGGCCCCAAGCTTCACGGGTGTTACTGGAATATTGTTCCCTTATTGGGGCTTTGGCCTCCTCAGCTTCTGCCCCTTTACTCTAGCTAGGCCTTCTAGCCAGACATACAGGGCCAGGAGGCAGCTGTCTCTTCAGGTAGGGGTTGGGACATAGCTTCCTGCCCCTGGGAGCTGTTTGATGCTGGGGTGGGCTCTGCCACTGGAGCCTAGGAGGGAACAATGTCCCCCTCCCCTGACAGCAGGGAGCTCCTAGCCCCACTCTGCAATTGCAGGGCTGGGGATGGGAAATTCTTATCTCCCAGCCCTAGCTCCACAGTTATGGGGACCAGGCTGAGAGATTCTTATCTCTCAGCCCTGGCCCCAGGTCCATGGAACTAGGGCTGGAAGATAAGAATCTCCCACTCCCACTCTCCGATCATGATCATGAAGCAGGGGCTGGGAGCTCCCTGCTGCCAGGGAAGGGAGACACTGTCCCCGCCTGGGCTCCAGTGGTGGAGTCAGCCCTGGCAGTGGCAGCTCCCAGGGGCAGGGAGCAATCTCCTATGCCCTGTACCCTGACTGACTGGGAGCACATTTGCTCCTGGTTGGCTGTCTACATGTGCTGTACTACACAATAAGTAATTGGTAGTAAATTTGCTGCTTGTATTTACAGGTACCAAATTTACTCATGATTAGATCAAATTACTGTGCAGTACACTTCTGCACATATAGACAGTGATGCTTACGGTGCGGTAATTAGCTCTAATCTCAAGTAAAGCATCTCATGTAGACGTGCCCACTGCGTGCTTGAGCAAATGAGTGCTTATCACACTGATGCTACTGGGAGCAGTGCTTCTTATGCCAGAGCTGAATTTGCTCTATATTGCACATGTGTCTTTAACTAGTGTATTAAACTGGTTACAGACAACTAAAGCCAGGAAATTCAATTGAAATTACAATGAGACAAGGTTCAATAGATATCATGAGGCATGATTACAAAGCTTGTGGAGGGTAGAAGCAGTGCTTAAAACTGACACCACTGAAAAGTAAGTGTTGGATATGGGATCAGGATGTGCAAACCACTGTAAACTTAAGTATGTTCTGACACAGAACAGAGTACACCAGCCAAAGACAGAGAGAGAGAGGGAGTTTGAGTGGGGAGAGTATCATGAGTGTTAGAACAAGCCAGTTCCACAACAATGAGGCTCCCATGGAACAAACTTCATCCTCTGCCAACGAACACTGAAAATATTCAGCAAGACGAGACTTATGTTGGAGGTCTTGAGTGCACCCACGTCTCCCATATGACTGCAGAGAGGGCGGAATTGTAACCTGCTCTTTTCATAGGCAAGAGGTGTCAGTTTGCTACTAATTCTGAACACCAAATAAAGGGCTGTGTCTCTGAGAGCCCACATCAAGCTCTTTGTATTCTGAACACAGTGAATAACCCTGGGTGGTGTCATTGCTGCAACATCCCCCTGGGAGCAGCTATACTGCTACATTTTGTACTAGCTGCATGAGGCAGAAGAGACCCGTGGGAAAACTTTCTACACCAAGAAAATTCTAATATCTGGGCCCTGTGGCCACGAGGGCATACATTTTGCTGTTGTGAGTTTACGAAGGAATTAAATAAGGGCACAGCCAGTTCCAACTGCAGTTGAAGGGAACATTATCATAGCACATTTAACTGGCTTTTCATGCAATTGCCAAGGTGACAAGCATTACCAAGTAGCAAGCCACTTCCATTCATTCTCCCTCATGCCATCTCCTTTGTTTCCCATTTACTATTTCCCAATATGGATATTAACCATCTCAATAACTGGATAGGACAGGGAACAAGCCAACTGGATTTGAAATCAAATACTATTTGACCTCAAGGCTTTCTTGGCTAGATACCATATTTCAAATGCCTCAATAGTGACAAATTGTTATTAAACAGTTATCTTCTTTAACATTTAAATGCATGGAAGAAAGCTGTAGGCACATTGCCAGCTATCCTTGGGGTATGTCTGCACTATTTCTGCAGCTTCTCTGAGTGCTCTGGTGAGGAGAAGCAAAATCTTGGTTTTGCAGCCACCAAACCTGGAGATGAGACTCTGAAGCCAATCTGGATATCTTCATAGCATCTGATGAAGCAAGCTGTAATCTATGAAAGCTCATGCCTCTCTGAATTAGTCTATAAAGTGCCACCCTACGATACTTTCTCTGTAAAACAGGGCTCAGAATATAACAGTTGACTCCTCTTGTGTCTATTTTTCCCTATTCTGTTGTTTATGTAAGACAACTTAAAGTGGGCTTTAAATGCACTTCTTAACTTGACCATAAGGAATCTCTTCAGTTGTACAGTCTGCTGAGATCACTGCATCCAAGTTTCCACAGAGAAAACTCTAGAGAGGAAATCAAGCACAGCACTCCAGTAAATCTCCATTGATTTGCTTTTTGATTCAGGTTGTTACAGGTCCCTATACCTTTAAAGATGCAGAATTGATTTATAAGGCATCCAACCAAAATTCATGCACCATACAACGGCTTATATTTTTTGCCATGTGAACAGCATGCATGTACTGCAATGCGCTGAGCAATTAATATAGCCTACATTATTTTATTTTTTTCACACTTCAGACCTGTTTTAGTTAGTGATGGCATTCCTGCACTTCTGGATCATCCAGGTGTTTGCTATATTTTGTTTAAAAGACTTCAGGTGCCAATTGGCAGATCCTGTGACCAAGCAAGCGATTTCCACCAGGAATGCTCTTTATCTAGATCCTATTTTTTCCCAAAATATGTCTTTTAAAAGCAAAAGGCAGAAATATCCTATGTCCCTTTTGTTTTAATTAGCCATTAGATATAAGTTCGTTTTTATTGGTTGGTAGCTGATATTTTCTGGAATGTAAAGAATTTTTCATTGAAACTGCTCTTATTTCAGTTGATCCATACCAAGGGGGATTTTTGTTTGGGGTTTTGTTGTGTTGGGAGGGTGGGGGTTTGAGACGGAGACAATATATGTTCTATGTGTAGGTGGGTGACTGCTGCATCAAAAGCATCAGTTATTCATGTGACCCTATACCTGACTTGCGCTGCAGAGATGGATGTTGTAGAGGCTGTTTCTGCCCTCTATTCAGGATGTGTTTGAGAACTCTCACTGTTCTCCCCTGCTATCATGCTAGCTTGGGAGACGGCGGAGGTAAGTCTCTTATGCATCCCTCTTCATGTTGCTGTTGAATGGGCTTTAGGACCGCAGTGGGGAAAGGAAGGGAAAGCATGGTTCTGTCCGGTGTTCAGCACAAGACCGAGAAGGTGCCATACTCCAACATCCTGGAGTATTTCCTGAATGATTTAACCCACTTTGCCCTTTACAAGTAAATCATAGATTTCGACCACAGAGAGCTTTGTTGTCCATTTTTTTTCCCCTATCCAATATTGGTGTGGGGGTTTTCTTATACTTTTGGAATAGAACCTCCCACGAAAAGGGGTGTAAGTAGCTAATTATACATGAGCACCTAAATTAACCCTGGTCTCTACAGCTTAACTGCTGACTTTTCAAAAGAATGTTTCACTGTCTTCATATGCCTGCCATAGGAACTGTCAGACTGCCAAACAGCATTTAATAATTATTTTATTTCTCGAGTACTTCTTTTCAAAACTTCCAGTTCTCAGGAAAAGCTGAGAGAATTAGAAGGACAGTCCTTGAAAAACCAAGCTATTTCTTAGAGGCACTCAGAACAAGATGCAGGTTTTTTTCCCCAACGTGTTAAATATTCATTGCATGGTAACTCAACATTGCTTTGCACCATTCCCTTTAACTTTTCAAAGAACCTATTTAGCCTATAGCTGGTCATTAATCTTTAGAAGTTTCAAAATTTATTTTACAAAATCATGGGTAGTGGGGATGGATTGAAATTGGAATTTATAGTACAGATAGAGATAAAGGCAGCTCTGTGTTTCATACACCTAAATCTGCAGGAGTTTTCTTGATCTCAGTGAAGTTTGTGTGAGAAATAGTTGATACTGTCGAGCTGAAACAGGAGCTGAATCAAGGGTGCAACCAGAGGCCAAATAACACAGGCTTTTCATAAAGTCCTTGTGCTCTTCTAAACTTAAATAACTTAGGGTGTGCACATGGACTTTCTGAAGACCCTGTACATTCTGCCTAAGAATTCATACAGATCTATAGACTGATTTCTCCCCCCTCCCCTCCTTCCATGTCTATATATTGGAATTTCTTTTCTGAATCTTGTCTGGATGCTGGAAACATGTGTTGATCTTGTCTGAGTTAACCTACTTCTGAAAATGTAAAACTCTCCCTCTCCAGAAGGAGGAGAATTTCTGTCTTCAGGATGAATGGAGTGGGATTTGTACAAAAATAGCATCATATGAATCCATCTCTGAATAGTTCTGGGAGGTTTTATGTGCAGTTACAGGGGTGTTGGAGGGGAGATTGTAATCAGTTAAGTTCATGTGAAGGGAGCAAGGTACAACAATAGTTAATTATGCTGTGACAATAAAATGTGAGAAAGGCCTATTCGTTTTTACTTCCCTTTTCCATCTGTATTTTGTTCTAGGGCTTCAGCTTTATTGGGAATTGATTCTCTCATTCTTCAGCATTGTTTTTTTTTTTATAATTTTGTAAATTTAATAAAATAGGTATTTGTGGAACATGACAGATTTATATGCTCTCAAAAAAGAGGCAAGTCTTCTGACAAACTGGTACTGAGCATGTTTGCTTTCATAGCATGCATGGGATTCTGGAGACAGTTCTTAGCCTTTGTTCCATACTGCATGGGAGAAAAGACTGCAGCCTTGCCATCAGTACCCCATGCTACATCAAAAAGTTACTGTGATCTAAAAGGTCTTTGCAAATGATGGATCTATTGCCTGTACCCTATTAAACTTTTTCAGCTCTTGGTTTCACAACGTAGTTGGTTCTCATGGGCCACATAGGTAACAGCTTCAATGCAGATAAGTGGCCACGGAGTTTCTGCAGACTTCCCCTCTGGTCCCATACACTCTGCTTAATGCACTCCATGGTTCAGGGGTATAGGTTGTAACCATATTAGTCTAAAGACATGGGCATACAAGGTTCTTTGGGTAAATCTGATATTTTTAATTAGAGCAACTCAAATAGTTGGAAAAATTCTTCTTTGCAAGCTTTCAGGTACAAGTACCCTTCGTCCTTGTACCTGAAAGCTTGCAAAGAAGAATTTTTCCATCTATTTGAGTTGGTCTAATAAAAGATATCGGATTTATCTGAAGAACCTTGTCTGCCAATTGTTTTATTGCTTTTGGATCCTTCCACAGCCTGGCCAAGCATAGGGTTTCAACCTTGGTAATGTATTAGCTGTGTGTGATGCCTTTTCACTGCAGCAAATATCCATCTGTTGTTTGAATTCCATTTCAGTGCTCAAGTGGAGCCAAATCCTGTTTCTTTTGAAGTCAATGGGAGCCTTGCCACTGACTTCAATGGAAACAGGGTTTTGCAGTCAGTGCTCATTTCCCTCTCCCTCTTGCAACAATTCTTTCTTTGGTTTGAACAAATAATACCATCTACTTAGACACAGGGAGGCGAAAAAAGGAACTATCGTTTTTTAATGAAAAGATGTACTTACGAAGGATTCGCTTCTGAGTACGTTGCATTTGTTAAAGAAATGGCACCTTTATTTAATTGATTCATTTTATCTTTTTTCACCCTTTGTGTACAAATGGTGTGTTCCAGCATAGTTGAACAAAGGACAATTTAATTGCATGAGCATGGCCATTGCATCAATTATTTAAAAATACATATATATTTGTGTAGCACTGCATTTTCTGAACAGCGATGAAATGCATACCTTAGTCAGGAAAGATGGATGTTCCTACTGACAGTGAATATATGACATATTGAAGAAATACATTAGCAAAATACCACTGTAAACTTGCAGATTTTACATTTGGATCACTTAAATGCTTGCCGTGTTATACATCTTTAAACATCTGCTGAGATACTACCTGTGCCGACTAGTTTCAGCATCTGATTGTACCATATGCTACTATGGTGAGGATTATGCTGTCAGTGTTATGCTCTGTATTAAAGCAATATGAAATGTCAAAGTCTTGTGCTTAATTAGAAGATTATCTTCAGGAGCATTCCTGGAGTGACAGAATTCATAAACAGTTGATGTGATTGAATCCTCACGTTGTAGACTTTTATTGGTGTGTCTGAGAAGGACATGTGCAAAATGTAGCTTAAAATATCCTGGTCTGTAAAGGAACTGGAAATCTGGGGAAAGTGTCATAGGCTAAATTTAGTGCTCAGTTCAGTTTGAGAGCTGTCTGTATAGAGGTGCTTTTGTGCCAGCTGGATCCTCCTCTTTCTTAATGCTGGACTGTTCCCTTCACATAGATTAGAGTCTGGTAAAAGATGGGTACAAACAGCTATCAGCTCTGGTAGCCACTAATCACTGGGGCACAGCAACACATTTTGCCTTTGCTGCGAAGCTAGAGAGGGGCATTCTGTGTAGAGACTGCAGTAGTTGCCAACATATTCCCCTGGTCTGGCATAAATCATGTGTAGCTGGGTAAACCATAGTTGCCAGAGCTAAGGTTCTTGCCCTGTAAGTTCATGTAGCTATGGTGTTGCATGAATATGAAAGGACTGAATCTCTCAAGATTCATGCTACTCTGTTTTGTTCTGTCAACATAACATAAAGTAACACATAAAATCTTCTTGCTCTTTTCATAATCCAGAAATGCAAAGTAGATTAAGTGCTTTGATCCACAACCTTGAGTCTAGGATTTTAAGGAGACAGTGGGTGCATCTACATCCACCCCCAACTGTGCAAGTTGTTACTTGCTAAAGCAAGTACTAAATGGATACGTAGTAACTGCTGCTACTACGCAGTCCCCACATCATACAGGTCATTTCTGACCCTACTGTGCAGTAGTAATGAGCTACTGTGAAGTAGCATCGGCATCATGGTTCATACCTGCGAACACTGTGTCACTGTAGCAATGAGCTACATCACCATAGCTGGTTGTGATGACACCATAGCTTGTCACTATGGCAACATAGCATCTTATGTAGACATGCCCAGTGTGTCATTTGTTCTTGACCTTTTTAGATTCAAGGCACCCTACCATGTATTTGAGGCACCCTCAATAGACTCGTGTCACACCTCATAAAATGCCAGCTTTTTGTTGCAAAGAACTTGATACTTCTGTTGCAAAGAACTCAGACCATAACAGGTGAGACGATTTAATACGGGATTTCTATGTGAAAACTCTGGGTTCATCTTGAAAATCATATTTGTAAACCTACCAGTGCTAAGATTGTATGGCATTCTACAACACCATTTGGTTGACCTCAAGGTACCCCAGGCTGCCATGGAACTCTGGTTGAGAATCACTGGTGTATGTCTATACTTGTATTTAAAATTCACTGGCTATTGTAGAAGGGACAATTCCAGATTGCATACTGCTGTAGTTAATGTTTAGGTTGTTTCAGAATTTCTCATGAGAAATGAGTAAATTACTTCTTCAGTGGCATCACTTACAGATTACATCCCACATTCCTTCAAATATAAGATGCCCTGGGGAAACACTCAAGGAATAAGCATTTAAGAATAAAACAAAATGTCAAATAAAGACACTTTACAATCTCTGTCATGCATATCAAAGTTTTTTTCTCCTTTTATTCAGATGAATTCAAGACTATTTTTCTAAAAAAAATGTTTTGTTTTTTTAAAAAAAAGCTATTTATTTAAAGGGGTATGGCTAAAAAAAATAGCAAAATAGCCTAATCCTGTAGGAACTCAGGAATGTTGATTAAGCCCAAATGGAAGAGGTTTATACTTTGGGGTACAATGCATCAGTTTTGGAAATCACATACAATAAAAGACTCATCTCTCATTGTATATGTTTAGCCTCAGTGGATATTGTGTCTGAAATTAGAAGAAGCTCTTTTTGGAGGTAATGGAATTGCATCCTCCTATGTGAGGAGGAGGATTGAGGGACCATGTCACTGAGCCATAGCTCCTTTCCCAGCAGAGCTAAGGACATATTGGTGACCTGGGATAGCCATGTCCTTAATAGGGCAGCCTTAGTATATTACCTCCTCAAAGTTAGGGTGCTCCATTCCTCAGTCTCTCATCTGCCATGACTTTGATGGAAAACTTCAGGACATTATGTTCAGTCTAGGAACAGTCCTGGATCTCAAAAGCAGCTAATATCACCAGTCCCTTATACAGCTGAAACCCTCTGGATTAGCTATGGGGCCTTATGGGCCAGAATGGGAGCTCCTCCAGACCTTATTACTCCCATCTCAAACCTCCATTTGTATATACTCTTAATAAACTTAGACCCTCAGAAGGGATCTGCAGTCTTTTAAAATTGATCCAAAGTGTTATTTGTGACCAGCCATGTAGCTGAAGGCTTTGACCAGGGATACCTAGCAGTCCATTTTGAATGAGTACAACAAAAGTTGAGCAGCATATCTGCTCCTCACCCACCCAGTGCTCCGCGTTCTCTGCCTTCTACTTCCCACTGTTCCTCGGTTCTGAGGGCTCCAGCTGGTTCTGTCCTTCAGTTGGGGTCCACCTCAGCCACACAGCTGGAGCTTGCAATCCCTGCTAAGGGAATTACTGGGTCTGGCATAGCTGACCAGCTTCTCGGCATTAGGGCTGTTGCAGCTTTCCAGCCTTGCCCCCAAACAGGGAACCTGACCGTGCCATCAAGGGTCTCCACCACCAGCCCCTGGCCAGAATGGTCCCTCCGACACATTCAGAAGTGGGAAATGGCCCACGTCCAGTTTGCTTGGCTCCCAGAAGGAACCACAGTCCAGGTGGACGTGCTGCAGGTGAGGGAATGGGTGCGAACGGGGCTTTCCTTTCCTTCTCCCTAGCTGCTCTGGCTGTCCTTTCCATCTTGCAGGCCTCTACTGGTCAATTCAAGTATAGCGTCTGAACAGAACACTTGTCATATTTGCCTCCTAGCAGCTACTAAATAGTTCATGCTAAATACTATTTTTGGTTCCTAATGAATGATTAAGAACAAAACATGATTTCATTTTCTGAGAAACAAGTGAGATCTGTAGTTGGCAAAGGCAAAATTATATGGAATACAGTGGATAGAAATATTTTCCATTTGTAAGAATCTGCTAAAGACATGTGATGAACACTACAATCTGGTAAAGTCAAGGGGTGAGATTTAATTTGAAGAACATATGATAGGTACAATAGGAACCTATGAATGAAACTAGTAGGTAAGAGCAGAGGTCCCTCTGGTTAAAAACTCTATCTGTGATGCTTGCCAGACCCAGAAGGTTTTGATGTAAAAGTAGTATTATCTCGGATCACAAACTATTACTAAATATTATAGGCAACTGAAGCATCAATAATATGGCACCTAAATGAACAACAATCTAAAGCTTGTTTACCGGTCCTAATAACATCACCCTAGGCTTCCCCAGGTACTTTTTACAAACATTGGCCTGGGTGTGGAAAAGACCAGACTATGCTGGTGACATTACTATCTTGCCCCATCCATATCTCCAGGAACTATCCTTCTCAGAAGATATACATCTAAGTAGGTGACCTGGATTCTGGCAAATTCTTCAGATTTGGATTGAATACATGAAATAGTTTCTGTCTGAGGTGAGGGGAGAGGTGGAATCAAAGTTAGATACAAAAATTTGTTTTCTCAGGCTGGTCACCTTTGCATGAGCAATACATAATCTTGAAAACGGGCATATTTTTACTTCAAGAAAATCTTGTGAATATTTAATTTAGAAATATGATAGTTTTAGTTACTGTAGTGATTCATGAATACATCACTTATGTTTTCTGTCCTTGAGGCCATTTTTTTGCTGGAAGTATTTGTTGATTAAGACTTAAACAGTCTATATGATATAATCATTTGCAAATGGCTTGTATTGGTGTGTAAACTAGGTGCTTTTCTTATGGCTGAAGGCATGTGTATTTTACTTTGAAAGTGGCTGTGTTTGTGCTCTGCTTTTCATCAGTACTGTTGTTTGAACCATGGGGAGTTCTTTGCTAATAGATTGAATGGGATTGTTCATAAGCTTGGTTTTCTGTAGGAGGAATGTGTTCTTCTGGAGAGTTTCCATCTGTGCTGGTTTTGAAGTGAATGGCAATCCAAGTTGACTGTTTACTATTTTAATAGCGATTTTCATGGTATTGAATGCAAGGTCTCTCACTGTTGCTCGGATGGCCCTTAGCATGAGTAAATGAGCTTGAACATGCAGACACTTGCATTTTAGGTGCCCTTAGTATGGTATAAATATAACCTGTAACTTCACCCTTACTGTGTAGTTGGCTGCTAGATCTGTGGAGAGTCTACCTGCATCTGAAGGACTTCTGTAATGAGTTTGTTAATAAGTTACTTGGGCTATACTTGCTTCTTTTCCGGACCTAAGGAAGGGCCCTTTGTGTCTGAAAGCTTGTCTAGATTTCTTCCAACTATACAGTTTGTTCAATGAAAAATACTCACAAAAATGACTTGCTTCTTGTTGAACCTGAACCATCACAGCTACAACAATGATCCAACCCTATTACAAAAACTCGGTCATTCACTGGAGTCAGCAAAGGGAGAACACTTATTTGCAGAAGTCCAGTTACTTAGGAATATTTTAAATTTGGACATAAGGAACTTCATAATTTGAAGCTCATTGAGTATCCCCTTATATAACAATTGCCAACATTATTGTTATAGTTGCTGTCCGTTATGATTAACAGAAATACCCATTTTCCTCCTTTCCTTATGCCTTTCTCACTTCCCTACTTTCTTCACCTCTTATTCCTTGAGAAGTAAGTTCTGCCTGTTCCACACATGCCTGGGCTTGCAAATTTCTGCTGTAGATATTTTGGAAGAATCCTGGGATACCTACTCCACAAACTTGTGAACCTGGCTGTATGCAGAGTTGGCAAGGCTTATTTCTTGGCTGCATGCCTGACCTTACTAAGGAAACAATGTAGACATATCCCAATTTGCCTTTTACTTTGCCACAGGGAGGTCTGATTTGAAATCAAGGCAATTTAAACCTGCAGATAGATGGTCTCAGTTAAA
Source organism: Crocodylus porosus (assembly GCF_001723895.1). Taxonomy (NCBI): domain Eukaryota; kingdom Metazoa; phylum Chordata; order Crocodylia; family Crocodylidae; genus Crocodylus; species Crocodylus porosus. The sequence continues at coordinate 109,365,076 of NW_017728886.1, read as the reverse complement.
ATTTTATTTTAATTGACACTTTTATTTTAACTTCAGTTATTGTAAAGAAAGATACATTTGTACTGCTTGATGTAACAGTTAAAAATGTAGCTATACCATTAAATAGAGCCTTTCAGTGGTGATGCACGGGGGTGCATGTGCACCCCCTGAGAGCACCGGTGCACCCCTTGACAGGCTGCACTTCTCGCTCAGGTGACAGAGTGCCCCCCCGTGAGTGCCAATCAGGGAGTGGGAGTGCTGCAGTGACTTCCGGGAGCGACGTCCAGCTGGTGTGATCAGCCACGGAGGTGCTTCCCCCCACCCCCTCGGTCACTGATCCCCCCTGACTAAGGTGGCACCAGTCACCCATGGAACATTTACACTAAAGTTGGTATTTGTTTTAACTGAAGTTAAATATACAAAGTGGTAGACAGCGGGTGTGTATACTCATGCAGTTAATTTGAAACAATAGAAGCTGGTGCATATTGCAGTGGAGTTTATTGCTCCATGGCTTTGTATTTGAATGTGCACCTGGGACCACAGCTCATAGAACAGGGTTGGAACAGCTCTGGCTAGGAGGGGACCAGGAAGGTCAGCCTGCCAGCCCAGAATTACTCTGACCCAGCTCAACATGTTGTGGTGAGGCTGGCTGGGGCACAAGGGTGCTTCATTGTGGGGCTAGCCAACAGGCAGCCTGCACACTGAAGCATTCCTGTGTCCCAGCAGGCCCCGCCAGTCTTTACATGCGTGTTGCTGTGGAGAAAATAACTCCACCATAGGCTGGTACTCATATTTACAAGTACTAACCTGAAGCAGAATTTATTAGCTTACTCCAGCCTAATAGCCCTGCACATGTAGGGCACATAGACATGTACTAACTTTCTGACAGTTAAACCAACTTAACTTTTTAAAGTTGACTTAAGTTGATTTAGTTAAGTTAAGCCGTGTCAGAGAGTACATATGAACAGTTCCTTGACATGGTGGCAGCCATCTTGTGAGCTAAGTCAACTTAACAAATGCGACTCAAGATATTATATCTCTGAGGTGTTGTACTGCATTTAAGTTAACTCTGGTGCACATATGTGTGTATGCTCTGACCATTAAGTCACCTTATTTTAAGTCAACTTAGTATCTATGCACGCACTGGTAGATGCTGGAACATTTACTGTGGAGCTAATTAATCTACTACACAGTAAATGTTGCATATAGGCATGCCCACTATTTATTTTTATTAAACAAAATTTCCTCAAATATTTTGATATGTAAGCTGCTTCTTATGCAAAACTTCACATTTTTAAGTAAACAGCTTATCAGACAAAAGGATTAATTGTGGTAAGTGAATATGCTTCCTGTTTCCAATTTATTCTGGCAAAATTTTCAAACAGTGAAAATGATCACACATTAAATTCCTGTTTGCTTTTTGTCTCATTTTTAAAGACTCTTTTTCTAAGTTACTTAAGCTGTCCTTCAGAGTTTTAAAACTAGTAGATCTCATCCTGTCCATCCTCATTTTTATTCAGACTTGAAGAGTGACAGATTTTTCTACTTATTCAACTCCCAATTGATTTTTTTTATTTCTTGTCTTTTTCAGTGATTGAATTCAATGTATATTTATATCTATATTTATGCAGCTTCAGGAAGGGCTACTGCTAACAAAAGCTGGTTTAGACCCTGTAATGACTTTGCCAATCTCTTGCATCCACCAGCTGTCCTGAGGCCAATCAGGCTTAGTCCTTATTGTGTACAGTACCTAACCTTATTGTGTTATATTGCAAAGTTTGATCTTAAAAATTAGATTCATTTCTTCTAATTCTTTCCTTTATGTAGAAAATCATGGTTCTTGTAACTCAGTTTTTTTCATAAGGGCTCATGGATTCAAAATATTTTTATGTAAATGCTTTTAATAACTTTTGGTATTAACATACATTTTGTTTTAAATTCAGCATTTGTTAGGGGCTGCTGACAAAACAGGGCTAGAAAATAGATTTTACCACGCAACTTGCAAATGCAAAATTGGACAATGTTAGGTCCCTGCTCACACAGCTCATCTAAATGCTTCCATATCTAGTCTAGTGACAAATTATTTACTCTGACATTCTTCTTGCCTTTCCCTGCTTGCCTGGGGTGAAGGTACATACGGGAAACACTGATGTGAGAATTACATTATATACACTGAATGTTGCAATCCTAAATAGCCTAGAAATACAGTATTCGTAATTGGTGCATGTGGTATGAGGTGGTATTTTACAGTTAGGATTGTTGCATTTCCTAGCATGGTTCTTGGTGAAATGAAAGGGATATCACTAGGTTGCTTTTCAGCTGTGACACAGAGCCTTGGCTGTGGCATGACTTAGTCGAAAATAATAGTATGCCACGTGCTTTAGGCAGTATTCCATGAAATGCTGTGATTGCCACATATTTTGCATAAATGTTTTCTATGCAATAGTATGCTTACAATTGAAGTATTTCAGTGGTTTTTGCAGCTATATATTAAACCATTTTTAAAAGATTTTTTTTCACATAGCATTGCTACAGGGATACATGAGATCACTTAAGAGAAGGATATGACTGGATGATAGCTTTTTTAAAGAAACATTTTTTTAAAAATACACTATTCTATTCACTACATTTTTCTTCAAAATTCTTAGAAAATCTCTTTTATTTTCCAGGAAAAAGTAGCATAAATTTGGGGTGGATTTGGTGCAGTTTTTAATAATATAGTTGAACCCTTGCTATCTGATCAAGGCTGAGTCTGATCTCATCTATGGAGCTGCATCCATCACCTCCATAACATGCCAAATGGTGGAACTGTAGTCGGCTTCTGAACTTTGAACTTCGGTGAGCTTCAATTCTCAATTTTAAATTTTAGTTAGGTTCATGTTGCATTTAATTTCCTATTCTGTTGGGATGAGAGAAGTCAGAGGTGCTGAGTATATGGGGCCCCAAGGGCTCTGGCCCTCCTCGGGAAGAGGGCTGTCAACTGAAATGCATAAAACTTTCCATGTGTCCATCATCTTAGGCCTCCCCCATGCCAGCAAAAATAAAAGTCTGCACCTATGGGAGAAGTTATGTAAATGTACATGGAAACCAGATCCCACCCCCGCATTTCTCGAGTACTACAAATTCTCTTCTCTGGCAAGTCTTTTATCCTCCCAACCTGCAAATCTTCCTGAATAGTTTCTCAGGGTCCACTTTCAGTTATCTTCCTCTCAACCCATCTCATCCTAGGTCTTTAGGGGATTAACTGTTTGTATGCTATCTATCTATCTATCTAGAAACATATAGACATATATACTCCCCCCGAAAGCATATCTAGATATAGATATAGAGATAGATATATATGCTTTCAGGGGAGAGTAGACCATGCATTACAGTAAGCTTAATTGTACTCATTCTAATTTGCAGTTTCACTGGACATTGGGAACTACATAATGGTTCCTGTGCAGGCAATTAGATTAGGAAAGTAGATTAGGATCCAAAACTGAAGGTGGAGTTTTAAGTTTTCTTGTAATAGGAGCTTGACCATTTACTATTTAGCAGCACTTGTCTGTTGCTAGTAAGTCTTTTACAAAGAACCTATATTGCTGAGAAGGCATTGTTTTGTAAGTTTGTGAACAGGAGAATCTGTAGTCAAAACGGTTTGTCTAGTAGCTGTGAAATGATGGGGAAGGGAGAGAGACCCGGGGGAAAGTTCCTGAAGCAGATGGGCAGGGACTGCTGGAACGATCATAAATGGCACTTTCAGAAAACTTCATGGAGGGATAGCAAACAGAATGCAGGATACTTCCAGGGGCTGGGCAAGAGCGAGGTTTTGAATTTATAGGTGTTTGGAGGACTTAGCAACAGACAGACTATTCAATAGAGCAGCTGCTTTGTTTGAATGTGCAAAATTTGATTCTGAAAGTGAATGTATCACAATTGGTTAAGAACATTTCTCAGACCATTGGGGGCCAGATCCTCAGATGGTGTAAAATGATACACCATTGTGAAGCTAATAGAGCAATAGCAACATGTATCAGAAGAACATCTGGCCAGTGATAATTGTAATACATATAGATGGGCCAAGAGGAACAGCTAAAAAGCTGATAAAAGCTGCCAGTGCCTTTATTATGCCTTTATTCTTTATCAGCTAAACAAGAAAGAAATGTACTTTTCAGTGAAAACAAAGTACAACAATAATAAGCATAAATAATAGAGTTACCCATTAAATTGTACTGGAAACAGGACTGTACCTACATTTCTTTTAAATATTAATCTAATATATTATAGTTACAGTAAAATAAACCTCAACAGGGATTAATTAGTTCCCAAGGTGGTTGTATATTGCCCAGAACTGAAGTCTGAGGGCAGTACATCAAAATTAAGAGAACTATTTCCTCTCCCAAAGCAACTGATTTTACTCCTACTTCCAGTGGTGTCTTATTGCTTTTCTTTTAATGAGGAGAAGTTGTATTACAATGCCAAAATATACTTGAAGATAGCTTGAAGTGGAGCAAGTGTTTGCTCACTCAGAAGGTCCAATTCTGAGGTGACTTGTGTGTAACCTTTCTCAGATCACATCGTCCAATTCTTTGGTATTTGCAATTTTTCTTTAGATTTTTTTACTATATTAATAGCACTGTTGCACATGTGATAGGAAACCTGGGTGATTTGGTCCATTTTCTAAAAGCAAAATTGTCCAGGCAAATTATTTTGACATTTCAGAGCATAATATATTCTTTTAAAAATACGTATTTTAATCTTCTGGAACACGAGGATTTGACCCTACTATTTCAAAATATTTTGAGGTACAACACTGCCTCTCTGATTTCTTTTTCTTCTGAGATTTGCCTTTATTTACCACTGTTTATATATAACTACACCCCTAAAAGGCATGGGCTTAGGATAGAATTTTGACCTTGACCTTGGCCATGGCACTCCAAATTTTAAATGAAACTTTGCATTTTACATTTTTTAATGTTGCATTTTTCCTTCCTGGGAGTCTACAAACTATAATTAACTGAACATATTACAGCACCTCTCTGAGCTCTGGTGCTGGTTTAATTGTATGCTCTGAGCATTTAATTTTTAAGATGGCTCAATAGGCATCCTATCTTTACAATGCCAGTTATGTTTTGCATTCTGGAATATTGTAAACCGGTATCAAGAGACCAGTATCCCTCAGTTTTCATTAACAAATCAAATTCTGAGCCTGCATGGGTGCACAATGGCAGAAAAAATACTGAGCAAAATGAGCCTTTTTGCCTTTTACCAGGGACCAACCAGTGCATTATGCCTTTATTTTGGTTGTAACCAGAGCTGCATAAAGTTAGGAAGACTGTGGCAAGGCTCTGTCATCCTTACTCTCTGACCATTAGAGAGTAAGGATTGGTATGTATGAAGGAACATGTGCTGCTCTCCTCTATGGACTTTCCCTCTTCATTCTCATGGAACTTTAGGGAAATCAGCCAGTCTCCATGGCTTCCTGCACTTTCTTAATTTCTCTAGATTATCTCACATGTGTCATGTCTTAAAATTCTCAACTCCTAGTTCTTCATCTATGGCTGCCAATAATGTGTTTCTCATCCTCCCTTCCCTTATAATTTTATAAACTCAGATATCCCACCCCACCTCACCAAGCTCCCCCAGATCAAATCTTGTGCCTCCATCCAAATCTTGTGCCCCCATCCAATACCATGGGGCCCTCAGGCATGTGCTGGGGCACATGGTGCTCCAGGTGCATGACCCCCTGGTGGTGGTGGCAGGGTTCCATGCCCTGGGATTTCCCCGGTGCTTCTGGACCCTGGATGGGACCCATATCCCCATCATCTGCCCACCCCATGGGGACCAGCCCTACTACAGCCAGAGGGGCTTTCACAATGTGGTGCTCCAGGCCATTGTGGACCACCAAGGTATTTTTATGCACACAAGAGCTGGCTAGGCAATGCCCATGATGCCTGCATCTTCTGAAACACCACTCTGCTGGGCCTGGTAGAGAGCGGGCACTTTGCACTGGGGGTGCCAGACCTGCAACCAGGTGCCATGGTGGTCCCACCTATACTCATCAGGGACCCTGCCTACAAGGGGTGTGCAAAACAGGCCATATTCAATTTGGATTCGGCCTGAATTGGGGACAGTAATTCAATTCATTGATTCAGATCACTGTCCCTGATTTGATTTGGCTGAATCCGAATCTGAAGATTTGATGCTGATTCAGAGAATGTGCGATTCGGCTATAGACACAGCTCTAAATGTTTTTTTCTACATACCTCAAGGTACTGGGCGTGGTTTGTGAATGCTGCAACAGTGGGGCAGATGGAGCACAAGGCCCCCCCCCCATGCACTTGGCAACAGACCCAGAATTGAACACTGTAGCATGATTGGAATGCATTGCCCATACCCCACCTCTCCACCTCCCGCTGCCCACCCCCAGCACTACTCACTGCAGACACATCACACAATAACAACAGTTTTTATTACCCTGACATCAAACAGGCCTCCCTCCCCCACCCACCAACAATAAAACATTCTCTCCCCTATTCAAAACATTTACAAAGTGTTTTGTGTGCTTTCCTGGGGGGGGACATGGGGGGGCACCTAGGGGGCAGAGCCCAGGCACAGGCTGCCAGCACCCCAGCTTCTGGCTGTTTCACTGTGGGTATGGACACTACGGTGAGTCTGTCAGGCAGAGGGCTTGCACTGGGGCAACAGCTGCCACTGATCCCTTGGCACAGGTGGCTGCCTCTCCAGTGATTGGTGTGCAGTCCTGGCCCCAGTTCAGGTAGCTCAGGATCTGCACCCATGTGAAGCTGGGGTGATCGGTGGGCCTGGCCCCAAGCAGGGGGGCTGGGTGATGGGGTACCCAGGGCAGGGGCCAATCCAGGGGCTCCTGGCTGCTGGAGGTGGTGTAGGCCATGAGGGGCTAGGGAGGTAGGTGGCACAAAGGCAACTGCCAGGGCCAGAACAGTGTCCAGCAGCTGGTGGTCATTGTCCATGGCCTACACTGCCTGGGCCAGGATGGTGTTCTGCTCCCACAGTGCCACCACCCACCCACACATTCCAGGGCCAGGAGATGTACCCAGAACTCTGTCAGCCCAGTCCCATGCATTCTTGAAGGTGATGTCCTCTGCCTGCCAGGCCCATGAGTCCTTCAGCCCTCCAATGCCACCAGCAGCTGTTCAGGGCAGACGCTGTGGTCCTGGTACACCTCTGGCAGAGCCAGTGCATCCACAGGGCAACCCTGAGCCCACATTATGGCTAACAAGTGTGGTTTCTTTCCTGTGTGCAGCTACAGAACCTGCAGAGCAATGAGAAAGAAGCTGTTCATGAGAGTTTGTAACATTTCTCAAAAAAGATGTTCTGTACCAGGGGCTGTGTGCTGCCCAGACTCAAATCGGGCATCAGCCATGCAAGGGTGCCCAGGGACCATTGTAAGTTAGGTGGGCAGGTCAGGGCCCAGGTGGGCACTAGCCAAGCACTCCATTGCCTCTTGCTCCCCTGGGGTCAGCAGGCCAATGGGTGCTGGCCTCAGGCAACCTGCCTCCCCCATCCCTTTTCCAGGGCAGGACAGGCCAAGCTCCTGGTAGCACCTGCTGCTGTTGCTCCAGGCCCTACTCCTCCACTCTTCTTGTGCAGGGCAGCCCCTCCCCTGTGCTGCCACTCAGCCCATGGTGCCAAGGCTCATGGGGCACAGGGCTTCTAGATGCCTGGGATGAGGAGTTGCCCATACCCCCCTCCCCTCCTTGCAGGGGGCTTCTCCAGGAGGCAAATTTGCTCACAGGTCATGTCTATATTTGTGTAACTACACAGGAGCTAATCACGAGTAAATTTGCTTCCTGCATTTGCAATTAGTGATTTTTACTGCACAATAAGAGTATGCATGTGTAGATGTGCTCACTTACTGTGCAGTAAACTAGGCTACTACACAGTTAAGCATCTCATGTAGATGCGCCCCCTGAGCAGGAAGGTTTTGAGTCATCCCTATCCAACAGCTAAGGGAGTGATACAATGTCCTCTCTTAGCCCCACATTCTCAATGGTCTGATTCAGTAACATCAATGGAACTTCCTCTAGAAATCAAAGGATTTGGAATCTGACACTAAATAAATAATTATATCCTATTCCTACTAAAGTTAGTGAAAGCTGAGGATGTTCAGCACCTCTGGATTCAGGCTGCTGATTTAGCTACTTATCTTTTATATGCCTGAGTTTGAAAATGTTGGACTTTGTTCACCTCAACAGGAAGATATCAGTACAGTACTGTGTTGTAACTTTACTTTGAAAATGGATTGAAAAATGGATTTCCCTCCCTTTGGATTTCAGGTTAAGAAGAAAATGCCATAGGCATATCCTAAGTGATACTGAAACCTTCTTTATGTCTTTAAATAGCATGTGTGTGAAGTTTACAGACTACTGAGATCAGACCTGGATGCTTAAGTTCTAGAGGAAGGCTTTTGTAATGAAGTTGTGATTGTTCGTAAATGCAGTGCTTATTCACTACCCATTGGTTGCTGCAAACAGGCCATAATGAAAATAAAACCAAGTACAATGGCTCCCAATACACAGGCTATTGTACTAAAAGTAAAGAAGAACATCATTAGCTGTCAGTAGCATTAAGACTTACTGTAGCAGTCCTTTGCTTTAGCACAGAAAGTGCTGGCTACCAAAAGTCTGTGTTTCTGCATGTGCATATTAACATATTATATTTTAAACTACAGTATAAATTAAAACTTGATTTATTTTTACTTGAATAACTTTCTATTTCAAAATACAAACTTTCCATTTTGAAAATCTCAAGATGGTACTTTTTCAACAATTGTGGACTCCCCCCCCAATTTTCTAAATATTTCTGCAAAAAAGAAATTGCATTTTTCCTAACCAGTCTTGCCCTTACATACACACATTAATAATTTTTCTTATGTGACTTCACTGGGCTTCCTTGTGTTCCTACAGTTATGCATGTATTGAATTGTTTGTATGAACAAGCCATAGTCTTAAACACTAAGGATCTCTAGCTTGCCATCTATCTGATATCAACAGTCTTTCTACATACTATACATCCTACTACCACAAAGACAGGAAACATAATGCATGTCTCCAGTTCTACAGAATTCCTGTAGCCTGCTGAAATTAAAGCCTTTTATTTTCTCTTTCACAGTAATCTTCCTCTTCTGAAATATGAAGGTACATATTACTTGCCAAATGCAAAATCATCAGGTATGTCCCTTCCAGTGAAACTGATTTTTTCTCTAATTTATTTTGTGCGGTTGTCAAGTGTCTCAGAACTTTTTATTGATTCTGACTACAATATTAAAGTGGCACTCCAGCAACCACCTTCTGCTTTTGAATATCTTCCAATATATAGGTAGTATTAATATATTTCAAGTCAACATCAGGGATGAGGGTAGTCTTGTCACCCTTCATTTAATCTTCAGAAATATTACAATATGCTGGGCACCTTCATAAATCTTTTTTTGAGCCTGCCTTTACAACTACATAACATTACTGTTGTCACAATATTCCCTAAACCTTACGGTACTTAACACCAGGAATACCTGAAGAAAATACTACTGACCTGTTCAGTAAGAAAAATAATTGATAAAAGGCAGCCTATTTTGTTGTGCATATGGAAAATCTTTTGCCACTTTTCTATTTAAGACTTGTTTTACACGTCAAGGTTTTGCTAGTGTAGCAATTTAGGAGCGTAGAGAAAAAAAATCGACTCCTCTTGGTGTTGACACAACTATATTGACTGAGTACTTTTGTTGTCTTAAATTTTCATAGATTCATAGATGCTAGGGTCAGAAGGGACCTCAATAGATTATTGAGAATGACCCCCTGTCCTCATCAAAAAGCTGGGAGACTGTGGTGTCGATGCCCACACGGTCAAATGGGTCGCCAACTGGTT
>NW_017728886.1:109350881-109354427 GCF_001723895.1 Crocodylus porosus | reverse complement strand
TCTGACCCCGGTGCTCTTTCCTGCCAAGGCAGGGGTTCGGACTAGATGATCTACCTAGGTCCCTTCCGACTCTAGCTACTATGATACTATGTGGCAGGAAAAAATGCTGGGGTCATGTGACCCCAGTCAGGTGCTTGTCCAATCTCCTCTTGAAGACCTGCACAGTAGGGGAGAGCACCACCGCCCTTGGAAGCCCATTACAGATTCTGGCAACCCTAACTGTGAAGTTCTTTCTGATGTCCAACCTAAATCTACTTTCTATCAGCCTGTGGCTGTTGTTCCTAGTTATTTCAAGGAGATGCTTTTTTTTACCAGAGCACCCCTATTCCCTGCTCCCCTCAGTGAATTTGTACACTGACACAAGATCCCCCCTTGGCCTTCTCTTGTGGAGGCTGAAAAGGTCCAGGTCCCTCAGCCTTTCCTCGTAGGGCCTTCCCTGAAGGCCTGTAACCATATGAGTGGCCCTCCTCTGGACCCTCTCAAGGTTGTCCACATTCCTCTTGAATTTCGGCACCCAGAACTGGACACAGTACTCCAGCTGCAGCCTGACCAGTGCCACATAGAGGGGAAGTGTCACCTCCCTGGACCTGGTTGTGATTCACCTACTAATGCATGATGAAGTGTGGTTAGCTCTGCTAATTACTTCATCACATTGATGACTCGTATTCATCTTGGAGTTGACGACAACTCCAAGATCTCTTTCTGCCGCTGTGCTGCTGAGAGGATCATCCCCCAGCTTATAGGTGTGCTGGTGATTTCCTCTCCCTTGGTGAAGCACCTAGTACTTGTCCTTGTTGAGCTGAATCCTGTTGTTCTCTGTCCACTTTTCTAACCTGTCCAGGTCCACCTGGATTTGGTTTCTTCCCATCAGTGTGTATACTTTGCCCCATAGTTTGATGTCATCTGCAAATTTGGCCAAAGTGCTTTTCACACCCTCATCCATGTCACTGAAGATATTGAACAGCACCAGCTCAAGGACTGAATCTTGGGGGACCCCGCTGCCTACATTTTTCCAGGTCAACACCGACCCATCCACCACCACTCTCTGGGTACGACCCATAAGCCAATATGCCACCCACATGACTGTGTAATTGTTTATGGCACAGCTGTTCAATTCGTTTATGAGAATAGGATGGGATACTGTGTCGAAGGCCTTCTTAAAGTCCAAGTAGATGACATCAACCTGACAGTTGGTGGGCTGATGTTCATCCTGCTTCTGTCAGTAATGCATTTGGGAGATTTGTCTAGATCTGTATTCACGAATACAGAGGCAGAAAACTCATTGAGGAGCTCTGCTTTGTCCCTCCTATCCGTCATCAATTGCCCCAGTCTATCCTGTAGGTGTCCTATGCTGCCCTGCGCCTTCTTTTTGCTCCCTATATACCTGAAGGACTTTTTGTTGTCCTTAATTTTTGTCACCAGCCTAAGTTCTAATGCTGCTTTGACCTTCCTGATTCCCTGCAAGTGCGAGCCAAGGAGGTATACTCCTCCTTGGTAGCTACCCCCTTCTTCCACAGCTTGTATGCCCCTTTTTTGCCATTAGGCTTTCGTGGATTTCCCTGTTTAGCCAAAAGGGCTGCTTGGCCCCTTTGCCCCATTTTCCACACAGTAGGATTGCCTCCTTCTGTACCTGGAGGATTGCTCCCTTGAGGAATGACCAACCTTCCTGGACTCCCATTTTGTCAATTCTCTTGAGCTTTAATGCCCCCCTAACTAATCTCCTAACTACACTGATGTCAGCCTTTCTGAAGTCTAGCACTTCTGCCCTGCTGGTTATTTTTCCCACCCTTTGCCGGTTAGTGAATTTAATCAATTGATGATCACTATCCCCTAGGTTACCTTGTACCTGCAGATTCCCCACCAAGTCGTCCCCTGTAACTGGCACTAGTTCCAGCAAGGCGTTCCCCCAGTGGGACTGTATACTTCCTGCATTAGGTGGAGGTCCTGTATGCAGGTTAAGAACCTATGTGAGTGGTTAGTTCTGGCTGACTGATCCTCCCAACAGATTTCAGGGTAGTTTAGGTCACCCATGACAACTGTATCTCTTGACCCTATGGCCTCTGAGAACTGCCCAGAGAATTCCAGGTCTAGCTCATCCTCCTGGTGTGGCAGTCTATAGTAGACCCCCCACTACCAAGTCCCTTTCTCCCCAGCCCCCTTGCATCCTAACCCACAGTACCTCAGTTTGGCCCTCCTCTGATCCCATCTTGATAATAGAAGATGTATATTGCTCCTTAACATAGAGAGCAATACCTGCCCCCTTTTTCCCCACTCTATCCCACCTGTACAACCTATACCCTTCAATGTCTACCACCCAATCATGAGTAGGGTCCCACCAGGTTTCAGTTAGCCCAACCAGCTCGAAGTTGTTGCTTGCAAGCAGGAAAGCAAATTCCTCCTGATTGTTCGCCATGCTCCTAACATTAGTGTAGAGACATTTAAGCCCCCCAGTGGGTGCCTTTGGTACCGCTCTGTCCTGATGGCTGTCAGGCCCCTTAGTGCTTACCTGGGCTGATCCAGCACAAGCCTTGTGGCTCTCTGATCCAAGGTTCTCTTTGTCCACTGCATCCCTGTCCCCCGATGAACCAAGTTTAAACCTAGTTTTTCATCACTGAGGGACTTGGTATAGAATCAGAATCATAGAATGATGGGTAAGCCAATAGACAAACTCCTGCTGGCATATGCCACATCTCTGCTATTGAGTTCTGCCAGTACTGGGTTAATAACAGAAACTCTATAGTGCTGACAAGTTTTAAATCCCCTTGCACTCTTGTGCAATATTCCCTTATTATTGCACTCTCTTCCATAGCTGCTATTGGACCTCTCCCTACTGGATCTAAACATTAAAATCCAGATTCAATTCCACCCTGCTTAAGTCCCCAAAAAACAATTAATGCAAAATGTTAATGGATCTTCTTCTTTTTCCCTGCTGTTTTGTTATACTATCATCAACAATCCCTTGCAGTCAAGAGTGATTGTCTTCCATGACAGTCTTACCTGTGTGTCCAAAAATGGCTGACAAGGCCTATCCAGGATTGACAGACTGTTGCAGCTTGGATGTGTTTCCATACAGGGTGGGTAGCTCTGGGTTCTTTATTTGGTCCATAACATGCTGTTTCTGCTGCTTCCATTTTTCTATCTCCTGTTGTTGTCTTAAAGTTTCCAAGTACTTTGATCCTTCAGCAGACCCTTCCTGCATTTAGGGCAGGTGATAGTCTCCCACAAATTAATACTGATGTTGCATTTTTTTCAAGTTGGGCTTGAGGAGTTCCTTGAAGCAATTTCCCTGCCGTCCACTTCAGCATATGCCTTGAATGAGTTAAGAGAATAAAACTGGGAGTCCAGAGTTAGACATCCAGATGATGTGGCTGGCCCAGTAAAGTTAATGTTGCACTATATTAAGGGTTGAATGATGGTGTATTACAAAAGTAGATGCATTGTAAATTTTCAGGGATTTAACAGAGTAGAACATGTTAAAAAAAGCTCAGTTAGGCTCCGGAGGGTGAGAGACACGCGGGTGAAAGCCCACTGCGCCCCCGCTCCCCC
>NW_017728886.1:109333555-109350870 GCF_001723895.1 Crocodylus porosus | reverse complement strand
TGACTTCCTGCCCTTTGGGCAGGGGGCTGGACTCGATGATCTCCCGAGGTCCCTTCCAGCCCTGATGTCTATGAAATCTATGAAACATTATTTACCACCTATATTCACTTAGATACCCAATAAGTGAAAGAGAATATGGCCTCTGATGGAGCGTCATGGCATAGTTAATTTTTCATCTTCCAAAGATGGTAAAGATGGAATCCTAGTCTGTATTGCAAGTTCATATCTTTTTCTTCTCTGTGATCATGATATGAGGGGTCACTTAGGGAAAAATTAATCCAAATTATCCACTTTAAATAAACACCTTTTAGTTTAGCTAACTGTAATAAACCCTTGGATGGACCCCTTCATTCAAAATAAATGATCTCCAATCGACTTATCGTATTTCACTTTTAAAATAAATTAGGACAACTTTAAATTAATTCCACATGCAGCTAAGCCTTTAAATTCTGGTCACACAGAGTGGATGGTGGTATTCAATTCTCTTCTGACTGAGTATATGTATAACGTCTCTTGGGCACTCAAATGGGTGAGTTAAGTTACTGCTTGAAAATTGGCTATGTCCTTTGCCTCATTTGCAGATATTCAGTGATTTCAAAACTAGAGCACATATTAACATTTATTCTGCCCTTGTCCCACCTTTGGTTCCACCCATTTCTCCTCCTATCTCAAGCTCCACCTCTGTTTACTGTTTGCTTCCTTAGCATGGTATTTGCCTGTGCATTTCATTCTTTTACATGCTTCTCAGATAAAAGTGCATGCGTAAGACTTTGACCCCCTATCTTCTTTGGTCACTTTTCAGTTTCACTGGTTCTTGCTGGCTTTCTTGCTGACTTCCCCATCTCCAAGGCTGTATCTCTGCTTTTGTCTCCTGATGCTAGTTGCTTAACACATCATGCACTTTTCACCCTATCCTTTTGTTAAAAATCTGCTTATTTAAGCATTAGGTAAGTCAGTTGCTTTAATATATCAGCTAGCCTTGTGACCAGCAGCTTTTGCTGAGGTTATCTTTTAATATATCATCCAGCAGCTTTTGCTGAGACACAGGAAAAAGCCTTCATTCAGCTGCACACTCAGTACTCCCCAAAATTTATATTGTTACCCCAACATCCAAAATCCATATCGTTACCCTAACACCATTCATCTCCCTCTTTTTTTCCCCAGCTGCTAAATTCACCAGGGGGGAAAGGGAAATGGGAGGGGAAGGGCAAACAGCAGTCACATACACCCCCAGGCTCCAGAGCTGCAGAGTGAAAGCAGGGACTCTGCCAGAGCCTGTATCAACCAGCCAATGAGCTCAGAGGTCACAGTACATGTGGAGCTCCTGGTAGCAGCTGTGTTGCCATGCCTGAGAGCTCTTCGCTCACTGTAGCTGTAAACATACATTCATTTAATCTGGGGGCATTCTTCAAGGTTTGTTCTAGTAGAGAAATTTAACCATAGCTAGACATTCTTTAGGGCCTCAGCATTTGAATGGTGAGCTTGCTACATTGACACTGTGCAGCCTAGGGTGGGGCCCCCATGCACACATCTGTGCTATCCGAGCTTCCTTAGTCTGTCTGATGACAGATGGCAGCAGTGTTGATTACCTACCCCAGACTGCTCATGATCAGCCTATGTTTCTCTCCAGCATAATGTGGGAAGTCTCAAGAGGGCATGAGCTGCTCCCTGCTGGAGCAGCAGAGAGAATCCAGCAAGCTACTCCCTGAGGGAGATTGGAGGGAGGCACGGGATGTTGGAGGACTATGTTTTCTTCTGAGAAAAGCCCTGGTATGTTCGTATGCCCACTGCAAATTTTTATTTTTTTGCCCAAACTTGTTCTTAAAATTATCTGCAATTAAAACTCCAATTAGAGCATGTTACACTTCAGGTAACTGGAGATATAGAATTCCTGTCCAATGTGTTCCTTCTAAATTTCAGTTCAGGTATGGAAAGCACATTATAAGGATACGCTATTATGCCTCTACAGCCCTAGCCCTACCACTTAGATTCTATGGTGTATGCATACCTTCCTTTCATTTTAGTTTCAAACTTTTGCCGTTACTACAAAATAATAACAGTGGTTATTTTCAGGCAAAACAGAAAATTAGCTTGGCAAAAAAAATTGATACCTTTCACACTGTGACAGGATACATCTTTACTTTCCTACTTGAAGGTAGGATATGGATAGATGTAAGCAGGGAGAAAGAAGGGGTGCCTGCTAGGAAATGAAATAAAACTGAATCAAGTAAAATAAATCATTTCAGTCAATCTTTGGTGCCCTTTACTGATGAGTAATGTTATTTAGAAGCACTTTCTACCTTTTGCACACAACACTGTGTGAAAGGCAGTACATAAGTTACTGGGGGGACCTTGTCTTTCAGAGTAAGCTAGTTGGGAGATCTTTCCCATCCTCTGAAAGTCTTTAAGACTCAAAACAAAATATTTAGGTAGTTTTACAAATCTTTCAAAATGTTCCCTTATTGGCTGGGGGAGAAATAAATTAGTGAATTATATTTCACTTTTAGTTTTCCATTCTGTCAGTTTTGATCATTCCAATAAAAACAAGAAATAAGCTCTACCTCAAAGTCCTAAATCCTCCCTTGTTCTGCTTTTACTGAAAACCTGTCAAATACATAACTGACTTGGCCTAGTATTCCTAACCCACTCCGTTGGCTGTCCAGGAGTGGAACTGTGGGTCTTCCCACTTGTGTTCTTTACTCATATATCCATCTCCTGAATACAACTTCTGTTTTCTATGTAGTACCTACACTTACATCTGGGAAGCCTTAATGCTGTGGAGGGGAGGACAACGGGGCCTTACTTGCTTTAGTCTTATACTTGGCTACATTTAGAGCCAATCATAATCTAGTTGCTCCTCCCTTTAAGTAAGGAAGATTGGAAACATCTGAAAGACTGCCTTTGCCTTCTTACAGCATGCAGTTTTTCTCCACCAGACTGGTATACATGCTTGGCTTCAACTGAGGAACAGGTCTCTTGGTGTATCATTATCTTGTTCCTGGTGATCGCTAATGATGTTGTTGTTGTTCTTAATGTGTTGTCACTTTTAAAATTTTCAGGATTGATTATCTAGCTGAAGGGATTCAACTGAAAGCTCCTTCTGTAATGCATGTTCCTTTCAGATAAATCTGTCTCAGGTTGCAGGAGCAAAACCCAAACATTTGAAATTGTACAGTGCAAAATATGTGAAGATCTTGGGAGTGGGTGGGAGTAGCACCGCCAGCAGACACTGTACAATCAGTTTACAGCACAGAAGCTAATGCCTAGACTATTTTGTTTGGATTAATCAAATCAATATTTGGAAGATAAACATCACAGGTACATTCAATCAGAATGAGGGGTTCAGTGCTGAATTCCATCTTGTCATGACATTTGAAGGCAAAACATAAGCTGTTGGGAGATGCTTAATAGAACTGCTAATGAAGTATATGTATGACAACTCTTGTAGTGTAGCTTTCAAACGTGTTGGGGGTTGGGGAGGGTTGTCAAAATAACCAGTTTCTGAATCTTCAAAAAGTAATCACTCCTGAGAAATGTTTTTGTATTATTTCTTCCCAGTGGTTTTATGTTTGTATTTATGCGTGTAAATGATTTTTTTTGTGCTGTGTTTGGTCCATGGGTATCATATATTTAGCATTTAGCTCATCTCAGAATAGGTAGATTGTAATGATAAGCAAATGAGAGAAGATAACTGAAGGGTGAGATGAGAGAGTTTCTGATTTAAAAAAAATCGTTCTGGTACAAAGAGCTACTGACATGGAAGCCGAATCATTTTGTGGCAATGTGTGGATGGAAAGCAAGGTGGAATATGCATAAATCAGGAAAACTCATGCCTCTTGTGCCAGATTCTCTTCTCTGTTTTGATTGCACTATGTAGCCTTTTCCCTTGCTAGAGGAAATTGAATATAATTGCATTTAATAACTTAAACATTTGGAAAGAAGCTTTAATAGGGAGGTTATCAATGCTTAGAGGATATAATTTGCAAGGCACTAGCTTCATTTAACTCTTTAATGTTTCCTTTTTTGATGATGGCTGCATCTCTGGATGTCAGCAGTTTTTTCTCGTGACCTTTGGCATTTTGAATAATCAGCCTAAATTGTCTAATGCCTACACTTCCAAATATGTGAAAGATTTTCCATGTTCAAAGCAAAAGTCATTGTAGTCTAGATCCAGAACGACACCACTATGCCCAGTGCTGGGATACCTAAGTGAAGTCTGGAACCCTGTGCTAAGGTAGCTAGTCTCCCATATAGGCTGGGGACGGAAATTACATATACACTGGTATAAGTGATCAGAAACTGATTTAAATATGTAACATTACAGAAATTCAGTGCACATAAAGTACTTTCATAATGGCCAAAACTTGGATGGGTGCAGTATCAGACGTTGACTGATTTAGGTTAAATCAATTTATTGAACTTCTGTCCCAGATCCCCTCAAGATTCAAGTTAACTCACAGTCCTCCAGCATCCCAGGATGCTTTGCACTTCCTCTGCAACCCCTGCCCCCCATAGGGTGGGTGGCTAGCCTTGGCCCAAGCTGTCTGCTCCAGCTGAGCAGGGAAGCATGCTGTATCATCCCCTGGCTTCTGGTGTGAGCCCCTGCAGGCATGTGGCTGAATTTCCAGAATCAAAAGTGAATGTCTGTTTACTTGCTTATCAGTTTAACCTAGGCAGCTTAGACTAACCTGTGAAGATCGACTCTATTCAGCCACAGGCTTTTTGACTGTCTGTACTTAGCCATAATGTATGAGGAGAGTTAAGTACCTCAGATTGGAGTCCAGTGAGAGAGGGGTCACCAAGAGATTATAAAAAATGGAAACTCTGAGGACAGGCATGTGTCTAAAACCCTGCCTGTCTCTGGGGATTAGGTGTTTTTCTTAGAACAGCTATCCCTTAAAAATTCATAGTTCAGAACCAGTAGTGTAGAGCTGGGCAACTAAGGCATGAGCCCTGGGCACAGCCTGTGGGGGACAGGGTCAGAGCTGGCATTGGAATGGGAGAAGGGGGCTGTCCTCCCCAAGGCTTACACCAAGACTGGAGGCTTCACCATACAGACCAGGGGCAGGATTCTCTGCATTTGCTGTGCAGCCAGCAGCCCCTGGATTAACTTTCTCACAGCCACTGACAACTTGAGGCTTTTGCAGGGTCATTCCACCTACAATTTAGCAGCAGCTGTGCAAGGATTAGCCTCATAGATGCTTAGCCTCAAAGCTGGGGGCAGGGGGAGTGAGGCTGAGGAGGGGATTCTGCCCCAGTTTTCCACATTGGGAGTTTCCAGCACCTGGAAAAGCCTGTGCCATGGCAGGTAAAACTATCTCTTCCCCCATCCACATCTTCCCGTGCTCAGAACAACCCTCTCCCCATGTCACCCTGGCTGTACCCAGGGCACCAAAATAGCTAGTTATGCCTCTGCTTAAAATCCTATTCAGAGGGAAGCAACTCTTTCCTGACTTTAATAAATTGAGTGGAAATCACTTCTATACAATATGTGGCCAGCAATGGTGAAAGTGGTAAGTAACTGTTTCATATAAAATATATAACCAGACCTTGGAGCAAGGCCTGGAACCCAGGGCTCTTCATTCCCAGGAAAATACCTTATCTGCTAGCCTACAGTAAGGGTGTCTTCTGCTCCCTCTCTGGCTTAATGAATTTTTTATATAGGGATGAATAGCTTCACAAGAAGAGAGGATGGTATCTCTATCCAGCCTAAGTCATGATGGCCTGGTAGGTAAGGTCCTTTCCTGGGAAATGTAGGTTTGAAACCCTGCACATGGAGAAGAGAAGTGCAGCCAGGTCTCCCACTTCCTGGGTGAGTGCCCTAACCATGAAGTATGGGATAAAAAGAAAATAGGAGAAATACTACATACCATTTCTGGCAGCTGAACTTTAAAATTAATCAGCAGTCACCACCACATATTTTTTCTGGAGCCTGATCCAGCAGGCATGCAATATGCATTTTTTCAGAGCATACAATTACCATATCTAACTCCCTGGGTGAGATAAGTAAAGAAACACAGAGTTCCTGGAACTGGATTAGGCTTGAACATAAGCTACATGCCGAGCAGTTTAGTCAGAGCTGGCCTTAGGGAAAATGTTGCTCTGGAAAAACTTCTTCCTTCCGCCGCAGACAGTGGTTGATGTAGGCAGAGGCAGGTGAGCAGGGGTGTAGGGTGTAGTCCAACAGGGAGGTCAAGCGTCATGGTGCACCAGGCAGATGGGCATGCAGGCACCTGCACGTGCCGCTCGCACATGCCCGGCTTGGTTCCTCCTAAGCAGTGGCTGGATGCAGGAGTCTCCAGCCTGGGGCAGGGATCTGCTGTGGTGGGGTAGGGTGCGGCAGGGGGAGAGCACTGCTGTGAGTATGGGTTGCTCACATGTGTGTGGTATGACCATGGCTCCCTGGGAGGTTGCCCATGTTGCCCACCCCTAAGGCCGGCTCTGAGTTGAGCAGTATGAAGTCTGTAGTGCTTATATGGACATGTCTGAAGGAAGGCTGTTAGGCATCTGTGGAACTCTAAAGTTGAAAACTAAAGTACCTGTAGATTTTAGATGCCTCTTATCGGCTGAGTGTGGGTTTTCATGATCATTGTTTTGGCCTCAGATAGAGTTTAGGTGTGGAAGTCCTTTTGTGGGGTTTGATTCTGGCTCTTTGTACTTAAAATGGGGACCCTTAGAGCAAATTGGTTTTGGTTGATTTGTTACCTAGGAAAGTTACAAAGTTTTCAATAATATGTGTGACTTCAGGGTAACGGGCCTCTGCTCTATTACTTATTGAGACAGGGGAAAGGTGCTACTTTGCATTGGAGCCAGAAAGGGTGATTTTTTGGAACCAAGCTGACTCCCAGTCAGAGCAAGTCAATTTATTCCAGACAAGACTGGAGTGAGGAGGACTGCAAGACTGGTGACTGAGGGGAGCCTAAGGAGTGTTTGGGGAGAGAGTACCCAGGAGACAGATAAATTTTGATTATGTTTGGTTCTGGTTTCTGAGAAAAGAAACCACAAGGCATGGGATGGCTAGATTAGCGGTGGCTAGCTGGGAGCCCCTAAAGCATGCTTGAAGTGAGGGTGTTGAGTCTACTGATTAGGAATTCCAAGTTCAATGGAAAACTAGCTGAGGGCTACAGACCCTAGAGAGACTACATTGAAGGGCAAGGAGCCACAGAAAGACAGAGGAGTCCTGTGATGAGTGAGGCAGAGAACGGCTTCAGTGATTTGAGGCTTGCCTCCCAAATTAAAAAGTAAGAACAAAAGCATGGCAGGAAGGCTAGTGAGATAATCAGTATATCAGGACACAGAGTAGGCTGGGGAGTTTTGAGGTTTAGTAAATATAGTGGCATATCTAGTAAAATTTAATGCTGAGTCTGATGGACAAACAGGAATGTTTTTCTTATGCCTTTTCATTAGATTTTTAGGACACTATTGAGATTTTTAGGACAACTATTGGCGTTCAGTTGTAAATTGAACAATACACATGCAAGTAAGCGTGAGGTCATACTTAATTATTCTGTTGTTTAGTCGCTTGCAGTACCGTGTCCAGTTTTGGGCCCCACACCTCAAGAAAGAGTAGAGAAATCAGAAAGAGTCTGAAAGTAAGAAAATTGATTAGAGGTCTGGGAAATACGACTTATGAGAGAAGACTGAAAAACCTGTGATTATTTAGCCCAGAGAAGAAAAGATGGGAGAGAGGGGGTTGACAACAGTTTTAAAAAAGCTGAAGGATGGTTATAAAAAGGATGGAGATAGCCTTTCCTCTGTGGCTATGGAGGACAGGACTAGGAACAATGGTCTCTAAGTGCAGCAAGGGAAATTTAGTTTGGATATTCTGTAGAATATTAGGAGGGTTGTTAAACATTGGAAGAGGCTACCCAGAGAGGCTGTGGAGTCTTCATCCAAGGATGTTTCTGAGAGCAAGTTAGACAGACATTTGACTAGGAGGGCACATCCAGACTACATGCGCCACACATGCAGGCACATGCAGGCTAATTTGCAGCGCAGAAGGTTTTTTGACACCAGGAGATCCCAGTGTCAAAAAACCCCATGCCAAAAAAAAAAAAAAAAAAAAAGCAGGGCAGTGCACATGGCAGCAACATGTACCATCCAAAACCAAAGTCTGGCTGGCTAGAGCCACACTCTGGCTGCCAGCAGGCTCTGTGCCCTGGGATTACTGCTGCTGGAGTCCTGGGAGGCCCCCAGAATCCCAGGTAGCCTTACCTACCCTACCTGGGGTAATTTGCCATACACCAGAGCATGTGTCCACAGGCGTTCCCCAGGGACAAGTAGCAATGGTACAATTATGTGCTGCTGCTATTTGGGGAAATGCAAGTGCATGCTCATCTGGACACGCTCAGACAGTTTAGTCAGAAATGATCCTGCCTTGGGCCAGGGATTGAACCCAGTGACCTCTTGAAATCTCTTTCAGCTCCACTTTTCTGTGATTGTCTTTGGTATTTTCTAATGGGCATTTATACCAATGGCCATGTCTGAAAGTCCCTGCCTATTATATGTTGAGCCTCATTTCTGAGCAGCTTTGAGTACATTTGTGACTTGGACTATCGGATCCTGAGAGATGGAATTCCCATATGCTTGTTTTAACCTGTCAAATCATATTTGATTGCCTTTAGTACTAAGAGCTACAAGGGAGGCACTTGGTTGATACTTGCTGTCATTCAAGAAATTCTTTATTTTACAGATCCCATTTGTTTGATGTAAGCAAAGAATCAAGTTTACTTATCAATAGCTACTCTAAATGTAGAGAACCTGCCATCATTTTCTTGTACCTTGCATAATTACTTATAATTGTGCAGTGTGATATAAAACATTACCAGGTCAATCAGTTAGTATTTTAACACTCATTCAACAGACAGCTTGCCCAGGTGCCTATTACCTTGCTATGAGGAATTGCATAAGGAAACTGATCTCCACAGTGGAGATTCTTAAAATGAAAATCACTCCCTGACTTTCAAAGTGTCTTCTTCAGGAAAAGCTTTTGTGCCCAGACCCTTTTATTTATCCAGATTCAGAACCCCTTTATCCAAGTCCTTACTCATTTTGGATAGGAGCTGTTTAAAGATTCCTGTTCTATTCCAGTTTGGTCCTTGTAAAGTAGAAATATAAGTGGTTTTCCCTCTTCTCTTGAGGAAAACATTTTGGTAAGATTATACAGGTTTTAAAAAGAGACATGTAAGACTAAAGTTTTGAAGGAATGAAGAAATACCCAGTGGGATGCCACATGCATCTGGAAATTAAGAGTAAATTTTCAGTAGACAGTAAGGATTCTCTAAGAGAATGTTCTTTCTCCATTTTCTGTTCCTGTTAAGAGGTAATAGTTTTGAAATACAGGACAGGTTCTTAGACCCCCAAAATTTTATTGATACTTTTCATATCAGATTTTTGTAATGACTTGTGTTAAAATTACAAGGCTGTAAAATATTAAATAACTTTCATAAGTACTATGTGCTGGCACAGAAAATACAGGAATTGATTACTGACAGCATCCAACAGAAATGGTGAATTTTATATTATGTTGTGCACATTCTGCTGATTATACTTCTGGTGGAAAATTGCAACACTGCAGACAGTTACTTTTGCTGCATAACAAGGGGCTGGATAACATGTGTCATGGGTGCCACAAGCAACACAGTGGCAGATGAGGTAGGAAGCACAAAGCAAAGCAGCAAATCGGACAGTGAGCACAGGAAAGGAGGCAGAAAGCAGAACAGCAGATAAGGCAGGAAAATGGGATGGGAGTAGCACTTGGGGAGAATGTAGGCCTAATTTGTGGCACACCTGCCAAAAAAGTCCACCTCCTGCCAGCATAACAGATACTGTGGTCTCCTGTCCAACACCAGAATAGCCTTGGTTTTACACCCTTTCTGAAACTTGCCTTTTGAAGAAGCCTGTTTTCTTCAAATGTTTAGTAAGTTTCTGGTTGGAAATATCTCATGGTACAAAATAAATAGAGGCCTGCATTCTTTGATGAATGTTTGCCCGATTATTTAAGGAGCTGATAACCAGATTTGAGGCATATGTAATAAACTGAAACTACTATAGCTTGGGGGAGGTAGGAAGGGCACCATGTTGTGTAGCATAAAGGCTATAGGAGTCTTCATAACTGGTGCTACAGAAGTGCAAAGTTTGAAGTCAAGTGACATAGGCTCCAGAAAGATTGGGCCCAATAGACTTTGGAGCCTTGAAGCTGTGTAACAAATTCATTGACAATCGGTTGGTGAGATTGATATGGTATGCTGGAGCTCCTGTGATGCAGAGTATAGCATGATGGGTAATTAATATTACTAAAAAAGCAATGAGATGCTTGGCTAAATGGTGCTATGTAAATGCACAGTACTGAGTATATTGAGTTCTAAATCTTTTTAGAAATTGTTATTTAGAGTATCAAAGCCACAGGTAAGCAGATATTTGATCACAGTCTGTAAGCACATACTCAGAAAGAGATTTGCTAGCAAAAAGATATATTGTCTAGCAGGCAAAGGCATAACGAGATCCAGTGATTCAAAGTAGAAGCTAGAAAAATACAAAAAGGGAGTATGGTGCAAATTTATAAGTTTGACAATTAAATATCAAGACAACTTATCTAAGGAGATAGATGATTTTTCATTACTCTGAGTTCTTCTATCAGCATTGAATTAATTTCAGAAAAATATATGGCTGATCTAGAGTGTAAAGAATTATATTGGAATTTCAAAGTAAAACTGTATGGTCTGTTAGGCATGACGTTAGACAGTATAATAATGGTGGTCCTCTTTAATCTTTTAATACATGGGCATTTATTTGCAAAAGGTGCTTTATTCATGCAAAACATGTATCTGCTATGCTTGAATAAACAAGAAAACTTGTATAAATAAGCACACATACAGAATCAAACCTGTGTATGTGTAACTGCATGTATATGATTACGGTCTTGATGCATGCATTTGCACCTAGTATGCAAACAGATGAAATCTATATTTAGTATTTTGAGTCTCTGCAACATATTTGACTTTAGGATACCCTAACCACTCCTTTTTATGAACCACTGTGTGGATTTCAGGTTTTACATGATATACTGAGATTCATATTTTATATCAGTTTCACAAGAAAAATATCAACATGTGACAACAGTAAATGGCATGTGTACAGAATAATTCTAGAAGTCAGCAACTCAGTACAAGTGCAGTGCACAAAACGCTTCTCAAGAACAGCTTTTCTCTTTCCAGTGCGAAGGTGTTCATTTCAGACTAGAAGTGGTTTGGAAGCCTTTTGTACCTTCTCCAGTAACTCTGATTACATATTAGTTTTTTTTTATTTGTGTAGCAGAGCACCTTTAAGGTCTGCCACTTTAAGGGTGAGAGTAGCTAGCAGGGCAACCAGCAGGTGTGGGCCAGCTTTGGTAAGAAGGTCACATGGTCACAGGCCAGGCCATGTTGGTAGAGAGGGCTGAGCAACCTCCATTTTAGCTCAGACCCTCAGGATGGAGTGGGCAGTCTGCTGCTGGCAGCTGTAGCAGTAACACCCAGCTGAGCTGCTGCTCCTTACAGAACAGCTCGGAGGTAAGGGAGGAACTATGGGGATGGCAGGAGGTTTCCAGGGGGCCCAGTGGAGTCCCAAGCCACAGGAAGAAGTCTAGGGCCTAGTAAAAGCAGGGCCAGGCCTAGGCATGGGGCTAATATCATGTAGGCCTACAAAAGGGGCCAGGAAAGACCCTGAGTGGATCTGGCAGGGGTGAAGTCAGGGTGTCAGGTGAGCCCACTTGGGCTAGTAGGTCTCAGGCAGCATTGTGGGGATGCTAGGCCAACCCAAATTTGGGTGATGGCTCTATGGTGGGGCCCAGGAGGGACCCCTTGGGAGTATGGGAGTCAGCAGCTGCCAGACTGACCCCTGTCACTGGTCAATGCCAGATGGCCAGGGCCTGAAGGCTGAAGGGCAGTTTTGTCCAAAGCAAGAGGCAGGCCAGGGCCATGGTGAGCTATCTGGTACCCCAACTGGCCTGGAGGTGGGACCAGAGCCTAATGCGGGGGGACATCACAGCTGAAGAGGGTTATGAAGGAGGCTGTAATATAACCTCTGGATGGGAGGTATTTGAACAGGGGTCAGAGTGAGAGCCAGGCCCAGGGAAAGAGTGAACCTAAATATATCATCCAGGAGCCCTAGCAGGGGAAGCAGGCCAGGCCAGGTAGGCCTGTGTTGGTCCTGGGCATGAGCTGAAATTGCACCCTGCTGGGGAAGGGTGGTCTGGTGAGTCCCTCAGAAATGCCAAGCCAGTTACTTCCCTAGTGAAAGGTGGGTGGGATGCCTGATAACCCCATCCCCCACCATCTGGTGGGTTAAGACCAGAGGGTAATAGAGTCAGGCTCACCTAGGGGGCCAGTGAGAGTAGTGGGGGCCATGTACACTTGGCAAGAAGCATCTGAGCCTCATGTGGGGGCGTAAGGCCCCAGTGGCCCTAGTCAGAAGGGGCCATAGTAGTGAGGACCCAGAGAAGGGGCAGTGAGGGGTAGACCCTATAGTGAGGGCATGTGTGGAAGCCCCAGGACAGGGCAGTGAGGCCCAGGTTGATCTTTGGATGCCTGAGGCCATAGTTGGGCCTGAGGTAGAGTGATATGGCTCAGTGGGAGTCATGGGTGGAAGGGGCAATTAGTTGTCCCCAATGAGGGGGCGAGAGTGATGAATTACCTGGAGAGGGGCTTGAGTCAGAGCTCCGCCCAGGTTACCATTCAAATGAGGGTCTCAAGAGAATCCGAGAGACTACACGCCAGCCAGTCAAGGAATATGAAGAGGAAAGCCTGATGACCTATGGGGTCGCTCAAGGGAGCAGGGCAGGTTGGGTGTGGCTCAGTGGGGAGCAGCATGTAAGAAACCCAGTGAGAGTGGGCAGAGTGTAAGAAGCCCAGTGAGAGTGGCTGGGCAATGAAGCCCAATGGGGCAGAGTGAAAGGATGAATGCATGAGGCCTAGCAGGGGGCTGAGTTTGGCCCGGCCGCAAGCAAGAGCAAAAAGCAACCCGAGGATGCCATCTGTGAGGCATGGGACATGGTGAGAGGAGGCTGGAGTCATGTTTACATCCCTAAACATCGGAGTCATGAATGGGCAGCCCTCCTCATTTTTACAATCAGTATCTTAACATCATGGCATGGCAGGAGAGACTGGGCAGAATGCCTTAGACAGGTGGGCGGGCCAGTACTGTGACCACTTCTGGGGGAAGTCTGTTCCAGACCCTGGATACTCAGACCGTATAGAATTTTTCCTTATGTCCAGTTTAAATTGACTTTCCAGAAGTTTGTAGCTGTTAGACCTTGTTATCCTTGGGGAGCCCTGGTGAACAACTGTTCTCTCAGATCCTGGTGCACCCTCCTTATGTACTTATAGGCTGCCACCAAGTCCCCCCTGAGCCTTCTCTTCTCCAGGATGAAGTGTCCCAAGTCCCTCAACCTCTCCTCATAAGGCTTACTCTCTTGGCCTTTGATCATGTGTGTGGCTCTCCTGTGGACTCTCTCAAGCTTATCCATGTCCCTCCTGACGTGGGGGTCTGAAAACTAGATGCAGTACTCCATCTGCAGCCTCACTAAGGCCGAGTAGAGTGGGAGGATGATGTCCCTGGTTTTGTCTGATATGCATCAATGGATTCATGCCAGAGTTTGGTTTGCTTTGATGGCCATGGATCATGTTCATCTTGTGGTCAAACAGGACCCCCAAGTCTTTTTCAGTTGCAGTGCTAGCAAGTGTAGCACTGCCGAGCCTGTAAGTATGATGCTGGTTTTTCCCTCCAAAGGTTTAGCACCCTGTACTTCTCTGCATTAAATGCCATCAAGTTTTGGTTGAGACCTCAGTTTTCCAACTTAGCCATGAGGATATCATGGGAGACGAAGTCAAAGGCCTTGTTGAAATCCAGCTATATGACATCAGCCTCTTCTTCCATGTCCAAGCAATGCATCACCTGGTCATAGAAGGAGATGAGGTTGGTCAGGCAAGACCTTCCAGCAAAACAAAGGTTGGCTGGTAGTCAGAAAGTTGCCTTTTGTTAGCATGCTGCTGATGAAGCCCTTGATAATCTTATGTAGGATCTTTCCAGGGATGGATGTCAGACTGATTGGTCTGTAATTCTCTGGGTCTTCCTCCCTTCCTTTCTTGAAGACTGGGACCACATTGGCTCTCTTCCAATCCTCCAGTACCTCTCCCAAGCACCACAAGTTCTCAAATATCTTCGCCATAGGGCATGGCACGATGTCCACCAGCTCCTTCAGGACTCTTGGATGCATACCATCTGGGCCCGTGGACTTGTGGATGTCAAGACTTTTCAGGTGTTCCCTCGCTTGATCTACATCAGTTGTGGGTCCATCTCCTGCCCCTGGATGCTTTGTGTCCTATCTGACAGGGTGACCCCTTTGGACAGGTGGAAGATCGACACAAAGTAATCGTTTAGGTGATTCACCTTTTCATGAGCGTCAGTTATCTGGGATGCCCCATTTGATTTAGCAGGGGTCCAATGTTGCTTTTCTCCTTCCTCCAGCTTCCCACATATCTGAAGAAGGACTTTTTGTTGTCCTTAATTCCTGTAGCTAGCCTGAGACTGGTGTCTCCCTTGGCTTTTCTGGTCTGCTCTCTACAGGTGTGGGCTAGTGCTGTTGGTGATGACTCCCATTTTCCATCTGGCATAGGATTCTCTTTTTAGCTTCAGGAAATGCAAAAGTTTCCTATTGAGCTAAGGGGACACCCCAGCCCACTGAATGTACTTCCTTCAGGATGGGATGGATTTTCCTTGTGCTTCAAGGATTATGTTCTTAAGGAACAACCATTCCTTATGAGATGCCCTTTCTAAAGAGCCATGGTCTCTGAGAGCCAGTCTCCTGAGTTTTTGAAAGTTGGACTTTCCAACGTTGAGGATTTCTTGGCTACCTTGCGTTGGAGAGAGAAAGTGACCAATTCATGGTAACTGTCACCAAGCTTCCCCTCAACCCTCAGATCATTCACCAGATCATCCCCTTTGGTCAGAAAAAAACCCATGGTGTAGTGCAGCCTGTTTAAAGCTACTGCAAAAGAAGGGCTCCATGGTTTGTGTCCCTGCAGCAGCCCTAGTTGGGCAGCACTGCAGCAGGGGCTGCTGTGGGGATGCAGCTCCTGTAGCCCTTCCCCTGGAAGCTCCAGCCAAGCAGTGGTGTGCCACCACCTGACTGGGGCAGCGGCCAGAAGAGAAACCCCAGACTCCTTCCTGTGGAGCTCCCCAGCTGGCCAGGCTGTGGTGCACTGCAGGACCAGGGTGGCTGCAGGGACTGGGATTAGAGACTAGAGCAGGATTTTCCATTTTTAACAGTTTTATGTGTCATGAACTTCACTTTGGACCTGGCACAGACCTTTGATAAAGTGCTCTAACAAAGTGCATTACATATTACCTTGTGCATTACGATACAGCTATCTAGAATGAACTTAGAGCAGGATCCGCCATTTTTAAAGCACTTTATGTTCTGTGAACATCTGTTCTGTTATGGCTGTAAAGCACTTTCCACAAACTTAATGTGTATTTAGTATAATATCTGTACTGAGCCATCAGCTCTAATACATACAGTCCCTGCTGAGATCAGATACAACCCGTTCATGAATCTCTTGCAGTAAGGGCTGAGTAAGGACTGCAGAATAATCCTCATGAGCCTTCTATGACTGACATAAGGTAAGAAAAAGAGGTAGTTAGCTGTGTTAGTCTGAAGCCAGGCAGAAGGTATGGCAGGGTGGCACCTTAAAGAATAAGCTTAAGAATAAAAAATGCATATGTTTTTCCTGGTATGCAGCTATTTCATCAGATGTAGCAAAATGTTGTTATGTGTTGTTTAGAAAAAATAGAAGATGAATAAAAAAAAGATAGATGACTCTGACACTTCAAGCCTAAGCCAGTAGGGTATTCATGTTCAAATGCACAAGAGGACTTAAGTGCTCTGGTACTGCAGTAGGATCCCAAAAGGATCGTAGATGTCCAAATTTTCCCTCAGTAAAGTTTCCCAGGCACCTATAGTTATTATACTGTTTATGGCCAGGGCTGTCTGACTTATGTTTCATCCTGTTTGAGATCTGCAAGTTGAGTATCCTTGTGCATTACGAGTCCTGATGTAGTGCTCAGAGCATGTCTAATGCACATTGACAGCATTGACTTAGCATGAAGTACAGTTACCATGGCCACTTTTTTGTTTCAAAGAAATGGCTCATGATGATGGTGCTGCCATGCTGTTTTCATAAGGGCCTAGTTCTCAGAGCACCTGATGCCCTAGGTTCTTTTGAACCTGAAGGGGCCTAAAACCATATTTTCCATCTTCTGGGGGGCTTCCCTAACCAGCAGAGTATAGGTTATTCTCAGGGGCTGTACCCTCCCCCTTTATTTTGAAGCTGGGCCACCACAGAGCAAAGAATACAGTATTCATGGGACTAGAAACACAGACAATAAGATAGGGTATGAGACAGTCCCTAGTTTCATAGTTTCTAGGGTTGGAAGGGACCTGAGTAGACCATCTAGTCTGACCCCCTGCCATAGCAGGAAACAATACTGGGGTCAAACGACCCCAGCAAGGTCTTCATCTAACCTCCTCTTAAAGACCCCCAGGGTAGGAGTGAGCACCACTTCTCCTGGAAGTTGGTTCCAGATCTTAGCCGCCCTGACTATGAAGTAGCGCCTCCTGATATCTAGCCTAAATCTTCTCTCTACCACCTTGTGACTGTTATTCCTGGTCACTCCTGGTAGTGCTCAGGGGAACAGGGACTTCCCCAGTGCCTGCTGATCCCCCCGACTAGTTTGTAACAGGCTACTAGATCCCCCCTCAGCCTTCTCTTGTGGAGGTTGAACAGGTTCAGGTCCCGTAGCCTCTCCTCATAAGGCCTGCCCTGCTGCCCCGATCATATGAGTGGCCCTCTTCTGGACCCTCTCTATGTTGTCCACATCCCTTTTGAAGTGCAACGCCCAGAACTGGATGCAGTACCCCAGCTGTGGCCTGACCAGTGTTGCATAGATGGGGAAGACCACCTCCTTGGAGCTGCTCGAGATGCATCTGTGGATGCATGCCAAGGTGCGGTTGGCCTTCCTGACTGCATGCCCACACTGCCGGCCCATGTTCATCTTGGAGTCAATGATGACTCCAAGATCCTTTTCTGGCTCTGTACTGACAAGAAGGGAGTTCCCCAACCTATAGGAATGGTGCCGGTTGTTCCTCCACAGGTGCATCACTTTGCACTTGTCAGTGTTGAATACCATCTTATTCTCATCCGCCCACCCTTGTAACCTGTCTAGTTCCGATTGTAGCCTATTGCTCCCTTCTAGCATGCCCACATCCCCCCACATCT
>NW_017728886.1:109289459-109332909 GCF_001723895.1 Crocodylus porosus | reverse complement strand
CCTCCCTTTGGGCTTGGAGAATCGTCTCCTTGAGGAGCGACCACTCTCCTTGGACACCTGGCTCCCCTCCCCTCTGGGACCTCAGTGCTTCCCTGACTGTTCTCCTTAGCTCATTGAAGTTTGCCCTCCTGAAATCTAGGACTGCTGCCTTGCTGCAGGCCTTTGCCACCTTGCGCTGGATGGTGAATTCCAGCAGGCGATGATCACTGTGACAGATGATGACTTGGGAGTGGAAGAAGCCTGTGTTTCTGGCCCCTGATCCAAATACAATTTCTGTATGTTAACCAAAGAATATTAAAAATATAATCAGCCCTAAGAAAAGGGACTAGAAACCATGTCTTGCCTTGCTAGGGGAGTGCCCTCATTATTGTGTTATACCAATCATGCCTCTGCCCCTGCCATCACCACCATATGTCCTCCTGTGTGTTCAACCCCTACAGCCTTCTTAATCAAACTGAGTTAATCTAAATAATTACTGTTTTAGGAAAATGTAAGCTAAAGGTTAAGCAACCTGTTCATGTTGCACAAGTCAAATGAAGTTTGATATGGAGAGCTCATTGATATATTTTTCTGCACCAAGTTACTTTAGAGTTTAAGCAATCTACTCCCAAATGGAATCCATGTTACAGCAATAAATTTAATATGTGTGCTTAATACTTCGTACAAAATGTATGGTCTTGATTTGTGTTAAATGCTCCCTTTTTTTTAAATGACATATATTTTACCAACAATAACTGTACAGTGGTATCTGAAATACCAAGGTATTTTCTATTCTTAGACTAGGAAATAAGTTCTCCGAGTTCTACCTGCTACACCCTGGTAGTTCAGCTCCTGTTTGGTTCCTTCCAATGAAGTCAGACTTCAGTTGGTAGCTAACTTGGGTAGAATACTAAGAAACCAACGATTAAGAAGGAAATGGAAAGCTGATGTTTAGCAATAGCTCCTATAGGTTTCAACGAGGTTTAGGTTTGCATAGGGTACAGAGTCTGCTCCATAATTTATAATTTGTGATGACCAATTTTAAAAGGGTTGAGAATTTAGCTCTTTTCTTGCATTGTTTGTAAAATGCATTGAATTTGTTTTTTGCTGGAGCTGGGCAAGTAAGGTCAGAACTAGGCCCTCAGAGTAGTATTCAAGAGTGCACATGTATTCAAACTACCAAGACCTTTGTATTCAAATTTACCAAGAGTGAACCTTGACAAAAAATCTGTGTACACTTCTTCACTTTTTCCTCTTGCATGTTGAATGGAGGTGAAAAAATATTCTTGTGATATTTGAATATTGGGTTCCAGCTGGGAGGAAAAAAAAGTTGATGATCAAAAAAGTCTGTGGCCTTTTGTTCTGACTGAATTTTCTAAAAAGAACCTTGCATTATTCAAACAAGGTCATTCTTCACCCATAATCAGCTGTGATGTTAAATTCCTTCCATACAGCTGTCACAAAAGAACTGATCTTTGCAAGCTGTATGTTCATAAAATGTTTCAGCCACAAATTAAATGCTGCTGTTTCTGAGGTGGAATACAGCAGCAGGTTAGGAAAGTGAGTGACTTCAAACTTCAGTGGGCTTTTAAAAAGAAGAGTAAAAGTACAAAAAGGTTAGAGCGGCATCCATGTGTAGAAGGAAAGTTGCCAACGTATCTGACTAGGTCAATTGGCAGTATTTAAACATGATGGGGCACATCTCCAGCTGCCATAAATTGCTCTCGCTTCATTAAAAAGAATGAACAGTTTGTACCAACTGAGGATTTCTCCTGCTATTTTTGTGTTAAAATTTTTTTGACCTGCATTTAAATAAGTTTTTTTTTTGAGGAGGGGGGTGGAACCTAAGCACTTGTGGGAATGCCCTATGGGATCATAAATAGCTTAGAAGCAATTTTGAAAGCTGAAGTGATTAGCTCTCTGAGCTCCATTCTGATCACACAATAGTGTAAAAATCAAGAGGCTTCCATTGAATTCAGTGGAATTACACCAGTGTAAAATTGATATATTTGAGATAATAATTAGGCTCTTTGTGGTCTCAGCTAGAATGTATCTTCCCACACGCCGTGCCCAGCTCTGCACTAATGCTATTATTCTGTTACTTTCATGACCATTGAGTTCACTAACAGGGTTACAGATCTGAACAGTTAGTCCAGTTCTCCACTCCCTTAATGGTCTTTGTTGTCGCTTACACTGCAGTGTGAATATAAAGCATCACCACTGCTGTGAGGATATTTCTGAGATATATATATTTCTGATATATTTATATTTAACTCTTGCTTAACACTAAGCTTGGGAGGGGAGATTTCATTATTACAAAGCTAGCTGTAAACTTGGAAGGTCAGAGTTCAGTTTCTGGCTTTGCCAGAATATGCTACCATAGACAAAGTATCCAGGTTGTAGCCATATTGGTCCAGAGGGAAAAAACAATCAGGAGTAGTGGTAGAGGTGATATCTTTTATTAGACTAACTAGATTTTTATAAAACAAGTTCTTTAATTGCAAGCTTTCAGGCATAAACACCCTTCATCAGGCATCAGAGAAAAGATTGTAAAAGTTCTCCTGGGTAGAAATGAAAGTTCATATTTCATGGGATTTCACAGGAGTCAATAGAATATTTCTCTGGGCAGGCAACCTGGATACCTGATGCATGGAAGATACCGAATTTTAGCCAATTTTTAAAAATGAAATCTTCATAATTTCACAAGGAGAAAGCATCTTTGACCCCCTGAATCCTGAGATACTGCTCCTGCCTTTGTTTAAGGTAATTTGCATCATCACAGAACTTCACAAGAGACCTAAGACACCTTACTAGCTAAGAAATGCCTGCCCAGAGAAGTTTTCCATCTTTTGACTCGTCTGTGAAGTCCTATGAAATATGAACTTTCATTTCTACCCAGGAGAACTTTTACAATCTTTTCTCCAATGCCTGATGAAAGGTGTTTGTGCCAGAAAGCTTGCAATTAAAGAATTTGTTTTTGCAAAAATCTACTTGGTTTAATAAAAGATATCACTTCTACCATGAGTCCTGATTGCTCCTACCATAGACAAGTCGCTTTGAAATCCTCTGGATCTCAAACCTGACTCTGTAGTGTGGAAAGTGATACTTTCTAGCACAGGATTCTTTGAGGATAAATGAATTGGCTGTGTGAAGTGCTTGATGATTGCAGAGGACTCTGTACTCAAGGATTTAGAGGGAAAGACAAGTAACTGACAGGAGGTACAGAGTAGCATAGAATTATTTAGCATTCACCTGAAAAATCACATTTTCTCTGTGATTGCATGCTTTCTTTTATGTCCTCAAAATCTCCATATTCTAAGCTCAATGGCTTTTGATTTCTGAAGTAAAGACTGTACAGCAGCTGTGTTTGAACACTGGCAATAAAAGAAGTCAAATATATTGTCCTCACCAGCTCTGTTCTGCTGAGATCATGCTCTGGAATAGCTCTGGCTTAGAGCCACACACAAATCTCCCAGAGGTGACAGTTGCTTGTATAGCTAGTTTTTTCTGCCATGGCAACTCTGGTCATGGAGGAAAGAGGACTTCTCACTCTCCAAGCATTTGAAGATGTTGGGGGCTCTGTCTGGACCCCCTAATTACTGTGGAGGGCAATTCTGAGAGTGCTAGGGATATAGAAAAGCATTTTGGCATAAGTTCACAATGGTTAGAGGTCATGGAAATGTGAATTGATTGCATGTGAACATAAAGCCCAGTACTTAAGTATGTTTTTAAGGAAGTTGCAGTGGACTGCTAGTGACCGGGCTGTGGTCTGCAGGTATGTGGCTCTTAAGGAGGCAACTGTGTTAACAAAATATTGTATATTCTTCTGTGAAAGAAAAAGTGTCCTGACCTATTCCCTGAAGATTTTTACACTTGAAAAGTTTTGAATCGGCTCCATTCTAAGTGCTTCCCTGTAAGGCAGTGGGAACCTCAGGGAGAGTAGTGCAGGACCTTAGTTAGCTCTTCTGAAACTAAAGGGGCACCCATAGTAAGTCCCTGCCTTGCCCAGCCCTCAGAACAGTTCAGGGTTGGTGAAGAGAAGGGAAATGGACAGTGACAGCTTTGATTCACTATTCTGCCTCAGCATAAGAGCAGCCTTAAGCTTGATCTGACTTGTGTTAGCTGGTTATGGTTCCCAGGGGATCCTAGGCTGGATGCACAATATGCTCAAGCCAGTTTCCCATTACCAGTAAGTCCCTTGAGTCAGAAATTAGAGAAGTGACTTGTAAGAACTGGCTATACTGGTTCTACAAGTGTGCAGGACTCCCATCACTGGGAGTTTTTGTTCTCAGTAAGCCACGAGATCAATGGATAAGGCATGGAATCAGGCAGAGAAACTGCCTCAAGTGTTAAAGTCCTTTGGCATCAATATATTTGGCCCTTCAGCTGACCACGTTAGGCACAGCAGTCGTAGAAAAGAAGGGCCTTGTTGGCAGGAAATACAAAGACAGACCATAAACTTTCCTTTTCCAGGTCACTCATCACATCTTAAAATCCTTTCCTCTCCTTGCTAGTTTCATAGGTTACATTAGGGAAAGGTACTGGATGATTTTTAATTTCAGGCAAGTTCCCGGACTTTCCAGCATTTTTATGTTTTCCCTTTCATGCGTAACCCTAGCATGGTTAGAGTTAGACTGTTAAAATCTAGCTCCGTCGCTTTTCATCCTCAATATTCTACATACTCTTTGTATCTCAACAGGTGTATGTAACATAGGCACCAACTTTTATTTTTGCCTTGGGGGGCTATGATTATGCCCCCCAGGCACCACAGCCAGAGCAGAGCCAAGTGGAGGGGGGCAGGACTGGATATGAGCTGCCTGTTGTGGGCTTGGGGCTCCCCGCCCTGCTGCCCTCTCCCTGGGAGCCCCGTGCCAGCCACACCACCATGCCCAGATGCCCTCTGCCTGCTCAGCAGCAGCAGGGGTTCAACTCTGCACTGCTGCCTCTGCTGCTGCTAGGCGGGCAGGGATAACTTTCCATGTCAATGTGGCTGGTGTGGGGCTCCCAGGGGGAGAGCAGCAGGGCAGGGAGCCCCAAGGCTGCAGCAGGTAGCCCCCATCCACCTCCGTCCCATGCACAAATCTGGGGGGCACATGGCCCCCCATGCTTCTCTCCCTGGGAGTGAATGCTGTAGCAGGGAGCTGCTCCCCCCTGCCCCCAGACAAGTCATCCATGGCTTTGTCCTGCTTGCCACCCCAGCTCCAGGTCCCACGCACTGCCCTAACTGGGCAGCATCCCCAGGCCCAGCCTCTGTCCCACTCACTCCCTGAACATAGGGGCTTCAATTTGCCCCCCATAGACTTATCTGCAGGTAGCAGGGGAGCTGCTCTCCACCGCTGCCTGACTCTGTATTCCTGGCCACATGCTAGCCTGCAAGGGGAAACCCACTGTTTCCCACATTTTTCTGCGGTGAATGGTAAACCCAAATCCCTGCACAATACTGAGAATCTGGGACAGATGCTGGCTCAGAGTCATACAACCTGGGACCAGGACTGAATGTTCTGATTTTGGGTCTGTCCCCCCCAGTTAGGGATGGGTGGCTACCCTCTTTCCAAGAGGGACCAGGGCCCTTGGGCCCCCACATACTCAGGAGACCTGTGGGAGCACAGAGGTGAGGTCCTTCTGCATGTGTAAAGGCAGAATTTTCCTGCCT
Source organism: Crocodylus porosus (assembly GCF_001723895.1). Lineage (NCBI taxonomy): Eukaryota > Metazoa > Chordata > Crocodylia > Crocodylidae > Crocodylus > Crocodylus porosus. The sequence continues at coordinate 109,327,277 of NW_017728886.1, read as the reverse complement.
GCCTCTCCTTCTGCATTGGAGAAAATCTGTGGTTTAGTAGCACCATTCTTTTTCATTCCTGTGTTCTTCATAGTTAGTACGGGGCAACCTTTTTGCCAGGCACACCACAAATTAGCCCTCCCCATATCCCCCCAAAGTGCTGCCCTGTTCCCCTTTGTCTGTCCACACTGCTGCCATGCTGTCTGCTCCATGGCCTATCCTCCCTATCCATTTTGCTGCCCTGCTTTCTGTTGCTGTGCTGCCTATCCCCTCCTTGATCTTCCATGCCTCACACAGAGGCTGCCCATGCCACTTGTGGCATGCATGGCAAAGGTTAGCCGTCCGTGTTCCAAGTAACTCTTTCCAAGTAACTCTTTCCCTTCTCTGCCTTTTTATACATGATGGCAATATAAAGGTCTTTGGAAGAGAACTTTCTTTTTAGTGTTTGCATGTGTACAGCTTTCAGCACAGTGAAACAGCCCATTTATGCATAAAAGCAGACCAATCCCTACTCCCACCTTATATGCCTTATATGTAGGCTATTTGAAAGCGTAAATCAATTTTGTGTTGATAGTGATCCCAGCTTTTTTAGAGTCCTGAATTACTAACCCATGCTACTGAGAATAAAAGGCTTATCCCACAGGCATGTTACTTGGTGTTTTGTTTTGTTTTTGTTTTAGGAATCCTTCTGATTTTTAGTAGACAGCATCCATCAAGCTTAACAAGTAGTGTCAGGCTGATGTATGAAACGCAAATTATATTTTTAGAAATGTTTATTAATAAGCTTATTATTTCCAAGTAGTACAATTCAAAGAGGATTTCTGGGTTCCATTGTATACAGCATCAGCCATCTGTCAAGTTGATTCATTTGTCATCAGCCAAAGCAGGGACTGCTAAACATGGACTTAGCCTATATAGATGCCCTTGCCAGAAATAAGCAACAAAAGCATTTGTATATGTAGAGGTACTCATGAATGCTGGTCCTCTTCCTCTTCAAAACCAACCTGTCATTTCTACAAGCTCCTTTGGTATGTTGCTTCTATTCTTCTTGAAAACCATGACATTTTATATGTAGGCTATTTGAAAGCGTAAATCAATCTTCATATTTAGGAGCATGGCTTTTCTCCAGCCAGATGCTTTATTTTATTTATTTATTTTTGTGTGTGAACATATTGGATGTGCTTAGCCTAGTCTGTAACAAATTGTATTCCATGCTGTAGAACGAATGTATTTCCTTCCAGGAGGTGGCATTGGGCCCAATCTGATAGGCTTTTTTTTTTAGCTCAAGCAAGCATCTCATTGAGGAACAACAGAATTGGAATAAGGTGGGAGCAGGGACTGGTCTGCTTTTATGCATAAATGGGCTGTTAGCTGTTGGTGCCATGGTTAGTAGCCTTATTTGGTTTATGATGAGCCTGTTTCCCCTCATCAGGAGCTGATCTGTCCAGTCATGAGATTTTTCCTCTGACCCTATCTGAAAACAATAAGCCAGATTTGTTTTTCTACTCACCTCTGTAAATGGCTAGAATCTCTTCCTATGCTGTGTTCATTTCTTATTCTTCTTCAAATTTTATTTTTCTTTTGATGTGTAATGCTACTTTGGAAGCTTTTAGATGTGCATTTGTAGTGTTTTATATTACAGTTAAATATGCTTTTATTGTTGTATGGGGGGGTCCTTTTCACCCATCGCCTTGGCCATGTACTTTCTAGCAAATGATTATTTAATTTTTATAAAGTAAATGTAAGTAGTAAAGTAAATGTAAAGTCAACCTCCATCTGGTGAGTGGACCTGTAGCCACTGTGGCAAGGTTTGCTGTTCACATCGGGCTCTTCTCCCACACCACTGCCAAGTACCACTGATTGACTTTGTCATGTCTTCTTTCATCTGTCATGTTGGATGGCCTATAAAATGTAATTAAGCCCAATACTAATACTCCTTTCAGTAGGAAGGTAAGTAGGCTCCCTGCAATCATTCTACTTGTAAAGTGTTCTTAACTCCTGTTATCCATTTTCTTCTTCTCACTGCCAAGCTAATCCATATAAATTGGAATTATTTATACAGCTATTTCCAAGGTACTCAAAAGTCCTTATAAAGTACCGTCCTTCATATTCAGAAGACATTATATCTTTTAAGAACCTATGCTCTGTATTTTCCAGCTGCTGCTCTTATTTTTCCTTGATTAGTGCTTTCCCAGTACTGAAGCACTGTTGATAGGTCAAAATAGTCTTCATTTTCTAGTTACCATCTTAATTATAAGTACTGCATCAAGCCTTTTTTTCTCCGTTGACTCAGTCATTGGAAGTTTCGTTTGCCATGGAAACTCCTTCAGAAGTTTTGGCAAGGTCGTATTTTATAGTCAAAGTTTTCTAATTTTTTGGGTCTTTTTCGTGGTAATTCTAATTGCATTCTGAATTCCCCCTCTCCTTAGGAGATGCTGTTGTCTTTCTCTCCTTTCCTTCTCCACATATTTGGGTTCTGCCTTTAATGCTTGTGACTGTCTATAGCTGAATTGTTTGATTTAATTCTCAGTCTAGCTTCTCTGTCATCACCATTCTCAATTCTCAGGAGGCCAAAGTAACATCTTTATTAACTTTTTGTTTATCTAATAGATATCCTTTAGGGAATATGGTTGCAATACAAAACTACCTTTTGGCTCCAATGAATGCTTTATTAATGGAGACTGGCAGTTGACAAATTCATTACCTTCACTTACTCTCCACATCTGACTCTTATTTTCTATGCTCTTTATTTCTCTTTTTCCTAGTTAACCCTATTTCTTTTTATTGCAATTAAAACCTTTGTTTCATAAGGTCTTTCTTGTAAATCTACCAGTTCAGTTGCTAGTTCAGTCCCATTTTTGAAAGTGCTTAAATCATTTAGGTTTCTTAATGCCTTTGAAAGACAATTGGGAGGTAGGGCAATATTTTCCATCATGTTTACATGGCTAGGGAAAATTTCAAAGCAGGTTGTTTTAAACTCTGTTTGAAATCCAAGACACTGCCACATGGGTGTAAAGATAAAGATACCCTTATAGCTGGATCAGGGTCTCTAGTTATCAATTTTCAAGGTTTTTTGGGTTTGAGTTCTATTGAGAGAAACTTTCACTTTGAAAAGATTATGAAAACTATTGCTACAAAGCAGCAACATTATGATAGCAATGGCACTGAGTTAGCTTTCATGGATTCCCCAGCCACTACTTATTTGGGACACCCAGTCTTTGTATAACCCCTGAAGCCAGACCAAGGGTGGTCACCCTAGAGAGTGGTGAGTCCCTGGATTTTTGAACTCCATGACCTGGTCTTTTGATCTCTGATTTCCTCTTAATTATCCACGGTCCCCTCAGAGGGGAGGAATTTGACTTTGTTAAGTTACAATAAAGCAGTCAGCTCTTCATAAACAAGAACAGCATTAATTAGTCTAAGGGTTTTCAACCAGGGGTATGCGTACCCCTCGGGGTACTTTGTAAAGCCCCGGGGGTATGTGGCAGTGGTGCAGAGAAGCTGGTGGCACTTCCAGTTTTGCTGGCAGCACTTCAGGTTTCAGTGCTGTGTGCCGTGTCGGGGACCCCCTACACCCTCCAAACCTTGACTGGCTGCTGGGGGACCCCTCCCCCTCCTGCTCATGAACCACATGCCAGGGGTACCCCATCAAAAAAAGGTTGAAAACCCCTGAGTTACTCCATTGCAATAAAGAAAGCAGAGTCCATGGGCTGCAAAACCCAGGGTCTCTGCCACAACAGCTCTGGCTTTTCTCCCCCATACCTGTCTGGCTTTTCTCATTCAGCCTTTCTCTCGTTCTTCCTCCTTCTTGCTTTTTCCCCTGCACTCCCCCCCCCCCACACTCCTTTTTTTTTAAGCTGGTGTCTTTGCACTGAGGCTTCAAATTTCTTCCTTGACACCAAAAATAGTAGGGAGTCTCTTCATGTGTCTCTTCAGCATGCCAATATATGCAAATTCATTCTTTGGTGCTGGGCCATTCTCCCTTAAGAGATTACAGTACTTAGCAGATGCTCACAGGTCTGCTCCAGTCCATCATAAACCATTTTTTACTCAGTGTATAAACTAGTTATGGGAACTGAGGCAAGCAACATTATTATAGTATTAACTAATTTAATCCTGAAGTATTAACAGACAGTAACATAGTCATCATGTTAGTTTACAAGGAGTTTTACAAACTTTTAGACTTGCCTTTTCTCTCTCTCAAAATCAGCAAACATACTTTCAAAGAATTGCATAATTATAAGGATGGAGTCGTATTTGCTGGCCTTCATGCCCCAAGACAGAAGCCTCTTGTTTCTGATACAGTTTATTAAGAATGAGACAAGGTATATTCCCAATTTCTTCCCTCCTTTACTTTCTCTAAGGGGATATACCTTGATAAGTAGCTGGCTTTTTCTTTTAAAAAAGTTTAGTTTATCATGGCACTTGAGAAGAACCCTGGTTGTGTAAATGAGAGCCATACTTGGCTCCTATGTGGTGAAAACCTCTATCTTCATCTCTCTTTCTCATTGAAAGTACTATATTGTTTTGAACAGCTGTGGGGCATAAGTATCTTTAAGATAGCCTTTCTGTTATTATGAGAAACATTTGTAGTGCTGATTCTTCCTTCTACTGTGAAAAAAATAATTAACAAAAATGAGATTAATTTTAATATTTTATATTTAAATGCATTATATATTATTATTTTGATAATATAGTAAATATATTATGTTATATTATTATTTTAATATTTTAAAAATACAATCAGATATAATTTGAAATGGAAATAATATGTAATAGCATTTATATATATTATGTTGTTATATTATATTCATATTCATATTTTAAATGTAATCTGCTATATTTTGTTCAAGTTTCAAGCAGCATTTTGACTCCTTAAAGGAAGAAGTGCCAGAGACTCTATGAAGTCCACTAATGCCTTAACTGTTGCTATTGACGTTCCCTGGCAGGTGCTCTAATAATGAGTGACAATAGAAAAACCTCCAGCTAAATAAGAAATATTTCTCTGATCCTACCATGAGCTCTGTGCAAATGGAACCTGTGCATACATGTGGAAGCCCCTGACTTCTCGGGAACTCCATATCAATGCCAAGGTCTTTTCTGCAGATGTTTGTTTCCTGCCCAAGTACATTCCTTCAAAAATGAGTTATAACCGAGTATTTGTAGCAGGGCTAAGAGGGAAAAAAAAGTTTGTATCTAGCATCTGTTCCCTTCTCAAGATGTATTGGCTATAGTCGAGGTGTGAAAAGGATTGGGGAGTGTTAAGAGGTGCCAGAATCTATTTTTATATGCACTCCTAAGAATATATTAAGCCTGAATTAAGATGACAAATAAGCCTGCTCATTCTAAACCGTTCAGTTTTTTATTAATGGACGTTTTTGCATCAATTCTAATAGTTCCAGTAGCACATAGCTATTCTGTTGCTTTCCTGGCATTTTTCAAGCATGTTTCCTGTTTTATCTTTCCCAGTTTCATATTCCTATTGATGATTACGTCTTCCTCTTTTACCATCCCCTGACCACCCTGAAATTAGCCTTTCCCTCTCTGACCTAACCAGCTTTTATTCTCACATACTATATTTTCTTGCTTACTGTATTTGCTTTCATATACCATGTATATGAAAAGAAAATCTACTTTGCACTGTATGAAACAGTAAGTCCAGGAAGCATGGTGTGTGCAGGAGGAAATGTGGCATCCAAGGAGATAGTCTGGGTGAGGCAGAAAGAACTTCTTGGTGTGGCAGGACAAACAAAGCTAGGTCCCAGACCTTTGCAGTAGACACTTGTTATTTCCTTACTGCAAGTGCTTCTTTTTATATCCTTTTCTGTAAATATTAAAGTGTTATTTCTACACCACATGCCTCATCAAGATACTGCAGACTGCATGCAGCAGTTCACTCACCCTCAGCCAAAAGTCACCAGCAGCTGAGGGGCTGTGGGGCAGCTCTCCCAACCATGTGGAGACTGGACACATCCTGATCTCCATCATGCATTAGACTAATATACTGAACAGTATTTGCTGCACATGTGTCGATGGTGACGTTTACTATGCATTGAATTAGTTTAATGTGCAGGAAGGTGTCTTGTGTACACGCACCCAGTGGGTGCGCCTACACATGCCCCCCATGACACACTCAGTACTGCACCTTCATTTAGCAGTTGCTTTAGTACTCGTTGTCACTGCATGGTCTCAGCACCAAACAGTTATTTTTAGCAGCTACATCGCCATAGCAATGCGCTATAGCGAGGTAGCTTGTTGCTACAGCGACATGGTGTTGGTGTCATGGTTTGTGCCCACCAATGCTACGTCCCTATAGTGACGAGTTATACAGTGACATAGCATCTTGTGTAGATGTGCCCAGTGTGTCCTACAAGAGGCTAACTTTTCATCTAAGTACCTTACTTTAGCCACATTAAACTTTTTATATTTGGGCATCCGTATGTGTAGGTTAATGTTTTGAAGTGCTGAGACCAGTGTCTCCCACTAAAGGCATTGGATCTATTTGTGATATAAAGTACTATTCTTTGTAGTATTTGCAGAGTTTTTGTTTGCCATACTTCTTGCATTTATGATAAGCCTGGTTAGTACTTGTCATCTCCATTAAAAAAAAAAGTCTGCCGCCTCCCTACCAAGGGAGTCTTCCTTTGTCTACTAAAAGGATTCCTCATTTTATTTAACTAGAAAGAAATTGCTTTGCTGCTTCACCCTTTCTAATTTCATTAGCACCAGATTTTTTTTCTTCACCATACCCAAGAAGCCTTGCAAAGGGCTGTCATGGTAGTGTCCTTTTAAAAGAAATTAAAATTGCCCTATAATATCTGTACATCAGGAGGATGTGAAATAAGTGTCATGGAAGTCAGAGGTCTTCTATATACAGTATCTTCATATTCTAATATACAGAGAGATTTTAGAAACACATAGGCTTCTGCATCTTTCTTAGATACACAATTCCTTTCCCCCCCCCTTTCATGAATCCCCTCATTTGGTATATTTGCCATCTGTAAATTTCCTGGTAATATATTATGATTAAAGGTAAAATTCTGGCTTAGCAGAAGATGATAGAAGAGTTCTCATTTAATTTCATTAGCACCAGATTTTTTTTTCTTATAAATAACTTTAATAACCATAAACTTCAAGCAAACCAGGACAACACAAATGCAGTAATGTTTTCATAGAGTATGATACTGAACGCTACCATGTCATCTGACTATTCTCTCCAATCAGTCTTTCATACCATATGCAAAAGCAGCAATTCTTCCAACCAAGAAATCTGAGTTTTAAGAATAAATATGTAGATGAATACCTCATCAAAGATGAGATTTGCTTTATTGTTGTAGATCAGCTCAGATAAAAATACGTTCTTTGAAGCAGATGTAATATATTGCCTACTCTCACTTGGGTTACTGCATTAAGAAAAGAACATGGAGTGATAGCGCCAAAAAAAAAGCCTGGTTAGTGTTAGACAGTAGATAAAATAAAAGTAGCGGCTGTGATGCATCAGTGGTTGGTAAACAGAATAGGTTGTTTTGCTGTTCAGAGGCCATTCAGCTCTGTATTGTTTTTCTGGCCAGTTGCTCCTGTCATTCAGATTAGTATTGCAATAAATGTTAAAATAATGCCACTTGATATTGGAGCTCTGTTGGTAGATTTAACTTGATTTATGAGAAGTCATTGTCAAAATGCTTTGAGAGACAATTGCAGTTACTATTTATGTTCTTTGAAGCAATGTAAGAATCAATTCACAACATTTTAAACTGCATTTAACATGTTTTATCCTGGATTTCTACTTCTAAACCAACCACATGCATTTATTTTTGGAGGAAACATTTTGTTATTTCATTTATAACTGCGGTTAAGCTTCAGTACAAAGGCAGTTGTGTTGGTGCAGCTCCTTTGAGAGCGAGATTTGGCTCAGTTTCTGTGCACACTTGTATTCTGGAACGAGAGAGGCAAGAAGCAAGGAAGTATGGTGAGAAAACCTGCCTCTGAGCATCTGTTGTTGACCGGCAATAGCGGAGGCTACTACCAAATGAGGGCCAAGAATTCCATTATGTGGCTTCAGAATTTATGATTCCCATTAGGAATGAAAAGCTTAGAATGTTTCTGTATTCATATGGAAAAAACTGACAGCTGTTTAGAAACAAGTAGGCGTTTCAGTTGAGGAAGGTGTATCAAAATAACAGTGTCTGTGATGTAGTAGTCAATGGTTACAGCACAGCACGCTTTAATTTGACAGAGACCCAAAATTAAATCTCTAAATCGTTTGATTCAAAGTGAGAGGTTTCTCATCCCGGATTTATTACCTATAAATGTAGGTGACCCAGGTTCAAGTGAGAGAATATGTGTGCGCCTGTCCCCTTGCTTCATTAAAAAATATGTCTTTGGCAAAGATTTCAGTGCAAATGAAATGTCTCCAAGAAACATTTTCACTTGGACAAAGTAGCATATTTCAAGTCAATTGGGTGGAAAATGTTTCATTTATCTGTAGCACAAGCAACATGTTTATTAGCAAGGGTCAGAGGGGCTACAGACTATAGTAAAGAGCATTTGAATGGAAGATTTGCAAATGCTGAAGGTGGTGCTTGCTGCTGCTGCTGCTGTTGTCTTTGAATTAGCTCTGCACCTCTACCTTAGTTATTGGGATTGGCTTCATTTGTTGGAACTGCTCATTTGAATATCCCCATTTTAACACCGAAGGATTAATCTTGTGTAGCATACATACAGTGTGGGGTGAGGCAGTGGGGTGTAATTGCATAGTAAAAACCACTGGATGCAATGCGGAGGTCTGGAAGATGCCATCCTGCAATTCATGAAAGCCCTACTACATAGCTGCAAAGTGACTCTTGTGTCTAGTGATAGAAGCAAGGCATAAGAAAGGAATGGAAGGATAAGCCCCCAGTTAGCATTATGTGGAGGACTGCATTTCAACTAACGTGTCATAAACACACAACCTTTCTGCCAAGCCTCCCTTCCAGGGTTGCCAACCCAAGATTTTTTTTAAAAAAAGATAATCTGCATACTTTTTGCTGATAACAAACCTTTTTTAGTGATGTATGCTTTTACTGACAGATATTTTATAGATATATCTATAACCCTTATGCCAAGCCCTGGATGGCAGAAATAAGGGCCAGGTTCAAATGTAGGGGTGTAACAACCAAATTTCTAACTCCTACTCAAGTCCTCAGCCAAAAACTTGGGAAAAGAAATTTAAGCTGGATCTTCTAACTTTCCCAATTGCAAGCAGTGGTCAGCTAAAATGTTTTATTACAGGGGAAAAAGGAAACCAACCCACAGCCTTGGAGATAAACTTAACTGTGGAGCATTAATTGGAAACCCCAAACAGTTCACAGTCTCTGTCACTGACAAATCAACCAAGGGAGGCTACCACCTAGTCCACTCAGTTAGGAAGGGAGGCTAACCTAGGATTGCTATCCAGATGCTCTACCACTTATGCTAGCCAAAGTGACCTCCATACAGTACAACCCACAAACAGTAAAACAGACATGAGTAGCCCCCAACGGTAGCACATGCCTGGAGGTGGGGGGAGGAAGGGGAGGGAGACGCCTGCAGAGATTCCTGTGAGCCACAGAGTCCTGATCAAGAGCTCTGCAAGGGAGTTGTGCTCCCACTCAGACACAGGTTAGCACTGCCCTGCTGTCTGTCCATCAAGGATTGCACCCAACCTCACTTACACCAGTGGATCTTCAACCATCAGGCTCATAGTTTCTTAGTTTTTTATGGAAAGCTCTTTTTGTTTTTAAATGGACAAGGGTGTTTAGCCCTTTTTAGTCCCTGCTCCCATTCCTTCATATAGAGGAAAAGGGTTGCATGCACATTTGCTTTCGTGCTCTTTACTAAAGTCAGCACCAAGCTTTCAGCCTGCTCTTTTGGATAGCCTCACTGATGCTAGGGTGCAAAAACTGGAGAACTTTTTTCCACTACAACATATGAAGCTTCAAAGCCAAGGTGCAGAGTTACAAGGGGGTGCTGTCTGTGTTGATGTAGAAAGCCTGTGTGTTTTCATTTCATTTTTAAACTTTAGCTGATGTCAGAAATGGTACTTTTCATGTGATTGGACCTCTGAAAACACTCTACAACCATGCTGTGACAGAAACGCATAGCTGCAGAGCACTTTAAATGTGCCTGATCATGCAACAAAGAAACCCTCATTACATGACAGTTAAGATGAAGGAACTCCAGAGCAGAGTGCCTTCATTAATTTCTCAAAGTCCCTGCATGTAAGCAGGGCTGAGCTGATGCAGCCCTGCCGCACCCCCAGTGCTGCCTGCAGGATGGGAGGGGGAGAAGGGTAGGGAACTAGAACGGGGGAGGGTGGATTGAAAGGGGGGGCTCCAACCCCCCCTCCCATAGAGGTGATGTGTAGGGGGTGCACACGGGTGCACATGCACCCCCTGTGCGTGGTGGTGTACCCCTTGCAAAAAGGTGCCTGTGGGCAGTTGCCACTTGCCACACAGTGTCCACAGGCGGTCCCTTATCACCCCTGGCTGCTGCTGACACTGCTGGCAGTGCCTGCGGGTGGTCGCCAAGCCATGGTTGGTGCTTGCCACCCCCCTGCCACCGGCAGTGCTGGCGGCATCTGCGGGATCTCCCTGCTTACTGCCACCATGCCCCCTCCGCCACCACTGTGCTCCCACTGCCGTCAGTGCAGCTGTATCCCCCCCAGCTGCCAGGGGCACGTGCCCTTCATGTGCCCTCACTTAAGCTCAGGCAAACTACAGCATGCACCTTCCTTTTCCTCCCTTCTTCCCCTCCCATTCTGCAGACAGCACCAGAACTGAGAAAGAGGAGTGGAGCTAGGGGAGACAGCCTGCAGGCAAGGAGCTCCTTGGCTGGATCAGTTCCAAAGCGGGGCTTGATTCCCCCCTCCCCCCACATACACATACACAGACCACAACCCAAAAGCAAACGTTTATTGAGTCAGGGAGGTTAGTCTAACTCATGGCACTTCACTTTCTGTGAAGTGCCATGAGTTAGACCAGGGAGATGCACATCTGTCAGTGCCTTTGATACTGTATAGAGTATGAGTATTCTGGACATGTGCATATAATCTGAACATATATTAACTGTTAACTTGTCATTGCTGTGATGGGGCATTGGTAATGTCCTCTTCTCTCCTGCTTTTTACCTATGACATTCTAGGGTGTTCTTGATGCTTCTTATTTTGTTGTTGTTGCTGTTCAGGGTTAGAAGGAGTGATATTTAGAGATCTCTTGAATCAACGCTTGCCTATGAACCCAATAGACTGGGCCCGATGATGTGGGAGTTCCCTTCCAGTCCTATGTTCCTATGGTAGTAGCAGAACTGGAACAAATTACTAGTCTTGGAGTTCTCCAAATCAGTGCATTCTTATCTGCTGTTCCAATCTTCACAAGCAGGTTTTAGAGAGGTGAATTTTCTTTTGAAGTGGATGCTGGACTTGCTTTTTATATCCTTTCATTTTTAGGCACTTATGCCAGATTCTTAAAATTTCAGGCACATATATGCAGCCATTGAGATTTACATGTACAGATTGGGTAATTGTGCAGTGAAATGAACAATTAAGCATCTCTCTGGTGGGCACAACTGTACATGCTGTTTGCAGATGGAGAATTTCAAAATCTGTCCCCTTGATGTTTAGAGAGACTTTGCATGCAGTTCCTTCAATCCTTTGAATCCTAAAATTAAAAGCATGAAACATTTAAAGCTATATACAGTGGCAGCAAGGTTATACTCTGGGCTCTGAACAGAAGGTTTATGCTCTGTTGAAACTCTGAAACTCAGAATAAAATGGTGACAGCCCTTTTTTTTTATTCTGATTTCTGTCTCTCTTTCATTGCCACTTTCCTCCCCCACACATTCCCAGAATCTGCTTACCTTCTGGTGCTTTCAGTGAGGTGCCTGTCCTGCTTATTTCTCCCAAGTAAGCCAAAACAGGACAAGCACCTCTACAAGTAGACACATCTTAAAGCATCTGGCTGCTGAGGCTGACTAAGCTTGCAACTTTGGCTGAAGAGTTTCTACTACCTGCCTAACACTAAACTGCTGCCTCTTGCAGCTACTCCCCTATGGAACTGGTGATTGTGGCTAGGGACAGACATTCAAGAAGCCTGAACTGATTCAATCTTTGCAGGTTAGTCTAACCTGCAGAGAGTGAACTGGTTTATAAGTGAATAGACATTTGGCAGATGCCTGCAGTGGCTCAAGCCAGGGGGTGCTAGAACATGCCTGTCAGCCACTGCCAAAGTGGAGGGGAGAGAGTCATTCTCCAAGGCTCTCACCCCTCCCTGCTGGAGTGGAGGGGGTGTGGCCAGGCACCAGTTGGGGGCTAACAGGGGGAGGAGGGGGTCGGGAAAAAATCCTTTCTCTGAAGCAAGCATGTATTGAACACAGCAATTTGCAGCCTCAAACATACATCAGGGAACTACCAAAAATCTTTGCCTAAGCTAAAATACAGCCCAGTAAAACACAGTGTTCAGAACTTAGTCTAACTTAAAACATAAACCAGGAATACAAGAGAAAGCTTTGCATAAATCTAACATATTCCTGAGGACAGTATCTCCTTACACCTAAAAGGAATCAGGGCTTGTTGTAGAGGTGATATCTTTTATTAGACCAACTAGATTTTTGCAGAAAACATTTTTTTTGGTTAAGGCACTTATGGGACAGGGTGCCCTGGGAGTGCAAGCAGTCAGGGGGTTTATTCCCCCCTCCCTTTCTTGTCTCACCAGCAGGGACTACAACCAGGGTCTGCTGGGCAGGGCAGAGCAGCCCTTACCTGTGGCCATCACCCCTCTCCCCTCCCCTCCCGGGCCCACTGTGGAATTAACCCCCTCACTGCCTGGCTACCAGCAAGCCATGGAAACTGACCAAACCCTGTGGGGGAGGGGGACAGAGGGAGGAATTGATTCCTTCTTGCCTGGCTGCAGGAAAGCCACAAAGGTGCAGCTGGGTTAGCAAACCTCAGCTGTGGTCCAAGGGGACAGAGGAAGGAATTAACCCCTGTTTCTGCCCCTTTGCCTCAGAAGCCATAGCAAGCCAACTCTGGCCATGCCCCACCCCTGCTCAGGCTAGATAAGAGGGGAGGGGCCGGGTCTGCTGTGGACAAGAGAGCCCTGCCCAGCACAGGGAGCATGCCAGGATACTCTGATTCATCTTAAAGCAGCAAGGGGTCTGGGACAGACATTGCATAAACTGGTTTGAGCCAAATCAGTTAAGTCTGATACTATATTCAACCAGGTTTATCTCAAACCAATTTCAGCCATTTTCAAATTGGTTTATGTGCACTGGACATCTGTTCTGTTACAGGTTTATACCAGGTTCTGATTGCCTAAACCAGTTCATGTGTAATGTCTGTCCCCAGCCCTGTTGGCTACAAAGGACCAACTCTCAGGATCATAATACATTCTAATTTATTGCATAGGATGTGACGTTACCAATAAAATCATAAATGCAAACTTTGAGTTATGAGGAGTACTGGTCATCTTACACACACACACTCACACTCTCTCTCTCTCTCTCTCATTAAAATCCATGTCATTTACACCCATGTAGTATAGTATATAATAGCTGCTGTAGTGATTGTGAGAGCACTGGTGTCAGTATATCTACCTGTCCAAGGCCCTGGAGTCTGCTGTCAGTGGTCATCTTCCTTCAAGGCAATATCTTCTCCAGAAGGGGGTCACCTGCTTGTCCTTCTGTCTCAGTAGGTCAGGTGCTGGATGAGAGGGTGCCACTGAGGGTCACACTTCACTCCCTTTGATCCCTTTCTGGCGGACTTGTGTGATCCCCCAACATCATCTTGGATGCCCAATCTGGAGGTCGCGGTCCTACATGGGTCTTGAGTGGTGCATGACAGCTGTCAGTCACAGTCACTGGGGGTTCCCACCCCAGTGTGTAGTTTTGGGAGTCCACCCTTGACTTGATTGAACGAATGGCTGTATTGTCATGGGTTACAAGAATAGTCAATAGGGTGGGTGCTCAGTTCTAGGAACTAGTTCCTTGGCTTGATTAGTCTAAACTGGCATGTAGAGTAAAGTTTTGTAATGGTAAGTTCCTTTGGCTAGGCTATTGTAAATTAACAGCCAGAGGTTCTTTGGTTTGTCATTCATACTCACATTCACTCAGGGCCAGCCCAATATAGCAGATCTTATCACTTTACAATTACAGGTTCAATGCAGTTTTTAACAGTGGTGCAGGGTGTAACTTCATTCTACAGGAAGTACATTCCTTAAGGGTTTAAAAGTATAAAATATAAAAGACAAAATGCCATGATAAAAATGAGACAGATGAAATATAAAAATGCACTGTGAGAAATATATAAAAATGCAACGTGAGGTAGTGAGGATCAAAGGCTACTGGGAACAGTAAATGAGTTAGGTTAGCACCAGGATATATTTACAGCCTTTGAAGTGGATATTTTAGTTTTTTCTTTAGTGACACTGAACTTAATTGATATGTAGATGTAGTTTGTAGGTTTCTCCTACAGAAATCCATGTCAGCTTTCTGGCTTGCTCTGAGGCTTGCCACACCCATTCAATGAGTGTGCTAGGTCTCTGCCAATACTTAGAAAGAAAGGAAATGCACAAAATGGGAGAAGGGGGGAAGTGTAGGCAAGAAGGGGCTTCTGGTATGTCAATGCCCAGAAGGGAAATGTACAAAGGGGCCTTTCTGCTGCAGCCCTTGACTCTAGCTAGTCAGGAATGCTGACATTGTTTTGCTGCAGTAGTCTCAACCCCCTCCATCAAGTAACAAGACCCCACAAATAAAGGAAGAGAATAGTGGATTCTGATACTGTGATACTACTGTCACTCTTATTTTCCTGTTAATCAAAATTTATATTTTGCAACTTCTGTTATTTCCACAATATGTGGTTTTTTTCCCCATGGTTCTTTCCCCAGATTTCTTAGGTGTTTTGAAAAAATAGTACCTTTGAATACATGTATTGTCAGAGTGTGAGTTTGCATTTCTTTGCTGATTTCTAGTGGTCACTGTGCTAGCGAAGAACTCCAGGCACTTAATCTATGAAACACAGGAAGAGCAAGGCTCTGCTGCTCTAATTCTAAGGAACTCTCTAGTCTAAATTTAAACCTATTTTTAAATTAATCAGAATATGGAGGCATGCAAAGGTGCATGAAGGGGGCATGCAGTGGTGCAGTTGTACCCCTGCCCGCTCCCTGATTTTGATTATTGCTCCACTCAAACCTCAAACTTTAAAACCAAATGTGCAGAAGAGAGATCAGCATTTCTATTATTCTGGCAGCACTGAGGAAATCAACTGAATTCCTGGCTCATTATAATCTACCCTATTCCCCATAATCTCTCTTCACTCCATGGTGTTAACAACCCTCTCTCTTTTTTATGGTTGTGATGTTCCATTAATCAACCTACCATTTCTTCTGTAATGTTGTTGTCTACTAGCCATTCCCCATAATATCTCTTTTCTGTTTTGCAGCCCTGCAAAAAGTTTTTAGGTAGAGCTAAAATCACTAACTCAAGTATGGTAATATTAACTTAGGTGAACATGAATTTAGGTGTGGAAATGACTGACAGTGAAGTGTCAGTTGCACTGTCAAGATGCTCAGGAAGGCACTAGTCTATTTTATGAATCTAAATAAGCAGTGTACATTTACATATGATGACTACAAGACTAAAACCACAATTTTAAAAACTATTTTGCCTATTTTGTTGTGTTTTTAAACTTTACCTATAATGTAGCAAATTAGTGTGTATTACTATAAGGTTATTGGTTTTTGCTTTGATCTTAAACTGAATAATATAGTGTCCAGCCCCTAACATATTAGTAAAACTTCTAGTTTTACTTTAACTGGAGAAAAATGCATTGCATTATATGTGATGCTGCACTGTACCATCTATAACTCCCTTTTCAAAATCCTAGACCCACCCACGGGCTTGTAGGTTGCTCCAGTTGGGTATTGGCTTTGATTCTTGAATGCTAAATACTTGACTAGTCATGAGACTAATGATTTAGCAAACAGGTTTTCACTATTATGGAAGTTTTTATTACTTTTTATCACATTAGGAGAAAAAAATGTAAAAATGCTGTTGTAACACCTCTAGTAGGTACTGTGAGTACAACACCACTCCCTAGGTCGGGGTCCACCAACTCTTCTGCCATGACTTGTTGGTATCTGGAGAGAAGGAGGGGGTTCAGCGGTGTTCTCTTCCCCTGTTGACCCAAAGAGTACTAATGAGTGTACCGCTGTGTTCCTTGGGGCTCCGCCTCCCCTACACCCCGTCCACTCGCCAACTGCTTGGGTATTCCACTCATTGTTCTGACAATCTCTGAACCCCCCCGCCTTTACTGTGGGGTCTGGCATCAGCTTCAGCAACCCAGCCAGTTTCCTGGATGTTGTTACCTGTGGAGCCTCAGTCCCTGATCTCAAAGGGCTGAGCCACAGGCACATGGTGTCCCCCCCCCCCCCCCCCCCGCAAGAGAGAAATGCCTCAGTAAGGCTTCAAAATTGAGGGGCTAGGGATTGTCTATCCCCAGCCTAATGCCCGACACTGCTCCCCCTCTTTGCTGTGAGCTAGTGTCTTCAGGGCCACCACAACCCGCCTCTGGAGCCACCACCTTCCCGGTGTGCTCCCAGATGTCTTTCTCCTGTCCCCCGCCAGCTTCTGGAGGGGCTTTTTAATTCCCTGAGGAGGCAGCATCAGCTGCCGCAATCAGCTGGCTGAAGTCCTGCCTGGGAAGCAGCCGCTTGAAGAGTTGGCGCAACATCGGCTTGCGCAGCTCCTGTTCTGCTCCTGCCCATCCCAGCGGTAAGTTTGCCGGGGTATGGAGTGCTTGCTCGCTCCCCCAGGAATGCCCAAGTTTGCTCCCGGCATCCTCAGAGCATGTGGGAGCTTCTTGTCACCACACTGTTTTTAAGTCATCCAGAGCTGCTAGTTAACTAAGTATCAAATTGTAGCTCACATCCCTGTGAGGGCTGGCATGAGTGCACACATTATATTCTGCTTCTGGTTACTCCCATGCAATATTATAGGGATGCAAGACAGGACAAAATTTGGCCAAGTTACTTCATGCAAAACCAAACTGAATGAAATTCAGAGCTAAGTTTGTAAGTGTCATTCTGTTGCAACAGAAAAATACATTTTAATTATTATGCATTAAAATATTTGGCAGGCTATTAATTTTTGCAGGGTGGGTGCCCCCTAACAATTAAGAAAATTGAAATTTAAAGAGTTATTCTGTATGTAAAGAATGGAAAATGGATTCTGAAGCTTAAAAAAATGCTGCTAATCAAATTTTAAGATCAGTAACAAAATGGATTATTAAAATCCTACTTCTTTAACAGTCTGTGTTCAAGAGCGAACATTACCATGTCTTGCTTTCCATCTGGCTTCAAATGCTCATGAGGATAAACAGAAGTGGGCTTAGTTTATATTTTACACAGCATAAATCAGAAGTAACCTATTTGTTGAAGCCAGTGGAGTTGTACTGCTATAAAAACAAGGGGAAACTTAAGAGTTTCTTAGACTTCTAAACTCTCAGAGTCAGGGGCCATCTTTCTTTGTTGTACTTTTTCTAACAGGCTATATCAATGGCATCTTGGTCTATGACTTAGGCTCTTGAGCAACTTGTGCTGAGTGAACACTGGGTATGACCCATTCTCAAATGTCACTGGTGGGGAACTGGCTCAAATTTTGGGAGGTCAGAGGTGTCCACATACAGAGCCCTAGCATGCCACACAGAATGTTTGCCTTTTAGATGTTGAAGTGTGGTATCTCTGACACCAGGGAACGAGTGCCAAGCCAGAATGATGTCTCACAGTGGCACGTTTGTGTTTTGGGAGTGGGGAAGAGGAGCAGTTGTGGCTGCAGCCACCACTTTTACTTTTCTGCTTTCCCTTCTCTCCTAAATATGAGTCCAGTAGCCTGCACTTGGCCAAACTCTGCAGTGTGTTTGGCTGACTTGGGCTGCCTAAGAGAAGGGGAGCACTAAGACTCATTTTTTTAGAGTTCCCAGGGACTGAGTGGTGGCATGCTTGGGTAGAAAGTGAAGACTCAGACAGTTGTTAGAAAGAGAGATTTTATTAAGTAAGCAGTGCAAGGGAGCTCATAGACAAAAAGTACTAACAGGATTGCGGGGAGGGAGGGAACAGGTTTCTGTCTGTGTACCAGAGCAGCCAGTTACAGCAGTGGTAGAGGTGAGGAGCAATGTAGCATGGCTGCCTAATAGACTGACTTTCTTATGTCATGGAATGCCTTTGTGTCCACATGTAACCTTAACCTGGTTCACAGTAAACCAGTTCATAGAATCATAGGGCTAGAAGGGACTCCGAAGGATCATTGGGTCCAGCCCCCTGCATGAGCAGGAAAGACTTCTGGGGTCAGGTGACCTCAGCCAGGTGACCGTCCAGTCTTTTCTCTTGAAGACCTCTAGGGTAGGTGACTGCACCACCTCTGTGGGGAGCTTGTTTCATAGTCTGGGAACCATAGTTGTGAAGAAGTTTATCCTAATATTCAACCTGAAACTATCTTCCAGGAGTTTCTGGCCATTGTTTCTAGTTTTCCCCCAAGGCACCCTGGTTCACCAAGCCCCTGATGTATGCCTCTGACACAGCCACAATGAGGTCCCCTCTCGCCCTTCTTTTCTTTAGGCTGAAGCGTCTGAGATCCCTCAGCCTCTTCTTGTATGGCTTGCCATGCAAGTCTGTGATCATATGGGTGCCTTTTCTCTGGATCCTCTTGAGCTTTAGCATTGTCCTTGTTGAAGTGCAGTGCCCAGAACTGGACACACTACTCCAGCTGTGGCCGCACCAGTGTTGAGTAAAGCCGGGGAATTGCTTCTTTGGTTTTACTGGAGATGCATCAATTGTTGCATGCCAGAGTTTTATAGGCCCTAGCAGTTGCTGCATCGCATTGGAAGCTTATATTCATGCTGGGGTCTATTGTTACTTCTGGATCCCTTTCATTTGTAGTGCTGGTCAGGTTAGCATTGCCCAGTTTGTAGGTGTGCTGAGGGTTCTTCCTTCCCAGATGCAGCACTTTGCATTTCTCTATGTTGAGCCTCATCTGGTTCCATTCTGCCCAATGTGCTAGCCTGTCTAGGTCTGCTTGTTTTGCAGCCTATCTGCGGGTGTGTCTGCACAACCTCATATCTTGGTGTCATCCGCGAACTTGGCCAGTGGGCTTTTCACCTCCTTATCCAGGTTGTTGATGAAGATATAGAACAGCACTGGGCCAGGTATTGACCCTTGGGGTATGCTGCTGCCCACATCGCACCAGAATGACACTGACCCATTCACTTGGACTCTGTATCCTACCCTGCAACCGGTTTTGCACCTACTTGATGGTCCTGCAGTTGATCCTGATATCTTCCAGTTTTCTGATCAGTAGCTGATCAGTTCAAAAGAGTGCTTGATATTTTCAGGTACACTTTTAAACAATATCAGGCAGCTTTAACAGACTGGTATATCAGTCCAGTTCAGGTTTAAACTTCATTTAAGCCAGTCTAAATGTTGTATCTGTCTATTCCTGTTAGTTATCTCATCCTTAGCATCGGGATAGTGGGGAGTGGATGAGTATGAGTTAATTTAGTATCTAAATAGCACAAAATGTGTTTCAAAGTGAGAACAGGAACTCTAGTCAGTCAAGTAAAGTAATAACCTGAATTTGTATTATTTTTCTAACTTTCTAATGTACACCCACCACAGTCTACAAGTTTTGTTAGTAAACCTTGCTGTACAGAGCAAGGTATTGGGCAGTGTGCAGCAAGAAGCTTTGTTGATCATACAGAACACAGGAACTATGTAAATATTCCTGAGCTGTATATATTGGCACCTTATCTATTGCTGATTTGCATCTATATAGATGTGTAGCACTTCCAGAAATTCTAGTTGTGCTAAGCCATAGATATTCTGTGCTATAGTAACGTATGGTGCCGAAAACCAGTGAGGGAGAAAGTGGCCTTATGACAGCTGGATGACCCAATAAGAAAGAAAAAGAAAAATTAACAACACACTAATGAAAAAAAGGATACTGACTTGAAGGAGGAAGTATGAAAACAGCATTTGTTTCAAGGATGAATGTAAAAAGTAAGAATTCACTAATGGGACAGATAACAGGAAATGAAGTGTGTGTGTGTAAACTTTGCAAGCAAAAGTCGAGATGAATATCTTAACACAGAGAGAGAGAGAGAAGAATTGGTATGAGGCAGGGGAAGGTGCAGGAACATGTGAGTATAAATAAATATAGGGTTTGTGAGACCTATCCCTTGTAGAAGGCCTAGGGTAGTGTGAATAATGTACAACATCTTTACCTGTCAAGGACAAGCTTCACCTAGTTGGACTGACCATTAATCAGACCAACTGGTGTACTGTTCAAGGACAATAAACCTTTCAGTGCTTTTGCAATTGAGAATGGATCCAAGGTGGTGGGGGTTTGTGTCACCTTTTGGAATCTGGAAGACTGGTTACTAGAGTCAGCCTTCCAGAATACACATATCCCAGCAGCCTGTATATCAAAAGTGACAGCAACTACCTAAGAAACACTCCTCACATTTCAGAACAGCAGCACTCTTGTAACAATTTGGATTGCATTAACAGTGGTGCAGAGCATCCTGCACTATTAGGAGCTCAAGAAGTATTATAACAGGTGAATGAAATATTTCAAGGGTTGCCTTGGGTGAGTCAGCCCATTTTCTGTATCTTGTTTTCCCTGCTTGCTGAAATGAGGGTAACACTTGTGTGAAAAGCTTAAAAATTGTTGTGTGAAGAGTGCCTCAGTGTCTCAGACTGAGGGTGACTTGGGTGAAGCTAGTCTTGAACTGTGTATATCTGGAGTATTGGTAGAAATTGGAGAAACTGGGAGGGTTTGGGGTATAATACATTGAGTAATTGTTTGTAGAAAAGGAAGATCTAGAGCCTAAAAATGTGATGAAGTTTTTGGTGTGCCTTAGTATGGGAAACTGGGGAAGGGTTAAGATATCTCTTTGTAAATAAAATGAACTCATCTCTCAGCTCTTACCTATCAGTATCTTCTGTGTAAATACTGGAGATGTTACAATTCACTTTATCCATTAAGTGTGTGGGTGTGTGCTGCTAGTAACTGTAAAAAAAAAAAAACAAAAAAAGGTTGTGTTCAAGATGGATTGCTTATATTGAGTATAACTCCTTCTTAACCATCCACAAAGAGAAAAATATCCTTTTTCCTCACACAAGCATAGTCTGTAGCCCTTCTTCCATTTAATGTGAATATTAACAACTTACATGTTTCAGTGTTTTTTGATGATAAACTATAATTCAGAACACTAAGTCACTGGACTATATCCCCCAGCTTGAGAAATATGCAGTTGCCTGCTACAGTTGAATCAGAAGATAGCAGGAGTGATATCAGCCCACTACTATTTAAATGTGCTTGGTTTGAGTTTTGTATGAAAATTTTGTGATTCTAAAAATGTTTTTTATTTTAGTGTCTGAGGCTTTGATTTTGAAATTTCTTTCCTTCCTCCCTTGACCCCCCACCCCCACCCCACCCGCTGGGAGAAACAGGTTTCCAGCAGACATCACTTACTCCTAAAATACAGCTGTACCCAGTTGGGAGAGGAGAAATGATCCCTTAAATTACATTTTTTTTTAATAGAAGCAGCCTATGTTTTACTCTCTGCCACCACCCCCAACCCCACTCCCATGTTTAGTTGATTGTGCTTTAGCTGATCATAACATTGCTTGTTTTCTTTAAACTTGAGTAAATCCAAATTATTTTCTCATTTAGACTTGTGTAAATGGTTCAGGGTAATGCCACTGGCATCAGTGCTCTTGATGTATGTAGTTGGTACCAGGAGCAGAATATGATCCTTCAGCCTTTTACTGTTCTGTTACAATTGGGACAGAGTACAGGAATCAATCAAATTGCATCAACAAATAAGGAAAAGTTCATGAAAAATAGTCCCTTAGTAATCAGAAGAAGAAGTAATGTGGCATAAGAAAGCATTAGTTCCAGTTAGGATTATACATGAAAATTGCTTATGTAGGCCTCTGGTGATTTATTTATTTTTTTTCCCCAGCAGAATGTGTTCTCTACATGGGTTTGAAACTGTTTGATATAGAAACATCAAAAGCAGAAATTCACAAGCCATGAATTCATATAAGAGCAGAAAAGCAACATTAAAGAAAGTGCAGGCAGTAGAAGAACACAGGGATGGGACAGGGATGTAAGAAAATCCTAGTTCTATAGAACTTAATTCTGGTTGTGGTAACAGAGATATCATCAATACAGTCTTGGCCATGGTAAACTATCTTAAATCACTTTGAAACCCATTCCGCCCCACTGAAGTGCATTTGCAGGTGTGGCGCATAGGGAAGTGGGGGCAGCCAGAGCTGAATTTGTCTCATTACATTCAATCTGATATGTCATGGACCATACTTTAACCAGTTGCATCTCTATTAAAAAAGTGACTAAAATGATAAAGACATACTGATCATGAGCTAAGTTTCCTAGTTGGCGAAAAAAGGTCTTTTTTTGGCTTTAAAAGAATTATACCGACAGATGAATATTTAGTATTTTGACCTATTTTAGCTATTTTAAGAGATATTTATTGAAGTAGAATGTGAACACTTGATGTTAGTTTTCAGAGATTTCTCACTTTGGGAAATGCACTCAGGAAAGGAATTGCTCTGAAACTGCACTGATTAAATAAAAGTAGAATCTTAGCTTTCACACTGAAAAAAACTAAGTCAAATTTCAGTGAATGGCACTGTTCTGATGCTTAACTACTATTTCCAATGTTCTCTTTGATGGAAGTGCAAAGTGTGTTTCTTTGTACACAATGTGTGAATGGTCAGGGAGTGAGAGGAAGCGTGGAGGAGCTAAAAGCCTCACCAAAGCTGAAACTCTCCAGAAAAATGGAGGACAACTATACTTTAGTCTGTACCTGAATCCAACAGCTCTGGCTGGCCACACAGCCTGCTGGGGGGCTGCCAGTATGAAGGGGAGCTGGCAAGATTACTGACGTACCCACTCCTCACCACTGATTACCTGAAAGGGCTACCTGACATGTGGCCCTGCCCCTCTCCACCAATCAGCCATGGGGGCAGGGCCACATAACAGACTGCCCTCCTAGCCAGTCAGCATCTAGGGGTGGGGGCATATGACAGACAGCCCTCTTAACCAACCAGTAGTGAGCCAGGGTCACTGGTGCTCCTCAGCCAGTCAGAGGTGTAGGGGGCTCTGCCATGATAAGCCCATAAAAATGGCAGCTAGCCCTGCAATCTACCCTTGAAATCAGTTGGCTGCCTCCTAGATTTGGGTAGACCCCTAGCTATGTGAACTTGTGGTCTGACCAAGTATAGCATTTCTTACGTCAATTGCACCTTTGCAAGTTTTGCTAACTCAAGCCCTGATAAGAGACCATGTTGTGTTTGGGATCTGGGACCAAATATTCAGATTACTGGAAGACAAAACAATTAGCATTTCTCCAAACAAGAAGTCACTGAGTTGAGGCTGAAGCTCACCAAAGGTACACAGTGTGTTCCTCCTGATGATCAGGGGAATTAGAGTAGTTAGCCTGACTTCAGTATGTGGGAAGCTGTTGGAGCAAATGATAAAGAAGCCATTTTGTAAAGATCTGGAGGAGGAAAGGCTGATCTCAAACAGCCAGCATGGATTTGCAAAGAACAAATTGTGTCAAATATGATCCCCTTCTTGGAGAAAGTAACTAGTTGGGTGGATGAAGGAAATGCATTGGATATAGTGTGCTTGGACTTCACTAAAACCTTTGACAAAGTGCCATATGACTTGTCCCATAAGCAAAATGGAGAAACAGGGGCTAGAAAAAATTACTGCAAAGTGCTTAGATAACTAATTTAATACCTCCGGCAAAGAGTAATTTTTAAATGGATCAGTGTTGGAACGGGGTCTGTCTTAGGTCTGGTGGGATGTCTTTACATGTGCTCTGGGGTGGGGGCACTTTCATTAGAGTGCCTCTTGAAAGTCACTCTAATTAAAGCGCCTGCAGTGTCTCATATATTTGGTGTCCTGCACTTCAAAATGGTGGTGGGTGTGCTTTAACTAAAGCCCCTACCACGATTCTGAAACATGGAGTTTCTGAATACACATGATGCTGAGGCTGCCAGAACATGCTAATTAGCACTGTCCAGCAGACTCAATTGAGCATGCCCTGACATGTTCTAATTAGAATGTGAGAGCAGGTATTGGGAACTTGTATAGGTGCCCTTTATGCTGTTCAACATGGTTATTAATGTGATGGTTGCCAGAATAGATAGATTTTAGAGCATAGTTGCCAATGACAGGAAGCTGGAAAGGATTGCAAACACACTGGAGGACACGAGCAGAATTTAGAAAGACCTCAGGGGCATAGGAATGTAGGGCTACAAGGTACCTCATGTGGTCATCTAATCCAGCCCCCTGCTGAAAGCAGGATCCTCCCTGACTAAGCCATCCCAACCAAGTGTCTGTCTAACCTGCTTTTGAAAGTTTCCAATCGTAGAGATTCCACAGCTTCTCTAGGTAGCCTGTTCACCATCACAGTCTGAAAGTTTCTCCTAATATTCAGCGTAAATTTCCCATGCTGCACCTTCAGGCTATTGCTTCTAATCCTGTCCCCCTATAGCCATAGAGAAAAACCCAGTCTGTCCTGTCTATAATCACCCTTCAGGTATTTGAAGACTGTTATCAAGTACCCACTCAGTTTTCATTTTTTCTAGGCTAATAACCCTAGTTCCTTCACCCTTTTCTTAAAAACTTCCCAGGGACCTGATCATTTTTGTTGCCTTCTGCTGGACCGTTTTCAAACTGTTTACATCAGGGGCAGGCAGTTATTTTGGCTGGAGGGCTGATTAACGAGTTTTGGTGAGCTGTTGAGGGTTGCAAGGGTGGCCTCGCCCCCTGGTTGCCATCTTAGAACCAGAAGTCCTACCCCTAACCTCTGACCTTTTCCACCAGAAGTCCCTACACTTTTCCCTGAAAGTACTCCTTTTGGGCAGGGGGTTTGCCATTTTGGAAATGGGAAAAAAATATATACTAAAAATCGAACAGCTATAATAACATCTTTTAATTTTATTTAAAAAAATACTTTTGTCCTGATTTGTGTGCGTTTGTGCTGTATATATAGAAGTGATTGCATAGTAGCTCAAAATAAAGTCTTATTGTGGGGGGTTTGGAGAGGTCTGGGGGGTATGGGTGAGTGGGTATGGGGTTTGTGGGGGGCTGTGGATGTTTGTGTCTGTCGGGTGTGGGGCTATGTGTGGATGTGTGTGAGTGGGTACAGGGGGTTTGCAGGGATATTTGTATGTGTGGGTGGATGTGGGGTTTGTGGGGTGTGTGGAGGGGGAGTGTGGCTGGAAGTGTGTGTGTGTGTGTAGCAGTGAGCAAGGCTCCCCCCAGACGCATGAGGCTATGAGTGTGGGTGAGGGTGTGGGTGGGTGCAGTGTCTGTGGGGTATGTGATGGTGTAGGGGAGGATGTGGTTGTGGGGTTTGTGGTGGGAGGCTTTGAGGGTATGTGGAGTGTGCTTGGAAGCCCCCACACACAATCCCTTGAGCCGGTATGCCCCTGCCCCCACCCCACAACAGCCCAGAGCCCATGTGTCTTGGGGCACATCCCCTGCCACTGCCAACAGCCCCAGTGCAGCCTGTGCTCACTCTGCACCACCCGGCCGTGGTGTGTCCTGCCACCATGGACATACAGCATGTCTAGAGTAGCTTCTCCAGCTGCCACTGCTGCTGTCCCCAGCCCCATGGTAGCAGCAGGTATCAGTATGCACAGACCCAACCCCATGCTGGCTCTGGGCTTGTCCATCCAGGCTGAGAAGTGGCAGCAGCAGCCAGGTAGACACTGTTGCTTGGTGTGTTGGGAAAATGGCCTCTCTCCCTTGCTGCTGGCAGGCAGTTTTTGGAGCAGCTGCCCCAAGTCTGCATTGCACTGGGTTGCCTGTGGCTCCATCAGTGCCACTGCTGTGCTGCCCTGCATAGCAGCAGTGACAGCACAGAGCATCCATGTGGCAGCCCAGAGGCAGCAATGACAGAGCTGCAGGGCAGCCTGTCATTGCTGCCTCAGTGGCACCGTGCGGACTCTGGGTGGTTGCACCAAACCTGGCACAGTGCAGACTCTGGGTGGTTGCACCAAAAACTGCCTGGCAGTGGTGCGGGAGGGCTGCTTTCCCCCTGCACGGAGGAAGAGTTTCTCCCTGGTGCTGCAGCTGCTACTGAGCCCAGGCAGGTGATTCCAGAGCAGGTGCTGGGGCCCAGGCTCAGCAGTGACAGCATGGGAGAGAATCTGCTGTGCAGCACTGGGTAAAAGCAGACCCTCCCCCTCCAGCTGCTGGTGCTTCTTGGTATAGCTACCCAGAGCCTATGCAGGGCTGCCCTGTGTCTGCTCTGCACTGCCACTGGTGCCCCATGGAGCAGACTAGAGGCAGCAGTGACACAGCATAGACACAGTGCAGGCCTGCTTGGGCTCTGGGCGGCTACACCTGGAAGCATCAGTGGCAGCAAGGGGAGGCTGCTTTTACCCTACTCTGACCAGTAGTTTCTCTCCCACCCTGCTGCTGCTCAGCCTCAGTGGGTGAGCCTGGAGCATGTGGGGTCAGAGCCGCACACTGGTACCCACCGCTACAGCACAGTTAGGGGGAGTGGTGGTAGCAGTCAGAAGAAGCTGCCGATGCCTGGGCTGTATAGAAAGGCAATTTGGCTATGGAGCTGCCCCAGCTCTGCTGCATGCCCAGCGGGCTGCAGGACGCACCACAGCCAGGCAGCACTTTGGCCAGGTGGGGTGGATCTGGCCCACAGGCTGTATTTGCCCACCCCTGTTTTACGTTCTTGTTGAAGTGCAGGGCCCAAAGCTGTACACACTACTTCAAATGAGGCTTCACTAGTGCTGAACAGAGTGAAAGAATCACTTCCCTTGACTTGCACATAACACTCCAGTTAATACAACACAGGATGATGTGGTCTTTTTTTTTGCAACAAGAGCATACTTGGGTCATATTCAATGTATAGTCCATTGTAACCCTCAAGTCCTTCTCTTTGGCACTGCAGCTAACCAGGCATTCCCTCTGTACTGTGCATGCAATTATTCCTTCCCAAGTGCAGGACTTTTCACTTGTCCTCATTGAATCTCATCTGACTGATTGTAGAACATTTCTCCAATCTATCCAGTCATTCCAGTCGTGATAGATTGGAAATCTGGGTTATAGACAACAAGATAAACTTCAATGCAAACAAATGTGAGGTGTTATATCTAGGGGAAAATAATCAAAAGCACAAATATAGAATGGCTGATAACTGGTGCAGTGGCAACACTGCTGAGAAGGATCTTGGGGTTTTGCTGAACTGCAGACTCAACATGAGTTAGCAGTGTGATGCAGCTGCAGAAAAAGTAAATGCAGTTTTCAATTGCACCAACAAGCATATTAGGTGTAAGGCGGGGGGGAGCGGGGCATATCTACACAAGATGTTTACTGCTAATTAGGAGCTGCCTAATTAGCTCTGCTGTACAGGCTGATGATTCCCTAGGCCCCCTTCCAGCCAGAGCTGCTCTGACTTGGTTCAACATGCTGCAATCCTGGGCATATGTAAATGCAGTGTGCAAGTACAGTAAAGTGTGGTGTGACATGCTGGAGTTTATTGGTTCATGCTAATAGCATGTGTAGATGCACCCAGGAAGTGCTTGTGCTACTCTATTTGGCACTGGTTAGGCATCCTTTAGAGTACTGTGAGCAGTTCTGGGCTCAGAATTTTAAAAAGGATGTGGAAAAGGTAGAGAGACCAAAGACGGGCAGCAAAAATGATACAGGTTTTTAGAAGGCAAGCCATAGTAGGAGAGGTTGAATTAAATACAGGTAACCCCTGCTTAACACTTTTTTGTCTTAGCATTCTTTTGCTATAATGCTCATTTTAATTTGATCGTGCTCAGCAAGTTTCGTTATAATGCTTGTGATTGCCATCTTGGGTCATTAAAACACTTGCGATCACCATCATGGGTCATCAAATACTTTCGGTTTCACTTAATGTGCGTTTCGCTTAACGCTTAGTTTTTCAGGAACTAATTCAGAGCATTAAGCAGGGGTTGCCTATAAGCATGTTTTGTTTACAGAAAAGGAAGTTAAGGGGGGGACATGATAGCAGTCTGCAAATATCTGTAGAGCTGCCATAATGAAAAGAGAAAACAACTTTTGAGACTCCCTGCAGAGGGTGGGACACAGAAGTGGCTTGATAGTGCAACACAGTAGGATGGATTGGATATTAGGAAAAACGTCTCCATTGTTTTGCATATCATAGGTATTTTCAATATACATGATAAAATTTACAGTGTCTTAAAATGAGGCACAGTTTAGTGGATAATAGTTTAAACACTTAGTGAAACATGTATCTGCTAGTTCCCTTAAGGGTTCAACCCAACAGGTAGATGAAAGGAGTTATTAAAATAATAAAGCCCCCATTAAAGTCTGCAGCACCAGAGTGTTCCATATATAGGAATGTTAGTTACAGATCAGCACCAATAAAACATGGGTTATCATCTACTAAAATGTTGTTCAATGGCAAATAAAAATGCTTGAACTTTTAGAACTTGATATCAGTGTCAGTGTGAGCATTCAGAGGAGTGAAGAACCAAAGTGAAACAAAAAACTTCAATATAGTTTGAGGTGTCACATGCTGTCATTTCATGAAAATGATGCCATGTATGTCTAGAGCTGAGAAAAAAACAGTTGCAAGCTGCACCAGTGTCACAAGAAATAGTCCTATAATCACAAGGTGGTCATCCTGGGCAGAAACCTAACATGGAACAATAACCTAACATGAAACTTTCTCCAAATTCCACAAGGGAGGTGGGAAAGAGGCACAGAAGAAGGCAGCAGTAGCAGGTTAGATAGTTAAGCCTGGGATGTAGCACAGCTGGAATCAATGGGTTTACCACTATCTGACAACAATGGTGCTAGCTCAGGTAACAGCACAAGGCATCTTGGGAACTACTTATTTTATTTAACACATTTGCTGTAAGTGTTTGAGTGTTATATTTTGTTTGGGGAATTACAGTATCTTTAAATGGGAAGACAGCCCCAGAACCACAGTATTTTATATGCTAGAACATTCTCATTGAAATGGTCCTCTGGCAGCTTGGCAATATTTGTTGGTAGTGGAAGATGTGGGGAACTGTCCCTTAAGAGTCTCTGGCATGTGTGGTACTGAGGCCCGTTTTAATCAGTGCAGTTCTTTTTTTTGTCTGATGCCTTTGTCTAAGTAATTTCTGAGTACAGATGGTTGCAAGTATCTAATAGTTTTCTCCCAAGCCACAGGAATGACTATAGGCTTTTCCACAACACACTCCAAGAACTCTTCCTGGATTTAAACAACACAGAAGTTTTGTTGAATTGGGCCCTCTAATACAGTTGTTCTCAAACTTTTTACAGATTCACAGAAGTTAGGGCTGGAAGGGACCTCATGAGATTATTTGGTCCAGCACCCTGCTCTGGGCAGGAGAAAATGCTGGGGTCAAATAACCCCAGCAAGGTGTGTGTCCAGTCTCCTTTTAAAGATTTCCAGAGTAGATGCCTGCACCACCCCCGCTGGGAGTCTATTCCAGAGTCTTGTCACCCGAACCATGAAGAAGTTTTTTCTTATAGCCCATCTGAAACCTTCTTCTAAGAGTTTATGACCATTGCTCCTGGTTTTTGCCTGGGGTGCTTTGGTGAATAGTTGTTTGCCTAGCCCCTGATGCTCTCCCCTGATACATTTGTAAGCTGCTACCCAGTGCTGACACATAAAGGGTGGACATGTACCCTCTGAGAGCACTGGTGCATACCCTGACAGGCTGTGTTCCCCACTTAGGCAACGGGTGGGGGGTAGGCAGAAGTGCTGCTTCCCCCGCCCTGCAAATGCTGGCCAGGGCGTGGGAGCACCAGATGAAGCACCATGGCCACTTCTGGGAGCGCTACATGACTGGTCACTGGGGGGGCCACGTACCCCCCCTTACTAAGGTAGCACCAGTGTCCTGTGCTGCTACCAACCCCCTTCCCCCCCAAAGTTCTCTCTCTTCTAGGCTGAACAGTCCCATATCTGTCAGCCTTTCCTTGTATGGCTTGCTCTTCAGGCCTCTAATCATATGAGTAGCTCTTCTGTGGACTCTCTCAAGTTTCTCCACATGTTTCTTCAGGTGTGGCACCCAGAACTGGACACAGTACTCAAACTGTGGCCTCAGCAATGCTGAGTAGAGTGGGAGAATAAATTCCTTAGTTTTGCTTGAGATGCATAGGTTGATGCATGCCAGCATATTGTTTGCTCTGCTAACTGTAGCATCACACTGGTGTCTCATTCATTTTATGGTCAGTTATGACCACAAGGTTCCTTTTGGACATGGTACTAGCTAGCATAGCATCACCAAGCCTGTAAGTTTTTTGTGGATTTTTCCTCCCCAGATGGAGCACTTTATAATTCTCAGTGTTGAACAGCATCTGGTTCTGGTCCGCCCATTTAACTAATCTGTCTAAGTCTGCCAGGATCATCAGCCTACCCTGATGCGTGGCCGCAGTTCCCCAAAGCTTAGTGTCGTCGGTGAACTTTGTCAATGTGCTTTTCACCCCCATATCTAGATCATTGGTGAAGGTGTTGAAAAGCACTGGTCCAAGTACCGAACCCTGGGGGACCCCACTGGCTACCTTCTGCCAGGTCGACACAGATCCATCTATTGGTTCTCTCTGGGTCCAACCCCACAGCTAGTTTCCCACCCATCTGACCATTGAATTGTTGAACCCATAGTTCCCTAGTTTTTTACCTTGAAAGCCTCATGGGACACCAAGTCAAAGGCCTTCCTAAAGTCCAAGTAAATGATGTCAACCTCATCTCCCTTATCCAGGTAGTGAGTAACCTGATCATAGAAGGAGATGAGGTTAGTCAGACTTGACCTACCCATGACAAAACTGTGCTGGCTGTCATTTAGAATTTTGCCTTCTACTAGCTTATCACATATAGATTCCTTAAAAATGTTTTTGTGGTTTTTTCCTGGGATTGAGGTCAGGCTGATTGGCCTGTAGTTCCCTGGGTCCTCTCTCCTCCCCTTCTTGAAGATGGGCATAACGTTGGCCTTCTTCCAGTCTTCTGGGGCCTCTTCTAAGGGCCACAGATTCTCAAAGAGCTTTTCCAGTGGTTCTGTGATGACTTTGACTTAGTTCATTCAGCATGCTTGGATGGAGTTCATCCAGCCTTGCTGATTTACAGATATCCAGCCTCTCTAGCTGTTCTTTCACCAGCTCTACATTGACTGTTGATAGGTGATCATCCCTACTGTGACTATTCTGCATTATATTTGCATTCAGCAGGCTATCACTCCTAGACTGGTGGAATTCAGTTTTCTCCTTTGTGTCAGTGATCAGATGTCCAGATGCACTGAGCAGCGGTCCCACTTTTTTCCACTGGTTTTCCTCCTGTTACCTATATACCTATAGAAGGACTTCTTATTGTCCTTGATTTTGATTGCTAACCTGAATTCGGTCACCATGTTTGCTTTTTCTAATCTGCCCCCTACAGGTGTGGGCCAGTCTTATGTAGTTCTCCTTGGGGCCTATTCCTAGCTTCCAGCATTGGTAAGCCTCATTTTTCTTTTTCAGAAGATCTATGACTTCCCTATTGAGCCAAAATGGCCTCCTGGCCCTTGTGCCACCTTTTTTACGTACAGGTATGGACAGCTTCTGTGCACTGAGGATCGTATCCTTAGGAAATGACCACTCTTCATCCACACTCTTTCCCTACGGTCCATGATCCTGTAGGGCATTACTCACTAAAAACCTTTAGCTTATTCAAGTCAGCTTTTTTAAAGTCAAGGATTTGTACCTTACTGACAGATTTCTCAGCCCTATGATGGACAGTGAAAGTGATAGTGTCATGGTCACTGTCACCTAGGTTACCCTCTATCTTCAGGTCACTCCTCAGGTTGTACACTTTGGCCAAAACAAAATCTAGGAGGGCATTTCCTCTGGTCAGCCTGTATGCTTCCTGAGACGGGTAGAGCTCGTCTATAGAAATCAGGAATCTATGCGACTGGTCAGATCTGCCCGAGTGTTCTTCCCAGGAGATGTCTGGGTAGTTAAAATTGCCCATGATAACCACATCCTGTGCTCTAGCAGCCTCTTCCGGTTCCCTGGAGAATTCCAGATCTGGCTCCTCATCTTGGTTTGGAGGTCTGTAATATATTCCTACAGTTAAGTCCCTTTTGCCACATACCCCACTATATCTTGACCCAGAGGGTCTCAAGTTGCCCTTTCTTAGTACCAATTTCAGCTTCCAAGGAGGTGTACTGCTCCTTCACATATATAACTACATCTCTACTCTTTTTTTTCCTATGTGATCTCTCCTGTACAGGATGTAGCCCTCTATATCTATGTTCCAATCATGGGTAGTCCCACCAGGTCTTTGTTATCCCTCTGATATTGTAGTCCCTGCTGGAAAGCAGGAGGACCAGTTCCTCCTGTTTGTTCCTCATGTTAAAATTTAGTCAAGGGAACTTGTTTACTTAAGGCACTGCTAGGATTCAAACCCAGGGTCTCCTGTTTAAACAGGCACTTTAACCAAGTGAGCAATAGTACCTCTTTGATTGAATTAACAGCACCCCATTAAAAAAAACTAATATAAATATAGTTTGAATATGAATTGACATATTTATAATGCTTCTATCATAATATATTAGTAATCAATTGTATTACCATATTATAATATAATATGCAAGTATAATAGTCATTGCTTCAGGTTATTCCTCCTGGCTCTGCCTGGCCAATGCAAATTTGATCCTAGCACAGCACTAGGAGTTCCTATATGTGGGTCCAGGCCATCTCTCAAAACTGAGAACAGCAAAGCAGTTTCTGCCCTAAGTTATTCCTGGAGAGCCGCTTTGAGCTTCAGCCATGGGGCCAAAATGGACAAAGCCCAGTAGGGTGAGGTGCTGGGCATGTGGCCAGTAGACTGAGGTGCTGGGGCTGCATACATAAAATGAGGGGGTTGGGGTGGAGCAACAAAATATGAAGCCTAGGGAGGAGAGAGACCCCTTTCCTGCCCTGCCCCACCCCTGGTCTGTACCCAAGAGAGCAAGCACAGCTTCTGTAGCTCTGGCTGCTCCTCCAGTGATTTGCATCAGAGCCTCCTACACAAGAAGCCCTTCTCACCAAATCCATGAGAATGTGAGGAGCTGGGGAATGAGCCATCCTCAAAAGTGTGCATTTGCATCTCTGTCTGCCTACTACAGAGCACACTGCTCAGAATGTCTGGCACAGGGGTTGCTATACAGTAGGAGGGCACAGCCATGCTGTCCTTTGTCTGCAGGACTCTGGATAGGTTGGGGAGAGGAGCGTATTGGGCTTACCACCTTACACAGAGGCCAGGCACTGTAGCACTCTTACAATGATCCCAGGGTCAGCTTCCCAGGGTGCTGCAGCACCCGGTTGAAAATCACTGCTTTAGTAGGAGCAGGCCATGATGTGGTTTTAATGCATCTTTTATAGGTGAGCTAAACTCCCCACCCCCACTATTTGCAAATGGGTTTTCTTACAATATGTTGTTCCCAATAGCAACCATATTTCAACCACAGTCTACAATTTCACCCTGGGTCAGGGGTTTCCTCCAGTTTACATTTAATGCAAACTTTATTTAAATTCTAAGATGTTTGTTTAGCATTCTGTATTCACTACTTTGTATTGGATGATAAGAAGCTCTGCATTTAAATTATTCCATTTTTAAGGGTGATGAAAATTGTCAGTCACCTTTGAGTATATTTAACCAGTCCTAAAGGATGCTTACAGTTGCAAAAATTCTCAGCCAATTACATTTATAAACTGTGGTGTGTATTGGCACTCTGGCACTTTTCTTGCCTTCTGATGTGCATTTGTAGATTGCCCTGTGGAGAGAAATGAATCTTTCAAATATTTTTTTTAAAATCTAACACCTCCAGTCAAATTAAATGAGTCATGTGTGCTTTGGAAATATTTGTTTCTTTGGAAATTATATTTAAAAGTGTAGTTGGTATACAGTACAAAACAAAGTGAATGTTGGAGACTAGAATCAGGACACATTTAATAACTATAGTAAGAGAATATGCAGCTCCTGTCAATTTAAAAATGAATAAGTCATTTTATTTACTGTAATCCAAAGGTTTGATGCCACTCACCCCAGAAGAGTCATTATAAAGCTCTCCCTGGAGATGTCTGAATTAGGTAGAGCAGGGATTTTTATTATCTGATGGAGAAAATTGCCCTTTCAAAGACTTTCTGGTCCATTTTAGTATGTTGCATGGTGTTTGCAAGACCTTTGCTTATCAAGTCTACCTGTATTTCTCTCTCCAGTCAGAAGTCCCATCCTACATGAAAGGCTATGAACAAATTGGAAAAAGTTTCACTTGTGTGTTACATTTGAAGAATTTCAGTATCTTTAATAGGATAAAACAGTACCAAAACCACAGTACTCTCATCAACAATCCCTTGTACTCAGGGATGATTGTCTTTCGTGATTACTTTATCTGTGGGCCTGAAGATGACTGAAGAGTCTGATTGGAGAACAGCAGATTGTGTTGCAATTCAGGCATGTGTTTCCATGTGGGTCTGATGCTTCTTGAATCATTCCATGGCATGCTATCTCTGTTGCTCCTGCTTTTCTGTCTCCTGTTGTTTTCATAAGGTTTCAAAGTACTGAGATCCTTGCAGCAGACTCTTCCTTCATTTGAGGTGGTCCTGGGAAATAGTCTCCCATGAGTTTATGTCAGAGTTACATTTTTTTCAAGTTGGTCTTGAGGATGTCCTTGAAGCACTTTCTCTATGCTCCCCTTCAGCATATGCCTTGACTGAGTTGGGAGAATAAAGTTTGCTTTGGGAGTCTGGAACTGGACATCCAGATGATGTGGCCAGACCAGTAGAGTTGAAGTCAGATGATCATCACTTTGATACTCATGATGTTTGCTTACAAGAGGACACTAATGTTGGTGTGTTTATCTTCCCACTGGATTCAAAGGCTCTTCCACAGGCATCAATGATGGTACTTCTCCAGCGACTTGAGGTGTCTCCTGTACATTGTCCATGTCTCAGCTCCATATAGTAATATGGGGATCATGACTTCCTGATAAAATATCAGCTTGGTTTTTGAATCTGAAATTGCAGTCTTTGAACACCCATTTCCTTGGACATCTGAAGGCTGCACTTGCACTTTTAAGATGGTATTGAATTTCTTCATTGATGCCAGCCTTCTGAGGTACAGGAAATACTCAACATTCTCCAGACTCTCACCGTAAATCTGAATTACCAGAGCTGGGGACTGCTTATTAAAAATGTATTGATGGAGGACCTGAATGTTAAGTATCAGTCCCATTTTCTTGTATGCCACAGTAAAGACATTGACAATTGCCTGAAGGTCTCCTTCCAAGTCAGCACAGACTACAGCATCACCAGCATACTGGAGCTTGATGATTGAAGTCGGGGTGATCTTGTTTTTGGCTCAGACTCAGCTATGATTTAAAGAATTTATCATTCATTTGGTTATTTAGCTCCATTCCAACTGGAATGGAACCATTGTCAAGGAAGGAGTGGGAAAGGTCAACTCCAACAGCATCCTCCTCTTAACCAAATGCACAGAACATGGACTCACCATCACCAACACTCTGTTTTGCCAGAAAAACAGGCACAGAATATCATGGCAACACCTGTAATCTAAGCATCGACACTTGATTATGTACATCCTTGTTTTTGCCCAGGATTGCAAAGATGTCTGCATCACTTCAGGTATGCTAGGAGTGGACCAATCACCAGCTCATCTGCTCAGATATTTCACTCATACTGGCTCGCAAATGACAGCTGCAGCAGAAGCAATGCCGATGGAAGATCAACCTTGAAGGACTCAAGAAACCCAATCAAGTGAGACCTCAGTCCACCAGTGCCTCAATGAAAAATGATGAATTCCAATCAACAACAATGGGAAAATGTCAGCAGTGCCTGGGGTCTCTTCAAGTCCACTGTCGTAGCACCTTTGAATAGATACTTGGATTCTGTGCCAGGAAACATCATGACTCATTTGATGAGAAAGACTGAGAGATCCAAGTGTTGATTGACTACAAGTTCAAGGTCCTTTGTGTTTGACAGAACATCAACTCCAAGAAAAAGAAATTGAATCACCAATAAGCCAAGGCCCAGGAGTACCTGTGCTAAGAAGAACAGATGGTGAGAAGACAAGGGAAAAGAGATTCAACATCTCACTGATTTCCATGATATGTACAGTTTTTTCAGTGCCACCAAAGCCATCTATGATCTGAGCACTCAGGGACCAATCCCTTGAGACCTAAGGAGGGAGGAGACCTTAACAAAAAAAGGGGGAGCCATCAACATCTGTTGGAAGGCGCATTTTGAAGCCCTTCTCAGTTGATACTCTACTGTTGATGAGAGTGCAGTCAACTCTAACCACAAACAATCTCAGAATTCAAGCCTTGATGAAGTGAGGAAAGCCATCAAGCAGATGAAGAATGAGAAGGCACAACTGACATGATCATCACTGCTCTCCAGCTTCAGGAAAAATGCCAGAAACACCATAAACCTCTTTACATAGCCTTCTTTGACCTCACAAAAGTTTTTAACTCTGTCAACTGAGAAGTGGTGTGGAGGATTCTTGTGAAGTACGGATTGACCGCTGAAAGTCATCACTTGCTCCATGATGGTATGAGAGTGGTGGCTCTCAGTAATGGATGTATCATAGACCCCTTTCAGATTAAGACTGGAGTTAAGCGAGGCTGTCATTGCTCCAACACTCCTCTTGATATCCCTTGCTGAGATGCTACATCTGACCACTACTCTATGGTTTTCAACAATATGTGTTTGCTTTAACTCATGTGTGCTGTGACGATTCACTCTGAATGCTATGCTTGTCATTCAGTTCCCATTTGACAAGAACAAGATAAAAGCCCACCGAAGTAGTCATCCAATGCCTTAATTCTACCAAACTAGAAGATTACTAGGATATAACTCCATTCTTTAGCACAAACGAGCCTTATTTCACATGGTATGCATATAGGGTGCTTACAGATCTAACCATCTTCCCACCCCCTCCCAAAGGCATATTACTTTAAACTTGGCATGCCCCTGTGCTGAGCCCAGTGCATGTCCAGGAGAGGCATTATGTTAGTTGAACCCAAAGTCTGTATATATCAAGCACTTCAGTAGGGCTTTTTGGGTGCTTTTATCTCATAGAATCATAGAAGTAGGGTTAGAAGGGACCTTGTAGATCTTCAAGTCTGACCCCCCGCCTGGGCAGGAGAAAAGACTGGACTCAAATGAGTCCAGCCAGGTAGTCATCAAGCCTCTTCTTAAAGATCCCCAGGGTAAGAGCCAGCACCACTTCCCTAGGAAGTAGGTTCCAGCTCCTAACCGCCATAACTGTGAAGTAGTTCTTGCGGATGTCTAATCTAAATCTACTCTCTAATAATTTGTGTCCATTGTTTGTTGTCATGCCAGGGGGCGCTAGGGGAAACAGTGTCTCCCCTAAACCCTTCTGGTCCCCCCCTAGTGAGTTTATAGACAGTCACCAGGTCCCCACTCAGCCTTCTCTTGTGAAGGCTGAACAGGTTTAGGTCCCGCAGTCTTTCAATATAGGGTCTGCCCTGTAGTCCCCGAATCATGCGGGTGGCCCTCCTCTGGACCCTTTCAATGTTGTCCACATCCCTCCTGAAGTGGGTCACACAGAACTGGATGCAGTACTCCAGCTGTGGCCTGACCAGTGTCGCATAGAGGGGGAGGATCACCTCCCCGGCTCTACTTGAGATGCACCTGTGGATGCATGACAAGGTCTGGTTAGCCCTGCCAACCATGACCTCGCATTGTCGGCCCATGTTCATCTTGGAGTCA
>NW_017728886.1:109281115-109288974 GCF_001723895.1 Crocodylus porosus | reverse complement strand
CAGGTTGGTCTGACATGACCTGCCCCTAATGAAACCATGCTGGTTGCCCTTGAGCATCATCCCTGAAGCCAGCCCATCACAGATGTGCTCCTTGAGAATCGTCACAAAGAGTTTCCCAAGGATAGAGGTAAGACTGACTGGCCTATAGCTGATTCAATCAGTTTTAGATAAAAGTGCCAAAAAAGCCCAATCTATACAGATGCTGAGTAGCTAGGTCCAACTGACACACTGCTTCTTTTGTTATAGCACTTTTTTAATGTATGTCAACAGCCATACTGTCTAATAACTACAAAGATGTATATTCAGGCATTCTCTTCTTTGTGAAGGTTTCAGAAACAAGAGCTGAAAATAAATTTATTAATAGGGAAAACTCATTTTAAGTAGGGGCTTTTTCTCTTGGCCTCAGCAAAAAAATGAGATTCTTAAGGACTGACCTTCATACCCACTTTTGTATTCCAAAACGGTTGGAGTTTGAGTGTAAAATAGAGATTTGGTACAATAATTATAGCAACCCTAGTTCATTTGTTTCTCTGTTTCTTTCTGTCTTCTTTCCATGGGCTTAAAATACATGTTGTTCACACAACTCCAGACATAGATTGATAGATTATGGCTATAGCATAGCACAGGCATAATCCAACTGCTCTTTGCTATTGGGATGAAGAATTTTAGGACCCAGCTTGTTAAAGGTTTATACACTTGTGTTAGATAATCAGTGGCCCTGTTCACCTGTGTTTATGATTTGAAGGATTAAGAAAAAGTCATTCTAAGCAACTTCCTAAATCTTCACTGGAATTTGAGAGGAATCTCTAAGGAAGAGTTGTGTTCACTTTTCCATTTTTATAAGGATTCATCAGCATCAGTTCAGACAAATTTGAGCTGGACTTTCCAAAACTAGTAGTTTTGATTTACATTTTTTCTTTTTTTTTTTTTTCTTGGTTAAACATTCCTTGTGAAACTCAGGTAATTTGCAGACTTCAGATTTATCAGTGTACAAAATGGCAACTTTTGGCATTATTGGGAGACCAATAAATTTACAGTAGTAAATTATGCATCATCATTTTAGAGGTGAAGCATTCATATTCCCTATCTTTGTGTTTTAAAGTTTCTAAACCATTATTTCTTATTTCACTTGTGAATCTGAGAATTTCACATCATTTGGATTTTATTACATATTTTAAATTGCATTGGCTATAACCCTTTCTATACCAATTAAAGTCTTCATTTATTTGTTTAATGAATAATCTGTTACTTTGGAGTTCCATTTAGCAAGGTAGGGAACATGACTGTGGGTTGAGTGATCCCTGTGAACTCAGACTCATCCCCGTAGAACCAGCTATATTGTTTGGTTTACCTACCTAAGCATGTCTCTATGTTTTGTTCAGAATCTCATAGAAATGTAATCCAGAGGTTTATGGAATGTGATATGACAACAGTGATGCAACTCAGTATACTCTTGTAAGGTTAAATATATTCTGCAAATCCCCATGCCTACTGTAATAAGACAGTAAATTTGCTTGACATTCCAATCCCTGTATGTTATCTTAGTGTTCTAACCACTCTGTACTATTTATTTATTTACATATTTATTAGATTCATAAGCCTCCCTTCCCTTTTTAATTGTAGCTAAAACTCTACATTGCATAATAGCTTGGCAACCCCTGTTATGAACCATTATTCATTGCATGTCCAGAATTAGCCTCTACTTCAATTTGTACTAAAATGTACTAACAATGACTAAAAGTTATTTGTTGAGGTTTTCTGCACTGGGAGCTCTTTGGGCTTTGTCTTTTTGATGAAGCTGAATAGTCCTTTTCTAGGATACTTTCTGTTTCAGTGTTTTACTTTATTTCCCCTAAAGAAGAAGACATTTGTTCCCATCTTGGTAT
This sequence comes from Crocodylus porosus, assembly GCF_001723895.1. Lineage (NCBI taxonomy): Eukaryota > Metazoa > Chordata > Crocodylia > Crocodylidae > Crocodylus > Crocodylus porosus. The sequence goes on along the minus strand of NW_017728886.1, from coordinate 109,287,088 downwards.
TCTTTTTATTTTTCTTTTAAATTGGTTAATTAAAATGTCCAGGAAATATAAATGGGGATGGCGCCCTTTCAAAACAAGTTAACAGATAATCTTCCAATAGTAGTGGTGCTCCAGACAGAAGGTCTGTCCTTGTGGTTACATCTTTGCAATATTCTCCTGTAGCGATTGTATCACCAGATAAAGTCAGTTTCAGGCTGTTTCCTTGGAACAAGTTAATTTTTGAACGTCTTCATAAGGGTTCCTTCTATGGATGGCAGATTTTCTTTTTTTATACTAAACTTACCGATTAATACCAGTCCTTTAGTCTAGAAATAGTAAAGGACTCTACATCTATGTAAATAGATGAGAAAAGTCCTAACACTTCTATTTTATTCTTTCTTGGTGGTCTATAGGGAATTGTTGACATTTATGCACCATGGGGAATTCTGTTCCTGGTTATGTAAGGATTACTATGCAGACACAGAGCTGGGCAATAAAAATGAGTGAAACTTCCTCTCTTTTCTTCCCCCAAACAGCTCAGGGTCTCTTAGGCCATTCACCTAGGAAACTGAAGGTCATGGGCTCTAGACCTCCCTTCTCCTGAGGGGATCTGAGCCTGGGTCTTGCTGACTTCCTAACACAGCAATCTAAGCAGCATGCTTCAGGTCGGCTATTATCTGACCAAGCAGTGGCAGCGCTGTGACAGCACGGGGCCAGGGTTTCCCAGGAGACTGGCCTCAGCAGTGCTGGTGGGGCATGCAGCTGAGCAGGGAGCTGCTATGGGGCTGGGATCTTGCAGTGGTGACAGCATGATCTGGAGGCAGGGTACAGCTGCGATTTGCTACCCACACACCTCAGGTAGGGGCCTGAACCATGATGTCACCACTTCAAGATACTGACTCCACACTGTCATGGTGCCACCACTGCTAGGATCTCTGGAAACCAGCTGCAGGAATACAGGAAGAGGCTGCTGGGAAATGTAGTCTAACTGGTGGCCGGATCTGCCATTTTGCCCATCCCTGATCTACGCCTTCTCCAGCCTGCCTTTTGAAACTGGCTCACTGAGCATCCATGAGAGGGGGGTCTGTGGGAGATGGGTGGAGATTAGGTATTTCATGGTGACCCCACCCCTCAGTGCTGATTGGCAGAGAGCCCCAGGGGGCCGGAGGGGCAAGGGAGTAGCCACTATACTGTCTGCTGTCCCCTTCATGCTATCCCGCCAGCCAGCACCTTCCTCTCCTGGGTGGGCTTATTTATTTATTTTGCAGATTTTTTTGTGGTTTCCATGAAATCCACAAAAGCATGATTTACTACTAATGGTTCAGTTTCAAAAGGAGTGCCAGAAAAGGGATAGGATAATTGATGATTTGTGGTGTGGTAGAGTTGTTGTGCTGGGAAGCCAGAGGCTCTGGTACAACCACCTCTCGGTGAAGGGCCTAGAGCCTAAGACCTCTGCTCTTTTAGGTGAGTGTCTTAAACACTGAGCTACTATGGGGTGAAAGAAAAAGAAACACACAACCCATTTCTTTTTCTAAAGTTCAGCCCAGTAGTCACAGATTCTGGCCAACTCAATTTTTCGTCACCTAATTTGGCTATGCATCCAAAACAGACACATATATTGGCTATGGTTACTATTGCATATGCTCAGTCTGTGAGACTACATAATCATCCATGAGTGCAGGACTAACTCCAGAAGTAGAATTTGTCTTGACACAATAGTGCCAACAATGTCCCATAGGCCACCAATAAATGACTACTTAGACAATTTGTAAATAACAGAATGTCAACTCTGAGGTGATAAAAGTTTATAGTTTGGAGACGTTCCTTAGTTTGGAGAAGGTGGGTATTGGGAGATGGTCCCTCAGTGAAGTATTTTATTGGTTGGTTAGAGGAAGACAAAGCATCTGCAGAGAAGCTTATCTCCTGTTCCATTAACAAAGTTTATTGTATGGTTCTTCTCATTCATGTATACCTGTGTTTATCAAACCTGGTGATTTGTGCAACCTTAACTGGTGTCTTTATCAGCTTCCTGCTTCTAAAAATAAACTATCTAGCACATGTTGATAAAGCATCTTAATGGCCTCGTATTGGACTTGCCTCTGGTATTTAATTCTGGAAAGGGAGGATTTTCACAAATTGAATCTTCCCTGTCAGATATCTGTGACTTCCAAGCTACCCAGGAAGCTTCTGCCCTTAAATCTTCTGGCAAATCAATTTATTTCTGGTTTATGGTATAATTTCCAGGATGCCTTTGTGCCAAACGCTACAGTGAGATAGCAGCCTAAGAGCACCTTAGGGGCACAAAGAAGGTGACTTAATGCTATGCTGCTCTGGGAGCTGAAGAATCCATTGTGATATCATGATCAGTTCTGAGGCCTACTTAAACTATAGCACCTTATTTGGGATGCCTTAAGTGACACAGAACTAACCAGGATATACATAATGCTGAGACCTGTGGTCCCTTTCCCTGTCTCAGGGCTTGGATAAGGAGGTGCTAGCAGGGTGGGAGGAAACCTTTACAGCTGTCTTCTACAAGACCAATGAAACCATAATTCTGCCACAGCTGGAATCCAGGGGTTCCTGTACACGAGTGTGGAGCCTGCCTTGATGTGCTATACTTACAGCGTGTCAGAGCAGACTTGATTAATCCAGTCTGCTGGAGCAGTCTTCTGTGGCTCATGTATCCTGCTTCAAAATGGCAGTGGGGCCACTTGAACTAAAACTCATTGAATGAGCTTTAGTTCAAGTAGCCCCACTGCCATTTTGAACCACGGGAATGCTGATACATGAGACACTGTGGCACTTTAATTAGCGCACTGCTCTAATTCAAGCACCGCTCCCCCTACCCTTCTGCACAGCACATGTGAAAGTGCCCCAGGAGTTTTTATCTCCAGCATTTTTTATTTTCAACCTCTTCTGTAGTGTGTTCATATTTTCATGGTATATCTGACATTTGGAAGAAATGTTCATTAACAAAACCCTATTTCCAAATGCATCTCCAACTACCCATGATAAACATAAAACTGCCTTTGCTTAAGGCAGAATCTGCTGCTCTCCATTTCTCAACTTCTGTTCTCTTGTGTGCCAATCTTAGATTAAACAGAGATCAAAGCATAATGTGTAGTGCTCATGGGGAGAACTGTTTTGCTTCCCAGAATAAGAATAGGGAAGATAGCACTGTTAATCTTAATAATGGTTCTAATATTGATCCAGCAAATTGCTTTAGATTTTTAAGGGGGTGACTGTGTAATCTAGAATCTATCTAATGATTAAGGCAGTGGTTGTCCATTTTATATAGTGTAGAATTTGACTGCTGAACCTGCTTGCTATGCACTGTGGGCTAGGGCATTTTCACTCTTCAGACTGGCCTGCTTTTTGAGATTTCTGTGAATGAGATTTTTCATTGTTTTTCTTCTTTATCCTTCAAAATGTCTTTTTGTAGTAGTATGTGCCTTTAGAAATAAGGCATAATTAAGAATTCCTAGACTGATGTATGTAAAACATCGCATCTTTTTAGGGGTGTGGTTTAAACGTACTATCCATTTTGTTTGATGGAATTGTAAATGTAGGAAATCTAAGTTCAATTAAAACAAAATTTAAATAATAGTTTAGGCACAAAATATATATTGTTTAATAACACAAATTAGATGATTGTAGTAAAAGAACACCATTTTAAAGAAGGAAGACTCAGATTTAAGGTCAAAAAGAGTTGCAAGTCATGTAATTGGAAAGATATGGTTCAAAAGCTAAGGCAAAATAAAAGTTCTCATGCTCAGTTGCCAAAACAATCTCAACTCTGTTTTCTTATGCTAGACCACTGCTGCCTATCTAATATTCAGCTGTAAGACACAGGCTACCACTATGCTATAAAGTTCTATGTCCTGGCTTTGAAAGCAAATCCCCTTCTTCCTCCTGTTTAATGGGAATCTATTTCTTACAGCACCCTAGTGGGATGTACCAGAACATCTGCTGTCTTCTACATTATCCGTTCATGTAAGGTCCAGGAGAAAAATTTACCTTCCCAATATATTCCACATACTGGGAAAAGATATACTTTTTCCATTCAGAAAATGTGGACCTCAGGAAGTCTAGTGTTAAATAGGTAGGGGAAGTCTATATGACTAATGTGTTAGCTATAGTGTTTGTTACACACATAGAATAAGTATGTTTCTTTCAAGTGACAACTTGTACCATTCTTCTGGTGGGCCAAGGAAAAATTAAATGTCCATCTTCAAGTGACCTCTCAGATTTGGAGATTGTTAATCACCACCAATCCTTTATGGTTATAGCAGCAAAGCTGTAAAAATTAACTGTTAGTGGTTAATGGTGATTCCACTGAGAGATGGTTTCACAGTGAGACCTGCAATGGAACTAGGGAATACTATTTTGTCTGGGGGGGTAGGGAAGGGAGCACTTTTGCTTGGTTTTGTGAAGAAGACAAAATTTGCTTCACTGAAATGGAAGAAAATTTGAACTGATGGCAGAGACACATCTGGATGCTGTCAGATTCTTCGAACCCTTGTGAGTTTGTGTTTCAGCCCTGAGTATAACACGGTTTTTGTGGCCTTGGTTGATGATCTTCACTTGGAGATCTGTAGCAGAAATTGTACTCTGCTGAACTTACTAGAGTTTTGGTGGCTTTTCATACAGCTGATCATGAGATGCCGATAAAGCATTTATATGACCTGATGGGCATTTTTTGTGGGACTGCTCTAAATCAGTAGTTTCCCTCTTTCCTAGCACGAAAGCCCCCAAAGGATAGTGATAGAATGCTCATCATCCCCTAGGGACATTTCTCGTGAAGTACCTTAGGGCTTCATCTTGCCACCCTTTTTGTTCAATGTGCCTGAAAAGTAACAAAAATAATCCTGAGCAATTAAAAAAAAAAAAAAAGGGTGGGCCAAATTGTTCCATGCAGGGGGAATAAATGTGGAATAATTTACCAGGATTGGCAATTGAATTAGTAAAAATAATTATGAACTAGCATGGTGGCAAAAAATTACTCTTTTTAGGATGGTGGAAAATCAAGAAAGCTGTTTTATGTTCATCTGAAAATGTATTGGGTGAAACAGCCCCTTCCCACTTTTCAGATTAGCTTGCATTATTCAGAACAGGAAATTTTCATGGTTGACAGCCCAGAGGAAAGTTGATATACCCAGAGGGAAACCTTGGCCAGTCTTAACTTGACAAAATCTTTGAAAGAAACACAGCAACAACATCAGCATTTTTTGAGAAGGCGAACAACACTCCAGGGTCTTCAAAACTTTTCAAAGAAACCTCCCTTTGGGGCTATGTGAGCTGTTTTAAAGAAACCGTATGAATTTGCAAAGGGAACTAACGTGCTCTTGTTGCTTTCTGTAATGTGAGGTGAGCTATTTCCCAGTAAGCCGAAATATTACTTTGTAGTTGGTAGCTAATTTTGCATCAGAGGAAAAGAACAGAAATCCTGAAAAGAAATGAATGTGCCTTGTGAAATACTGAGTACTCTGCAGGATTGTATATGGATGCTGAGAGTTTGGGTAATGGCTATATGGGAAAATTGTCAGGGCTTACATTGGTCCCGAAATTCTAGGTTTCTTATTGCCTCATGAGGATATTTTGTTAATGTGGAGCTGGGACAACATATTAAAATGCGGACATTCAGTAGTGTAACTAGGAGTGGGTAAGAGGGGCACCTTCCTGGTGCACCAAGTTAGGAAGGGTGCTGGAATGGTCCCGCAGATTCTGCACCCTAACAAGAGCTTTGTAATAGTCCTGGCAGCTGTTGCTTTAAGAGCAACAGAGCTGGGGTCGGCAGCGTGGTATGAGGAAGACAGACCCCTGCAGCCACAGTGTGAGTTGTAATTTGGCTCCTCTACTGTTTCATAGATTTCATAGACATCAGGGCTGGAAGGGACCTTGGGAGATCATCGAGTCCAACCCCCTGCCCAAAGGGCAGGAAGTCAGCTGGGGTCATAGGATCCCAGCAAGATAAGCATCCAATTTACTCTTGAA
>NW_017728886.1:109269119-109281104 GCF_001723895.1 Crocodylus porosus | reverse complement strand
TGCCCGGGATTTGGGGGGCCCTGCCCTACAGGAGGGGGACTGGTGAGTACCCCCTCCTTCTCTTCTCTCTCCCCGGGGGACTGGGCCAATTAGGGGCCTGGGCGGGGGCTTGACCTGGCCCGGCTCCACGCAGCCGCCTCCTCCCAGGGAGCGAGGAGTTAACCCCTTCCCACCACGAGCCCACTTACCTCCGGCTGTGCTGTTGTTATACTCCCTGTAGTATGGCCTGTCTAGTGGGTGTGGAGGACCAAAATTCTGTAATCATTCCACATCTCTCTCTCTTTACAAAGAACAAGATTAGATCACAACACATTATAAATGATTGACAATAATCTGTAGCTCTTAATACTATTTACACTGTTGTACCAATCAACCAATATATACAACGAAAACTATAAATTGTTTAAAGGTCACGTTTCTGCAGAGGTTTGCTCAATCTTCCAGGCCTTATTTCAACCTCTTTAGAGCTCCTGTCTCTGATTAAGCCTTCCTGCTAACTTCAAGCATAGGAGATTCATTTCCATGCTCTGACCCCGTCTCTGTTGACAGGTGATCCTCTTTATGTTAACTTGGAATATACAGATTGAACTACAGTTTTTCTGAGAAACTGGCATCTCTGATGCCTACAACAATCCTGTCTTTTATGTTTCTTCTTTAAAAAGAATTGAAACAATCTTCTTTCCAAACAACCCTGTCTCTGTCTCTCTTGTTTTTTCTTCTTTTCCTGTCTCTTCTTGCAAAACTCCATTATACTTTCTCCAGAGAAGGCCTTTTGGAGTCTCCATTAAGTAGATTCTAGGGGTGTTTGCTGCATTTTGGAAATTTCCAAACATTTGAGAGCCTTTGAAGAGTGAAACTCTGTCCCTTGGCAGCAGTTCTGGTAGTGGTTTTGCTCTGTGTCAAATATTGAAGTTTCTTTGCTGCTGAAGGTTTAGTTCAACATCTCATTTCTTAAATTCCTATAGGCTGGGCCATCTCAGGTTAAGTGGTATCCATGCCATAGTTCCTCTTTTTTCCAATTTCCCATTGAATTGACCATGCACTTCTAACACAGTATTACTTGCCCCTCTGAGAATTTTATCTGGCCTTTGCAGATCTTCATCCCAGGATAGACCATAATCCTTTTGCAGGGATAGCAGTAACTCCAGCTCCAATGTCAACTTTGAACTTAATTATTTCACCATTGAGATATATATTAGTATACCAAGTTGCTGATTCTTCTGTTGAGAATATAGGCTCATTGTCATCTGTTGCCACTTGCTGCGCCTGAGTTATTTCCACTAGCCTGGATCATCTGCACTCCTTTGCGAAATATACTTTTCCTGTGGCATCTGCATTCTGTATTTATGACTGGATATTCCTGCCAGTGGTAGCTTGGTGTTTTGTCAAAGCTGACAAACCTTTGACTGCTTTCTTGATTAACGTTTCCTGATTGTTTTTGCTTTTTTTGCCAATATTTTTATATTGTATCTTAGATGTGAGAGTCCCTTCCCCTGTTAGGGTATGTATAGTTGTGCTCTGGCAGCTGGGGGGAGGAGGGTGGGGCACTTTAATTAGCACAGCTCTAATTAAAACACCCAGTGCATCACATGTATCAGCATCTTTGCACTGAAAAATGGTGGTGGGGGTGCTTTAACTAAAGCTCATTTGATAAGCTTTAGTTAAAGCACCCCTACTGCCATTTTTCAGTGCAGGGATGCTGATGCACGTGATGCAGGAGTCTGCTAGAGCACAGTAATTCCCACATTCCAGCAGACTAAATTAATCAAGTCTGCTCCAATGCACAGGGGGCCAGGGCGGGGTGGGGGATGGGACAGGGGGCAGTAGTTTATGGGGTGGTCTTTACTTACAAAAAGTGATCTTCACTATAAAAAGGTTGGAGACCACTGCTTTATTGTTTCTTGCCTCTTAACTTTTGTTATGGCTTTTGCTAGTGTGAGTTCTAGATTGAACTACAGTTTTTCTGAGAAACTGGCATCTCTGATGCCTACAACAATCCTGTCTTTTATGTTTCTTCTTTAAAAAGAATTGAAACAATCTTCTTTCCAAACAACCCTGTCTCTGTCTCTCTTGTTTTTTCTTCTTTTCCTGTCTCTTCTTGCAAAACTCCATTATTCCTGTGTTCAGCAAATGAGTGAACATCAGTAATAAAAAACAGAGCTGTTTCCCCTGGTTCCTCATATCTCATATTAAATTTGCCCCCACCTCATATCTCATATTAAAATTGGCTCTTTTGTATATAACGTTCATTTTTCTTATGAAATGGGCATTAAAAGCCTCTTTCGCTTTTTGTATAATCTTTATTTTCCTCCTTGCAGAGGGGGAGGGCACAAAGGCTATTTGTCTAAACCATGTTAACTGAGTCACATTACACAGTTCAGATCAAATTTCAATTCACGTTAAGTGGTAATAGATGTTCATTGACCATCTGGGAGGTTTTCATGCACTTCTTCAGTAGAGACAGAAGAGGGTGCTGACCACTGACCATCACTTGCAATCAGGGCCACAAAACTGCACTCACTTGCTACACCTGGTGGTGGGCACAACAGCAGCAAGCCCCAGATACCTGCTGTTTGTTAATTAATGTAGTTTAAATTGCCTTAAGTTTGGATGGCCCTAGTCTGCATTAATGTTAATCCTCATTCAATGAGGATTAATTAATTCAGACTGGAGCCAATTTGAATTTGGACTACAGATGTCCACGTGTATATAGTGATAGCTGTAGTCTGGATTAAACCTAGAAAAATGTAACATCTAAAAATAGCCATAGGGTACCATCTGCAGCCTTTTTCATGGCAAAAATGAGGGCATTTACCTGGTATTCCTGTGTTCTTTCCAATAAGCCTGAAACTGTCCAGAATTGTTTGAATCTTCTGATCCAGCAAGGCAAGCTCCTATAGTCTAACTTCTCTAGCAGAGTATGAGGGAGCAACAGAGAAGCCCAGGCTGGTAAGCACAGTAATGGAGAGGGGAACCCACTTACCTGATGGCCCCAATCCTCTACGCCCTGACACTTCTATGCCCGGACTCTTTGCAAGCCAGTGTTTCCTCCAGTTTGGAGGAGGGTACCTGGCACTGTCAATCCTAAAATGGCCAGCAACTGCTCGGGCCCTGGGAGAACCGGAAGCAGGAGCATGTCAGGACGTAGCTGGGACTAGAAGTGGCAGCCTCTGGTAGAGAAAGGGAACTGCTGGTACCTGGGAGATGGAGGGAGTGCAGCTGTCTCCACACTGACACAACTTTGACAGTCACAACCCAGCAGGAGATAGACGGGCAGCATGAGGAGCCAAGAAAAACAGACTCCTTAACTGGTATCTGCTAGGAATGAGCAGTGAGCAAAGAATCCACAGAGCAGGCACCCTGTTGAGTGAGTCCTGATTTTTTTTTTTTTTTGGGGGGGGGGGGGTTCTGTTCGCTCAGGTCTGCTCAGGTCCCTTACTGGAGGACCTGGCAAGGAAGGGATGATGCTGGGCACAGAAGTTTCATTGGCTTAGGGCAGGCAGTGCCCAGGATATTAATGGTATAATAGGCCCTCCTTCACTCAGTCAGAGGGGGGTGGGATTTGGGGCTTACTCACGGCTAGAAGTGTGGTTTTGTTTTTCAAGTATCCATGAAAAGGAAGGATCATGTGCCCTGTAGAGACTCTTTCTTTATTCTTTTTGGGGCGGTGGGGTTTGCACCATCATGTCTCTCAGTCAAAGCCATTTTTGGACTGTAATTGGCTTCAAGAGGCATTGAATTGAACCAGCAGGCTCTGTATATCTGTGAGAGGCAGCTGGCTGTAAAGAGACTGGGATGTCAGGGTTTTCTTTTGTGTTTGTTTCTTTCTTTATTCAGAGGTGTTTTTAGAGAGCAGGACAGAAATACTGTGCCTGGAAACCAGTGTTGGACTATCATAAATATGAGACTGGTGAGCTTGGTAGATAGCCTGTGAGTCAAGACCTCTGCCCATAAGCAGATAGCAACATTGAGATGGCGTGGCATAACCAGGGGTGTAGGGGAAGGAGGAGCCCCCAGATCTCATGGAAGATCACAGGGACTGAACGGATCCATATACTCTTCTTCCCTATTAATCAAGAGTTCCATCAAATCGTGGTGGGTAAGAGAACTAGAGTGCAATACAACAGGAACTATGGATAAGGATATCCTTGGATTGTTTTATCAGTGGCACAGCCGGACCAGAGACAAAAGAGGCACGGGCCAAAACCATATCAGATGACGCCCCAACACAGAGCTATCTATGTTGCAGCCTCCATAGCTGTACTGGGCTTTCAGCCTGTCTCCTCCATGCTGCAGTGCACATAGTATCTCCCTGATTCTGTCTGCATACTAGCAGTTTGGGACTCCTCTTTCTCCTTTTTTCTCTCTCTAGAGAGAGGGATCAGCCCCACTCCTGATACCATGGGATATGAGGGACACAGATGCATGCAGCTATGGTGTGGGTTATAATCTCACTCCTCCCCAGGGATATATCCAACTTTATTACACTCCCTCTAGTACAGCCTGTCTAGTGGGTGTAGAGGACCAGGACTCTGTGACCACTTCCCAGGGAAGAGCACCTGTATCAGCAGCAGCCTAGTCAGTACTGTTTAGAACAGGAGTGGGTAAAATATAGACTGTGGGCCAGGTCCGGCCACCAAATAATTCCATGTGGCCCACAGCACATCCCTCAGCCCTGCCCAGCTGAGGCAGAGGGGGCAGCCCTGGCCATGGTGCATGTAGCTGCTTCCACTTCCCCTGAGCACAGAAGTGCCACATGGTACCAAGTGCAGCCCATCCTATCCCCATGTGTAGCTCTTGGGCATGCTGGGCTCTGTAATCTGTGGGTCCAGGCAGCATGTTCACAGAGTGGGAGTGATCAGACTCCATTTTCTGGCAGTCCCCATGGTGGTGTCTCTGCCTGGGCACCCTGGCCTCCTTGTCCCTCACTCACCACCAGAGGCAGCAGATGGAGTGGGTAGGTAAGCAGGGTGGGATCCCTGCAGTCAGGGCATGCTTGGTTAGGTGGATGGGGTGGAGCCACAGGTGGGCAGGGAGCAGTATCCAGGAGTGGGGTGGGTGGGCAGGGCCAGGGCTAAGGTTGTGGGGCATTGATGACATGGGGCTGGGGCCTGGGGCAGAGCCACAACCTGTTCTCCATGCATCCCTTGGCACTGGCACCCACCATGTTCTGAGTGGCATAAACAGCTGTTAATGGGGTACTGAAACTGAGTCAGCACCCCATGCCCCTGGCCCTCAACAGCTCACCAACACTCCTTAAGTTGCCCTTCAGCCCAAATAATTGCCCACCCCTGACTTAGATAGATGTTCCTGGCATGGGTAAGGCTGCTGCTCTCCCATCCCTCTACTTGTTCTTGGACACCCCCCCCCTTGCCCCCTACCCACACACACTCAGTTCCCCCCGCCACTCTTGGAACTGTGTGCTGTGCCCCTGCCCTGCCCTGCCCTGTTATCCCAGGGTTTGCCCCAGATGTAAGCTTGGCCTTTTATGCCACTACATAAACTGGTGCCTTGGAGGGAAGAAAGTGACCTGATTTTCAGTGCCTGGTCGCAAATATATAGTGGTATGTATTTGCCACCTGGACCACACTGAAGAATTTAGGAGTAGGTACGTATGGACCCTTAGAGGTAAAGGCTTTCAGTTCTGATGTGGCAAACACTGTAATTACCACATCTGAGAGCTTAGAATTCTGGAAATAAGACTGATTTTTGTTTCAGTTTGAAATTCAAAAGCCATTCCCTGTGGATCTGCCCCTCCATATCCCACAGCCTTCAGATCTGCCCATCTATGACACAAGCTATCAAAACATGTCTCTCAAGACTGAAATGCAGAACACCCATGTATGTTGCAAATTGGGTCACCATTGGCTGATCAAATGGCATTTTACCTCTGCAACCTGTTTTCTAATTGGGAGATTAATCAAGAGAAAAAAATTGAAGGGGTGGGGGGCAGGGAAAGGAGGGAGGAAACTTTGCTCAGTACACCCATAACCTGTTTACATGTGAATTTTTATCAGCAGGAATTCAGCCCTTGACTTTTTAACTCCTAAGTATAACATCTATTCCTTAGTCTAAAGGAATACCATACTGGTAGAATGGCACTCATCATTCTACCAGCTCCTCATGGACAAAGACATAACACAGAACAAATTTCAGTTGCTCTTTGACACAATGTCCTCTCCCTTCTGTTTTGCCTTATTAGTTTTCATCCTAAGGAAGAGAATTGACATATTTTCTGCTGTTAGATCTCACTTACATATCCTTTTATTTAAATTTATATCATACTATCCATAGCAGAACCAAATATGTAACTGCATCAAGATATTGTATGCAGAATAAAACTAAATAACACAATAGTCAGTGAACTGGTGCATGAAAAATTCCTGCTTACGCTGTACCTTCAATCAATGGACCTCCATTACAAAAGAAAAGAAAAAAAGCTCATTCTCTGAACAGTAATAGCTTTCCCCTGTTTGTATATGAGGGGGAAAGCTTCCTTTTGGAATTACTTTCCAGTACACAGGACAATAAAACATCTTAAGCAATTGTTGTTCTTAGAAGGAGAGGAAACATTGCATTCATGCACTATCATGCCCAAACTGCTTGCTTTTTCCCCAAGTTCGGTTTCAAGCACTGCTGTAAAACAGATACAAGCTGTGACTCTGGAAAGCGTTCTGGATAGCAGCATGCCAATGAGCAAAGTCAAGCGCTTCACTTCTGTTTCAGAGTATTCACATATCCAGAACTGCTGTTCTGCATGGTTTTAAAAAGCTGCTTTTGATTCTGTGATTCAGTTGTCAGAGCATAAATACTTATTTTACCTTATTATGGCAACTGATTTTGGTGTACGTACAACTTAGAAAAACAGCTAAAGATGTTCTTGAATGGTTTGTGCTACAAGCCATACTAGCTCAAAGCTATTTCTGAGAAATTCTGTGGTTTCTGAATTAGAGTGTTGGGCTGGGAGTTAAATATTTTGGTTGGAAGCGTATTTTTTATTCGGTATTTTTTCAAGAACAAGTTGTGTAAGGTTTTAATGCTAAAATTTAATTCAAATCTGTGCAAGTCTAGGTCTCCACTTCTGTGTCAAATCTCAATATGCGTGCACAAATATGAGATGCCTATGGCAAGTTACTAGCATGGATGTTGGATTTGTGTCCATTACTATGAGAGCTCCCTCTGTGCTATGACCTGGTTTGAAAGATGTGTTGAAATGATCAAAAGCAGCAATGTTGATAGTGTCATGCTATTCTTCTCTCAATGATTATACCCCAGAGAGGACTTTTGACTTGGGCAGAGATTTGAGAGAGTGTTTCATATCTAAAAACTTAATTTCTTATATATTTGGAAGAAGATTGACGATCTGTGTACCAGTGGTCTCTCATCATTCTTTGCCCTTGCTTTTTGAGTGTGTTCACCTTTGGAAGCATAGCCTGGATCCTGTTGGTGGATGTCATATGCTTTTTCCTTTCCACTCTCAGATTCAACAGAAAGAAGATGTAAATCTCTCCAGCCAGGTGGCTTTTGAGTCCAGAACTAAGCACAGGCCAGCCAGTGTACTAATTTTGACAGAAGAACTTTCCCTCTCCAAGTCCCTGAGCTAAAGCTAGTTGCTGTCCCAGGGATGGGCTAGAGGATGATGTATAGATAGTGTGGATGGATATCTTGCTCTCTTTCCCTGTCCCATTTTGGGGACGCAGCAAGGGTTCAGAGATGCTATGTTCACCAGGATGCCTCTTGGGGTAAAAAGGAACAGTGGTCACAACTGACAGAGAGCAGATTTAGGCTAGATATCAGAAAAAACTTGTTCATGGTAAGGGTAGCCAAAATTTGGAATGGGCTTCCCAGGGAGGTGGTGCTCTCCCCTACCTTGGGGGTCTTTAAGAGAAGGCTGGATAGGCATCTGGTTGGGGTCATCTGACCCCTGCACTTTCCTGCCGAGGCAGGGGGTCTGACTCAATGATCTGTTGAGGTCCCTTCTGACCCTAACATCTATGAATCATTTCTATTTAAATGATATGGGGTACACAACCTATTGCATTGGCATCTAAGCACCTTTTTGGAAATGCAAAATGCTTTTCTAGTTCTTGATTATGGGCCTAATACTATTTACCTCATTGCTTGCATTCAGTTTTTTTAAATCAGTGATACCTTTCTTTCATTTTGTGACCTGTGTTCTTGAGCTTATTTTCCACTGAAAATGTCCGCTTTTTAATTTTTTTTAATTAAAAAAGTAATAGTGGTTTTAATTTTTAGTTTATTTTCCACTTTTAAAAATATTTTCCACTTTTAACGTTGTGCCCATCATGAGGCCAGTTTAAAACAATACTTCAGCCCACATTTCTATTCTATTAGTGACAGAACTGTCTTCTCTGAACACTGGTATACAATGAAGCAAATCTTCGCTTTTACCTGCACCCAACTAGACACAGCACAGCACGAGTCGTTCTAAATTCTGCAGCAGAATCACAGTGCAGAGTAAATCAGTAAACCTGCTCCCCCTGCGCAAGGCCTAGCATGAGAAGGATTCTTACTTCTTTAGTTATTGGGGTGTGAGGTTTTTTGGGGGAGAGGGTTTGTTTGTTTTGCCTGGGATAGATACATTTAAGCAATCTGCATAGGCAGTGGAATGCTGGGGCTAATTGAGCTTAGCCCCCCCCCCCAACCTTTCATGGCACCTGGTGGCAGGTCCCAGAGTACCTTGCACCACTCAGCCAGCAGCTGCTCCTGTGCTGCTGCATACAGTATCAGTGCACGCTGGCCCTGCAATGGCCCTGCAGAAGGGAGGGGCAGGGGTCAGGTGGGGCTCAGACCTCCCTCTTCCCCCCCCAATAATATTTTCTCCCACTGCTTATGCCATTCTGTTCAGCTGTCTTGCAGAGCTTTATTTCTGTCCTCACCCCATCTTTCTGCCATGCAGCAGTGACCTCTTTTCTGAAGGGCTGGCACCTAACCTGCTACCATACTAGAGATTTTGATTGATAACTCTAGCCAGGTGACAAAACTTCTGTTGCCCATCAGCTGTAATGCTATACCTCACTGGGTATAGCTTTCAGAAGTGAGACAGCCAGCAGTGAACAACAGGGTAACAAGCAGGGACTGGAAATGGGGCCCAGCAGCTGTGCTCCCAGGTTTCATAGTTTCATAGTAGCTAGAGTCGGAAGGGACCTAGGTAGATCATCTAGTCCGACCCCCTGCCTTGGCAGGAAAGAGCAACGGGGTCAGATGACCCCGGCAAGGTGCTCATCTAACTTCCTTTTAAAAATCCCCAGGCTAGGAGCCTGCACCACTTCCCCTGGAAGCTGGTTCCAGGCCCTAGCCGCCCTGACTGTGAAGTAGCGCCTCCTAATATCTAATCTAAACTTACCCTCCGCCAGCTTGTGACCGTTATTCCTGGTCACTCCTGGCAGCGCACGGGGGAACAGGGACTCCCCCAATACCTGCTGATCCCCCCTGACCAGTTTGTAGCAGGCCACAAGGTCCCCCCTTAACCTTCTCTTGTGGAGGCTAAACAGGTTCAGGTCCCGTAGCCTCTCCGTAGGTTCTTTCTGCAGAGGCGATGTTACTAACTTATTCACTTTTATTGCACATTAGGAATCTATTTATTGCATGAGACTATTGGCAATCATTGTGGAAGGAAAGGTAGAATTGCACCTTATCAGCTAACCAAATCAGAGATGCATAGATTTTGTAAGCAACATTTTGTAAGCAATCCAACTTTATTGGGTGCCATGAAGTGACCGTGCTTAATGGCTTCACACGTTACATGTACGTGAGTTTTGGGGGTTTTAAAGTGAGTTTGCATTGTTGCAAACTAAAATTAATCTCAGTGTAGTTTAGTTTGAAACATTGGAACTTGGAAGGTTGCAGCTATTAGTCAGCTTACCTCCCAGCTGCAGGAGAGGCGGCCAGGCTCCGGAACAAAAAAAAGGATCAGGCCCCTCATTGCTTCTGCCTTTAGCAGGCTCCTATGGCAGGAGGCTTCAGGCCACCCAGGAATGGGTTGGCTTGCCCCTGGGGAAGTGTAGGGATGCAGCAGGAGGGTGGCTGGGTGTGCTGCCAGGGAAGACCCATGGGGATGGTGCACAGGGCACAGGGCTGAGCTCCTAGCAGTCGCTGCACTGACAAGCAGAAGAGTTGTGAGATTTCACTAGCATCCAGGAGTGGTCACAAAGTGGTTGCATCCATATGCCCTTCGGTTATGCCCTTCGGCTGTGCGGTGGCACATGAACAATAGGCCTGTGCGAGTCGGCAGCAATCCGATCCGGCTTCAGATCCAGCTGCTTCGGATGGCCGGGATCCGATCCGCTGCTCCAGACCAGGTTTCCAGCTCAATTCGGCCTCAGCAGCTCCGAAGCTTCAGAGCCGCCTTGGAGATCTGGCCACAGGTTATAATGGGGAATCAATGAAATATCTATAACTTTGTTGTTTTTTGTCTGGTTTGGATGAAACTTGCAGGAATGATAGCCTCTGCTGAGAGCATAAAACCTGCCAAGTTTCAAGAAGATTGGTGTAGGGGTTTGGGGGAAACTATATGTTAATTTTTTGAAAGCCAGGCTCTTGTCACGGCTGTGTGTTACACCACAGGGGGGTGAAAACTGCAGGGGTGGTAGCTCTTACTGAGGTCACAAAGCCTGCCATGTTTCAAGAAGATCGGTGCAGGGGTTTGGGGGGAGCTGCACCTCAAGCTGCGGACAAGCAAAACTTGTGACATGGGTGACCCTGTGTGTGCTAAGGCGCAGCGGGGTGACAGCTGCAGGGATGGTGGCCCCATCTCAGGCCACAACACCTGCCAGCTGTTGAGGAGATCGGTGCAGGGGGGGCCTGGGGCCCTGCACCCCTAGTTGCTGACAGGCAAAACTTGTGCCATGGGTGCTCGTGGGACTGACTGTGTCATGTTGTAATGCCTAGATGTGACTTGAGTTTTGCTTTTAAGAATTTGGGGTGCATTTCCCCCCAAACCCCTGCACCGATCTTCTTGAAACTTGGCAGACTTCATGCTGTCTGCAGAGTCTACCACTCCTGTAAATTTTATCCAAAGTGGACAAAAAACAACTTTATTGTTTCCCCAATTTTATTGTTTCCCCAATTATACCCTATGGCCAGATCTCCCAGGCAGCTCTGAGGCTGCTCCAAAGCTTTTGGAAAGCTCCAAAATGCTTCGGGAAACCGAATGAGGCCAGCACTTCGACCCACATGCACTGCTTCAGACCCCGAAGCACCTGAAGCTTCTCTAGATCCAAAGCTCTGTCCAAAGCCTCGCACAGCCCTAATGAGCAATAACCTCTCCTTACAACACAGCTGAAGAGTAATAAGATAAAAACCCATCATTTCAGTTTAGATCATACTTAACACAGTCCAGTTTTTGGATGATTTCTTATTCCTCAATTTTCCATTCAGGTTGGTTCTTAGAGTTTTGCTCTTTAAGAATAGCTTTTCTGAGGTCAGTGCTGAAATGTTCAATAAGGTTAATGTGTTTTGCCACAGGTTTATCTGTTTTCTGGAAGTGATGTCAGGTCAGTGTCTTCTGTTTCTTGGGTGTGTCAAGTTAATGACTTTCTAAAGCTTCATGTTGGCAATATTACAATCCAGGTCTGCAGCCTTGTATAGCAGCATTGCTTTCCACAGCAGCAAACTACCCCACTTGACAGGGAGCATTCTCCAGGATGCTGGTTTAAAGGTCTTTAAGGAGAACTAGATATTTGCAAAACATGAACTTCATGTTCATGGTATCTCTTCATGTTGGGGAGTGAACAATATGTGGAACTGTGCAGGGGGCTCTGAGAGGGTGGGGAGAGTGGCATGGATTCACCCCCAAACCTAGTTGCCTTTGGGGTTCACTATGTAGTATTTATGGATATTCTGCCAAACTGGATATACTCGTATGGTATTTCTTTGCTGTTTGTAGCTCGTGAGAAACTGGGCTCAGTTTTGTCATTTTCATACCTTTATGTATTATAATATTACAATATTTGATATAAATAT
>NW_017728886.1:109242487-109268988 GCF_001723895.1 Crocodylus porosus | reverse complement strand
TTTTTAGAGGATTTTGGTAACTCATGAAAAATTATAATAATGCTGATGGTAGGGAAGGGGATGCTAGTTTTGGAGGCCTTTTAGAGTCTAACTATGATAGAATCATGCTCTTTTTGATTTTTGCCAAGCTGGAAAAGAATCAAGGCCCCGGCAGCCAGGGCTGGTAGAATCAGCAGTAAGGCTGATCTCTAAAATTACTGACCAGACTCTCAGGTGGGTAGGGAATACCCAGATGCTAGGGTAAGAAACTGTATTTGCCTTTTTTTTTTTCTGTCTCCCAATCTGTGGTCGGTTTTTCTTGTGTAATTTTTTTCCTTTTGTTATTTTATCTCCTTAGTGATTGCTTGTAAAAAGAGTGATTTCTGGTGACTGATGATCAGGGATCCTGGTTTTCTCTGATTTAAAAAAAAATCCCAAGTTTTGGATTAAAACAGTAACCCCAAATCTATGTGTTTCCACGATTAAAATGAAATGCCACTAATATAGAAATATACGTATAGTGGTGCTTCATTTTAATCATGTGGATTTTAGGTTACTTTTTAAATCCAAAAAATTTTTGGGGGGATTTTTTTTTTTTAATCAGAGAAAACCAGGATCTCTATTGATAATCCAGGCTAGCTCTTTCTTTGGAAAGACGGGCCTAAAATTTCTTTTGCTACCCAAAAAAAGGAGGCCACCTGCAACTGGGAGAGATTCCCTTGCTGTAGCTATAGGGTTCAGTAGAAGTGTAAGGGTAGTGGAGCTGAGGCGAGGAGCTAAGGCTTACAGGGGAAAGGAGTTATCCCAGAGCAACCTTGGGATAGGAGGCAGTACAGCAGTCAGAAACTCAGGGCTCTATGGGGTCCCATACAAATGGGTTTGTCACAGAGGCTATGTAGAAATTGGGTGTAGTGGGATGTTGTAGAAAAGTAGCTTTGTGCTGCAAAGGGAAAAAAATAGGATTGTGGCCTGAACTTCATCATTTTGGTAAATGAACCTCCAGTCTGTGTACTCCAACTCTTTTAGGTGTCTAGTTTATCTACATGCATGTAGAAGGTTGTCTGTCTTTCCTGCCAATACTTGTTTTACTTCCTGTTTGTGTGTTTTATCTAACTATATTCTCTAGTGCATGCTGCTTTGAATTGTTTATGTAACAAAGCTGCCTTGCTGTCTGAAATGCTCATGTTTCCCATTTGTTTCATGGTTCTAATGTCTGTATTTGGATTTAAAAATTCAGTGGTATACTGCCAGAGGCTTACTACTTCATACTATTGATCACCAGCAAGAAACCCTTTTTTTCCATCTGTGATGTAGATGTCTAACATCAAGTCAGGAATTATGATTCAGTGATCGTTCTCATGGTGTTGTCTACTGATTCCTTCAGAATAAAAAATAATGTTTCTATAACTTATTGTCTGCCACTGAAAATAGTATTGGCTAAATTTAATCAAATAGAATGCATACCTCTTATAAGTTCAGCCATTACTTCATTTAAAAAATACACTGTTGAAATATTTCTTCCAAAAGCAATATTTAATGGCTGTTTCACTCTTAGATACACATATGTATTTAGTTTCCTATACAGAAGTTGTATAGCAACACTGATTGGCCAGTTTATTATTTCCCAGGATAGAATTTCTTGCTCTTGTAACATTTTTTTCATAAACTGTGATAATAGAAAGTGTGATAACATTTTTCAGCAGTAGAAACTACTGTTAAAGTTGCAAAATAATTGCAAAATGGGTATGACTACTGGGTTATGTAGCATAATTCTGAGTTGTTCTTATTAGAGTGTTTTATCTGGTTCTCCAAAAACCAAGCAAAAATATTATATTTATATTTATAAATATATCTAGATATAGATATATACACACACATACAACTGGAGTTTGAATTTTCATAGAAAAGGGTAGTTTATACACATCTGATCGACTGCATTATGATAACAGTGAAACACATCTGACAGGCAAAAAAAAAAAATCTAGACAAATTTGGTCTGAAGTTCTCAAAATGGTCGTTTAGTCTTTAGAAAATTTTCAGTGCATTGCTTTCACTAACTACAATTAGGCATTATAGAAAGAAGAGGCCTAAAGAATACTTGGAGGATCCTGAGAATATCACAGTCCATAGTAAAATGAATTGTCCTGCAATGGTGTTTTAATGGGTTTTTTTCAGTTGGCATTGAAAAATGATATTTATATGCCCTTTGCCAATTCAGGGATCTGCTCATATTATTAAAACAATCACAGGAATATATTCCTAAATATGATAATTTGATTTATACAGTACATTTTTACTATAAATGTTACTCAAAGTTGAACCTTCATAAAGGATTTGCTAGAGAAGAATGGGATGGGTGGGCGTTCATTGGACATAACTCACTTTGTAGAGGAACCTAAAAAAGACATATCACTCTCTGACTCATGGTAGAATATCTGACATCTTAAAAGTTGGACTGTTTCAAACCATCTGGGCAAAGTTCAGAGAATAAGCCTGGAAGGTTGCCAAATTCTATTTTTGTTATGGGTTTTAAAAGCAAAGCTGGGCTAACTGAAAGTGGGTTTACCATTTTATTTACAGCCAGGAGTAAAGAATGCAGTGTCAGTATACGAGGCAGATCTGAAGTGATCTTGGGTTCATAAAAGCTTGTTCTCTCTCTATCTAACTTACTTACTTAGTCCAGAAAGGTGCCTATCTACCCTCCTGTGACAGGGCATTTGGCATGCCTGTCACTTTAAGAGGAAAGACTGAGGGACAAGTAGCCTGCAGGTGTGGCTGGGATGAATTAGGAAGTCACCTGGTCAGAAGGGGGCTGGGCTTGGGGCATATAAACTGAGGCCTGAGCTGGTCAGTGAGTCTAGCTCTGAGAGCCAGAGAGAGAGGAGCTCCTGGCAGCAGGACTCCTAGCAGAACAGCCAGGCTGGTGTAAGCAGCACAGAGCCCAGGAATGAGAACAGGGACACAGGAGTCCATGGCCCAGAGAGGGGCAGATGCAGGGCACAGCAGCCTGGGGATTGGGGCCAAGGAGCCCAGAGAGCAGGACCAGGGGCTTGTACCTAAGAGAGGTACAAAAAAAGGGCCCAGTAGCCTGTGGAACAGGGTAAAGCAACCCAGAGATCGAGGCAAGGGCCTGAAGCCCAGAGAAAGGCAAAGACAGGAGCTTGCTAGGGCAGGATGCAATGCCCAGGAGTAACCCACATAGACAAAGTGCCCAATGGGGAGAAGAGGCAGGAAGGCTGCATTGCAAATAGCTCCAAGAAGTGAAGTGCCTGGGAGAAGCATGCAACCCTAGAAAACATGCTGGGGAATAGCTGAGCCATGTAGTCCTAGTCCTAGTTATAAGGGCTGAAGCAAGGGCCAAAGAGGACTGATGATGGATAACATCTGCAAGGCATAGGTGTGGTGTAAAGGGAAGGTTGGAGGCATGTAATTAGCCCTTTGGGCAGTGGTGGGCAATTATTTTGGGCAGAGGGCAACTTACCGAATTTTTGGCAAGTCATTGAGGGCCACATGGGTAGCCTCACACCTTGACAGGTGCCTTGCCCCCTGGTTGCCATATTGAAACCAGAAGTCCTGCCCCCTAACCCCTGACCTTTGCCACTAGAAGTCCCTCCCCTTGCCCCCCAGAAGTAGTTCTTTTAGCAAGGGGGTTTGCCATCTTAGAACCAGAAATGTACAAAATAATACTCTAAAAATCAAACATGTAGTACAACATTCATTAATTCCATTTCAAAAAATATTTTTGCCCTGATTTACACGTGCTTGTGAAGTGTAGATAGAGGTGATAATATAATAGCTTAAAATGAAGTCTTGCTCTTGTATATTGTGGCAACGTGGGTATAGGTTTGTGGGTATGTGGGGTGTGGAGGAGGGTGTGGATGTCTGTGTGGGATTTGTGGGGAGATGGATAGGCATGTGGTGTGTGGGTATGTGTGGATTTTGTAGGGGGCTGTGAGTGTGTGGAGGGAGGGTGGCTGCGGAGGGTTGTGGCTTGGGTGGAGGGGGAGGATTTGCCTACAGCCCCCCCCCCACAGTAGGCAGCAAGCTCAGGCTCCACACTCCTGCTGCTCCTGGCCCTGGGGCACTGGCATGGGCCCTATGCTCCTGCTTGCTGCCACTTCCCCCACATCTGCCACTGCCTAGGCAGAAATTGCTGCTCAGAAAAGAGGAAAGTGACTCCCTGCTTGCCACTTCTAGCAGTTTTAGCTGCATCTACACTAGGTACAGCTCCTTCACCGCTGCCTCTGTGCTGCCCAGCATGGCAGTCTTGACCATGTGGAGCAGCCACAGGGCAGCTTACAAGCGGTGGTGAAGGAGCCGCATGGCAGCCTAGCGTGGTGTGGGCTAAAACTGCCCAGCGCCGTCGGGGGGGGGCACTTTCCCCATGCCGAGCAGCAGTTTCTGGTCAGCTGCTGCTGCTGCTCAGCAATGATGGGTGAGCCCAGAGCTGGTGTGAGCCCTAGGTCCAGCAGAGGCAGCACGGAACGAACTGCTGCTCAGCACGGGGGAAAACACAGGCGAGCGCAGGGCACACGGGGTCGGCGCTGCACGTGCTGCTCCCCATCTATACCATGGGGCTGGGGCTGGGGCAGAGGGAATTGGGAGTGAGCAGGTTGCGGGAGTCAGCAACAGCTGGGCGGAAGTGCAGGGCCCGCATCAGTGTTCTGGGGTCAGTGCTGGTGAGGCCCAGAGCTGGATGGCAGGAGAGCAGGGTCCCGGCTGGCAGGGACTCTATGGAGCTGAGCCAGCTTTCCCCTTACCTTGCTGGCACAGCCCAGCCCAGCCCCATAGACCCCTGCCAGCCCATGCTCCTGCCAGCTGGCTTTGGGCCCCACCAGCACTGGCCCCAGTGCATTGGCATGGGCCCTGCACTCCCGCCTGGCTGTTGCTGAACTCTGCGCCCACTCCCTGCCTCTTTCCTCCACCTGCCGCAGCCATTTGCCCGCTTCCCCTGCTTGCCTGCCCACCTGCTGGCAGCTCTGGCACCACCAGGACTGCAGGAGCCAGCCCGGCCCTGAGGACTGTGGTGTTAGCCCATAGTCCTTCCCTGCCTCTCTCCCTCCTTCTCCCCCGCCCTTATCTGTATTTCCCTCAGCACAGGGAGTTAGGAACAGTCCCAGGACAGAAGCCCCTGCTGCAGAAGCCCCTGCTAGGCAGAGGCTTCCAGCTGGGGTTGTGGGGCCAGGCCAGACTTGCTGGGGCTTAGTTCTGCCACCGGCTCCCCCTGGGTCATACTGCCCCTGTCTCCTGTCATCTTTGACAGGCAGCCAGGGGCAGATAAATATTTATTTTCTATTTTTTTTAGGGGCCCTGCAGCTGATAGAATGGCCTGGCAGGCCCATGGGCCATATTTTGCCTGTCCCTGTCTTAAGGCAATTACCATGGACACTGGTGGTCATGAGAGTGAGACCAGGTTTGGGAAGCTCTGGGGCTGTCTTCCTCTTCAAAGTTAATAACATTAAGGCATGGTGGGCAAGTCAGTGGGAAAATGCACAAAGGGACCCAGTTTGGCAAGGGCTGAGCAGCCACCAGGGGGCATTGCGACCACCCCTGAGACCAGCACTTGTTACACCTCCCTTCTGACTGACTTGAAGACTAACACAGCTAATTACCTCTCTGAGAGATAATGCCAAGGGTATGAAATCCTCCAAGTATTTGAATCAAAAGGGAGTTTTGTTACTGTCTTTCATGTGTCTTGGATCATCCAAGACGAGTACTTAAAAATATATATGTTGAAATGTCAGCATACTAGACTGTTGACTAAAACTCAGATTATTATGTAAAAATATGGGATAGAGTATAAAAACATCTCTGACTGAAAAAAGAGAGGAGGCGGTATGCTTCTGATAAAAAGCTAACAGTAGAATGGCTGATGAGTTTTCCAGTAATTTCCACATGCTACTGTATCCACATAGTATATCAATGACAACAATACTATTTGTTTTACTCTACATGCTATGAACCTATGGGGAGTTTTTGGTAGGTAAAAAATGCTAAATCAGGTACCCACGAGATTTACCCTAGTGAAGGTATGGGTTTACAAATATCTTCTTTTGGGCACTACATGTCTAGAAAGAGGACAGTGACAGATAGAGGACAGGGCAAGAAATAAATCTTAAATTGAGAAAGGAAGATTTAGGTTGGCTATTGCAAAGAAATGTCTCACTATGGAGTTAAGCATTGGAACAGATTACTAGAGAGGCTGTGAAAACTCTACTCTTGGAGATATTTAAGAGCAGGTTAGACAAATACTTGAACGAGATGGTTTAGACAGGACTTGTGTGTTGAGTACTACATAGCCTACTGAGGACCCTTCTAACCCTTTTTATTATTATTCTATATGTGACAAATTAACAAATCCTCACTCTCTCTTGACTTCCCTCCCTCTTGACTTTGTTTGGATTGCTACGTGCTGCTGAGCCTTGCAATCTTGCTTGAAGTATACCACACTTAACGTGCAACTTCTCATGCATTTGTGTTGGCTGAGTAGGCAAAATGTAAGTGGCTGACTGAAAATGAAAAGGTGATTTACATCGGGGCTGTAGTGTTGTGCTGTAATAAAACAGTGAGAGACCATTGGACACACAGTATTTGTACAATTATATCATTATAAACAATATAATTGGAAGCAGTTGAGCTTGAATGCGGCAGGCTGTTATTTAGCAATCATCTCTTTCAAGGCTCATTAAATACAGATTTATTTATACAAAAAATAAAAGCTTTGCTCCAGAATAGCTAAATATGTAGTGGCATTTATTCACCAAAAAAGAATACAGAGATTTAAAGCTGTCAGAAACAATAATGGATTTAGTTGACAGTGGTAAGTGAAGTTGCTGAATGGGAGCAGCAGGACTGAGGCTTTTGCCTTTATTCAAGGTATCATTTTCTATGATTTTACTTGTATGTTCAGTTTGTAGGGCAAAAAAGCCTGCCCTTGTATCTCTGATTATGGATGTTGAGTCTGACAAGCAGAGTTCCTCTTACAATCACGGAAGTGTTTGAAGATATGAGTAGAGTTCTTTCATGTCATTGATTAATTTTTTAATATGTTAACCTCTTAAATTTCCATAATCCTTTTAATGCAACAAAAATTCACTAGAGTTCTACTATAATTTAGCATACTTTTCCATCACCACTTTTACCTGCCCTTCTGATGTGTTCCATTCTATAAATATCTTATATATAGTCAACCATTACTTCATTTAAAAAATCTGCTCTCAGAATAATTTGTCCTCTCTTCCCATGATTTTTTTGGATTTAGAGAAAAGAACTGCAGAGTGAAGCATTTCATAGGCAGATTTCATGAGGAGCTATATAAAATGACAACCAAACTTTAAAAATTTGTCTGCCAAAACTTTGGCATCTCAGTTTATTTTTAGGCACCGCTGTAAATTGTCCAACTTTTTCCAAAGGCTGAGCATCCACAGCTTCAGCTGACTTATTCTTTGTATTTATGACTACAAAACACCAATATAAATAACCAGGAAATGCTATAGAAAGTGCCTACAAATCTCATATCTCAGCATGACTATTTAGAAGTAAAAATTGTAGCTCAGCAGTACAGAATATCTGACCCACGTGTAATAGATCAGCTTTTGTGTGACTTCTCAATCCACATCAGAGTTTTAAATGTTCTGCTTTTTAAAATTCTTCCTGAAAGTCCATTAGTTTCATTCCCACATTTTTTTTCTTTTTTCAATATTTTTTCAAATGGCATCCTTTGCTTATATAATATGTGGCAATTCTGCATGATAGAAAAAGGTAACTGCTAGATGTAACGTGTCTCTACTTAGAAAAAAGATCTCTCACAACATTGCTGCACTGTTCTCCCTCTCCTTTTGATATCCTCACTATAGAGCATTGCTGCTGACCTCAACAGTCCTACACTGCCAAACTGATGAAAAACTCCACCATTTTTATTAAAAAATACAACAGCATTTGCATCTTGCTGCTCCACATATCATAGTGTAATAATAATTTTCAGGGGACATTATGGAAATCTTAGCATAGTATGAGCTGTTGCAGTTATATCTAAAATACATTGGCTAATTCATTTTACCTGAGATGTGTTCATTTTATCAGTTGCATTTTAATTTTAGTTTTAAGTGATTCAGATAGAGCTAAATTTTGCAAACCAACTTTTTAAAAGAAGAATGAGGCTTGTTACTTCATTAATTGCCCCAAATATTGATAGCAAGAATTGTCCTGATTGTGATTGTGAGTTAGGGAGTTCTAGCTGTTGCAGCAGAATTTGAGAAATGTTCTGTCTTTTCACAACTTGAAGATAAAACATTCTTATCTACATATGGGATGGCTTAGTCAACCATAACTCTGCCCTGAGAAGGAGGCTGGACTAGTTGACTATGTGACATCACAAAAGCTAGGGACAAACATTACACACAAACTGGTTTAAGTGATCAGAAACATGTTCAGTGCACATAAACCAGTTTGAAAATGGCTGAAACCTGTTTGAGATAAACCTGGTTGAATGTAGTATCAGACTTAACTGATTTGGCTTTAAACCAGTTTATGCAATGTCTGTCCCAGACCTCTTCCTGGTTTAACTTAAACCAGAGTTTCCCCCAGCATCCCAAATGTTTTGCAGCCCTAGGTGGGGCTCTGCTCCAGAGAGCTGGGCTGGCCTCTCAACTCTGCTCCCTGGAGCTCCAGCAGAGACTACAGGCACAGGAGGATCTGCCTAGCTTCTCCTGCGCTGCCTCCCCTCCCCTCAGCACTGATGATAGCCAGCATGCTAGCTAATGCTGAGAGGTGTCTGTGTAAGGCAGACAGGACAGCATAGCATATGCTTAGGCTTTTTGTCAGCTGGTGGCAACCAGTGATCGTCTTGGATCATGGTGTATGCATAAGGGCCACCCAGACCTTTGATGCATATGCCTAGGCAGGAAGGCTGCGCAGACGTTCCATCCTCCCTTTAGGTCACTGAGACAGAATCCAAAGACCAGACTGAGTCCAGATTTTTGGTGCCTCCATAGCTGTAGTTGTCTGGGAATCAAACCCAGGTCTCCTGTGTGGTAGGTAAGGATTCTACCACTGTACCACAGGGGACTCCAGGTCAGCTGGTAATGTCCCTCCATTCCTTCCTTGGAAAAAAGTGTTTAAGAAGAACTTGAACTAAGAGGCTTTTGTTTTCTGCTGGGGTGATAAATGCTGATAACAGAGCTGATAAATGATGTGTTATTATCAACTCCCTGGTGGGCTGGTCAGGAGAGGCAGGGGTGGGGAGGTGGGAATTCTCTCCCCAATTAGACCATCCTGCCAGTGCCTGGCCATACACCCCTCAGCTCAGGACCGTGGAAGGGAAGGGAAGGGAAGGCTGCTTTAGCACCCCTGGCTTCTAGCCTGAGCTGCTGCAGGCATGTGTCTGCATTTCTTCAGCCCAGAGGAGATGTCTGTATGGTTACAAACCAGTTCAGCCTAGCCAGGTTAGACTAACCTACAAAGACTGAATCAGTTCAGACGCACACTTTTTGAATGTGTGTCCTTAGCCAAAAGGTCCACATGTTGGTAAATTGATTTGAATCAGGGCTATCCAACTGTGGTGTGGCTGGGGAGCTATCTGCATGTGGCCACCAGCCCAGACACTGTGTGAGCTGTATGATGTGGAGGCAGCCAGCCAGGTTTCTCCATACTGCATGGGCTGGACTGGCTGCATGTGGGTCCCTCACTCCCTATTGGTAGCATGTGGCATATTGCTCCTTTTGCCCCTTGTGCAGGCTGTGGCAGTGCCCCCTTCCTTCCTCCAGTCCTCTTCCCTGTCCTCAGCACCCTGCATAAACTGCATACAGTTTTTAGATGCTCAGGCTCTTGCTGGGAGGCAGCTGGAGGTGCAGCTGCCAGGGACTGTGGGTCAGCAGTTGGACATCCCTGATTTGAATAAAGTGCCAAATTTGTCCGTTATTTACAAGATTATTTTTGTTCTAGATTGTAAAAGGAATGGAGATTTTTCCTAGACTGATTCTTTAGCACCTTATGCATTTTTCTATGTTAAATGATGGAAAAACTGTATCAAACTAACACCATCATTTCTGCAACCTTATTCATATATACACATAAGTAAATATGACTCCACATAGTACACATAGTAGAGATTTAAGCCCACAAATTAAGAGGGTGCCGGGTTAAATCATTAGTGGCCAAATACCATAACTGTGTTTAACTTTCTGCCTTATGGGATAAGTTTGGTTGTACTTGTTATATGTTCAGTTCTTCACAAACAAATGTCCACATTCTGAAACTTGCTAACTGGAAACAGCAGAACAGCAATAATCTAAATAGACTAGGGTGAGTGAAATCTCTTTGACTCGGCATATAGATGAGGCCCCCTTAGCTGTGAGCAGCATGGGGAAAGCTTACACTGCTTCTGCCTGGGCCATGTCTTTTCAATGGGTAAACAGAGCGATCCAGTCTCCTGGGACATCAACCTGTCACATTTTAAGTACATTGAATTCTGTTATAAAAAGAAGCACAAAGCTGTGTTAAGTATGATACCTGCTCTGAAATTTTCTCCTTTTTTTTTCCCCTCCAAATAATTTAATAATACCTCCTGGCATATTGGATGAAAAAGGATAAATTAATGTTTTATCTAACACTTTTGTCGTTTCAGGGGTAGGAAAAAAAAAGAGTAGAGCCTAGCTCTCTCATCTAGGTAAACCCAGAGGTTAAGTCAGTCAACTTGTATGGTATGCAGTAAAATTACCCTGGGACATTCTCTCTGGTTTGACTCTTAGGCTGCTTACAGGCATTTAAAAAAAAAAAAAACCAAAAAACCCCATGCTTTACTGGAAACAGAAGTACATTAATTGGTCCACCATGCTGGTGGACTGTGAGTTAACTTGAATCTGGAGGGGATCTTGTACAGAAGTTCAATAAACTGATTTAACCTAAATCAGTTAAGTTGTCTGATACTACATCCATCCAGATGTATCTTAAGCTGGTTTTGGCCCTTTTGAAACCAGGTTATGTGCACTGAATTTCTTTTGTGTTACAGATGCGAACTGGTTTCCAATCATTTACACTGGTTTATGTGTAATTGCTGTCCCTAACCAGAATTCCTTAGAAAGAGACAACTCAACCTTCCATTACATAATAAATAGTTTCCATTACTCAACTAAATAATTCCTTTATGTAACCTTTCAGAAACTGGATGTGCTTATGCTTTGTCTTCTATACAATCTTCTAATTATGTTGACTTGAAGATATAGTTTCCTTTAACATCTTTCCTGAAGATAATTATTCCCTGTTTTTCAGGCAATCCAAGAACTGGACATGCAGGATAGTATTCATCCATGTAATTTTCCATCCTTGATATGTGTAATGAAGTATAATATGCTGGGATTAGGCGTGCCTTTCAGTTAGTTGTGGGAAAAATAAGATTGACCTGAACTCTGTGTTTATCAAGAAAGTAAATGATATTTGAATTCTGCTTATGGAGAAAGTCCAAACTTTGAAATTTAAAAATGGAAAATTATCTGCAAGCCAAGCACACTATGAATCTGGAAGATAAATGTTATCTAAATGGCCATATGTATGGTGGCTTGAATAGGTTGTTAATTTTTTTAATTTCTGATACTAAAATAAGGAGAAGATTCAGTTATATACCTTTCACTGAAGTGAAAAGCAAATCAAGATTAAAATGACACTACAAAGAGAGAGAGAGCTATAAGAAATAATATTCCTAAAGATATTTTAGAATCAAAAGTAAGAAAAATTTTCATCTTGAGCCTTGGTGAACACCTAGGAAAGATGGGATAGAAATATCAATGATAATATTGTGATTAATACCATTACTCACTTCTGTAAAATGCTTGTAGTGCTTCAGATGACAGGTGTTATGAAAGCCCCAAGAAATAATTTTATTAAAGAAGAGTCCATGCCTGAATTTTATTGCTCCCTTTGTATTTGTAGTAAAATCAAATGCAGTTTAGGATGTGTAAGAAAAACAAATTAATGCCCTGTGAATCCTGCAAGGAAAAGTAAAGCAAAAAAAAAATTAGGATGTTTAACTTTCTGCCTTAAACAGTGTGAAAATCAGAACCTGGGGAGTTTCTAGACAGACGAGCTGGAATTAATGTGGGATAAACAGAATTAAAAATGACTTGCTACATGGGTTTTGCTACAGTCCTCATTCTTACACCTTTCCTTAGCTAGCCTGGAAATGGGATTTTATTTGCCTCAGTTAAGAGGAATCAGTGTAACAGTACAGGGCAACAATTGCTTGTCCACTCCCTAATTTCATAAACACTGAATACAGAACACCCTACACTTTTCGGAGAAATGTAACTCTGTACAGTAGGATTGTTCCAAGGCACATAACCAAGAGGGCAAAACATTAATCTTTTCACTACTATGACAGGAAATTGAAATGTAACTTGATCCTACTTTCAATAGCAATGTTAATGGTAGTGGTGGGCTTCATGCATATGCATGACAGGCATCTTTTTGCTTGCTATTTAGAAAATATATGGCTTGTTTTTCTGGGGTTGTTTGTTTGTTTGTTTCTTCTTTTACACAACTGCAGCAATTTTCAGCCAAACTACACCAATACAAAACTGATAAAATGCAGTGGAGAACCAGCCCTATGTTTTTATCCATTCCCATTCATAATTATAATTAAGTTCAAGTACTAACCATCCATGGGTTTTGGAGACATGGGTGAGATGGATCTAATAGAATAAGTCTCTTTATTTTCATCCTCCATTTTGCTTCCTCATCCTTCCTTTTGCTTTTTTGAGAGTAGGGTAAATGGCCTACTTACATTAAATGCTTTTTTGAGACTTATGAAATGGTCATAAGTGAAAGAAGGCAATGACAGAAAGAAGCGAAGACAAATAGCTAAGCACTACTGAAGGCTATTATTCACATTAAGATTAACTCTGCTTTTTTGTGGGTACCGGAATTCTGCAGTGTTAGTGGGGGCGATGGGATTGTAGTCAATTACCTACATTAAGTCAGCATGTTCCATTTGTATGGACACTTCTACAAGAAATGATTGCTTACCGCACTTTCTTAACTTTTAGGAGAGGTATTTTCCAAGAGCATCCAACAAACTTAACTATACAAATGGGTCTTAGAAACTTGTCCATCTCCCTAGAGTCTTCTTAGGTCCTTGTATTGTGATCTTAATTCTGACAAAAGAAGTTCTTTATGAGTAAAAGTGCAAGATAAGCTCTATTGGTTTGTAGTTCTGTATCATTAAAGCATATTTTACTGTATTAAAGTACTTAGAGGTATGCATCTGTAATGGAGAACAGCACAAAGCTTTAAGGGGTTCAGTTCTCTGTGTCAGGCTTTTCTGAAGAAAAGCTTGCTGTTTTTTAATCTGTTCTAAGCTTTTATGAACTAAGATTCATGTTTTGTTAGAAGTGAAAACTAATTGTTTCATCTTCTACAGGTAGGCTTCCTTGCAAGTGAGAAGGAGTTGTAGTGCATGACGATCTGATGCCATAGGTAAGTTGATTTCAGTTCTGTTTTATTTTTATTACATTGTTGACCAGTACTGATTACACAGCAAATCATGCTTTCAGTTATACTGGTGCAGCTCTCAAATAAAGTTGTTTTGGATTTATATCTGGTGAAACTAAAAAAGAGAACTTGGAACATTTTTTTTTCAGAGTCACATAGCAAAAACACTAATTTTAATATAATTATTATTAAACTGTTCGGCCAGCTATTATAGACACCAAAGGATAGATGAAAAATGGTTTTAGTTTACCCTATTGTTGAAATAAATTAAAGCAAAAACTTTAGTTCATCTCAGTTACGTTCAGAAGAGCCACTATAGTAGACATTCAGTATGTGTACTCGCAAAGTAATAACAATTTCTTTGGATGTAGTAATGCTGCCAATGAGGTTAATTTTTTTACCTGCACTTTTTGTCCTTTATACTGTTTTCTACTTACCCTTTCAGTTTGTGCATCAGACAAGAAATATTGAAAATAATGTATCCAAGCATGCAGCCAGGAGAAAAATGAGAGGTGAAAGGCTGGATGGAACCTTATATTGTATTGTTGTTGAACTCTACAATCCAGGGCAGTTGTTTAATTCTTAGAATTTATAGTTACAGATTTCTTTATCCTCACGGCCATGGAACAGTGCCATAGTCCAGCTAGAATCTTACTTAACCTGAACATGTGTCACTTCTTCAGCTCTGGAGTAACAGACCAGAATAATTTGACAGGATTAAATTTGGTCACGGGATGCAATTCTAGAAATGGTTTGTGGTGGTGTCAGCCACTGTGAAAATAATTAGACGACAGGCCATGGTGGTCAGAAGCAGTCTGGTACTTTGAGTTCTTGAGAGATTCCTGCTATGTCACTCAAACAGATGAATTATGGGAGAAAACAATTTCATTTTGACAGAGTTTGTCTGGCAAATAACATTGAGTGAACTTTGTGGTGAAAGTGTCTTAGAACATGGCCAGAAAAGAGAGGTGGAAAAGGTAAATAGCTTTTAGTTTGGCATCTTCGGAAGTCCAGGTTCAAGTCCTCTAGGAATTCTGATTTATAGCCTCCATTGTTTTGAGTTGAAGGGCTCTGAAGATTGTGGGGGGTTTTGTTGTTTTTTAGCTGTACAAAATATACATCCATGATCCAAATTACAGGTTTTTTATTGATAATACATGTAGGCGCATAGGAGGGAAAATATCATTGCTGTCTGTATAAATATTGCTGTCAGGACTAAACATCAGGATAAATCTCTGGAAATGCAGACTACCTATACACATGCTCAGAGGTGGGAAGAGGGGGTGGAGGTTCATTAGACCAGCTCCTGGAGAACTGCTCTAATTAAAATGGCTCATTGTCACATGTATTAACCCCTCACCCATGCTTCAAAATAGCCATTCAACATTTTAACTAAAGCTCAGTCAATGAGGTTTTAGTTAGAGTGCCCCCAAAGCCATTTTGAAACATGGGGGAGCTTAATACATGTGACACTGAGGCATTGCTAGAGCATTCTAATTAGAACATGGAGCGGACTTGATTAACGTGAATGTGGAACAGACTCAATTAATTAGAACATGAACCAGCATGTGTATAGGCAGCTTCACTGACAGTACTTCCAAACATTCTTCTCATGAGTTTACATAGGCTTTGTCACATACTGGGTGCACCTACATGTGCAATTAATGCTAGTTGGCTTTCCTGCACAATAAATTTACTGCACATTAAATTTACTAACTGCATATGCAGATAGTAAATTTGCTGCGCAGTAGATAAATTTGCTGCACAGTAAATGCCTGCATGTATAGATGACGATGCTTTACTACACAGTAGATTAATCTACTGCTCGGTCAAGTATCTTGTGTAAACAGACACAACCACTGACAACTCTAATTCCTTTGGTTGTGTACAAGAAATTCAGTCAGGCTTTTTTTTTAATTTTTTTGCTGCTTTGCTTTTTCCTTACCTATTGATCTACATATAATCTAGGCAACAGATACATTTAAATCAGGGATAGCCAACCTGCAGCATGGGCAGCTTCTGCATATGGCACCTGGCAGATCGAGGAAGGAGCAAAAAGCAAAGTAGAAGATTGGGCAGTGAGAACAAGGAAGGAAGGAGGAAGCATAGCAGCAGATTGGGCAAAGGAAGGGGATCAGAGTGGTGCTTAGGGAAGGTGAGGAGCTCATTTGTGGCACACCTGGGAAAAAAGTTGGCTTCCACTGGTTTAGATAATTTTTTTTAAATATCTGTGTATTTTTGTTGCATCTAGACACTCATCACTTGATGCCTAATATAAATGTGTAAATCCCCGTAGGTATTAAATAAAATGCGTCAGACATGGCCGGAGGTATACCTTACGTAACCTCAGTGAGATTAGTTCAAGTGATTGAAATTCTGTGAATTTGTTTGGGTTGTATGCTGCTGGAAAAAATGAATAGCTTCTTGGATGAGAGAGAAACAAATAAATACATATAATCTTTCTATTTGTTTTTAAAAAATACTGACTTCAAATCCTTAGGACATTGTTTTCTTGTTAAACTTTTACCTTTTTCCATCAATACAATGTTCTTTCCCCTTCTCTTGTCTATACATGAAACATTTTGAGTTAAATTACACACAATGAGGGAGCGGAGCTAAGGAAGGAATAGACTGGTTAGACCAAGCCATTTTAAAGCCAGACAAGGCTGGGAGGGGGAGAGTATAATTAAAAACAGTGGAATTCCCCTCTCTGTCCTTGGTTTGGACAGGCCCCACATCTCTGCCACCTCCTTAACTCCTGTGATGGTTAGTTCCCAATCTTCATCCATTCTGTATCTTAGAAGGAGCACAAGGGACAAGAGGCACAGGAGGAAAAGGCATAAAGTAGATAGACTGACATGGGGCTCTGGAAGATAGGAACACTGGCTTAGTGGAGGGTGTTGTCAAATGTTGCCAACATGTTACAGAACAGGCATTTTTCTCATTTGTTTGTCAATGATTTCCAGTCCTTTTAGATTCATGGCACCTTTCAGAAAATGCCAGTTCCTTGCTGTGACCTTGAATAAGTCCTCCTGGATGCACAAAGTGGTCAAGAAGTATGACTTTCCAGGAGACAGTCTGGTGAGGGCAGCAGCCACTTTCAGGTGGCAGAACAGGAACAGGCCAGCCACAAAAGCAGCAGCAAACTGTTCCCTCTGTACTGTAAATAGCTGTGCAGAAATTGAAGTATATAATAAAGGTTTGTTTCTGAATTATAAGCCTCCAGATACTACCTGGTATCAGAACTGGAAGGTACGATGTGCTTGAAGACCCAGAGAAAGAGATGCTACAGAATCTGGGAAACTGCAAGTAATACTGCCCCTTCCCCAACTCTAGCCCTTGAGAATCAAGGGGAATGCTGGAAATGCCTGGAAAAGATTCAGATAGCAATTTCGGCTGTATACGTAAGCCACAAGGACAGATAAATTGGAGCAGTTGCAGACAGTGAAGCACTGGATGTGTATAATGCCTACCAGACAGAGAAGGAAGTGGAGGAGGAGAAAACCTTGCAGAAAAATAAAAATGTTTGAGGATCATTATGTTCCTAGAAAAATATTACTTATGAGAGAGATATTCAGGATGAGAATAAAAGGAAGAGGAACTAGTGGAAGAGTTTTGTCACAGACCTAAAACTTTTCCTTATGAATATGGAACAGTTACAGATTCTCTCATTAAAGACCAGGGATGTTACAATAAAATCTGTGATTGGTTACAGAGAGAAAGGGACCTGACATTAGAAAAAGCAATAGGTATATCCCAAAATGAAGAACAATCAGAAACACAAGCAAAAAACTTATAGAAAGACATACAAGAAATGATTTTAAGTGCCATCACTAAACTGGCAAAAGAAAAGTCCACCCAAATTAGGTCGAGCAAGCAGAATCATGTGAGAAGTAATAAACATTGTCAGCAATGTGAAAACCAGCATCACTATCAAAAGTGCCCAGCATTTGAACAAAATATAGATGCTATAATAAACTAAACTACTATGCTAAAGTGTGCAGAGAAAGTAGGAATGTATATACAGTAAGTGCAGACACAGATTTAAACGAAGAAGAAAAGCTGTTCCTAATGATTTGAAAAGAGCCCAAAGGCTCAAAAGAATTAAAATGCAGGCAAACAGCACTTGTTATCTATAAGACAGATACCGGGACACAAGCAAATGTAATCACAGAAACTGAAATAGAGGCACAAAGGACTCTTAAAAGTAAGAGAATTTAAAGTGTCCTTAAAAGGCTATAATAGAGGGACCATTCCATTGTTAGGAAGGTGAACTCATACACTGAGATACAAAGGTAGAATAACAGAAGAAGAATTTGTGGTGGTACACAGAGCAAAGCAATGAATTTCTGGCTTGTACACATGTGAGGCACTTGATTTTAATAAGAGGCTGTATGCCATAGAGGTTGAACACTAATAGCATACAGTTGAGAGAAGATGTAAAGTTAGTAATACATGCCACACAAAGTCCCACATGGCTTAAGAAAAAGAGAAAAGAGCTATAAAACATGACAGTAAATGGTGTCATTGGGAGAAGAGAAGAACCAACAGACTGGGTCCATTCCCTGGTAATTGTACAGAAGAAGGGAAGGAGACTACATCTGTGTATAGGCCGCAAGGAGTTGAACAAAAACACAGAAGAGAACACTTCCACAAGAAGTGAGCTATTGTCAGAGATGGCAGGAACCAAATTTTTCAGCAGATTAGAAACATCAGGAGGATTTTGAGAGATTCCTTTGGACAGTGAGAGCTCCACTATCTGCACTTTCAACATCCCGTTTGGAAGATACTGCTGCGTAAGGCTACCATTTGGAATGTGCTCTGATCTAGAAATATTTCACCACACAGTTAGCCAGAAGCTCGAGGGTCTAGTAGGTGTGATGGTCTATATTGTGGCCTTAATAATATGGGGCAGTAGTGCCCTTGAACATCAAGAATGACTGAGAAAAGTGCTGGCTATTGCAAAAGCTAATGACTTCAAACTGAATAAGGACAAATGTCAGTTTCAGACAGCAGAAATAACATATTTGGATGAACAACTGACCTCAAAGGAAATATTACTCAAAACTCAAAGGTTTAGGCAATACTGAACATTTTAAAACCTAAAGATAAAGGATTCCAAAGATTTCTAGGAATGTCGAATGATGCCAGCAAATGTATTCCTAACTATCAGCTTGTACAACTCACTGAATGCAAAGGCAAAGAATTGGTCTGGATGCCTGAGCATGAAAGTGAATGTAATGATCTAAAACACATGTTGACATCAGACCCAGTGCTACAAGTCTTTGACGCATTAAAAAGATTAAACTCTCCACAGATGCCTCAAAAGATCGATTGGAAGCAGTACTAGACCATTGTCATGTTCTAGTACATTTGTTCTCCGTGATTGGTTGCCAGTCTCGCATCGAGGGCTGTGACAGCTACATAAAAATTATATGCACAAACTGAGAAAGAGACTCTTGGTCTGGATTATAGATGTACAAGATTCCAAGACTTACTATATGGTCAGAGATTTGCTACAGAAATGTAACACAAACCACTGATTGAAATATTTAAAAAATGACTTGGAGATGCACCACCAAGGACACCACAATTAATGTATTTACACAAATAGAAGGTGAACGTAAATATAAGATGACCCCCCCCATTAATTAGATTCTATATATGGAAAATGTATACTTTTATTATAATTTTCCAGTTATATAATCTAATTATTGGGTACTTTACCTTGATTTTTTTGTCCCCGTCCCACTGCTACAGCAGGGAAAATACATCTGGGAGGTCAGGTGGTCCTATGCTCACCCTGAGGACATGGAAGTGAGGAGCAAATTTGAAAACAATAACCTTGAAATTAAACATGGGTATAGCATTTTGCACATAGTACCCATGAATTTAATTAATCAGAAACCAATGCATGTTACCTTTTCTGAAACTGCTACAAGTTTTAGCACAGGTACTCCACAAACACACTTTTGAGCAACACTTTGAGACCTACTTACGTAGTACAAACTATGTATCATATTGGTCAAAAGCCAAAGGCTCATAATTTATCACACAGTTCACTAGGCTAGGCCCCACCAGAGTCAACAGCATTTTAAGCCCACAGATCATCATTGCTCAGTATGTATGTGTATCTACCACAAAGGATCCATGTGTTAATTAGTTTCCACTCGTGGCTGTAACCAGGTGTTCTTGTCATGAGTCTTAGGATGCTCCAAAAAATGTCATGCAGATGAGGTGCAGGGCAACCTGGTCTGCCTTTACCTCAGGAGGGCAGTGCCACACTCATCATATGGAACAGGCTGAGAGAGGGGCAACAGGGATTCTGGGTGAACTGCCTGGAGCCCTTTTTGTGATGTTTGCCAGGCATCTGAGGCTTATGAAAAAACAAGGATCATTGGAAATGGGAAAGAAAGGCACAGCTTAGCTGTGGGTGTGAAGAGGAAGTCAAAATGTATACAGTCTATTGGCTCACCATGACTTGAAATGAACCAGTGGTGATGGAGACTGCACTCAATGGGCACTGTATTACATTTTATTTAGAGGGGTTGTTCAAACCTATCGCTGCGGTAAACCTGGCAGGGGAAGCAGCGTGACCACGTAAGCCTGGCAGGGGAAATAGCCTAGCGGGGGAAGTAGTGTGACCATGTAGGGGGGTTCCCCAGGGCAGGTGATTGTCTCTGATACGTCCTCCATTGGAGGTCTGTATTGAGCAGATTCTTTTTGGTGCTGGGTGGTGGAACCAGAGCTTGCTCCATCTACTGCATGCATTGACCTGGTATTACAGTGCTTCCAGGACTGGTGCAAAAAAAACAGGAAAAAAAAAAAGGTTCCCACCAGTGGCACACCTCCTCAGCCACCTTTGGCTAAGATCAAGTATAGTGACTGGGCAGAAGCCTGGTATTCTGCCTGGACTGATACCAGAAGAGCTGGGGGGATAGTAACAGTTCACTGTGATGGAAAAGCAGGAGGAGTTCTTAGAGAATGGAACAGCATGGGGAGGAAGAAAGTGAGATTTCAGTAGGTGAAGTGGTACAGCTGGCAACAGAGGAGGGAAGAGAAGGAAAGATACGTGGAACAAGTAATTTTGAGATGAAGGACAAAGGGAATGAGGAGAGAATGATACAGGAGGAAGAAGGAGGAGTGAAGATGGAGCAGGAAAGAGAGGAAGAGAACCAAAGTGGGAAAAGAGAGAAATCATGTGCTATGAAGTTTAGAAAGAAAAAGGAAGATGGAGAGAGAAGGAGAGGGGGACAGGTTAATGAAAAGCTCATCGGAGATCATGTGATCTAGATCTAATAGAGAGGGGAAAGGGGAACCTTTCTTAAATCTTAAAACAATAAAATAACTGGCAAAGTGTATGGGTGTCAAGCAGCAGCATAGGAGATTCATAAAGTGGTAGAGATGCAAAATTTAAATGGATGAGCGTGACTTTGTGTATTGTATCTATAAATGTCACATGTGTGTCATTGAAGAAAAGGTGGGATAGATTATGCCAATATCAAGTGGGGTAACAGCAGGCATAATATGTTTACAGGAGTGTGGAATCCTATGGGGGAGGGGTTACTAGCGTTTTGTAGAGAGATGGGGATGGGGAATATCGTGGTGAGTGGGATCAGATGCAAACAAAATGGTTGGAGTCACAATTTTGCTGAAAAGTGATGAAGTGGAAGTGCAGCAAGTGCAAGTGATTGTGGAAGGGAGACTGCAATGGATGGTGATGGAGTCTGAAAAGAAAGTGTTAGAGATTTTTAATATATATGCACCAGTAGAAAGACAGTGCTGTTTAAGAAATTAGAGATGTGTGAAGGCAGACGGGCAGCAAATTCTGGTGAGGGATTTCAGTTGCATTATTGAGAATGGGGATAGGAGAGGGGATAGAGAGGAAGGAGAGCTAGACAGCTTGTCAAAGGTACTGATTAATATAATAAAAGGAGGTTTAAAGAATGTATGGGCTGATGAGAAGGTGATTATAAGGATGGGATCAAGTGGGAGACCAGTGTCAAGGATTGATTTTTATATTAACATCATGTGGGCTAGGGATTGGAAAGAAGGGGATCTTGGATGTGACCTTAGTGACCACTGGATGCTAAGAATCGAAGTGAGCTTAGAAAAAAATGAAGGTAGGGGAAAAGGGATATGGAAGTTAGATGTTAAATTATTACAAAATGAGATGACCTGTCAAGAATATGTGGAACTGTAGAAATATTGGTTGCAGGGGGGTGAAGAAGTAGGTGGAACAACTGCAGCCAAGGAAGCAGGGTTTATTAAAGCAGGTGATAAGAGGAGTATCAGTGAAAGAAGAACTGGAAGATGTAAAATGACTGTCCATGTGTGATGTATCATATCTGTGCTGGCATCCCTCTGAGCACCAGACAGCCACAATTTGTAGTCACCCATTGCTCTTTGCCCACTACAACTTTGATGTCAGTTTGAGAAATAGGAAACTACACCTGATTTCTATGTGGCTGTGATCAGATCTCTATCGTGGATTTTTTGACAGGGTTCTCCTGTAGGGCTCCACATCTCCTACACCCTATTCCCTTGTTTCCAGTTAATAAGTTGAGCTATTATTCTTTAGGGTTTAGCTCCTAAAAGGCATGAAAAGGAAATAAACCAGACAAAATGTCTGTCCTCAGAAAGGGTTGTCATACTCCTCCTTCCAAAATACCCCTTCTAGCTCAAATTTAATTTACCATTTCAGATTTCCTCTCCAAGCCAGAGTTCAGTGCTCTCCAACTTGGACTATTCCTCAGCCCTCCTAGTCCACCTAATTAACACACTGGGTCACATCCTTAAAGTGGCTCACGCTGGATTGAAGACCAAAATGAAAACCTGCTTACAGTCCGCAGGCAGAGTCCAACAATACCTAGACCAGGGTCTTAGGTGAGGCTCTCCCCTATCCAGGACCTTGCCTTGCAGTCAATGTTTGCAGAAGAAAAAGAAAGGAACGCTACCTCTTTAAGAATACTCTCATTGCTCATACCTTAGGGGCCCTTCAGCTGTGCTAGGCTGCTGCTTCCAGCTTCTTCCAGGCTCTCAGTCCTCTCATTGTCCTTCCAATTCATCATTTCACAACTAAACACTCCTAAAAGTCATTCTACTCTTTGCCACCTGTGGGCACACTGGGTAGCAGTACAGCTCTGCCTTACAGTTTCTTAATATAAAAATGAACTGTCATGGATTTCAGGAGCATTCATGGAGGGTACACAGGTTGTGATTCCTGCAGTGATAAGAGAACATTTTGGAACATCTGGGAAATACCAAATCAAAAAGCAGAGTCAGAGGTGTTGTCTTTTGACCACAGATGAATAGCAATATTGAAGACATGATGAGGGGGTATGGAACATGTCAGAAGTACAGGGATGTCCAGCAAAAAGAGCCAATGATACCCCATATGCAACTTCATATTCCATGGGATAAAGTAAGAATTGAGCTGTTCAGCTTGGGGAGACACGACCACCTGATTATAACGCACTGATTTTCCCAGAAGTGGTGATGGTTGAAGATAGAAGAGCAGCATCAGTCTTCAAGCATATTACATCTGTATTTGCATGCCATGGCATTCCGAGAACTGTAATTACTGTCAAGAGACCACACTTCAAAAACAAGAAATTTCCTGACTTTGCTCAAGCGTATAATTTTTGTCACAAGACATGCACCCCCAAATACCCTCCAAGCATAGAATTGGCAGGACATGGAGTATACATTGTGAAGAACCTGCCTAAAAAAATCAAGGGAGGAAGGAGAAGATCCATACTTACCAGGACTCAACTACAAAGCTCACCACTGCGATGTTGAAAGTCACGTATGAAACTTCTTTACAACACACGTGTAAAAACTCAACTACCAGCCTTGGGCCTAAAATAAAAGGTGACAGAGGAGCCTGCAATAGTTTGAAATACTAGAAAAGTACAATCAGATGCAGGATTACAACAAAGGGGCAAGACCACTTCCACAGTTAAAAACAATGATTCACTACTAACTTAGTTTAACTGGCCAGTGTCCATCTTGTCAAGGGCTTTGGCACAGGCTACCTTTATAATGTCATAAATCTATGTAATGTTGTGATGTCATAAAGTTATGGCATTTTTAGAGCCGTTTCAGATGAAGGCTTCTTGTCACTTCAGACCTGGGCAACTGTGATTTGCCACTAGAGGCCTGGTGAGCAGAGGAATGGACAGCAGGCAGGACTCTATTCCTCCCCTGTGGTGGGAAAGGAGAGGAGAGAGGGTGGTATGTAGCTGGGAGGTAGAGAAACCAGCATGACATTTTTCCTCCCACCACAACCAGCAAGAGCACAGCCAGAACAGAGTGGGAGGGTTGAAGGGCAATTTACAAGTTGATCCAGAAAGTGACAAGGATACTGAAGAGTCAAATGTAGACAGGAACATAGACAACAAAGGGCTGTGATGTAGTAGAGCTGGAACATTGCTGAAATGGCCAGAGATTGACATTAGCTTGAATTTGTAGTTGTTCTAATTTTAAAGTTATTAGTGTAGTTAGAAGGAAACAATATGATCTACAGTAAGTCCTCCTGGGTATATAAAGGGTCTAGGTAGTACAACCTCCTAGAAGGTGGTGTGGTGAGGTCAGCAGACACCTCTGGGTGGCAGACCAGGAGCAGGCAGCAGCAGTCTAGTTCCCCCTGTACTGTAAATAGTTGTACATACATTTCTGTAAATAATAAAGAGTTGTTTCCAAATACAATACTAGCTTTTGCTTGTGTTTTGATTTGACTGCAGAAAAATAATACAGCAATTCTTCCAGTGTAGAGATCTCATAAAGACCCATAAGCTGGAATGCTTTTGACATCGTCAATTCCTATTTGAAATCTCTGGGTTTATCTTGTGAATCATGTGTCGGAGTTTGTACACCTTGCAGTGCCAGTATTGTATGGCACCCCACAACACCCTTAAAAGCATTCTTGTGCACCCTGGTTGAGAATAACTAGTTGATACAGTGACGGAACATAATCCAAATGGTTTTTTAAAGAGCACTAAAATGTTTTCAACTGACCATGATGATACCATTTCCAGTGATGATTAACATCTTTTCCAAGGCAGAATGCAGGAACCAGAATGCCATACATGTAAAAGAAAAAAAATTCCAGTCAAAAGGTCAAAGGTTTGCCCAAGCCTTGAAGTTCTGTCAGGTTAATTGGTTACGACACTCCTGTTTCTGTAGCCTCACCTTCAGCTGCCTCTGATTCCCCAACCTGAATGACCAGCTACAAATTTATTGCCGGGTCAGCTTGAGGGTATCTTTGGCACAAGTCCAGGGTTAAGCTCAAACTGGTATGTCTAGAACCATAGTGTGATACCTTCATCATTGTGCCCAGAACCACCATAAAAAGTCAGTACTACTTTGTTCCAATTAAATATATGTATA
This sequence comes from Crocodylus porosus, assembly GCF_001723895.1. Lineage (NCBI taxonomy): Eukaryota > Metazoa > Chordata > Crocodylia > Crocodylidae > Crocodylus > Crocodylus porosus. The sequence goes on along the minus strand of NW_017728886.1, from coordinate 109,244,136 downwards.
AGTTAAATATATATCAAAATATATACATATACATTTACGTTTTTGAAGCAAAATAATATATAGTTCAAGAAGATCATTCTTACTCCTGTGGTTGCCTAGGGTTCTGATTCATGGCATGTAAACCATAGTGAATTGATCTTACTCCATATGGTAAAGTTACCCCAGTGGAGTGAGGAATAATTTATGCTGTAGCAGTCATGTTGTAGACCTGCATCCTTTCATTAGAAACATGTGTTTAAAAGAAGTTGCCCTAGGGTGTGTTCTATAGAACCTCATTTTTCTTTAGCATTTTCAAAACACTAATGGAATTTTTACCGTAATTAGCAATGAGTTAGCCTAAATAACTAGTGAACAGTTGACTATATTTAGAAAGGGCAGGGTTTTATTTTTAATTTGTTTTTTTATCAGCTTTATTTTTTTTCTTTTATTGCTGTGATGTTTGTTTTAAATTGAATTTCACAGTTGCTAATCACTAATGTTGCTCCTGCAATTCAGGTGCCACATCCTGAGTGCTGCTACTCATGGAGCTGAACTGGTAAGAGCAACATTGGGAATTGAAGAAAACCAAAACACACCTTTAGTAGAAACAATGCTTCTGAAAATGAAGCCATTTGTGTTTAGATAGTGATGTTTTGTTCCTGAGAGTGGGGCACTATAATAGGAGAAGGTTCAGTAAGATGAATAACCTGGTAAGATATGTGCAGTATGTGGTGAAGAATATATATCCCATTTTATTTTGTTTGTTTGTTTTGTTCCATTAATGATGCACTGCTTAATATATCATCATTTTAGTATTAATAGGGACAAGTGCAAAATCCTGCACTTAGGACACGACAATAACAATGCAAATGCAGACTGAGGAACAATTGGCTAGGCTGCAGTATTGCAGAAAAGGACCTCTGAAGGTTATAGTAGACCATAAGCTGAATATAAGACAACAACATGTTGTTATTCCAAAAAAAGCCAACAGCATAATGGGCTGCTTTAACTGGAGAGTCTGTTGCAAGCCAAGGAAAGTGATTCTTTTACTATATTCAGTACTCATGAGGCTCCCCAGGAGTATTGCGAGTGTTAGATACTGTAAATCAGGAAAGTCGTTTTCAAACGTTTTTCATTCATGGACCCCTAAAAAATTTCAAATGGAGGTACAGACCCCTTTGTAAATCTAGTGTGTGTATAGCAAACATATGTGGATAATTACTAACAAATTGTTGTGTTAAAAAATCATCAAGAAGAATACAATTTTCTGAAATCACCATTTCGTCATCAGTTCTAATGAAGTAGTTTCATAGTTGGTAGGGTTGGAAGAGACGTGAGCACATCATCAAGTCCAACTCCCTGCCATGGCATGAAAGAGTACTGGGGTCAAATGACCCCAGCAAGGTGTTCATCTAGCCTCCTCTTAAAGACCCCCAGGGTAGAAGCCAGCACCATTTCACTTGGAAGTTGGTTCCAGATCCTAGCCACCCTGACGGTGAAGCAGTACCTCCTGATGTCTAGTCTGAATCTACCCTCTGCCAGCTTGTGACCGTCACTCCTGGTAGTGCTCGGGAGAACAGGGACTCCCCCAATGGCTTCTGGTCCCCTCTGACTAGTTTGTAACAGGCCACTAAATCCCCCCTCGGCCTTCTCTTGTGGAGGCTGAACAG
>NW_017728886.1:109216161-109242371 GCF_001723895.1 Crocodylus porosus | reverse complement strand
GACCCCACCGCCCACATCCCTCCAGGTCAAATAATCAGCAAATTTGAACAGGGTGCATTTTACCCCCTCGTCCAAGTCACTGATGAAGATGTTGAACAGTGCGGGCCTGAGGACCAAGCCCTGGGGACCCCACCGCCCACATCCCTCCAGGTCAAATAAAACCCGTCCACTACCACTCCCTGGATGCAGCCCTCCAGCCAGTTAGTGACCGATTTGACTGTGTTGACACCACAGTCCCCTAGTTTTTTAATGTGAATGGGGTGAGAGACAGTGTCGAAGGCCTTCCTAAAGTGCAGAAAGACTATGTCCACTGCTACCCCTGCATCTAAGGATTTTGTGACCTGGTCATAGAAGGCCACCAGGTTGGTCTGACAGGACCTAATGAACCCATGTTGGTTGCCCCTAAGCATAATCTCTCCTGGCCCCTCGTGGACATGTGCCATGATAATTCTCTCAAAAAGCTTACACAGGATTGAGGTAAGACTAACTGGCCTATAGTTTCCTGGGTCTTCCTTACTCCCTTTTTTGAGAATGGAAAAGGGCCAATGTGGTTCCCAGTCCTCTGGCACCACACCAGAGCACCATGAGTGCTTGTAAAGCCATGCCAGGGGTCCTGCAATGACCTCTGCTAATTCCCTCATCACTCTGGGGTGGAGATTGTCAGGACCTGCTGATTTAAATACGTCCAGTCCCTCCAGAAGTTCCCTGACTAGATCCTCACTGACGCTAGGCCTTCCCTGGGACCTATGGGGGTCCTAGTGGGGGGGTGACCTGGGCACTGCTCAGGAAAATGGAGGCAAAAAAATTGTTAAATAGGTTAGCTTTTTGATCTGGTACGACAACCAGATTTCCTTGCTTATCTTGTAGAGGCCCCACGTTTCCTGGTACCTTCTTTTTACCCACTATGTATTTAAAAAAAGGACTGCTTGTTGTCCTTGATCCAGGTAGCTAGTCCCAGTTCCATCTCCACCTTGGCCTTCCTGACCACCCCCCTACAGCTCAAAGCAACCAAGGTATAGTCCTCCCTGATGATGGCCCCTCCCTTCCATTGGGTGTACGCCTCCTTTTTAGCTAGGAAACGTTCCCGTATGCTTTTGGTGAGCCATGGGGGCTTTTGTGCCCTCTTGCCCCCTTTGATCCGTGTTGGGATTACCTCCCTTTGGGCTTGGAGGATCATCTCCTTAAGGAACGACCACTCTTCTTGGATACCCGACTCCTCTCCCTTCCGGGACCTCAGTGCCTCCCCGACTGCTCTTCTTACCTCATTGAAGTCCGCCATCATGAAGTCCAGACACACCTGACTGGGATGTCTTAGGGATGATCCTACGAAGGGTGGCATTCTATTCTTTCCTGGTAGTCTAAATGACCCACTTTTTAGACAACTACAGGGCATTTTTTTTATTCTTATGTATATCAGGGTATTCTGTGATGAAAGCCCTCACTGTTCAAATACTTACTTCTCCCAGGGAAAGTGCATGCACTTGTAATGAATGAATGGACTTCATGAAAAGTAGCAAGTTGCTTATTTTAAAGGAAAGGAAAAATGGGGAGACTTATTTAAGCAGTGGCTGGCAACATTTTTCAAACCATGGGCTAGAATAACCAAGCCTCAATCTGGCAAGGCCAGATGAGTTTCATGGGTTAGCAGTCATAGGGGGACTCTTCCCTGTACCCTTAGTGGACCAGGCAGCTGGGAGCTGCACCTGTGCTGCTGCTTCTTCTCCCAGACCACTGCTCCCTAGGTGTAGTGCAAGCGAACCTATTTCCATGTTGCTGCTTCTCTTCTCCCCCACCCCTGACTGAGCCTGGTTCCAGCACACAGCACAGCTCCCGTCCACCTGAAGGCTGTACTTGCACTAAAGCCTTGGGAAGGGGGCAGATAAATGGCAGCAGTGGCATGGACAACTTCCACTTCTCTGCTTCTGTGCAGCTCCCTCCATCTAAAAATTGCACCCATGATACAGCCTTGGAGCAGTGAGAAGCAGCAGCAGCAGCACAGGCGCAGCTTCCAGCTGCCCAGCCCTGTTGCAGCTCCTCATTGCTCAGCCTCAGTATGGGCATAGGCAGAGCCCTGGAGTTCCATAGTCTGAATCTGGTAGCTGTATAGGTTGGATCTAGCCCATGAGTCATACGCTGCTAACTTCTGTTGTAAACAACTATACTTTCTAATAAAATTCACCATAGGATAAGAAAATCCCTCTGCTGAGGAACTGAGATAATCTACTTAGCTTCCTCTCAGTCATCATGTTCTCTTGCCATTGTAATAATTCTGAAGATAGGAAGGTATAGTTGCCCTCCAGTGTTCAGATTCAGCAGATCATTCAAGCACATGCTCAAAACTTCATAGGACTTAAGTCAATACTAAAGTGCTTAGCTGAATAGGTACAGTCTGAAGAACAAGAGACCCAAATTCAGAGAGAAGTAATCTATAAGGTACAGCTCTACCTTGCCAGGACCCTAACGGTCCTGGACTCGGACCTTCCACTTAGTTTTGCATCTGGTTCCAGCAAGCCAGGGACGCTAATGGCTGAAAATACAAACCGTCTCCCCCTGCATGCGCACACATTTTAATTTTTCACAATCACTCTCATTGGGCACGTGTACATGTGCCGCTACAGCGCCATTGTTACTCTGCTGTTATTTAGTACCTCCCATACTGTACCATGCCAGTGGTACACGGTTATTTTTAACTGCTACATCACCGTATCAATGTGCTATAGCAAAGGAGCACGTTGCTACAGTGACGTATCTGTGGCACCCCAGTTTGTGCCCACTGATGCTATGCCACTGTAGTGCATTGCTATGGCAATGTAGTGTCTCGTGTAGATGCACCCACTGAAATCTAAAGAAAAGTTGATGTGCAAAAGCTTTAGATTACCAGAGGCGTTCATCTAGTCTGTACTTTTCTATGCTGTTGAATTTATTTGTGATGGAAATATCCTTCTTTATTATTAAGTTTTTGTTATGGCTCTAGAAATCCAAATCTAAAAATGTCTGGCATGTGTACGTCTCCTGTAATGGCATCAAAATCCTCACAGACAGATGAGGAAGGGGAGCAAGGATTCCAATATGCTGTGTAAGCCCACTTATGGGCATGATCTTTTTTTCCCTAAAACTCTCAATCACCTATGATACTTCTACTGTTGTAGTGGCAGGGCATCAGCAGTTGTGGGATACCCCCTCCCTCAACCCATTACAGGAATCCTTCCCCCTCCCACCCCACGGAGCTCAGGGTCTAGAGGTCAGAGCGTATGGGCCCCCTCACCCTAAAGGTATTTGAACCTAGGTGTGACAGGGGGCAAACTCAAGGCCCAATCTCAAATCGGCCCACCCACCTGTCTAGGGCAGTCCGCCCTGACTCGCCTGCCATGACTCATATGTTAACATTATTTATTAAGTGGAAGGCTGTCCTTACACTACCCCGATGCCAGGGGGCACTGTCCCCAGCTCAAAACCTTCCCTACACGATGGCCCATGCCTCACAGATGGTATTTCAGTATTATCTTCCTAACAAAGTCTTGACTTAACTTGGCCTCCTGTGGTCACTGGGCTCTGCAGCCTCTCACTGTGCTTCCTCTGGCACTGGCTTCTCAACAGCCCTATAGCGATGGCCTCTCTGGCACTGGGCTCTCTCCAGCCCTATAGCAGCACCCTCTCTGGCGCTGGGGCTGTACACACTAGTGTGCCCCTGTGAGGCCTCCTTCTCCCCAGTTAGCCTCATCCCAGTCTACTGGTTCAAAAGACAACAAAAGCACAAGCCCCTGGGCTACAATATAACAGCAATCATAACAATATCACTGGAAGCTGCCCTCTGCCCCTTTAAGAAGCTAAGCATCTTCCTCAGTATTGTGTGCCACCTAGCCCCAGGTACCTTATGGGCTCTGAGAGCCCTATCAATCTTGCAGGCAGAAGATCAGGCAATCAGACCTCCCCAGGCACCTCTTTTGTGCAACAACTGCTTCCTCTGGCAAGTGTAAGAGAACTAACTTCTGCTAGCCCCAGCCCTAGGCTTATATGTGCCCAGGGCCTTGATTCCTTCCAGTCAACTAACTGGGTGCAGATGCCAGCTAATTCCCACGTTAGCCTGCTGCCAAGGCAACCTGCAGCTGTGGAGCACTGCCTAGCTCTCAGGGCTGACTACCTAAGCTGCTTGTGCTCTTAAAGGAGCAGGCATAACTTAGTGTCCTGTGACACTAGGTTACTTTGTCTCTGCACAGTGCTTTAGCTATCACACCATACATCAAACATTATTCAGTACCTTCTCTGTTGTTCCCATGGAAGCTGTCCCCCTAGGTAGCCATAGGAAGTACCTATCTGGAGGATATGAAGGACCAGGAGGAAGGCAGCAAGGCAAAAGGTGGGCAGCTTAGTGAACATGAGCCTGCAATGCGATGCTGTGGCTACTAAAGCGACCAAAAAGCTGGCTTGCATCCACAGATGATTCTCAAGCAAATCCCAGGACGTCATTCTCCCGTTGTACTCAGGCTTGGTGAGGCCGCAGCTGGAGTACTGCATTCAGTTTTGGGCTCCACAATTCAAAAAGGATGTGGAAAAGCTTGAGAGAGTCCAGAGAAGAGCCATGCGCGTGATCAGAGGTCAGGAAAATAGCCTTTATGACGACAGGCTGAGAGCCATGGGGCTCTTTAGCCTGGAAAAGCGTAGGCCAGGGGTGATCTGATGGTCACCTATAAGTTGATCGGGGTAACCACCAGTATCTGGGGAAACGTTTGTTCACCAGAGCACCCCAAGAGATGACGAGGTCAAACAGTCATAAACTACTGCGAGACCATTTCAGGCTGCACATAAGGAAGAATTCCTTTACTGTCTGAGCCCCCAAAGTCTGGAACGGCCTGCCATCGGAGGTTGTTCAAGCACCTACATTGAACACCTTCAAGAGCAAATTGGATGCTTATCTTGCTGGGATCCTATGATCCCAGCTGACTTCCTGCCCTTTGGGCAGGGGGCTGGACTCGATGATCTTCCGAGGTCTCTTCCAGCCCTAATGTCTATGAAATCTATGAGATGGCTGTTGGCCTGAAAAGGGGCTCTTGTTTTCACCTTGTGCCTTTTCTCCCAGGGGGTCAGAAGCTTTACCCTGCACTGCTCTCCATCCATTTTTTTTCAGTGACTATTAAATGTAGGGGACAGTGGTCTAGCTTTACACTGTGAGAGAGTTCTGGCCAAGTGTGTTTTTGCTGAACTTTTGTTAGTGTATCACGTAACTTTACTAATGGTCTGATAACATGTCTGAACCCAGTTTGTACCTCTGAAAGAGAAAATTCCCAAAAGACCACCTCCTTATTTACTGTTGTAACATAATAAGCCTTTCTTTCTCCCCAGGTAAAAACATCCTTTCTTCTAAAATGCGGACTTTAGGCCAAATTCTCCCCCTGTTTTAACTGCTTTAAATATGCTGATTTGGAGCAAAGCGGCCCAATTACCTCTGTAATACACATGCTTTCAGTTGGCATAAGGCTACCATGGCCAGGTTCTGGACTCCTTTGCTTTGTTATAGGGTGTGTTGGAAGCAGTTGTGGGGGCACTCAAATGGCATGAGTCCCCTAAAAACAGCAGAAGTTGAAATTTATTTGTTGAATCAGAGGGTTTTTTTCATAGTCATCACTAGACATCAGGGCTGGAAGGGACCTCGGGAGATCATCGAGTCCAGCCCCCATTGTTGTTGATGTTGTAAAAAATGCTGGTTCTTTGAACCCCAGATCCTTCATATGATACCTCTTTAGCTTGATTTTAACTTCCATTGAATCCAAGGCAGTGTTCCTTATCAACTGCCACAAGGTTGGGGACTCCAGGATTTCAGAGCCTTAGGGGCACTCAGCCATGCCAAAGGCTTCAGACTTTCTATGACATAGACAAGCTTGAAAGTCCTGAGCCAAACCTTTAGAGCTGGAGCTATACACCCTTGGAGGCCTTACTGCTGCACAGGGACACTGATGTTCTTGTAAGTTTCACAGCTGCAATTAGCAAACACAGCATTGATAAAGACATTAATTTTGCTCAGCAGCTGCATGGCCTTGGAAAGAGTATTTTGTTTTCAAAATGGTCTAGGTGTATCTGAAATACAATTTGTTTAGAATTTCTGTCACAGAAAATTGTTATTGTTTTGGTATGATTTTCAAAGTTAAATAAAAAGAGCCCCTGTGAAATTCCCTCTGAGCCAGAAACCCAACCCCTGCTTCTTTGGCCTGGTCTCTTGTGAAACTTGATCATTTGGAGAAGTGAAAATGAGTTAGAAACCAGGGAAGAGATGACAGCTTTCTGCTCCGCACCTAAGGCAGAGACCCTATAGTCTAGCTGCTTCCAAAATTGGACAGGGTTTGTTTTTTGTGGTTCAAACTGGGAAATATAGTGATAGCAGCACTATGGGGTGGTAGACTTCTTCCTATCCTTTATCATCAGGGGAGAGAATATGCCTTTAAGGGTTTGAGCAGGCTGCAGATCAGCCTGCAGGTGGGAGCGGACCCAATCAGAAAAGTCACACGACACCCAGGATGCTGCCTGATTGGTGTAAGACTAGGCAGTCAGGGTATAAGACAGGCCCTGAAAGAAGAGCTAGGCAGTTGCAACTGGGGAGTCAAAGGGTGAACATCTCCCAGCCAGAGTACTGCTGCTTCCAGAACACCTGGAGGTCAAGGGTAGGAACTATGGGTATGGAGGAGGTTCCTGGTCCTGGGGCGTAAGATGAAACTACACCCTGCGGGGGTTGGGTGGTGTGGTGGGGCTACCTATGGCAGGACAGTCTCCAGGAAATGTTATGCTTATGCCTCCCTAGTGAAAGGTGAGTATGAGGTGCCGGAAAGTCTTAGCCCTTGCTGCCTTGTGGGTGACTCTGTGACAAGGAAAGGCTAGTGTAGTGTACCCTGATAGAAAAGCACAGGGCCAAGGCCCACAGGGCATAAGGCCCAGTGGCCTGAGTGTGGGGGCAGAATGAGAGCTCCGTATAGGGTAGGACATGAGTGGGGCCTGAAGGACCATGCATAGATTGGCTGGAGTAGAGGCCCAGTAAGAGGCAGAGAGAGTGCGAGCACAGTGAGGGCAGAAGTGCAGGCCCAGGAGGGGGTCTGGAGTAGCCATATGGTCCATGAGCTCAGAAAGTGGACCTGTATGGGGGACAGGGCTAGCTGCCAAGACCTTACCCATAAAACCTTGACTAGTCAATGCTAGGGCCATGACCAGCATGTTCAAAGGGTCAGAGTGCCCACCGCCAAGGGACAACCAGAGCTAGAGGCTTGGAGTCCCGATTGACCTAGAAGCAAGGCCGGGGCTTGTTAGGCCAAAGATCCTGGAGGGGGCCACTTCCAACAGGGAAAGGTGTCTAGGGGGGTTTGCAGCCCAGTATGAAGGCAGAGGTTAGGTTGCCTAGCAGGAGGGATCTAGGATAGGGTCTGAATGTTCAGTCTGGAATAGAGTGGGGCCCAATGTGGGGCTGGAGCCATACAGTGATGCCATCTGCAAGTCACGGGACATGGTATAAGGGTGCTACAGAGCTGTGTATTATGCCCTTGGCATCAAGGCATTAAATAGGCAGCCTCCCACCTATAAACATCTTCTTGGAGTTGCATCTAAGGCAAGACAGGTGGGCAGGTCAATGTTTAGACTGGCCTCGAGATCCCCCGTCACAAATACAATGAATTGAACTGCAATCTTTAGCACATTCTAATCAGCCAAAGTACAATAACTCTTTTAGCTTTTCTGCATTTCTTTACCTTCTCTCTGTGTGTTTCTTTTCTCCCAGCCTTCCCAGGGCTTCTTTCCTTTTTTTTTTTTCCTTTTTTATTCCTAGTTGTTAGTTTTATTAGTCCTTTAAGAACCTGACACTGTCAGTGGTAGGGTTGTGCCAATCCTGAATGTTTCAGTACACTCCAGAGATTCATTTGTAGGCTCAAGTTCCAAAGAATATGGGCATCCCAGAAGGATGCCAAATGTACAATCTGTCTTAGAAGGATAGTCCTAGTATCTTTTTCAATTGTTCTGCACCACCCTGTCTAATATGATATGCTTAAGTTGTACTATATAGATTTTTTTGTGATTAACTTGGAGATTGGTGAAAAAGTATACTGATCCAAAGGTAATACCTGAAGGGACATTTTTTTTCCTGTTGGCATCTGGAGATAAAAGATCAGTGACTCCAGTAGTCAAAATCTGGTGGTTTAAAAAATGTTGCCTACATTCAACAGAGTTGTCTGTCTTTTGAAGATCTTGCAGGGTTATGAGTGTGAGAAATAAGTACTTTGCAGTTCTTCTGGAATCATAATTTAGTGTCTTCTAGTATAAGGATTCATAGTTGGCTTTCAGCCTTTTCCATAAAGAAGCTTCCAATTTGCACTATAATGGCCACTTATCTATCATCTACAGATATATATGAGAGGAAGAGGGAGAAACTTGGCCAAGTACATTGTCTGGAACCTTTCATTGCTTCACACCTGAAATTAAGTATCTTGAAGTGGTTTAATTTTATGGCTTCTTTTTTTTTTTTTCAAATAGTGAATCTATCCCTTTTTTCAAATAGCGTATCCATCATCTTAGCCATTCCTTCTGTGTTTCATAAACTGGCTGCAATAATTAAACAATAACACATTTGAGATGCAGCATTGTTAGGTTTTATTGCTTACTGAATGTGCATAAACCTGTTGTGTCTCAACAATATAAACAATTATAAATGCTCTAAAAACACATACGTGAGTTGTCATATACAGATATAAAATGGAAGGAAAAGGAAAATAAGAGTTTGGAGAAATATGATATATGTACTTATTTTAGGATTGTAATGCAGAAATTGCTAGCTTTCGGTAAAAAAATTCTGAAGCCATTTTGCAAAAGCAGTAAGAATAATTTCTTTTCTGTAACAGATTGGTAAGAAGTTATGAGCATTCGTGACTTAGGAAAAGGACTACTGCACAAGGAATGAATTATCTGAGCCACATTTGCCAATAAAAATAACACTACAACTAACTGGACCCTTAACTCAGATTTTGAGGATTCTGAGGGTTTTGTACAATGTGCTGGATGAAGTGGAAAAAGAATTCTGAATAACATTTTGGGTTCCTACATAGTCAGCAGCTAGAGTAATTTCAAATGCTTGATTGGCTTTAAAGTGAAGACTGTCTGCAGAGGATGGACAAATATTGCTCTAACTCTTTGTGTGAAATGATAGCAAAACAGCTAGAGAGAATCATTTTCACAGATATGATGTACTAAAAATCAGCCAGCTGTATTTCAGAGCTATGGGATTATAAACCATTTGAGGAAGATAGTGTCTAATATAGTAATATATTGTACAGCTGCTAGCACCGTGTGATCTGGCTGTCTAACCAGAACCACTGTGAGATCTTGTTCTCTAGTTGCTATGACATTTTCAAGCAAGTACTGCAGAGCAGGAGTGACAAAGATATGACCTGTGTGCCAGGTTCACCCTGCAGAGACTTATCATCCGGTCCGCAGTGCTGCTTGTGGGCCTGAGTTAACCCAAAGGCAACATGCAGAAGGGGTCACCAGATGACCCCATGGGGTATACCAGATGGCTCTGTGTGTCACATATAGTGTCTGCTTCAGTTCACATCCCAGAGTGCCTACCACATGCAGCACAGCCCTGGAGCAGCTATGTGCTATTATGCCACTACAGGGCTGTGCTGCACATGCCGACAGCTTCAGCTGGTCCAGGATACACACTGTATCCATAATGTGGGGCCAATCTGTAAGTCTGATCCAGCCCAGGGACCATCCCTGCACCACGGAGCTGGATGAGTTTGACACCCGTGCTGCAGAGGTACAGGTAGGCTAGATATCAGGAAGCGCTACTTCACGGTCAGGGCGGCTATGATCTGGAACCAACTTCCAAGAGAAGTGGTGCTGGCTCCTGCCCTGAGGGTTTTTAAGAGGAGGTTGGATGAACATCTTGCTGGGGTCATTTGACCCCAGTATTATTTCCTGCCATGGCAGGGGTTCGGACTAGATGATCTATTCAGGTCCCTTCTGACCCTAGAAACTATGAAACCAAAGGATAAGGAAATAGTGCAAAACTGAAGATCTTTCAGTGCAATTTCCCATAGAAATATTTTGTTTTTCTGCTGTATTCTATTCCAGATCCATTAGCTATTGTAAATGAAGTGCCATAGATATTTTTCATTAGAATTTTAATTTTGGAAGATAATTCAAAAAAAGAGAAACACTCAAGTTCCAAAGTTAATATATACTGGTGTTTGAAATAGATCAGTTTTCTCTTGGAACTGTGCACATTTTAAGAATAAGGCGTCCTATTTTAATCAAACTTGTAACGCACCATTTTTTTCCCAACCAAGTGGACTATTTTTGAGAGATGTATAATTATAAAAACTCAAATTTCAAGATAATGTCCTTCTGTTGTGAATATTTGTATATGCCTGGATTACTACTGGTTACTTAAGCATTTACTATTAAATGAGTTTAACTGATTTACAGGAGGGCAAATTGGCTAATTCTAATATATATGTTCAAAGTCCTCATGTTTAGAATTTTCATCAGCTAACTAATGAGAATCTTCCTTTCAAAATGCCCATTTATAATGTTTTGTCAGTGTATTGTAAAACCAAACTCTTGAATGATTTTAGTCAATAAGACATTTTTATCCAAAGAGAGTAAGCAAACAATATTCCAATAGATGAATGCCTAGACTGCCTTTCACCATTGCGCATTTCTTGAAATTAAAATGTCTTTGGAAAGAATATCCAACTTTTTATTACTTAATAAAAAATGAAGATTCTACAACAAGCCAATGTGCAGGGGGATGAACAATTTGTATCCACATCAAGGAGATGGGAAAAGTTTCCAGCTGGTGTCCTACCACTTACTACTGACAATGATTGTGATTTCTGTGATAAATCGACAGTTTTATTAAAAACATTTTCCTCATATTAAAAACATCTTATCTTCTTAAACACAGAAGGCTTTGTTTAGGGATATCAAGTGAGGCTTACCTGAACCATAACTGCCCTGGGAACCAGTTGTGACTCATTGTCTTAAGTTTCAGGAATTCCTCCCCCTCTTAGTTTCACTACCTCCACAAATTAACTGGGGAGGATAGATTCAGCTTCCTTTTGGGAAGAACTGCCCCTGAGGTACAGAAGGGAACATCCAGGGCACCCTGTTCTTGTACCATGGAGGACCTGATCACCAATTTTACTGAACTCTGCCTGCATCTTCATGAGTTGTTACTGTGCAGTCATTTAGTACTTGCATACACAAGTACTAAATGACTGTGCAGTAACTGGAATTATTGCACAGTAGTGTTCCCAAATAGCTTTTAAGTAACTCTGAGTGTGCAGTGGCTTATCACTGTTGTGCAGTTAGCACCTCATGTTGATGAGGCCTTCATTGCCAATAGCTTCATTGGCATAATATCAAACCCTAAATGGGGAGGCAAGGTTGCTGGGAAAAAGGGTTAGTACCAGGGCTACCACACTGCAGGAAGTGTGAATTAAAGCTCTTGAGTTCTTTCCTTTTCCACATAGGAATTTGTTTGGTTTCAGGCAGATGATGGGCTCTCCTCATCCTGTAGCATGTTGTTTGCATCCAAAGCAGCAAAGCTGCTTCTGGCTGGCACCTATTGTCTTTGACTACCAAAAAATGGCTTCCTTCTGGTGAACTCTCTGGCCATTAGTGATGGTAAATGTGTATTATTTCCATGCCAGTATGGCTAGGGACAGACATTACACACAAACTGGTTTAATTGATCAGAAACTGGTTTAAACCTGTAACAGAACATATGTTCAATGCACATAAACCAGTTTAAAAATGGCTGAAGCTGGTTTAAGATAAACCTGGTTGAATGTAGTATCTGACTTAACTGATTTTGTGTCAAACCAGTTTATTCAATATCTGTTCCAGACCCTTGCCTGGTTAAAGTTAAACCGGAGTCCCCCAGCATCCCAGATGTTTTGCAGCCCTGGGCTGGGCTGTGCCGTCTGCTCCAGGGAACAGGGATGGCCCTGCCCCTCTGCTCCCTAGCCAGAGCTCCAGGAGAGACTGCAGGGACAGCAGGTTCTGCCTGGCTTCCGTGTGCCCTGCCCCACCCCTCACCACTCCCTTTCTCCCATCTCCCACAGCATGGACCCCGGCGCCACAAACCTAGCCAGCATGTGGTATGTTAGCTAATGGTGAGAGGTGTGTGTGTGTTTCCAGTTTCACTGGGACAGGACAAAGGCAGACAGGACCGTGTCTGCTTAGGGCTTTTTAGAGCTAATCAACAGGTCAGCTGGTAATGTCCCTCTATTCCTTCCTTAGGAAAATCTGTTTAAGAGCTTGAACTAATGAGGGAGGCTTTTGTTTTCTTGATGGGCTGCTAAACCCTGGGTAATCAGCTCCCTGCTGGTTCTCTTGCCTGTCGGGTTCGCAAATGGGATGAAGAAGCACAGGTGAGGGAGACTGAAAAATTCAGTATCATCAACAGATGCATGCACTTCATGCAAGTAGTCCTCCCTCCTCCTCCCCCTCTCCTCTTTGCCTCAGAGTGCTAGCCAGAGGTGAGGTCTGGCAACACTCCTGGCCTTTGAGCAGCAAGCAGGAAAAAGCCTGGGACTGTGATTAGAGAGGGGTTTATACCCCTCCCTAATCAGAGCGTCCTGCCTGGGCCTGGCCACCTCCCACTCCCCTCTCAGCTCATCAGTCTGGAGGAGAAGGGAGGGCTGCTCTAGCGCTCCCCTGTCTACTACCCTTATCCACTGCAGGCATGGGTCTGCATTTCCTCTGTCCAAAGGGAATATCTGTGCACTTGCAAACCAGTTCAACCTAGGCAGTTTAGAAGATTGAATCAATTAAAGATTGCAATTCAATTCAGATTCGGGCTTTTTGAATATCTGTCCCCAGCCTATATGTTCTCTCTCCTTTCAAGAGTGCATGCCCACTAGCTAGGGAGGCACTGGAAAACAGTAGAGTCTGGATGTCCCCCTGCAGTTGAGGCATACCAAGACATGGAAACTGTAAATATTTTGGGGCTTCTCAAGCTAGTCTGCTTCACCCTGGTAGTCAATCCTGAATTTTGGTCATCCCCTCATCCCAAAGCACCTACCTGCCTCTCACCTGCTATAACTTGATAATACAGGAATTAAGAAATAGGCCCTCAGTCCTGTAGGAGAGAAGCAGCTCAAGGTGCCTCTCCATATATGCACATCCCTGGGCCACCTTTGTCCTGTCTGCTATTGTCCCATAGGCTCTCTATCCCCAGCCAGCAGGATCAGCTCTCTCAATTCGGTTCCTCAAGTAGGCCAAAATAAAATAGCTTGGATCGGTCCAAGATAAGGACCCAACCTTGTAATCTTGATATTGCCTCTAGAATTCCCACCACCACCCACTACAAGTAGTCAGTCCCATAGGGCTTAGCCACCCCTGCATTCAGTCCAAGACTGTGCCCTTCCCCAGCCCTTCCAACCTAAACAGCTGTGGCTATCCCTACCACAGGCCTTCTAGACCTATTCACAGAATTAATGCCAGGGAGCTTCTGCCTTCAGCTCTTCCTGGGTTCAACTGCCCCGCTTTGCTCCTGGAGCTGAGCCTATATCCCCAAGCCCTGCTTCTTCCAGCCTCTGAGTAGCTCACCTTAAAGACAAAGTGCCCATTTTTCTACTCTTCAGCTGATTCTCTAGTAGAAGCGCAGGATCCCTTGTTACTGAGACTTTGACCACAGCCATTATACCATAAGTTTGTTTTCAAGACGGTTACTAAGTGGACTGGAAATAAGATGTCTGATTTGTTTAACAGTTTACTACATGTGTGGAAAAGGGCAATGCTAGAGGCAATGGCCCTCAGAGTGCATCATAGCTATAGCCAGCCCAGATCAGAACAGCCAAATAGAAAACTAGCAGGAACAAAACATCTTCTTTCATTCTGATTTTAATTAAAAAACTTATTTTAATAGATATGCAATAAATAAAGAACATCTGTAGTTCCTGGATCTTCAGTGTTATCTGAATTTTCCCTTTTAGCTTCAATCTGCCCTGTGAAGCCTTTGCTTTTAAAACCTCTTAGACTGGAGTTGGTGTCACTCTCAAACACAGGGAGGGGGAAAAATGGCTACTTAAAGAAACAGGATGTGTTACAGCCTAGCTGTAACTGAATTTGCAGTCATTTTTAAAACTAGTTTCTCTTTGCTGAGGGTGGCTCCTGCGTGTATTTCAAAAGCTGGAGACGTTGTTGCTTCTCTGTACCATTTTTTTAAATTTTTTTTTTTGCCTTTGAAGGTTTTAAAGTATCTATGGTAACTGTTTTGAAAGAGAGAGAGGCATTTTCAAACAGGAAAAAAATCTTAAAACACACCTAGAGTTAATAAGGCCTGCATACTATAGTCAGTGGTTGGTTCTCAGCCCAAAGTCTCCTTCATCTCAGCTGTAAGCACCTCAAAGTTTTCAGCTGAAGATGAAACTAAATACTTTAGTTTTAAGTAACAAATTTGAGACCTGTAAAAAGGACGGTTTAAACTCACCCTGACCAATTTGCCAAGTAGAATGAATACTCCAGCTGTGCAGGTAATGAGAGAGAAAAGAGTGCATATTGGATGTTGGTGACAGTCCTAGATCTTCATGTAGCTGGGGTGTGCCAGTAGATGGATTTCTATTAGGAAAATGGGGGTTTTGAAGAATGTCCTTTGCATTGATGAAAGAAATTACTAGGAAATTCGTTAAGTTCCTAGTATCCACTGGTTACATTAAGTAAGCAACGCTCACCTTAAATTTACTGCAACCCAGTACATGCACACCAGAGTGTCCCAGCTTGACCCTTTCCTGGGGTTTCCTGATTAATTTCCTCCTAAGCTTCACTGTTCTTGGATTGTTCCCTGGAGGAACAAAAAATGAGCCAGTAGGAAACTAGTTCTGTTGGCTGGAAATCATATACAGTAGGACTGAATGCTATACTGCATCGTCTCTTCCACACAGAATTACTTTCAAAGCAAAAGGACATAAACTCTTCATGTCTGTATTTGATTTTTAAAATATACTATAAGTTATACACAGATGGGTCATGTTTTTAAATTGTGTTTTTTTGTTGTTGTATGAAACTTCACTTTTCTATACTGGGGTACTCAACTCCCAGTCTGCAGGCCAAACGCGACCTGTGGAGTCATGTCACCAGGCCCAAGGGGCTCCCCACAAGTTGGGACATTTGGCAGTAGGGAAGCAGTGGCAATTAACACTGCCACCCCTCCCCTGAAAAGAGGGGAGCCAGGATATGTCTCTTCCTCCCATATGGTCTGGTATGGGTTGGGTTATGGCTACTCTCCTCATGTGGCTGGATGGTGGTTAGGCTGCCCCCCACTCCTCTTCACATGACTGCACAGAGCTTTGCCACAACCACCCCAGGTGCTAGATGGGGATCACTGGCTGGATGCAGCCTGCAGACAGACCAGGCACTGCTCATCTGACAGCGTAGGTTTGTTCAAAGTAACTTTCAAAGTCTGAAACAATCCAAAATCTATTTTAAGCTAATTATTACCCCATTATTGACATGAAAGTTAAATCCCAGTGCCAGTCCATAAAATTGTTTCTTTTACTATCACTGTTGCTATCCTTGATCCACTTCTTAAGTCAGCAGAGAGCCCATTGTTTCAGGCATGGTCACAATACATGGAGACACAACAGGAGTTTGTTCATATCCAAGTTCCTTAAGACAATATTCTTCCTACCAAGTGGGTTCTGTTCTGACTGCAAGTGTTGTTCTGCCTGTCCCCAAGCAATAATTCTATATACAGACATGGTGGTTTTAATTGCATCTTTTACATAGATGCACAGTAGTGCTTAAGCAGATGTCTTTTGTGTTCTTTGAAGAAAAATGTCACTGAAAAATATCTGCTACAGTCAAACCAGAAAGGAAAGTCTGGAATTTGCGCAAGAGTACAAGTTTGCAGTTCACTTTGAACTAAAGGACATGTGCACTTGGAATACCAAATGCTTGCTTTCTTGCTTTTTTGGCAATAAAAATAAGTTTATTTTTATGGAACTGAGTTAGCATAGTGTGATAACAATTTCATTAACTTCAGAATGAAACAGCCGGGGTTTTTTTGGTGTCTGAGTAGTTCTTTGGCAAAAACAAGCACACAGTTTTATAGCACCTAACCCCTTTAAAGCTACAAACCCAAGTGGGTATTATAGTGTTAAATACCTATACTTATTAGGGGATCGTTTATCTCCCATCTTTTTACCTACCCCTATTTATATAAACAGACATGTATAACCCAAAAGCAGTAAAGCATAAAAGGATCTCGGTTCTCTACTGTCCAAGCTTTGTTTGGATCCAGCGGTCAAAGGAATGTCCAAGAACAGTTATGGCTTGCTGGTTCATGCTACACAATGTAGGCCAGCATGATTGAGAAGTATCATTCTGATCTGCCCTTCTTGGCAGGGTGGGAATGAGGGATGATTGCATACTGCCTCAGTTAACATTATATTATTGTAGTGTTCCCCCAAGACAGAGGGAATGTTCTGCTTGCTAGTTCTGTCTTGCACTGCTTGAAATGAACAACATGGATGTAGTGGACCTAGTCCAAAGAGCTCTGTTATGGTTCCTGGAATCAGAGACATACTCAGGAGGACTAGAGCCAGAAGTGACATATAAACTGGTTTAAGTGACCAGAAACTGGTTTAAGCCTGTAACAGAACATAAGTTCAGTGCATATAAACCAGTTTTAAAATGGCTGAATCTGGTTTAAGATAAACCTGGTTGAATGTAGTATCAGACTTAACTGCTTTGTTTAACCGGTTTATAGAACTTCTGTCCCAGACCCCTAGCTGGTTTAAGTTAAATCAGAGTCCTCTATCATCCCAGCATGCTGGGCTGAGCTGTCTGCTTCAGAGAGCAGGGCTGGCCCCATCCCTCTCCTGCCTAACCAGAGCTCTGGCTGGCTGAGAAGGAGGTGGAAATTGCAGCTGGGAGACAGCAGCGTCTGCCTGACTTCCCCCTCCCCTCCTTCATTGCTCACTGGTCAAGCCAGGGATCCCCACCCAACTCCCACGGCACAGATCCCAGCCGGCATCTGGTTGGGCATCTGGACACCACCCTCATGTTAGCTAATGCTGAGAAGTGTCTACGTGTGCGTGCACCTCCAATTTCACTGGAACAAAGGCAGACTGAACAGTGTCCACTTAAGGCTTTTTAGAGCTAATCCACAGGTCAGCTGGTAATGCCCCTCCCTTCTGCCTTAAAGTAGCTTTGCCACAAGCTACTTAAGAGGAACGTGAGCTAATGAGAGAGAGACTTTGTTTTCTTGATGGGCTAATAAGTTTTGTGTTCTGATAAACTCCCTGCTGGCTACTGGCTTGTTGTCAGCGTTCAACAGGGGATAGAGAGAGGTATGAGAAATGACCTGGTTTGCAATGAATGCTGTGCCTGTCAGTTTGCTGCAGACAGTATGAAGAAGCAGGGAGAGGGAGACTGAAAAGCTCAGTATCATCATCAGATGCATGCAGTCCTTCCCCCTCTGCCCCTCCCCCCCACCGTCTTTTGTTTCACAGTGCTAGCTGGGGGCTGGAAGCCAGGGTCTGGCAATGCTCCCTGCCCCTTGAGCAGTGAGCAGGGTGGGGAGGAAGCCTATCAAGGGCAGCTTCCTCCTCCCCCTCCAGGCACACCCCAGCTAGGGACTGTGCAGGCCAGGATGGGGGTTTAAATCCCTCTCTAATCATAGCATCCTGCCAGGGCCTACCTATACCCCCCTCCTTCAGCTCAGCATTGTAGAAGGGAGGGGAGGACTCACTATTGCACCCCCTGGCTTCTAGCCTGTGCCACTACAGGCATGTGCCTGCATTTCCTGAACCAACAGTGAATGTCTATTCACTTGCAAATTGGTTCAATTTCTCCAGGTTAGACTAACCTGCAAAAATTGAATCAATTCAGGCATGGGCTTTTTGAATATCTGTCCCTAGCCAAGGAGTCTCCTGTTCATATAGAGGTAGCTAGTCTTTGTCAACCTAATATGTCAGACTGGCATTTCTATTACTCTTACCTGCACTGGAACACACATCATGCCATCCATTTCCTTCCTGTTGTGCCATATTTCCCTAAGCATTGTTTGCAACATGCTTATTAGTAGCAGTTCCTATACTTGAAGACCAGGTGCAACAGGCATTAAAACTACATGACAGATAGGTTGCCTGTCTCTCATATATTTACAATATTTTGGATTTTTTCTAATTCTTTGTTGGGAAACATCTAGTCCCTTTTGCTACCGTATTTACTTAAATACAAGATGAGTTTCCCCTGTATGTTAGCCTGAGGAAAACTACATTAGCTGGAGGAAAAATGCTCCTCATAATTGCACTGTTGTACAATTTGCCATTTATCCAAAAAGACAAACAAGACTTGTATAAGGGTGGTAAGGCAAGGTGCTGTGTTTATTGGTTATGATCTTCAAAAAGACCGCACGCTCACACATGCATACACACACACTTTCACTTACTCAGCACATATTATAGTTACCAAAGTCAGTTGCTCAGTACTACACTAGGTGGCCAGCCTAGGAGTACAAAATGAGGAGCAGGGCCTTGTCAGACGCTTATCTGTGCTCCACTGTAGTATGCAGAGTGTTACCCAACCTTTTGCTGTTAAGTCTCTCCCACCTATAGGGGGCATCAAATTGGTGTTGTGTGACTGGTTCTGCTTTTCTTGACTTTATGCCGTCTTTGTTTGAACCCTAGTAATTTTCCACTCTGGCAAACAGATGAATTTACTTGGCAACATTCTGAGTGTTGTTGTCCTTCAGAGCATCTGTCATATCTCAGAGCTCCTGCTTATCTCTTATCTCCTTACGGTGTCTGTTACATGCTGTCTTCTGCCTCTCCTTGGAATTCTTCCACCTTTTGGTAACCTGTTTGTCTGTGCATTGTTCTTTCACTAGTTTTCCATTCACTTCACACTCATTCATCAAAAATGAAACTATAGTCTTACAAAGCAATTGTTATTCATCATTTATACTGTATAATAACTGTCTTTAACTGCTACAGCATACAAGAAAATCTCACTAAATATATTGTTTATCATTAAACTTCTGTCAAAAGCAGCATGTGCTCAGCAATGGAAATCAAATATAAAGCTAATTAAATGCAGCCAACATAAGCATAACTTTAAAACACATGGTTCACATTGAGCAAACATGCTGATGGGATCCTTTTTTTCAAATTAAAAGCAACTAAAAGAAACTGCGTTTACACAAAACTTGACAACCTCCCCCGCAACAATAGCTTGTTCTCTTACATCCCTTTTCACCATTAAGTACATGTATATGTGACAGATGTCATGTTGTATAAATGATGAAAATGTCATTTGTATGGCTTAATGGTATCACACTTTACATGTGCACCAGTTTGGGGGGTTTTAGATACATTTGCATTTTTGCAAACTAAACTACACCCAGATATAGTTTAGTTTGCAACATTGCAAATTGCAACAATGCAGCTGTCAGGTAGCTCTCTGGCTGCAGGAGAGGTGGACAGGCTCCACAGAAAAAAGGACTGGGTCCCTTGCCACTTCTGCCTTCAGCAGAGGCCCAATCCTTTTTTTTTTTTTTTCCCAGCATAGCCTGCTCACCTTTCCCATGTCTGGAGGGAGAGCTGCTGGTGGGCTGAGCAGCCCCTGAGCTGCGGTGGATCTTGGTCCTTTCCTCCACAGCAACAGTGCCCCCTGGGACCACCTGGACAGGCTGCTAGTGGGCTAGGTACTGCCCCAGCAGCACCTGGTCCAATCTAACTGTTCCCCGAGCCTGTCTGCTGGAAGCCCACCAGGCACTGATCCCCAGGCAGGCTCAGGGAACAGTTGGATTGGGTCAGGTGCTGCCTCCAAGCTGGGGCAGCATCCAGCCTGCTAGCGGCTTGCCTGGGCAGCCCCAAGGGGTGCTGCCAAAGTGGAGGGCAGGACCGGGGCCCCCCACTTGGCCTACCAACAGCTTGTCCCCCTCTCCCCCCACCCCCAGCTGTGGGCAAGCTCCGGCTCCAAAAAAAAAAAGGGAGGGGGATCAGGCCTCTCATTGTAATGTGATTTAAAATTGGAATTCAGTTGAAAACCCACTGTTTCAATTTAGGGGACATAGAATAAAACTCTAAAGACTAAATCCCTGTCACGTTTACAAGAACCCTAATGTACTAACTTCTCACAAGCCACCCCCAACTCAGGAAGAAGCAACAAATAAATACTGCCTTTATTCTTTCCTCCATTTCTACTTTCCCATTTATAAACCTCTTCCTCAATAACACACTTTTGACATATATAGATACAAGACGCAAATTCATGCTTGTCCATTTCAATTTCACATCTCTACCAATTTATAAGTCTTCTGCACTGTTGCATGACACCATTGGCTCTAATCCTCCCCCTCTTTGCATTCCCATAGTCTTTGCCAGTTGTTTTATTGCTTTAACATTTAAAAAATGTTCCCCTTTCCCCTTTCCTCCAACTTTCTGCTTCTCCCCTGGTCCTCTTTCCCCACTCCATTAGACCCACACCACATTAGCTCCAATCACCTTTTTGTCAACCCGTTCCTCACCCTCCTCTCTCTTTGTCCACCTTCTTTCTAAGGTTGATAGCACGTGAATTCTTTCTTTTCCCAATTTGGCTCTTCCTCTTTCTCCTGTTCTTCACTTCTCTTTCTTCCTCCTGTATCATTCTCTCCTGTTTTATTTCTCTGTCCTCTGTCTCAAAATCACTTGTTCGTCTGTTGCCAGCTGCACACTTCGCCTACTGAAACTTCACTCTCTTCCTCCCTGGCTCTTCGTTCTTATGGTGTCTCCTCAACTGTTGTGCATTCTGACTGAACATCTTCTCCCCACTTTCTCTTTCCTGTCTCTGCTGCTTCCTTATAGATCTAGCTTTATTTGGGAAGGACTATGGGCATTGGTGCTGTAACTGTCCCCCTTCCCCAAAAATAACACACTTGATATTTTTTGGCACCCCACTGCCCTATGCCCTTTTCCTTCACATCTGTAGCATATTGTATAATGGCAATATGCAGCCTGGTGTCCTTCCTGCCCTCACTTTCTACAGAATATAGGCTGTCCAAAATACATTATAAATCCTTAGTGTGGCCCTTCTTGGATTACTGGCAATAAGTGCATTATCCCACCAGGACTCCTCTCATCTGACCCGAGTTCTCCATGATCCTGTCCATATGCTGTATTTGTCATCTATCTTCAACCTACACAACTTTTTGTACATTGTTCTCCAATCATTTCTCTATCTCCCCTATCTCAAGCATGTCCATGTATGTTTGAATAATGAACGTCCTTTCTCTTGTCTTTTCTCCCACAATTAAACTTATCCCCTTAAATTGTACCATCTCACCTACTGATCCATCTTCCAAAAAATCCTTATAACTTTCTTGGCTCCAATACAAAATTTCCCAAGACTTCCAGCTGGGAAAGGTGACCAGGGTATTCAAATGTTCTGTGTTAACATCCAAAACATTGAACAATATTTTTTTCTATAAATTCATATCTATTCATTGTCTGACATATCTGTTCTCCTTCCCCTGTTATTACTGCTCTTATTCTGAGGTGTGGATTACTTACAACTCCATCTCTTGCTTCCTCCCATTTTCTTTCTCTGGTTTACTCCCCCCACTAGTCTTTCTCTTTTCTTCAATCACCATTTCATTCCTCATTTCTCCCTCCTGACGTCTTCTCCTGTTCTTCCGGCCAGCTGGACTCTGCCCTCATTGCTTTCTTCAATAAAGCCTCCTCCAAAACCATCAATCCCACCACACTTTCTTTCCTACCTTCTTTCATCCTTTCTTCCCAACCTATGTCCACCCTTCACCAGGCTCTGAATCTTTGCTTCCGCTCTTCAGTTCATTTCCCTTTCTCTGTGTTCACATCTTATGGTACCATAGAGCTTTGTAGAAAGCATGCTCAAAGTGCCTCTAATCCATTTCTCTCCTATGGGCTCTTTCAGTGGACAGACTCCTCCTTGAAAATTAAGTGCAGTTTCTGCTATAAAGCTACTTGGACTGCAGTTCACTGTAGGTGATGTAGTGCTCCCAAGGAGAGTAGCCTTTGACAGACGGTGAGGAAATGATGCACTTGGACTACAACCTCCATGAGATACTGCAGCAACATAAGCAGAGGGAATTCTATGTTGGTTACCATGGCCAGACTCTATTGAGGGCATCAGTGGCAGAGGCAGGACTAGCTAGTTTTCTCTACTTTCTAAGTAATGGCTGCTTTCTTGTACTGTCTTTGTCTAATTGAAATATTCTGTGAGACCATAACTTTGTCCAAAATTTTATGAACATGTGTTGGGATAGACCAGTACATAGGCAGTCAGTCTAAGTGAATCATACTAGGTCAGGGTTTACTAGAGTGGAAGCCAAGGTCAAAACTGGATGTCAGTCCTAGTCCAGGAGAGCAAAATGAGGGTTGAGATGATGGCATGGTCAAGGCACCTACATGATCCAGGCTGAGATGTCCAAGGCAAGAACAGGAACAAGCAGCAAACAACCAGCTAAAGCCTCAGAGCACAAAGTTACAAACCAAGATCAACCAGAGTCAAGTTTAGCATGGAAAGGTGGTCTGTTGCTCACATAGTTTGCTGCTGTCTTCTCTGAGTTTATAGATAACAGTATGTGTGGGGCCCTCTTTCTGAGGGCTGACTCAGCTTCAGCTCAATAGAAAATGCAGATGAAACCCTCAGTTTGCATAATTTTATCATGGGAGATCTTCACAGATACTCTGTCTGCATTGAAGTAGTATCTCTGCCACTGAAGAACGACAAGGCCTCTACCATGATACAAGTCATCAATTACTTTCTTATTTTTCTATAAAGATAGACTGAATTAATAGTTATCCAAGTGTACTGCGTACTCAACTGGACATTGTGTTAATTTCAGGTCAGTGTTTCACCACTTCAGTGCTTCATACTTTTATGATTGCTACTGAAAACAGAAACACAGTATTCTGCATTATGTACTGTGTGTATAAACTGGTTGCTTTTGTTATCAATAATGTAAATATTTAAAACATTTTGAAGAGCACCAGCTTTCATCTTTTACAGAAAAAATCCCTCATAAATATTTCAGGTTCGCTTGGCAATGATAATATATTTTTCTATGCATCATAGTTCTCATGGTTCAGATACTGACTTATTTGTATTCCTCATAAATATAACAGCATATGCAATGACATAATGTAGGCCATCTTAATAGTGTGAAGTGCTAATTTAATGTGCCATGGATTTCTACAGCTTGGGATAAACAAAGCACCTTCTGATCTTGGTTCATTTTTCTAGTGTTTTCTCTTAATTATGTTTACGAGGATGCCCTATAAACTCTGCTTGCAGAGTTTGAGCTATTCTGACTTTGAGCAACGTTTTCCCCTCTGTTTTGTGGAAAGAAGGCAATAAATGCAGTGCCAAGCCCTGGTCTCTAGTACTGTCCTAGTATAATAAACAAAATGAAAGGAAAAACTGGCCAGAAGTAGCTAGTATTCAGTACCTCAGTGCCATTCAATGCAATTTGCACTATGAGTCAGAAGCATCACAACAAGGAACTATGCTGTGGGTGGCAGGGGCTGGGCCAGCAGCAGGGATTGCAATCATTCTTGGGCCCCCTTGGAGTGGGCATCTGGAGCTGGCAGCTCAGTTGCCTGCTACTGGTTATGCACTGCTCTGCTTTTTTTTTAAGCCCTGGGATCTCAGACGTGCCTGCAGTGCCACATACTGCACAGCCATACTTGTCTGGATGCCGCTACTAAACCTTTGAGTTCATCCCCAGAAGCTGAAAAGGGAACAAAATAATCCTGGTAGACTTACTTGTTCTGGAACAAGACATGCTATCTGCATGTATTCTTAGCTCCCTGTACCAGTTATTTGAAGAAGAAGAAGATACCCGGCAACTCCCACTTAGTGCTCTTAATTGGTTCCAGGAAAACTGACTGCTAAGCGAAACCACACTAAGTGAAATCCAATTGCCCATAGGAATGAATGTAAATATAGGTAACTGGTTACTGCAGCTTCTTGCCGCCACTTCTCACCACCACCGCCTCTCCCCGCCCACCAGCCCACCAGCCCCACGTGTCAGCCTGAGCACTGGCACTCCTGCTGCCCCACTCTGGGCATGGGCCCCTGCCGGCCCTGGCACCACACTCCTACTGCCTCACTCTGGTGCAGGCCACCACTGGCCCTGGCCTTGGGCACCAGCACAGGCCCTGCACTCCTCCCCATCTCCACAGCTTCAGCTGGTGAACTCAGGCGGTGGAGCATCCCACAGGAGTGGGGTGGATGTTTGTAGCTGGCCGGGAGCAGGGAGGTTTGCAGCATCCCCATTATGTGCCCGGCCAGCTGTAAATCCCGCCCCAACACCCAGGCAGCTGCAAAACCGCACAACCACCCATGGGACGCCCCACCGCCCTACCAGTCTGTATTCAGCAGCCATGCCTGGCTTCTTCCCACCCCCTCATACTCACACCCACCCCCCACTTGCTGCCACTCACTGCACTTGCTGCTTCTGCCGCCACTGCTGCTTCTTCCTGCCTTCCTGCCAAAACTCACTGATTCCACTGAGCACTATAGCGAAACTCACTGAGTGCTCAGTGAAACCAGGCATCAATTTTAAATGAGTGCAATAGCAAAATAGCGCTAATCAAAAAGGTGTTAAGCAGGGGCTGCCTGTACAACTTCACAAATTCAGGCTGTTTTTAATCTTGTTTGCTAAAATAAACAAATAAATAAAAACACCAAAAAACAAGCACTCTCTCTCCTTTTTTTGCCCAGCCCTACACCCAGACTCTGACTGGTAGTGACTATTTGCATTGCTAGAGTAGGAATTTGGTTCCCAGCTTCAAAGAGTAAATCAGCTTATTTTAGTGTGGCAGTCTGTTACAAATTTTGAAGACATCTTTTAAAAAGACTGGATTTGCCAATGATTGCCATTCAGTACTACCTGTGCTTTACTGTCATTATGCCATGTATTTAGAATGAAAGATATCTGGGAGCCTGGTATGGGTAACTCTTTGCTTTTACTGTAGTCAGAAAAAAAATTCAGCCAAGCAGTTCTGCGTATACTTTTTAATCTTGGGGGAAATATAAAATGATCTAAGAGAATTCTTCTGATCTCTGATTTCAGAGATTCAATGTTTCCTCTGGCCCTACTGATTTCTGTTATTTCTGAACATTTCACAGAAGTTCATAATGTCTAGTGAAGGCTTTCCACAGGCTTAGCAATAATTGTAATGACCTTCTATAAATTAGTTTCTTGCCAATAGCTCTTAATTGGAATAGCACTACATTAGTATGATGGCAACAAGCTTTTTTTCCCCCTCTGACAAACTTAATTAATCAATCTTTTACGTGACTAATTAGACATGCTGAATTTCCAGTGAGGTATAGTGTTTCATCCCAGCTTTTTACCCCTTTTATTAACCAGCAGGTTTCTGTGAACTGAAAGACAATATTACCACCGTGCATGGTTCATAATAAAATTCTAATTAAATAACCACCTCATTTATAGATTGAAACTCAGGTTCAACAATTATACAAACAGCTTTGCATCACTAAAACCTTCAGACTTCTGCCCATTCACACTCATTTCCTGTTTAAATTTACAGCTCTCTCTCACAGGCATAATTTAGATTTAATTTAAATTGTAGTCTAAATTGACTGTTTGCATTACCTCAGCCTGGAGCAACCTGTATCCAGCTATTCCTGGAATATGATATCATTGTTCATGAGTTGTGCTGCCTATGTGTATAAAAAGTCTTCTATGTGAGGAAAGCCCTTTTACAGTTCTTAACAATGCTTGAAAACTTGATTTAGTAAAATATATTATTTTAGTTAGATTCTGATTGTTATTAACACTATCTTGAAAGAACATTCTTATTCATATTGTACAAAAGTCAGCAATGCACAATTTCGATTTTAATACAGAACTATATTAAATGTTGTAGACTAGATAGCAGAGATATTAAATAGAGTATTACTACAGTAACATCACAAGTCACCAGACAAAAAGTATGTGAAATTTTCTGTATTATCTAATGAACTTTTAAAAAATTAAGATGATAGACTGTAAAGGATTTGATTATCAGGCTCAGCAGCAAAAAGAAGAACTTTTCTCTTCCATGTGTTTCTGATGCTTCTATAGCAGTGGTTCCCAACCTTCGTTACTGCAGACTGGCACAGGAGCGGGACAGGGCACATGGAGCTGGCTGCCTCCCTTTCAGGGCTGCCCTGCTGCCCAGCTTTAAACTTGCATG
>NW_017728886.1:109201620-109216150 GCF_001723895.1 Crocodylus porosus | reverse complement strand
CCAAGAACAGTTATGGCTTGCTGGTTCATGCTACACAATGTAGGCCAGCATGATTGAGAAGTATCATTCTGATCTGCCCTTCTTGGCAGGGTGGGGAAGGGGGTGGTATGCATACTGCCTCAGTTAACATTATATTATTGTAGTGTTCCCCCAAGACAGAGGGAATGTTCTGCTTGCTAGTTCTGTCTTGCACTGCTTGAAATGAACAACATGGATGTAGTGGACCTAGTCCAAAGAGCTCTGTTATGGTTCCTGGAATCAGAGACATACTCAGGAGGACTAGAGCCAGAAGTGACATATAAACTGGTTTAAGTGACCAGAAACTGGTTTAAGCCTGTAACAGAACATAAGTTCAGTGCATATAAACCAGTTTTAAAATGGCTGAATCTGGTTTAAGATAAACCTGGTTGAATGTAGTATCAGACTTAACTGCTTTGTTTAACCGGTTTATAGAACTTCTGTCCCAGACCCCTAGCTGGTTTAAGTTAAATCAGAGTCCTCTATCATCCCAGCATGCTGGGCTGAGCTGTCTGCTTCAGAGAGCAGGGCTGGCCCCATCCCTCTCCTGCCTAACCAGAGCTCTGGCTGGCTGAGAAGGAGGTGGAAATTGCAGCTGGGAGACAGCAGCGTCTGCCTGACTTCCCCCTCCCCTCCTTCATTGCTCACTGGTCAAGCCAGGGATCCCCACCCAACTCCCACGGCACAGATCCCAGCCGGCATCTGGTTGGGCATCTGGACACCACCCTCATGTTAGCTAATGCTGAGAAGTGTCTACGTGTGCGTGCACCTCCAATTTCACTGGAACAAAGGCAGACTGAACAGTGTCCACTTAAGGCTTTTTAGAGCTAATCCACAGGTCAGCTGGTAATGCCCCTCCCTTCTGCCTTAAAGTAGCTTTGCCACAAGCTACTTAAGAGGAACGTGAGCTAATGAGAGAGAGACTTTGTTTTCTTGATGGGCTAATAAGTTTTGTGTTCTGATAAACTCCCTGCTGGCTACTGGCTTGTTGTCAGCGTTCAACAGGGGATAGAGAGAGGTATGAGAAATGACCTGGTTTGCAATGAATGCTGTGCCTGTCAGTTTGCTGCAGACAGTATGAAGAAGCAGGGAGAGGGAGACTGAAAAGCTCAGTATCATCATCAGATGCATGCAGTCCTTCCCCCTCTGCCCCTCCCCCCCACCGTCTTTTGTTTCACAGTGCTAGCTGGGGGCTGGAAGCCAGGGTCTGGCAATGCTCCCTGCCCCTTGAGCAGTGAGCAGGGTGGGGAGGAAGCCTATCAAGGGCAGCTTCCTCCTCCCCCTCCAGGCACACCCCAGCTAGGGACTGTGCAGGCCAGGATGGGGGTTTAAATCCCTCTCTAATCATAGCATCCTGCCAGGGCCTACCTATACCCCCCTCCTTCAGCTCAGCATTGTAGAAGGGAGGGGAGGACTCACTATTGCACCCCCTGGCTTCTAGCCTGTGCCACTACAGGCATGTGCCTGCATTTCCTGAACCAACAGTGAATGTCTATTCACTTGCAAATTGGTTCAATTTCTCCAGGTTAGACTAACCTGCAAAAATTGAATCAATTCAGGCATGGGCTTTTTGAATATCTGTCCCTAGCCAAGGAGTCTCCTGTTCATATAGAGGTAGCTAGTCTTTGTCAACCTAATATGTCAGACTGGCATTTCTATTACTCTTACCTGCACTGGAACACACATCATGCCATCCATTTCCTTCCTGTTGTGCCATATTTCCCTAAGCATTGTTTGCAACATGCTTATTAGTAGCAGTTCCTATACTTGAAGACCAGGTGCAACAGGCATTAAAACTACATGACAGATAGGTTGCCTGTCTCTCATATATTTACAATATTTTGGATTTTTTCTAATTCTTTGTTGGGAAACATCTAGTCCCTTTTGCTACCGTATTTACTTAAATACAAGATGAGTTTCCCCTGTATGTTAGCCTGAGGAAAACTACATTAGCTGGAGGAAAAATGCTCCTCATAATTGCACTGTTGTACAATTTGCCATTTATCCAAAAAGACAAACAAGACTTGTATAAGGGTGGTAAGGCAAGGTGCTGTGTTTATTGGTTATGATCTTCAAAAAGACCGCACGCTCACACATGCATACACACACACTTTCACTTACTCAGCACATATTATAGTTACCAAAGTCAGTTGCTCAGTACTACACTAGGTGGCCAGCCTAGGAGTACAAAATGAGGAGCAGGGCCTTGTCAGACGCTTATCTGTGCTCCACTGTAGTATGCAGAGTGTTACCCAACCTTTTGCTGTTAAGTCTCTCCCACCTATAGGGGGCATCAAATTGGTGTTGTGTGACTGGTTCTGCTTTTCTTGACTTTATGCCGTCTTTGTTTGAACCCTAGTAATTTTCCACTCTGGCAAACAGATGAATTTACTTGGCAACATTCTGAGTGTTGTTGTCCTTCAGAGCATCTGTCATATCTCAGAGCTCCTGCTTATCTCTTATCTCCTTACGGTGTCTGTTACATGCTGTCTTCTGCCTCTCCTTGGAATTCTTCCACCTTTTGGTAACCTGTTTGTCTGTGCATTGTTCTTTCACTAGTTTTCCATTCACTTCACACTCATTCATCAAAAATGAAACTATAGTCTTACAAAGCAATTGTTATTCATCATTTATACTGTATAATAACTGTCTTTAACTGCTACAGCATACAAGAAAATCTCACTAAATATATTGTTTATCATTAAACTTCTGTCAAAAGCAGCATGTGCTCAGCAATGGAAATCAAATATAAAGCTAATTAAATGCAGCCAACATAAGCATAACTTTAAAACACATGGTTCACATTGAGCAAACATGCTGATGGGATCCTTTTTTTCAAATTAAAAGCAACTAAAAGAAACTGCGTTTACACAAAACTTGACAACCTCCCCCGCAACAATAGCTTGTTCTCTTACATCCCTTTTCACCATTAAGTACATGTATATGTGACAGATGTCATGTTGTATAAATGATGAAAATGTCATTTGTATGGCTTAATGGTATCACACTTTACATGTGCACCAGTTTGGGGGGTTTTAGATACATTTGCATTTTTGCAAACTAAACTACACCCAGATATAGTTTAGTTTGCAACATTGCAAATTGCAACAATGCAGCTGTCAGGTAGCTCTCTGGCTGCAGGAGAGGTGGACAGGCTCCACAGAAAAAAGGACTGGGTCCCTTGCCACTTCTGCCTTCAGCAGAGGCCCAATCCTTTTTTTTTTTTTTTCCCAGCATAGCCTGCTCACCTTTCCCATGTCTGGAGGGAGAGCTGCTGGTGGGCTGAGCAGCCCCTGAGCTGCGGTGGATCTTGGTCCTTTCCTCCACAGCAACAGTGCCCCCTGGGACCACCTGGACAGGCTGCTAGTGGGCTAGGTACTGCCCCAGCAGCACCTGGTCCAATCTAACTGTTCCCCGAGCCTGTCTGCTGGAAGCCCACCAGGCACTGATCCCCAGGCAGGCTCAGGGAACAGTTGGATTGGGTCAGGTGCTGCCTCCAAGCTGGGGCAGCATCCAGCCTGCTAGCGGCTTGCCTGGGCAGCCCCAAGGGGTGCTGCCAAAGTGGAGGGCAGGACCGGGGCCCCCCACTTGGCCTACCAACAGCTTGTCCCCCTCTCCCCCCACCCCCAGCTGTGGGCAAGCTCCGGCTCCAAAAAAAAAAAGGGAGGGGGATCAGGCCTCTCATTGTAATGTGATTTAAAATTGGAATTCAGTTGAAAACCCACTGTTTCAATTTAGGGGACATAGAATAAAACTCTAAAGACTAAATCCCTGTCACGTTTACAAGAACCCTAATGTACTAACTTCTCACAAGCCACCCCCAACTCAGGAAGAAGCAACAAATAAATACTGCCTTTATTCTTTCCTCCATTTCTACTTTCCCATTTATAAACCTCTTCCTCAATAACACACTTTTGACATATATAGATACAAGACGCAAATTCATGCTTGTCCATTTCAATTTCACATCTCTACCAATTTATAAGTCTTCTGCACTGTTGCATGACACCATTGGCTCTAATCCTCCCCCTCTTTGCATTCCCATAGTCTTTGCCAGTTGTTTTATTGCTTTAACATTTAAAAAATGTTCCCCTTTCCCCTTTCCTCCAACTTTCTGCTTCTCCCCTGGTCCTCTTTCCCCACTCCATTAGACCCACACCACATTAGCTCCAATCACCTTTTTGTCAACCCGTTCCTCACCCTCCTCTCTCTTTGTCCACCTTCTTTCTAAGGTTGATAGCACGTGAATTCTTTCTTTTCCCAATTTGGCTCTTCCTCTTTCTCCTGTTCTTCACTTCTCTTTCTTCCTCCTGTATCATTCTCTCCTGTTTTATTTCTCTGTCCTCTGTCTCAAAATCACTTGTTCGTCTGTTGCCAGCTGCACACTTCGCCTACTGAAACTTCACTCTCTTCCTCCCTGGCTCTTCGTTCTTATGGTGTCTCCTCAACTGTTGTGCATTCTGACTGAACATCTTCTCCCCACTTTCTCTTTCCTGTCTCTGCTGCTTCCTTATAGATCTAGCTTTATTTGGGAAGGACTATGGGCATTGGTGCTGTAACTGTCCCCCTTCCCCAAAAATAACACACTTGATATTTTTTGGCACCCCACTGCCCTATGCCCTTTTCCTTCACATCTGTAGCATATTGTATAATGGCAATATGCAGCCTGGTGTCCTTCCTGCCCTCACTTTCTACAGAATATAGGCTGTCCAAAATACATTATAAATCCTTAGTGTGGCCCTTCTTGGATTACTGGCAATAAGTGCATTATCCCACCAGGACTCCTCTCATCTGACCCGAGTTCTCCATGATCCTGTCCATATGCTGTATTTGTCATCTATCTTCAACCTACACAACTTTTTGTACATTGTTCTCCAATCATTTCTCTATCTCCCCTATCTCAAGCATGTCCATGTATGTTTGAATAATGAACGTCCTTTCTCTTGTCTTTTCTCCCACAATTAAACTTATCCCCTTAAATTGTACCATCTCACCTACTGATCCATCTTCCAAAAAATCCTTATAACTTTCTTGGCTCCAATACAAAATTTCCCAAGACTTCCAGCTGGGAAAGGTGACCAGGGTATTCAAATGTTCTGTGTTAACATCCAAAACATTGAACAATATTTTTTTCTATAAATTCATATCTATTCATTGTCTGACATATCTGTTCTCCTTCCCCTGTTATTACTGCTCTTATTCTGAGGTGTGGATTACTTACAACTCCATCTCTTGCTTCCTCCCATTTTCTTTCTCTGGTTTACTCCCCCCACTAGTCTTTCTCTTTTCTTCAATCACCATTTCATTCCTCATTTCTCCCTCCTGACGTCTTCTCCTGTTCTTCCGGCCAGCTGGACTCTGCCCTCATTGCTTTCTTCAATAAAGCCTCCTCCAAAACCATCAATCCCACCACACTTTCTTTCCTACCTTCTTTCATCCTTTCTTCCCAACCTATGTCCACCCTTCACCAGGCTCTGAATCTTTGCTTCCGCTCTTCAGTTCATTTCCCTTTCTCTGTGTTCACATCTTATGGTACCATAGAGCTTTGTAGAAAGCATGCTCAAAGTGCCTCTAATCCATTTCTCTCCTATGGGCTCTTTCAGTGGACAGACTCCTCCTTGAAAATTAAGTGCAGTTTCTGCTATAAAGCTACTTGGACTGCAGTTCACTGTAGGTGATGTAGTGCTCCCAAGGAGAGTAGCCTTTGACAGACGGTGAGGAAATGATGCACTTGGACTACAACCTCCATGAGATACTGCAGCAACATAAGCAGAGGGAATTCTATGTTGGTTACCATGGCCAGACTCTATTGAGGGCATCAGTGGCAGAGGCAGGACTAGCTAGTTTTCTCTACTTTCTAAGTAATGGCTGCTTTCTTGTACTGTCTTTGTCTAATTGAAATATTCTGTGAGACCATAACTTTGTCCAAAATTTTATGAACATGTGTTGGGATAGACCAGTACATAGGCAGTCAGTCTAAGTGAATCATACTAGGTCAGGGTTTACTAGAGTGGAAGCCAAGGTCAAAACTGGATGTCAGTCCTAGTCCAGGAGAGCAAAATGAGGGTTGAGATGATGGCATGGTCAAGGCACCTACATGATCCAGGCTGAGATGTCCAAGGCAAGAACAGGAACAAGCAGCAAACAACCAGCTAAAGCCTCAGAGCACAAAGTTACAAACCAAGATCAACCAGAGTCAAGTTTAGCATGGAAAGGTGGTCTGTTGCTCACATAGTTTGCTGCTGTCTTCTCTGAGTTTATAGATAACAGTATGTGTGGGGCCCTCTTTCTGAGGGCTGACTCAGCTTCAGCTCAATAGAAAATGCAGATGAAACCCTCAGTTTGCATAATTTTATCATGGGAGATCTTCACAGATACTCTGTCTGCATTGAAGTAGTATCTCTGCCACTGAAGAACGACAAGGCCTCTACCATGATACAAGTCATCAATTACTTTCTTATTTTTCTATAAAGATAGACTGAATTAATAGTTATCCAAGTGTACTGCGTACTCAACTGGACATTGTGTTAATTTCAGGTCAGTGTTTCACCACT
Source organism: Crocodylus porosus (assembly GCF_001723895.1). NCBI lineage: Eukaryota > Metazoa > Chordata > Crocodylia > Crocodylidae > Crocodylus > Crocodylus porosus. The sequence continues at coordinate 109,209,578 of NW_017728886.1, read as the reverse complement.
TCAGTGCTTCATACTTTTATGATTGCTACTGAAAACAGAAACACAGTATTCTGCATTATGTACTGTGTGTATAAACTGGTTGCTTTTGTTATCAATAATGTAAATATTTAAAACATTTTGAAGAGCACCAGCTTTCATCTTTTACAGAAAAAATCCCTCATAAATATTTCAGGTTCGCTTGGCAATGATAATATATTTTTCTATGCATCATAGTTCTCATGGTTCAGATACTGACTTATTTGTATTCCTCATAAATATAACAGCATATGCAATGACATAATGTAGGCCATCTTAATAGTGTGAAGTGCTAATTTAATGTGCCATGGATTTCTACAGCTTGGGATAAACAAAGCACCTTCTGATCTTGGTTCATTTTTCTAGTGTTTTCTCTTAATTATGTTTACGAGGATGCCCTATAAACTCTGCTTGCAGAGTTTGAGCTATTCTGACTTTGAGCAACGTTTTCCCCTCTGTTTTGTGGAAAGAAGGCAATAAATGCAGTGCCAAGCCCTGGTCTCTAGTACTGTCCTAGTATAATAAACAAAATGAAAGGAAAAACTGGCCAGAAGTAGCTAGTATTCAGTACCTCAGTGCCATTCAATGCAATTTGCACTATGAGTCAGAAGCATCACAACAAGGAACTATGCTGTGGGTGGCAGGGGCTGGGCCAGCAGCAGGGATTGCAATCATTCTTGGGCCCCCTTGGAGTGGGCATCTGGAGCTGGCAGCTCAGTTGCCTGCTACTGGTTATGCACTGCTCTGCTTTTTTTTTAAGCCCTGGGATCTCAGACGTGCCTGCAGTGCCACATACTGCACAGCCATACTTGTCTGGATGCCGCTACTAAACCTTTGAGTTCATCCCCAGAAGCTGAAAAGGGAACAAAATAATCCTGGTAGACTTACTTGTTCTGGAACAAGACATGCTATCTGCATGTATTCTTAGCTCCCTGTACCAGTTATTTGAAGAAGAAGAAGATACCCGGCAACTCCCACTTAGTGCTCTTAATTGGTTCCAGGAAAACTGACTGCTAAGCGAAACCACACTAAGTGAAATCCAATTGCCCATAGGAATGAATGTAAATATAGGTAACTGGTTACTGCAGCTTCTTGCCGCCACTTCTCACCACCACCGCCTCTCCCCGCCCACCAGCCCACCAGCCCCACGTGTCAGCCTGAGCACTGGCACTCCTGCTGCCCCACTCTGGGCATGGGCCCCTGCCGGCCCTGGCACCACACTCCTACTGCCTCACTCTGGTGCAGGCCACCACTGGCCCTGGCCTTGGGCACCAGCACAGGCCCTGCACTCCTCCCCATCTCCACAGCTTCAGCTGGTGAACTCAGGCGGTGGAGCATCCCACAGGAGTGGGGTGGATGTTTGTAGCTGGCCGGGAGCAGGGAGGTTTGCAGCATCCCCATTATGTGCCCGGCCAGCTGTAAATCCCGCCCCAACACCCAGGCAGCTGCAAAACCGCACAACCACCCATGGGACGCCCCACCGCCCTACCAGTCTGTATTCAGCAGCCATGCCTGGCTTCTTCCCACCCCCTCATACTCACACCCACCCCCCACTTGCTGCCACTCACTGCACTTGCTGCTTCTGCCGCCACTGCTGCTTCTTCCTGCCTTCCTGCCAAAACTCACTGATTCCACTGAGCACTATAGCGAAACTCACTGAGTGCTCAGTGAAACCAGGCATCAATTTTAAATGAGTGCAATAGCAAAATAGCGCTAATCAAAAAGGTGTTAAGCAGGGGCTGCCTGTACAACTTCACAAATTCAGGCTGTTTTTAATCTTGTTTGCTAAAATAAACAAATAAATAAAAACACCAAAAAACAAGCACTCTCTCTCCTTTTTTTGCCCAGCCCTACACCCAGACTCTGACTGGTAGTGACTATTTGCATTGCTAGAGTAGGAATTTGGTTCCCAGCTTCAAAGAGTAAATCAGCTTATTTTAGTGTGGCAGTCTGTTACAAATTTTGAAGACATCTTTTAAAAAGACTGGATTTGCCAATGATTGCCATTCAGTACTACCTGTGCTTTACTGTCATTATGCCATGTATTTAGAATGAAAGATATCTGGGAGCCTGGTATGGGTAACTCTTTGCTTTTACTGTAGTCAGAAAAAAAATTCAGCCAAGCAGTTCTGCGTATACTTTTTAATCTTGGGGGAAATATAAAATGATCTAAGAGAATTCTTCTGATCTCTGATTTCAGAGATTCAATGTTTCCTCTGGCCCTACTGATTTCTGTTATTTCTGAACATTTCACAGAAGTTCATAATGTCTAGTGAAGGCTTTCCACAGGCTTAGCAATAATTGTAATGACCTTCTATAAATTAGTTTCTTGCCAATAGCTCTTAATTGGAATAGCACTACATTAGTATGATGGCAACAAGCTTTTTTTCCCCCTCTGACAAACTTAATTAATCAATCTTTTACGTGACTAATTAGACATGCTGAATTTCCAGTGAGGTATAGTGTTTCATCCCAGCTTTTTACCCCTTTTATTAACCAGCAGGTTTCTGTGAACTGAAAGACAATATTACCACCGTGCATGGTTCATAATAAAATTCTAATTAAATAACCACCTCATTTATAGATTGAAACTCAGGTTCAACAATTATACAAACAGCTTTGCATCACTAAAACCTTCAGACTTCTGCCCATTCACACTCATTTCCTGTTTAAATTTACAGCTCTCTCTCACAGGCATAATTTAGATTTAATTTAAATTGTAGTCTAAATTGACTGTTTGCATTACCTCAGCCTGGAGCAACCTGTATCCAGCTATTCCTGGAATATGATATCATTGTTCATGAGTTGTGCTGCCTATGTGTATAAAAAGTCTTCTATGTGAGGAAAGCCCTTTTACAGTTCTTAACAATGCTTGAAAACTTGATTTAGTAAAATATATTATTTTAGTTAGATTCTGATTGTTATTAACACTATCTTGAAAGAACATTCTTATTCATATTGTACAAAAGTCAGCAATGCACAATTTCGATTTTAATACAGAACTATATTAAATGTTGTAGACTAGATAGCAGAGATATTAAATAGAGTATTACTACAGTAACATCACAAGTCACCAGACAAAAAGTATGTGAAATTTTCTGTATTATCTAATGAACTTTTAAAAAATTAAGATGATAGACTGTAAAGGATTTGATTATCAGGCTCAGCAGCAAAAAGAAGAACTTTTCTCTTCCATGTGTTTCTGATGCTTCTATAGCAGTGGTTCCCAACCTTCGTTACTGCAGACTGGCACAGGAGCGGGACAGGGCACATGGAGCTGGCTGCCTCCCTTTCAGGGCTGCCCTGCTGCCCAGCTTTAAACTTGCATGTGACTGCCACTGGCAGAAGCCACTCGCCCAGCTGGACAAACCATGATCTTGAAGTGGGAACTGGGCAACCGGCAGCTGTCCAGGGCAGGGGTGCAGGGCTGGGAAGCAGCTGTCCTGCAGGCGGGACAGCTGTTCCCACCCCTGGAGCCCAGGTCTGACCCCAGTGTCCCCTGCCAGCCTGGGCAAGGGATTCTGGAGCTCCCTTGGCTGTTGTAGGTGGCAGAGCAGTAGTGTAAATGTGCTCCGAGGTAAAGCTTACTGTACATATTTTACTGTGTATTAATAGGACATGTAGACTCACATTTAGGGCATGTCCACACATGCAAGCATGTGTACTTGCAGCAGCACAAATTTGTGCCGGAGGTTTCTGCCTCAGCACGTGTGCCTGCACATGTGCTTCAGTGCAGGGCAGATTGTGCCATTTTGGGTAAAATGACCCTGCCCAACTCCTCCCAGATCTTCAGCCAGGGGGAGCTGGAGGCATTATAAAAAGCTGCCTTACAGGGCTGTTTGCCCTCAGGAGCTTCTCAGGCCTAGGCAGTTGGTATCTGGGGACACTAAACCACTGTGCCAAGTGGACTGCTGTAGCAAAAGGCATGTTGAAAACAGAAAGGAATAGAATCCTTCCATTCTGAAACAGTTGGGTGTGGGATTCTGCCTCCTTAGATACCTCCTGATTAGAGATCTCCTTCCTGCTTCCAGAGAAGTGCCCTGAAGATTCCCGAAGACATGTCTGTGGAAGCAAGGAAAGCTGGGCAAAATGTTTCAGATGCTTGAGGAGACTTATCCTGCATGGGAATTCCTGGGACCTGCAGAACCAAGCCTTGAAAGTGCCTTCCTGGTGTGGTTGAAGAGTATGTGCAGCTCCAGACTGCCCATACTCTGCCACCACAAAGCAAATAGACATCCAGCACAAATTATGACTACCTTTTGGCAGGACTGTATTTGTGGCACAACAAAGAGTATGGCATTCTATTTGCTTTTGGTTTGTCCCACCATAAAAACGTTTAAGGCAGCACAAAGGTAACAAAAAGCGATGTTGCTTTCATATGTTGCTATATTACAGAAGTTCAGCCAGATCTACTTTAAGTACTCCAACTTGTGTCTCTCTGTGAGGGTCCATCAAGGAATAACGCCCTGTTTGCAGGGAAGCAAATCATACCAGTCCATCCTGTTACAGTTTTCATTTGTTTCATTAACTTGATCGCACACTATAGCAATAGAGACTCCAATTCAGAACGTTGCACAGGTGTTGAAGTCCTATTGACTTTAAATGGAAGATAAGTAAATGTTACAGGTGTGCTAATGTGCTTTGCCATGTAAGAAGGGTTTGTTGAATAATGGACCAAGAGAGCAGATCAAATCCATCAGAGAAAGAACTTTCCTTTTACCATATTTGGGCAGTATTTTATTTTGTTAAAAATGACAGCACTACTTTGCCTAGATTTGTGCATATTATGCAGGTGCTATGGCTTTTATTATAGTCAGTTCATTACGGAAGAATAGAAAGTTTAATGGTGGATTTTATATGGTATGTAAGGGGGAAGAAATGTGTTTTATTCGACATGTAGTAAGGGATTATCTTTTTGCAATATATTGGAAATGCAATCTTGCCTGGCAATTAAAGTATATGAAAGACTGACTGACTGAGATATATCAAGTTATGGGCATAATAAGACAGAGCCTGGTTTGGTTTATCTGATTATTATGCATTTTGTGGTTCTTCACTGTCATGTATTAAGAATAAACTTCTACTTTACCTAGAGCTGATTATATGGAGTAGGATTATAAATGGCTATTCATAGAAAACTAATCAATTTAAAGACAGTGTGGTCAGATAGAAATGAGCACAGGCTGAGGAGCTAACTTCTTCCATTAGTCTGAAACGTGATCTTGGAGAAAAATCGCCTAATGGTTGCCTCAGTCTCTCAATTCTCTCCTTTCTAACGAGGAGATATTATTACCTGCTTTCCTACTTTAAGGAGTGTCATGAGGTTTAGTTAATATTCATGTTTGTTTTCAAAATGTTGGTATCAAAAGAGTGTTGATTGTTATATAAATGTTAAGGATCATTAATAATAATTAAACTTGGAAAATTAACGCTAGTTCATTCACATCCTTAATTGCTAATCCATTAGTTTGGAAAGAAGATTCTCTATCTATTATCTACTTAAATTGATCCCATCACCATGATGTCTGAGTGAATTTATTCTCTCAAAACCCCTGTAAGGAAGAGAAGTACAGATTAAGGCAAAAAGAACCATTATGATAATTTATTTTGACCTCTTATATAATGCAAGGCAAAGAATTTCTTCCAGCAATTTCTGTACCAAGAAACATATCATGATTTTTGTTTTATAGATGGAGAATAAAGGGATCGATCAAAAAAAACCAACAGCAACAAAAAAACACTTGAGTATGTGAAGTACAACTTAGACTTAGGCACTTAAATTCCACCTAGGAGTGTGATCTGCAAAATTGTTGCCTACTTGCCTACCGGGGAGTCTGGAGACTGCTAAGATTTTACCAGTTAAATTACTGATGCATCTAAAGTTCTGCTGCTGAACATGTCTAGAGGCACCACCTTTTTAACTGAATTGTGTGCGCCACTGGACGCATTTACACATGCTATTAAGGTGAAGCAATAAACTCCAGCACTTATCTCACTGGAGTTTATTGCTTCTGGGTGCTGCATTTACACATGCACCCAGGACCACAGCACATTAAGCTGGGCTGAAGCAGCCCCATCTGGCAGGGAGTCTAGGGGTGGGGGATAGCTTGCCAGTCCAGGGCTGCTCCGACGCAACTCAGTGCACTGTGGAATGGCTGGCTAGGACATAAGGCTGCTCCAGTGCAGGGCTAGGCTGCAGGCAGTCCCCATACTGAAGTACTCTTGTGCTGCAGCCAGCCCTATCAGTGTCTATATGTACATTGCTGTGCACTAAATAAGGCCACCACAGGATAGTACTTGTGTTTACAAGTACTAACCTATGGCAGATTATAATTAGTTTACTGCGGCCTAATAGGGCTGCACGTGTAGATGCTGAGACTTTGCCGTGGTGCTGATTAGGCAATTCTGCAGTAAATGTCTCATGTAGATGCACCCAGTGTGTACTGAGGATGTCCAGTTTCCCATTTAGAAATTAGATGTTCATGTGCTGAAGTTCTATGATGGGCCTGATTTTGGTACGTGTATTTATACCAGGCCTAATGCATGCTGATGGCATTGAGTTTGATACGAAATGCTAGACAGCGTTCATTCAAAAATATGGTCAGTAGTGGTTGTCTGTCTGCCTACCTTATATTGGTAGAGGTAAGAGCACTTCTTTGAAGTGGGCAACCTGTATGTCATGCTGTCCTCATCCTAAGGGGATTTAGATCCATATTTCCTATCACTCAGAAAGAGTACTCTAACTATAAGTTTTCAGATTAGGCTGTGATGAGCAAGCAAGGAAGAAAGTATGGCTCTGTACCCTGTGGAACTATGACAGTAAGACCATTCTGGGGTTGCCACAGCAGTCTATCAGAACTATTTGTCTAAGTACAGACAGTCAAAAAGCCCAAAGTTGAATCAATTCAGTCTTCACAGGTTAGTCTAAGCTGTGTAGCTAGAACCAATATGCAAGTGAAAAGACATTCACCTTTGGTTCCAGAAACACAGCCATATGCCAGCAGTGGCCCAGGCCCAAAGCTGGGGGGTGCTAGAGCACGCCTCCCTGCTCAGCTGGAGCGAACAACTTGGGCCAAGGCTAGCCTGCCCACCTTGTGGGGGGAGGAGGAGGGAAGTTTGTAGTGGAGGTACAAAGCATTCTGGGATGCTGAAGGACTGTGAGTTAACTTGAATCTGGAGGGGACCAGGGTAGAAGTTCAGTAAACTGATTTAACCTAAATCAGTTAAGTCTGATAATACAGCAGTGTAGCTATATCTTAAACCAATTTTGAACATTTTGAAAGTGGTTTATGTGCACTGAATTTCTGTTGTGTTACAGATTTGAACTGGTCTTAGAAAAGTTTATTAAAGAGGCCATCCTTAATGGACTGGCTGATGCCAACATCCTGAGGGATAGCCAGCACAAGTTTGTTGCGGGTGGGTCTTGCTTGACCATTCTCACTTCCTTCTAAAGCCTTCAATCTGGTCTCTCACGATCACCTCTTGGCGAAACTAGCAATTGTGGCCTTGGGTCCACCACGATCTGCTGGCTGGGAATTGGCTCCATGGTCGGACCCAGAGGGTAGTAATTGACGGAAGTCAATCATCATGGTGCCCTGTGACCAGTGGGGTCCCCCAAGGCACTGTCCTTGGACCCATATTGTTCAACATCTTCATTAATGATGTGGACATTGGAGTCAGAAGCGGGCTGGCCAAGTTCACCAATGACACCAAACTTTGGGGAAAAGCATCCACACCAGAAGACAGGAGGGCAATCCAGGCTGACCTGGACAGGCTCAGTAAATGGGCAGATGAGAACCTGATGGTGTTTAACACCGAAAAATGCAGGGTTCTCCACCTTGGGAAGAAAAACCTGCAGCCTTCTTATAGGCTCGGCAGTGCTATACTGGCTAGCACTACAGAAGAAAGAGACTTGGGGGTCATCATTGACCACAAGATGAACA
>NW_017728886.1:109194935-109201207 GCF_001723895.1 Crocodylus porosus | reverse complement strand
GAACAGCCTGCCACCAGAGGTGGTTCAAGCACGTACATTGAACACCTTCAAGAGTAAATTGGATGCTTATCTTGCTGGGATCCCATGACCCCAGCTGACTTCCTGCCATTTAGGCAGGGGGGCTGGACTCAACGATCTTCTGAGGTCCCTTCCAGCCCTAATGTCTATGAAATCTATGGTTTTCAATCACTTACACCAGTTTATGTATAATATCTGTCCCTAGCCTTCCAGACACTAATTCTTGAGCGCAGCTGTGAAGAGACACTCCTCACGGGCCTCACAAGTATATTTCTGCACTTGGAACATGTCAGCAGGTGTATGTGGGTGGGATGTTGTCAGGAGCTCCCTAGCCTAAGAATACAAGTGCCATGATTATAGACATACTCTTCCTGGGTTGGCATCAAAAAAAGAAAACAAAACAAAAAAATCTGGCCCTGATTTTTAAACACTGAAGCACACTTTAAAGTAACTAGGATGAATAAACTATCCTTCTTCATAACTGTTTGACTTTACACACATGAATAAAGTTTCAAATTAGGTTCAAGCATTTGTAGGATGAACCTTCTCAGTGGCTTGCCTGAGTAATAGAACTTAGATCCAGTGAGTTTTTCAGTCCAGCTTCTTAGCCCCAAAACTGTTCTAATTCTTTTTAGGTGATTAAAATAACTTGAAATTAAAAATGAATGTCTGAGGCTCTGAGAGAATTTGTTATTGTCTGGTCATGCCACTTCACTTTGATTCTGGCAAAGAATTCTATTTTCGCAGTTACTTGTAAGAATCCGGATGATTTCTTTTTACTCAGTTGCCTTAACTTTCACTTGAACATAATTTCATATGAGGCCTTCGATATCATGATTAGGATATGGGTCTTGATATCACCCATCGCACACGCTTGATATCTGCTGATGCTGGAACTATGCATATAACGTGCCCTCCATTCTCCATCCCCCAACCCATGGTTTTTCATTTGTGTTTTCTTATCTTTTTACCATTGCCGTTGATAAGCCTGAAAGTACCGCAGAACAAAACTCATGAAATAGTTTACGTAGAGACCTGCATCTAATACATCACAAGTTGCATTGTGGCTGCAAATGTACGAATTGCTGGTTTTCCTTTTAAGAGATGCTGACCTCTGGCAGGGCTTAGTATCTTGTGCGGCACTGGAAATACAATTACAGTTTGTTTATCCCATCTGTATTTGCCTTTAAATAGGGGCTTGGGTGGTCTCAGGACTGTTATAAATGTCACTAGTGGGGGCATCATGATAATGGATATATTTTGCCTATATCCCAGGGTGTGATAATTGTAGAATAAAAAATATTTTTAAATGAGACACTGGAGGGTAGAGTTAAGTGTTGTGCAGGGTTCAGTGTGAATTAATTGGCTTTAGCAGTACTATTAGGCAAGCATGATTATCGGCATTCTACGGTGTTTGTAAAGTAAGTTTACATTTGCCATTACTGATATTATATTTAAATACCCTATTTTTACCACTGCCTAGAAGAATGCAATGGAGTGCAGAGAATAAATGAAGGTCTCACCTGAGGGTCACCCATACGTTCATAATTATTGGGTATCCTCTCATATCAAAATGGGTGACTATGTGATCTTTATGCACAATTGCTTGTCCTCCCTTTTTTGTATCCCAGCTTAGTTGGTTACTCTTCCTGTTGGAGAGCAATTTAAAAAAAGAGATGATTAACAATGAGTAAGAAATGATTAGCTATTTGAGAGAGGATGATACCTGTCTGGTTATAATTAACAAGAACGATGCAACTGTAAGCAGAATTTGCTTTGTGTTTGAGTAAGAGCATTGGAATAAACCCTTTGAGTTCTTTAAGAGGAAGTGATGATAGGCCAGAAGAAAGACATATTCCAAAAATGTGTCAAACCCACTTTTGTCCAGGTTTGCCTTTTGCAGTGATGGAAACTTATCAGTTCTGGATGAGAAATAATATATGTACCACTAACCCGTGCATTTAACCTGCTTCCTGATCTTTTCTTGCCTTTGTTCTGCTCAGTTCTGATACCAGTTAGGTGAAAGTTACTTGACTGCTTATATCTGTTTCCTAAGGTGTTTTCACCCAAGATGTTCTATCTGTTACTCCACAGTCTATATTGGGTTGATCCAGAGTGGGTGCAGTGTCACAGACACACTCCTTTTCAGTCAGGACCACTGGAGCAGCAGTTGAGGGGTTTTTACATTTCTCCAAGGAAGTAAGAATTCCATCTCCTCCTTTCCCCTCTATGGGACATCCTCTCCCTTCCCATTCCCACCCTTCTCTGCCTGCTGCTGGAGCATCCCCACTCTCCTCTCCCCTCCCCCCCCCCCAAGTCCCTGGAACAGCTTGGTTCAACAGGGGCAGGGGCAGGGGTAGCTGCAGCAGCAGTGGCAGTGGCAGGCAAAATGTTGGGGAATGGAGGGGAGGGAATGTGTCACTGAGCACAGAGGGGAAGGGAGGAGAAAAGACTCGTACCTGATTGAGGGACTTAATGTATGTTCCCTGCTACTGCTTCTGCTGCAAGGTAATGCCTGTCCAGCGAATGGGGGGTAAGGTGGGAGGAGAGGGTGCCACTACCCATGCCATGCCCATAGCAACTTCCACACCCCTCTTTTACAAAATCCTGCCCATGGTTTATATCACCGCTGAGTTTAAGACAGGATCCTTCATGACAGTTGGATTTGAATACTGCAAGTTACTCTGAGCAGTGTTAAGTTGTTCAGTGTACAAATGATATTGGGAATGGTTTCTTCTCCAAAAGACTATGCATCACAGAGAACATTTTAGTACAGCATAAAAGGCAGGGTAAATTATTTTGTAGTTATTGTGTTGCATGTTTACACTGCTAATCTCACATACCTAATTCCAGGCTGCTTATAGGGACCTAACTCCCAGATAAATGCATTATTTCAAACATACACTTCTCTTCAGTGTTCTTCTTCTGGCTGGGTTTAGGCATTTCACAGCTGATCGTGCTAGTTTTTGCTATTCATAGGTACTTATATCCCCATTTATTGTTATGGAACTTAGGCACCTAACTTGGGTGCGTAAATTTTATTTTCAGAGCTAGCCATCTATGCACATTATGGTATTATAAGCCCCAATTACTGTCACTTCAGTTATTATGGGGAGGGGAATGCACTGTAGGTAACTGAACAAGCAAGTTTAGAAAGTGAGATAAAAATTTTTGAAAGATTTAAAATTTAAAACTCAGAGTTTCTCAGTGAGCATTTAAATATTTTTAGCTTTTATATTAACCAAAAAACATGACTTTGTAATACATGTATCAGGCCATTTAAGATGAGTGACAACAAATGTACAAAATGTGGGGGAGGTCTGTAACTGGTTTTATCTTGTACCCTAGTTATGTAGTAAGATACTTGAAAATCAGCTATTACTTATGTTGGAAGTAATAGGTTTAATTTTTCTGAGGGCTGTCCTAGACCTAATTCTGACCCAGTTAATATAATGAGATATTTCACTGGTGACAGGCTGTTAAATATCTTCCATAAAATCAATGAAAGGTGTTACTTTCTACTACATACTACTAAGGTAGTTCTATTGATTCTTTGGAGATTGACTTTATAAGCTTTAGTCATAAATGCACTGATATTAGTTTTTTCTATGTAGTGCTTAAGCAACAGCATTGCTGTTTGCACTTTTGCTGAACTTGCCATTAACTTTGTAGATATGTGATGTATACCTCATCCTTACAATAAAATCATTGTATAGTTGCTATAGAAAATTGGAAAAGTAATTTTTGGGGCACATATAAAACTTAAGGAAAATGTCTCTTTCCAGGAACAGCAGGAGGAGAAAACCTTTCCAACAGAAATGCTTGTGTTAGTTGTATATATCAGCTTTGTTAAATGAAATGATATAAAGGAAATGAGCCTTTTCAGTGAAAAATAAAAATCAGTATTTTTCCTATTCTGAAATAAACTTGATTCAGCATCATTTTTTTCTTAAATGGTTATGTAAAGGAAATGGTATCTTTACTAGCAGCTTAATGATGAAACTAAAGCTGAGAATGAAAAATAAATAGGCAATATTGTACAATGCAGAAGACATTCAAAGGAAAGGACAGTTCAGGTGAATATGCATCCTGGTAAAAAAGGATTAGAGAGAGATAGTTAGCTGTGTTAGTCTGAAGTTAGGCAGAAGGCAGGGCAGACCACCTGTCCCTGCCTTCTGCTTTTAAAAATGAGTTTTTGAATACGGGATAGGGTGTAGGGGTTGGAGTCTGGCTTTACTTCTGACCCAATTCAGCACTGCTATTTTAAGTTATATAGGTACTTGGTTCCTCTACAGGAGTGGTTGACCAATTCAGTAATTAATGGAGTTCATCTTCACAAAACCCCAGTAAGGTAGGAAGGCAGTGTTTTACAGGTGGAGAAATTGAATTAGTTTGTCTAAGATCACACAAGAAAATATGGAGCAGAATTGAGCACTGAAACAAGGCCTCTTAACTCCCAGTTGTAGTCTGCCATTGCTGTTTCCTGTGCATCGAGTCTGTAGGGTCTTTTCCAGTTTCACTGTTGCTTACGGAAGAAACAGGCTTGTTAATGGGCTGGACCTTGGTCAGTTTCCCAGGGGGTCTTTGCTGGAAATTATTTTAATTGGGAGGAAGATGGTTTATCCCACCCCTCCTGGTGCCTTCCTTCAGTCATTCCGATTGTCCTTCCTGCTTGGGGCTCTGCCTCCCCTACAAGGAAAGTAATTCTTTTACTCTAGTCAGCGCTGGTAAGGCTTTACCTGGAATAGTGTGTCCAGTTTTGGGCCCTACACTTCAAGAAAGATGTAGGAAGGTTGGAGAGAGTCCAGCACAGAGCAACAAAAATGACTGGGGCCTGGAAACAAAACTTATCAGTAAAGTCTAAAATACCTAGTTATTTAGTCTGAAGAAAAGAAGGCTGAGGCAGGGTGAGGGCAGGGAAGGGGTAGGGAGGGTTATAATAGTCTTCAGGTACTTGAAAGGTGATTATGGAGAAGTTGGATAGGCCTAGGAACATTGTTCTTAAGTTGCGACAAAGGAAATTTAGGTTGGAAATTAAGAAGAACTTTGTGACTATGAGGGTAGTTAAGCATTGGAGCAAGGGGCTGGACCAAATGCTGTTGTAAGGTCCCTTCCTGCCCTACTTTCCTCTGTTTCTATTGCTGTAAAAGTGCTGAAGGCCAACATATCATTCGTAATACCAGTGATGGCTATATTCTGTGAAAATAGTCAATAGAAAATGTCCGCTATCACAGATGGTCAAGCAGTGGTGTGCATTTTGGGCTGTAGTCTAGCACTGACCATATTGTTGTTAGCATTGACAGAGAGTGCCACTCCTAAACCAGGATCCCACTGTGGTTTATGCTTTAGAAACACAGAACAAAAACAATGTGCCTACCGCAAGGGGCTCCATATTGGAATTCTCCTTTGCTTTAATTGGGAAGTTAATGTAGGAAACCCTACTTGAATAGGTTCAAATGAGTTCTTATGGGTGACTGGTGCCACCTTAGTCAGGGTGGACACATTTTCCCCCTGCGACTAGTCAGCGACCTGGGGGTCCCCCCGTGGCCAATCTCACTGACCAGCCAAATGTGAAGCAGCTACTGCGGCGCTCCCGCTCCCTGACCAGCACTTGCAAGGGGGGCACCGGCGCTCCTGCCTCCCCCCATCCCATTGCCTAAGCAGTGAGTGCAGCCTGTCAGGGGGTGCATGTGCACCCCTGTGCACCCCCTACACATTGCCACTGGTTCTTACAATCTGTTGGTTCTGCTTGTATGTAACCCTCACCTCTGGTAGCAGGGAATAATTTGGAAATTGTTAGATACTTCTTTTTTATTCTTTTCTGACTCACTGCTGGACATAGCCCATCAGTTCTTCTACAGACTCCCTACAAACAGAAACTGACCTGTTTGTTTGAGTCTGGTAATTCCAAGGGATGGCCCAATAATGTTAAAAGTGATTGGATGCAGCTCTATGCTCAATTAAATGGAGGTATAGCTTTCCAAATGCCAAAGCAGCTGGATGCATGAAAACTTAGTATACATTAGTTGATGAGAATTACACATGGATGATTGCTTGCAGCATTCATAGAATCATAGAAATAGGGTCAGAAGGGACCTTGTAGATCTTCAAGTCTGACCCCTCGCCTGGGCAGGAGCAAAACTGGACTCAAATGAGTCCAACCAGTTAGGCATCAAGCCTCTTCTTAAAGACCCCCAGGGTAGGAGCCAGCACCACTTCCCTTGGAAGTTGGTTCCAGCTCCTAGCCGCCCTAA
>NW_017728886.1:109190500-109194440 GCF_001723895.1 Crocodylus porosus | reverse complement strand
CTACTAGCGTGCTCACCTCACCCCAAATTTTGGTATCATCAGCGAATTTAAACAGGTTGCTTTTCACCCCATCGTCCAAATCGTTGATGAAAAAATTGAACAGCACAGGCCCAAGGACCGAGCCCTGGGGGACTCCGCTGCCCACTTCCCCCCAGGTTGAATATGACCCGTCCACCACCACCACCCTCTAAGTGTGACCCTTCAGCCAATCTGCAATCCATCTGACTATGTAGGCATCAATGCCACAGTCGCCTAGTTTTTTAATGAGGATGGGGTGGGAGATGGTGTCAGAGGCCTTGCTGAGTCTAGAAAGACTACGTCCACGGCAACATCTGCATCCATTGCCTTTGTGACCTGATCACAAAGTGAAAGTAAGGTATTTGGATACATCAGGCATTTGGAGGATTAGGTTCCAGAGCCACCTGCAAAACTGAAGATTTGTAAATGAACCAGGGATAACACAGAGACACAGAAAACAACTGCATGGGGCCACTGAGATGCTTCAGGTGTTTGCTGTGGCTGGTATTTGAAAGGGCACAACTTCTCTGATCAGGTACATGGGACTGCTGATGAGCTTTACCTGTGTGGAGAAGTGGTACCTTTGAAGTAAAAGCTGCACCAAATAGCTGAGTGCTCATTTTTTACCTGTGCAAAATAAACAATTTACAATCCACTCAAATACCACCCCAAAATCTGGGTTCTATTGTAGTCATAGTGCTATTAAATGGCTGAATGGTTCAATATTCTCTGAGTTTGTTTACCAAATATTTAAAAATGGTGGCATGTTTACTTTTTTGCCATCACCGTGATTCTGTAGAGCTATGTTAATTAAAACCAAAAGTAAGAGCCCTGTAAAAGAGTGATGTATATGAGTAAAACCAGTATAAATGGAAGAAGACTGCCCATGGCATTATGAAGGGACTGTCTGGGATGCAAATAAAAGGTAGAACTGACCTGTGCTTTTTAGCCATCTAATTTTAGTTCATGTGATTCATCCAGATTGGTGAATGACATAATTTCACCTAAGCTGTTATTTACAATAGGCAAATAGCCGTTTTTGACAGTGTTTAAACCAATATAAAATGGAGATGAAAAAAAGCAGAGGAGGAAACAAAGCTCAATATTAGAACAACAAACCCAAACTGTTGGGAAGAGTCCAACTTTTGTCAAAAAACATAATGCAGTCACAGTGTTGTTGTAATGATCTGTTAAATACTTTAAAGAAAGCAAAAGGTCTTGAACCATTGCAACTCGTGTGGCAGTAAAGATCTCATTCCATTTGGTGCGCACAAGCAAAATGACAGTATAAGGTTGAGGAAATTTAGGTTGGAGATCAGAAGGAACTTTATACCTATGAGCAAGGTCAAGCATTGAAACAGGTTACTTAGAGAAGTTGTGAAATCTCCATTCTTGGAAATTTTCAAGAGGAGGTTGGACAGATGCTTACCCTTGAGGGAAGATCGTGCCTTGGGCATGGGGCTGGACAAAATGACCTTGTATGGTCCCTTTCAAGCCCACTTTTTCTGTGATCCTGGGGTGAGGTTTATTTCTGGTTTTTAATTATTTCTCATGGTTCAGCCTGAATGAGAAGGCCAAATTCATAATGTAAATTGGTGCTCCTGTGCTGAAGTGCATGAAGTTGTCATTTTATAACAGCGATGAATTTAACTCCTAACATTCATCAGCATTGCTCATTACTTCCAAATTTTTAAATTGTCCTTGCTTGATTCACAGATGTTTCCTCTACACGTTTGTACTTTTTCAAGCCTAAGAATTTAGTCTTTAATTTTCTCCTAGTATGAGTCAAAACCTCTTTAATAGCTTTACAAGCCACCAGTGTTTCTTTAAAAAATACCTCAATCCCGCTCAGTGTTGAAGATGAGCATTCTGCATCAGTAGATCCGATAATGATGTACAGATTATAATGTGATTTTTAGTGAGTGGAACTCATTTCTACTTCATACATCAAATGATTACAAACACATTATTACTTTTCTGACAGTGCTTTTATAGCACTTACTTGTCTCGGTGTCCATATATGTTGAACACTGGAACAAAATCTGCTGTTTCTGAAGCAAGTTCATGCAACAAATATCATCCACTCTCGGGACTATTATTTCATTTCTGAGCAAGGGAAGCATCCATTGTCATATTCAACAGCTAAGCTTACAACTAGAAGGGCAGGTAAACAACTCCCTACAGAGCTGATTCAAATTCCAGTGGAAAGATCAGTTGCCAAGGGGATGCTGAGCAGCAAGCCTCTGTAGCAGTTTCCTCTCAATAGAGCTGCTGCCTTCATTCACATATGACCTAGGATTTGAAGTCTGCTCCCCAATTAGAGTCTGGTGCTTGTCAGGTACAGGCTGCTTTGGTGCCTTTGGGCTAGCTAGCTGATAGGCTTCAGTTTCCAGGTTTGAACAGGTGTTTTGCTAAAGGGAATAAATAGCCTACCTAAATTCATCACAATTGTTCAGGGAGTGAACGCTAGCATAGTGACCAACCATTTAAAAACAATTTTGAGGGGAAAATAGAGAAGGTTATAGGGTCTTGAGCTGTTGCACATGTGAGAAGGAATAATTTTAAGCTTCATAATGATGAATCCAATAAATATAATTTTAAAATCACTCCAAACCTAATTGTCAGACGTAGTGTTATGCACACATGACTCTATTATTGTAATGTTACGGTGGCCTGAAATAAATCTGTCATTTCATGTTCCAGTTAAGTTGGGCACTTATACATCCTATTTAAAATGCTGAGACTCACTCCCCACTTCCTTGTCCACTTCCTTGTCCATCTTCACCTTTCCTAGTTCCTTACTTTCTATGGGACAATTTATCAATGTCCATTGGACCTTTAGTAATAGATGTTAATATGTAGGCTGCAGCCTGGGGCTTACCCCTTTAAAACAAGGGAATCATGGGAAATCTACTTTCCTAGGTAGCACTGAGAAACCAGACATAAGGTGACAAGGAAGTACTGTGAAGGGAAAGTATTGTCAAGTGCCTAAATTTGGTGCTGAAAAAAAAACTTGTGAGTAGGATTTGCTACAAAAAGCTCTCTTTGAGATGTTTAAGGGGACTGGTAAGGGCTGTAGAAAAAGCCTAGGATGAAACAGGCCATGTAGGAAGTGGTCCAGGGAAAAGTGCTGCCATGATGCATAATGGAGCTGGCAGCCACTGCACTTACAGTTCTTGTGCTGGAAGCCAGAGTGGCAGATGTATCTGGGTTACCATACAAGAGATTGTGGACATAAGGCAATGCCTGGATGCAGAGAAGAATGATTTAGTTGGAGAGCCTGGACAGGAATAGCAAATAGCTAGGAATTAGGGCTGCTCATCAGCAAATGAGCCCACAATACTACAGGTTTCTCAAAAAGGGACTTCCAGAGGAGGGATTCCTCCCAGAGATTCCATGGGGTAACATTACTGGAAGCCACCCGCAACTGGCAGCTGTACTTTAAAGCCATAATTGAGTCCTTTGTTTCATAGATTCATAGATTGTAAGGCTGGAAGGGACCTCAGAACATCACTGGGTCCAGCCTTTTTCATCCCGCGGCACACTTACATGGCGTCCCCCACCCTACGGCACACCAGCTGGGGGGGGGAGCGAGTGGCCAAACAGTGCAGAGTGGCAGGAAGTGTGTGGCACGGCATTTGAATCACTGGCTGGAGCCACACACCCGTCTGGCTGCCTACAGCAGCAGCAGGCGAGGGGTGTGGCTACAGCCCAGAATGCCAGAGCACACCTCATAGATTTCATAGACATCAGGGCTGGAAAGGACCTTGGAAGATCATCGAGTCCAGCCCCCCCACCCGAAGGGCAGGAAGTCAGCTGGGGTCATGGGATCCCAGCAAGATAAGCATCCAATTTACTCTTGAAGGTGTTCAATGTAGGTGCTTGAACCACCTCTGATGGCAGGCTGTTCCAGACCTTGGGG
>NW_017728886.1:109170137-109189395 GCF_001723895.1 Crocodylus porosus | reverse complement strand
ACCACTTTGGCCTTCTTCCAGTCTTCGGGCACTACACCAGAGCACCAGGAGTTTTCAAAAATCTGTGCCAGAAGCTGGGTTATGATGCTCGCCAGCTCCTTGACTACCCTGGGGTGTAGATTGTCAGGAACAAGCTGACTTGAAGTTATCCAGCCTCTCAAGGTGGTCAGCATTAATGTCGGGCAGGGTGTCTCCCTCACCCGGACTGCCCTATACCGTAGCGGGCATGGGTGTCCCATGGGACTGATGAAAGAATGACTCAAAGTACCCATTTAATAGGTTGGCTTTTTCCTGGGCGTCAGTTGTCTCATCTAGTTCAGCAGGGGTCCAATGTTGCCCTTGCTTTTTCTCCAGCTCCCCTCATATCTGAAAAAGGACTTTTTATTGTCCTTGATGCTCGAAGCTAGTTGGAGTTCAGTTGCAGCCTTGGCTTTCCGGGTTTTCTCCCTGCAGGACCGGAATCCTCCTTGGAGGTGACTCCCATCCTCCATCCTTTGTAGGGCTTTCTTTTTAGCCTCAGGAGGTCTGCTAGGTTCCTGGAGAGCCAGGGGGACTGCTGTGCCCTCTTTCTGCCTTTCCTCCGAGATGGAATAGAATTAGCTTGTGCATTGAGGATCACTCCCTTGAAGAGCAACCACTCTTCCTGAACTTCCCTCTCCCTGGGGTCATGGTCCCGTAGGGGCTCCTTGACAAGCCTCCTGAGCTTGTCAAAGCTGGCTTTCCTGAAGTCTAGGACTTCCGTGTTGCTAACTGACTTGCCAGCTTTATGGTGCATGGTGAAGGTGATCAGCTCATGGTCACTGTCACCCAGCTTCCCATCGATCACTAGTTGCTGATTAGGTCATCCCCAGTAGCCAGTACCAGGTCAAGCAGCGCTTTACCTCTCATTGGCCCGTAGACTTCTTGAGTCAAGTAGAGGTCATCCATGCATGATAAGAAGCTTTGCAACTGCTTGGATTTTGCTGAGTGATCCTCCCACAAGATGTCTGGGTAATTGAGGTCACCCATGACAACCATGGTCCTGGAGCTTGCAGCCTCAGCCAGTTCCTGGGTGAACTCCTTGTCAAGCTCTTGACTTTGGGTGGGAGGTCTGTAGTAGACTCCCACCGTTGTCCCCTATGCCGTGTTCCCCATGGATTTTAACCCAGAGAGTCTCCAGTCATCCACCCTGGTCGCCAACATCAGCTTGCAGGGACGCACCTGGACATCCCTGACAGCACACCAGTTTGCCACAGCACACTGGTTGGGAAACGCTGGGCTAGAGAATTGCACTGCTGGCTTATATTCATACTGTGGTCTGTTATTACCCCCAGGTCCCTTTCATTTGTGGTGCTAGTCAGTTTGGTGTCATGAAGCCTGTAGGTGTGTTGGGGGTTGCTCGTCCTGAGGTGGAGCCCTGTACATTTCTCGATGTTAAACTTCATCAGGCTCCAATTCACCCAACTTGCTAACCTGTCTAGATCCATCTATATCTGTCACCTATCTTTAAGCGGGACCACGCTCCCCCATAACTTGGTGTCATCCGCAAAATTAGCCAGTGAGCTCTTCACCCCCGCATCCAAATTGTTAATAAAGATGTTGAAAAGTACTGGACTGAGCACTGACCCCTGCGGGACACCCCTACTCACCTGTCACTGGGATGACACAGATCCATTCACTATGACTCTCTGAGTCCTAACCTGCAGCGTTTCTCACCTACCTCACTGTCTCAGAGTTAAGCCCACAATCCTCTAATTTTCTCATGAGGACATTGTGGAATACTAAATCAAAGGACTTTTGGAAGTCAAGGTATACAATGTCAAACTGCTTTCTCATGTCCAGGTACCGAGTTACCTGGTCATAGAAGGAGATGAGGTTGGTAAGGCAAGACCTACGCACAACAAAGCCATGCTGGCTGTCATTCAGAATCTTACCTTCTGCAAGTTTATTGTAGATAGACTCCTTGATGAACTTTTCTAGAATTTTCCCTAGGATAGAAGTTAGGCTGCTTAGCCTATAGTTACCCAGGTCCTTCCTCCTGCCCTTCTTGTGGAAGGGCACAACATTGGCACTCTTCCAGTCCTCAGGGACTTTTCCAGAGCACCACAAGTTGTGAAAGAGTTTCACCAGGGGTTCTGCAATTACTTTGGCCAGCTCCATCAGCACTCTCAGATGAAGATTATCTGGTCCTGCTGACTTGTATGTGTCTAATTTTTTTAACTGGTCACACACCAATTCTATGGCAATAGTGGGAATGCAGTTATTCCTACCGTGCTCATCCTTTACTCTACCTGGCATGCTTTTCCCCTTGGTCTGATGAAAGACCAAGGCAAAGCAGTCATTCAGGAGTTCAGCTTTCTCCTGGGTACCAGTAACCAGCTCTCCTGAGTTGTTGAGCAATGGCCCCATGCTCCCATTTGTTTTCTTCCTGTTCCCTATGTACCTAAAGAAGGACTTCTTGTTGTCCTTGATTCCCATTGTTAATCTAAGTTCGGTCATGGCTTTAGCTTGTCTTATCTGTTCCCTGCAATTGTGGGCCATCATGGAAGTCCTCCTTGGGGCCTGCCCTGAGCTTCCATTGTTTATAAGCCTCTTTCTTCTTTCTTAAGAGGACTGTGATTTCCCTG
Organism: Crocodylus porosus; assembly: GCF_001723895.1. Taxonomy (NCBI): domain Eukaryota; kingdom Metazoa; phylum Chordata; order Crocodylia; family Crocodylidae; genus Crocodylus; species Crocodylus porosus. The sequence goes on along the minus strand of NW_017728886.1, from coordinate 109,186,789 downwards.
TTTAGCCAAGAGAGCTTCCCAGCCCTTCTGTTACCTTTTTCTGCATGGGAATGGACTTCCTTTATGCTTCAAGGATCGTGTCCTTAAGGAACAACCACTCTTCATGTGCATCTTTCGCCTTCAGTCCCTGGTCCTGTAGGACTCGCCCTACTAGTGACCTAGGCTTGTTGATGTTTGCATTTTTGAAGTCCAAGACTTCAATCCTGTTATCTAATTTGCCTGCCTTACATTGGACAGCAAATGTGATGGTTTCATGGTCGCTGTTACCCAGACTTCCCTCTATATTTAAGTAGGTCACAAGGTCGTCTCTTTTGGCCAGGACCAAGTCTAGCAGAGCGTCACCTTTGTAACTGTGAAAAGTTATCCTTTAGAACAATCTAACAAGGTTCCACCTACTTTTCCTGATGAAGCATCCTATTTTTTATGCCAAACAGATACTGTGTCATGTGCTGGGTACCAGCTGCCACTGAGTAAATGAACACACACAGTTTTAATTCAGCAGGGGAGACCAGAATAAGTGTCTGTTTCATTATCTCTGACAGCAAGGTTGTCAAAAGCTATGGAGTTGTAATGAAGAAAGGTGGCAAGTTTGCAAAGGGGATATAGGCCTGGAGGCTGCTTTGAGGGGTGGAATTGGAAATGGGAAAATATGGCTTTGCTTTCAGTAATGTGGTAGGCAGCAGTAGGGAAGGAAGGGGAAGGTCTTTGTGGGATAATTTATAATGGAACTGGCTCAGGAATGATCAAATGTCCTTGGGGCTTATGCCATCCTCTAACTGTTGGCACATACAGGGGAAACTTTCCCTTGGGGCAGCTTATCCCATAACTGCAAGGTTTTTAGCATCATTCTCTGAAGTGTCTGGTGTTTGCCATTGATAAGGGCAGGACACTGGATTAGATAGAACACTGAATCTCAAATTATGGTTCCACAAGTAAAAGACTCAGATTGACTTTTTTTTCTCCCAAATTATTTGATTGTTCCCAATTTAAAGGATGACCCACAATCACAGTTAGATATAGGCTGGAACATTCAAAGAAGTGTAAAGATAGTGTCGGCATTCAGTTTTCATTGACTTCTGATGGGAGTTAGGTAACTAATTCCCTTTCCACATTGAAAATTCCAGTCTAAACTTCTGACAGAGTCTATGATAGTTTCTTTCTATTGTTATAAAAGGCATAATTAATATACCATATTTTCTCACAAAATAGGACATCTACCTTGTTTTGGGAGGACAGAATGAAGAAAAATATAATTTTTTCCAGTGTAGTAGCTGAATTCTAGTTGCATGGAGCAGGGCAGAGTCTACTCATCAGCACCATTCTCCCTTCCATTCCTGCTCAGCCAAAAGCTGCTGCCAATTTAGCAATGACTGTCATAGGGTTAAACTTCTAACTTTTGGCTGAGCAGCAGACTCCTCCTATGCTCCATGCAGCTGGAGGGACCCGGATGCCCCACAGCCATTCCAGCATCCACATGATTCCATTCTGATGCAGAAATTAGCTGCCTTACTTAAACATGCACCCCAATTTTGGATGGCTAATGTTTTGGGGAAAAAAGGAACGTGTGCTATGAGAGTAAATATAATATCTCCAGTTTTATTTAAAGTGTCATTCCAGATTGAATGGTCCATTTGAAAACCTAGTGGCTCTGCCTGGAAGTCAGGGAAAAATACTGTGCATTTTGAAATAGTATGGTACTATTCACAGCTGGCAGATATCCTCCTCTGTGGTCAATGAAAAGGGAGACAAATTTGGAAGGGCAGTCAACATCACCAAATATGAAACATCTATTATGTACCCCACTATATACCTTTTTGTTTCTTTAATAATATGTTGACCTCATGCTTAGGATATAGACTTCATTGTTACAGAACAGCTCATGCAGACTGAATCGGAATAAATCATGCTGCATTCTGATTTCTGTTACTCTGTATTCCTGGAAAATGACACAAGTAAACTTTTTGTAAAATATTTCCAGGAAATATTATCATTATTCATGATTTTTTTTTCTTTTTGACTTTCTCTCTTCTCCCCATCATATGATTATCTTTGTAGAGCAATATTTTATTTACCTTAGTGACAGCAAAGGATAAGCTGTCCTCAGCTGTCAAAGAGAAATCTTCAGTTTGGGCTTGGCCTAGAACATTTAGTGGTGATATGGCAGACAGGATCAAGAAGGATAAGGGAGAAAAAGAGTTATGCCAGTTCAAGAAAGCATTCCTTTTGGAATATATGAAAAATTAATATCTTATAGGTCACATGAATTTTGAGCAATTTACTACAAAGTGACTGCAAAGAAAATAATATTGTCTCTTTGCTTTCTCTCTCTCTTTTTAATATCAAAAGACATTACATTAAAACAATGTTTAATCAAAACAGAGTCGCAACAGGCAGGCCTTATCTCCTTAATATTGTTCAGTATAAATAATGATCATTTTTTCTTCTATCACCTGTGCCAAACAGAAGCTATGACAGGTCTTGTTTGAAAGACCTTATGTGAAAGCTTAGTTCATAATAAGCATGTGTGGGGATGTGGAAATCGGCACAATTTCTTGGATAAAATAGGTGCCTCTGTAGGATCAAATAACGGTGATTGAGATACCAGTTCTATCTCTGCTGGTAATGGTTCTTATAAATTAGAAAGAGGACTCACTAGAGGATAGCATAGGCTAGCTTATGGTATGGATTCTCACCTGCTTCCTTGTGTGAAGGATCAGATGATTACTTTCTCAGTTGCATGGGTGACTGGTGCCACCTGAGTCGGGGGGCATGTGCCCTCCCCCTGCCCTTTCAGCAATTGATCTTGCCAATCTCTGCCCCTCGTGCAGTCACCTAAGCAGGGAGCATGGCTTGTCAGGGGGTGTACTAGCACTGTCAGGGGGTGCACATGCACCCCCATGTACCCTCTAAGCATTGCCACTGCTCTGTTGGTTGTTTATTTGCTGTACCTATATTTCTTTATTCATCTGCCTGCATGCTTGTGCAAAATAATGTAATGGTGCAGAGTGATAAAGTGCTTTTACCTCCAGTGCAGAGAGAAAAGCACTCATGAATGGTGATTACAATAGGGAATGCCCTCCTTCCACAAAAGTTGAGTAGAATGGGCTGTTTTAAGTTACAGATCCATCTGATGAACATGTACACAGTGTGGATCCAAGGTCTTTGAGTAGCAAATCCTCAAGCAACAGTATTTTAAAATAAAATCACCTGTTAATTTGGAGAATAATAGAACAGATTCTTCTGAGCTAGAACAATCCAAATTCAGCTGGCTTCAGCTGTACTGTTGTAAATGAGAATGGAAAGCCCTGCATCCATTTTGCCAGGTTAAATAAGAGGTGATAATTTCTAGAAAAAGTGTTCCAAGTTTCTAAGTTTTAATATAGGCTCAGTCTCCCCAAAGACTTGGAAGTGCACAGACATGGGATTTTTGCTCAGGTGATTTCTGATCATTCCTGTTGCTTCTTCAGTAGAAGGATATAAAATGGCTATATCACTGTGGCTTTTGTACTTGATTTAAATAAGAAATTATAGCTATGCCATAGACCACTAATTGTTTCTTATACTTTTACATCGAAAGCACCATTTTTTCAGGATCAAGGGAGCTGTTTTAATCATCTGTTGTACTTACAAGTTAATAGAATGAAGGGTGTCAAGTAAACTTAACATGCCTGTCACTAAAAGTGTTGATAGGCACTTAAATTACTGTATTTGTCCTCCATCATTACAAGGTGACCCTGTCCAATATCTTCTCTGGCTTTATCCTCATAGAACACCCCGATAACTTACAGAAAATTAAGGGAGACTGCTTTCGCCTAGAGTGTTTGTGGTGTAGAAATCCTGTGCAGAGGCTATTTGGTTGGCTGTCATAGCATCTGTAAGGTGACAGATCTCCATTTTTATTGTTAGGTAGAATAGCATGTTTAAGCTGGACAGCTTCCAATCAGGTTTTAGAATCACTTCCTCTTGTACTGTGTTCCATTTTGTGAATAAAAGAAAGGCATATAGAGCGAGTTGTATGCAGCAGGCTGGAGTGTGCATGTGGAGCAGGGTTCTGTAGTTGGCGATTTCTGAATCTGCTCTGCCGAATGTCCAGGTGGTGGTGTTGAAAAATCTGTTCCTCCTGAGGCTTAGGTCCATGTTCTTTGTTGCTGCTTAACTCTAGTGGGAAGGTGCTAGATATTTTAATCAGAGTTTTCTGTCCATTTTGGAAAGTGTATGCCTGTTGTCCTGAAAGCTATTTCCTTGACATTTGTCAATAACCAGCAATGGAATCTAGAGAGCAATCTGGCTAATTAGACACTTAGAAACAAAATGTCTTCAAATTGATTTTGAGTAAAATGAAGTATGACCATTCACGTGGTATCTTAGTGTTTCGGAATCATTTGTCAGTCTGCTTACAGATTTGATACTGATAGGAATGCTTCATAGTGTTGGAATGCTTCTCCTGGCACAGGTGAGGATCAAATGTCAATGCTGAGTAGTCTTCAGTAGTCTTAATCATGAATCTTCCTATGATTTTATTAGCAGTGGTTTTTTATTGGCTACTTTTTTTTCATTTTCTGAATTCAGAATGAGAAAGAATTGTTCACTAGGTCTCTCAAGTGAACTGCACTACACAGCTCCCTTCCATCTGTCCTCATTCCATGTTTGTGGGGCCTTTAACAGAATTAAAGATGTATGGCTGCAGTGTTTTCAGGGGGTGCCCACTGTCTTGTCTACCTCAGACGATTGAATCAAATGTTTTAGGTAATGTGCAAGAGGAGTTGATATATGTGTAACTCCGTGCCAGCATACTGAGGCTGGGTGATGCACCAGATTTTGGGTTCTCAGGATGCCAGTAGCCCCTGAGGCAGACTGCTGACCGGAGGTGTCCCGTGGAAAGGTTTGTCCCTCATCCTCACCACCCAGGAAGTCACCCTGAACCCGATGAATACATTACTCTTTATTATTACAACCAATTTAAATAACAGAAAAATAAATTTAAAAAAATATAATAACAGTAGTTAATAACAAAGCTAACAACTTGGATAAAATTGCAGCTACAATTTAGGTGAATAATTCCAGCACACTGGGGGGGTCCCAATTGTGTTAAACAACCTGAATAACTACATACACCTTGTTATAACCCTGTGAAACAGTTTCCCCCTTAACCCAATTGATTTTTCTCCTGGTCACAGTAAATTCCCCATAACACTAAATAGCAACTCAGCTAAAACTATGATCCATATAGTTAGGCTTCAGGGACTTCTGTTGTTCCTGGAAAGGGAAAGCTCTTTTAAATAGTCCCAGTATGCAGCGAGATAGCCACTGTGTCCCTGGCTGCAGAAGAAGTTCCCCATTTGTTCCTTTGCTGGCAGAAAAGCACTTCTGAAAATACACTTATTGGCAAGCAGGAGTGATTAGGTGTCCCTTTAGCCCAGGGGTGGACGAAATGGCCAATCCAGCCAGCAGCTGGACTCCATTTCCCAGCAGCCCCTGCCTGCATGGCTGAGGCTGGTCTCTATAGAGACCCCAACCTCAGCTGCGCTGTCAAAGCTTAAGGCTGGGGTTAGGGCTTAAGGCTGGCACACGGCAGAGCAGGGCAGGGGGCTCCTCCAGAGCTGCTGGGACCTTGTGATGGGGGCAGCTTGCTCTGGAGCCAGGGCAGAGCCACAATTTGTAGCCTGAATGCTCTGGGCAGGGGTGTATAGGCAGGGGATCACAGCTCTGCCTCTGCTCCCGACCAGGCAGTCACCGCTGCAAGGAGCTGGGGCAGAGCCACAATCCCCTGCCTACACATCCCTGCCTGGAGCATGCAGGCTACAGATTGTGGCTCTGCCCTGTCTCCAAAGCAAGCTGCCCCTACTGCAGGATCCTAGCAGCTCCAGAGCAGCTCCCTGCTCTGCTGCCTACCCTGCCAGTAGGCCTGGGACTGATCTCCATGGCAACTCCAGCCTTGTACTTTCAAGGGGGGGGGAGGTCTCCATGGAGACCAGCCCCAGCCATGTGCAGGGTGGCTGGAAAATGGAGTCTGCTGCCAGCCAGATCCACCTGCAGGCCAAACTTTGCCCGTCACTGCCTTACCTCCATGCTGGTTTTGTCCTACCAGCTCACTCCCTCTCAGGGGCTGCCTACCCCTCCTGGCACACCCACCCACAGACGAGGGTTTCCCTCTGCAGGTATCTGTTGCTTGAGCCCTCCCAGCCCAGGTTTCACCACAGCATCCTAGCCAGACACAACACACACAGCCCAGTCGTTAACCCTTTATGCGCTCCACTACTTCTCTCAGTCCCAGCGAGGCTACCAGCCTTGCTTACCCACCCCTCCCGACTTCCTCCCCACTCTTTCCCTGGCACCTGTGTCCTTGTTGCACTGCTCCAAACCCATTGGGGGTCGGGGATCAGCTTCTCATGCGAGGACACAGGCACTCCCCCATCCTAATGCTCTTCTCTCCAGGCAAGTTTCAATACAGTCTGCCTTGGCTTGGACTGAGTCTGCCCTCCCTCTCTCCAGGGCTGTAGCCCCCTCCATTTTCCCCTCCTCTGAGCTTTATTTTTTCTTTTCCCTCCCTCAGCTTTTATGGCTCAGTAGCAGCCAATCAGAGCCCCTGGTTTGCAATGCCAGCCTGGTCACAATTTAAATACTCCGGTAAGAAGCATACATCATGCATGGCATACCTCCCTGTCTGGTGACATGCAGCCTCTGCAAAGTTTTGGATCCCTTTCTTGCAAAGCTCTTCAGCACAGATCACCCATTTGGCTTGCAGCCATGCAGACTTCGCATCTGTTACATATGGAAGAAAGTTATCTGATTAAGAAGCAATCCAGATAAGACTTGGGTGAGGATGGTGGATTTAGGAAACCATTAGAAGTGAATGCAGAGATATCATCCTCTCTGAATGGGGAGGGAGGAGGTCATTCAGTCATAGTTTTTAAAGTTCATGACCCAAGGAGGGCTTCACATCCTCATGAGCTTCTATATGATAGTACAGCAGTAGTGAGATTTTTTTTCCCAGTGTGCACCCAGCTGGAAGGTGTTGACTTTTTCCTTGGATGTCAACTTGCCAGCATTGCCCATGCCTTTGCCACCACGCTGTACATGGAGTTCCAACTTACATCTGTTGAAAAGCAAAGTCAGTGGTATACACTCTCATGGCAAGTATCCCAGGGTCTATATTCACAGTCTCTGTTTCTAGATGAAGTGTGCGATATTGGTTTTCAGTAGTCTGAACCTGCCCATCCTTAAGGATAGGTTGCAAAGGTTGTGTACTTAATAGGATTTGGGGGAGGATGGATGGAGATGTGACATAGATATATTGGCTGGTTAAATAAATATACTCCTGTTGCACGTGTGGGTTAGTGGTTGCTAGGTAGGTTTTTTTATATAAAGGGCAAGTCTAAATAACTATTGTGGCTCATGCTTTAGCCATTAGTTTGCCATTTTTGTTTTAAAATCTAATTAAATAAATGAAACATGCTGTTTTATATCCATATTGTATAAGCCCTGTAATACATATGTCGCTAACTGATCCAGTCCTACATGTTAGGTTATAATGCATCTGGGATTCATTACCCCTTGATATCTTAAAATGTTCATAGTATTCTTTTTCTCTCAAGGGTAGGCACGTTTTGGCCTTTGCCTTATACATAATTGATGGGCTGTGCATATAGACTCAGGCATATGCTGCATGGATGTAGATGTCATTATGGTTTTTTATATTTTATATTCACTGTGAAAGTCGCTTTTGTCTTAAGGTACAGTAGCTGTTCAACTGATATTCTCAGAAGAATAGTCTGATATTCTCAGAAGAGTAGTGTGATTTTTAACAATGCCATTGACTGTCCATGAATTATTTATGGTTATGTCAGTCCATCTCTAGTATTACGTTCTGCTTGCAGTGCTTCTGAAATGGCTTTAATGACATTTCTAGCTAAGCAACACAGAATACCATATAAAATACTGCAGGTAGTAGTGCCTCCTGTTTACTATTTGGAAAGTTACTTCGATTAAATTGCCTTTGTGCATTTCTACAGGATGGCATACATTTCTAATGTTGGCCTAGCTAGGTAATCACATATTCAGGTCCTTGGAAAATACCAAAGATAAGGAATTCATCAGTTAATGGCTTCTGGACCAAATATAATGGATTCTGAGCTCATTAATACTAGTATAAATGGAATCGCTGCATTGTAGTTTCTTTGGATTTATATGATCTCAACTGAGATCTGAATGTAGCCCACCATTTTTATTGCAGTGGATATTTTTATAAGCTGAAATTCTCAACTTCATGTCCAAATGGCAGCTACAGGCTATGGAAAGAAGGGGTATTTGTTTTGTGGGTTATTTATAGATTGTATCTGAAGAAAATAAATGATGCATCAGAACTTGCAGAACAGAGTGTAAAATATGAATGACAAAAATAAGTCCCCTTAACATCAGTTTTGTACCAACCACCTTATATTCAGGGTGGTATTAAATGGTTAAAGTTTAAAAAATAGAGAGAAATGGTGACAATTTAAATGGTAGCTACTAACAAAGCCTTTATTGACAGTGCAATTAAGGCTAGAGAAAAAAGTTTACTGCCTGAAGCAGTGATGAAGACAGGTATATGCTGCATCCTGAGCTCCAGAAGCTGATTAAGTGAGAGATACCTGCTAATGAAAATAAACTGAGTTTTCAGCATTGACTGTAAGCTGTAGAACATGCATAAAAATGTGTCAGGAAAGAGAACAATGGGGCAAAGCTCACAACTCTGTAGTATTACCTGAAATTCATTCTTGGACCCTCTAACACAGGCCTGGCTTACAGAGACCATGTGTGGAGACTTTTATGAAGGACGGAATGACCATCAGATTTCTTTAGCTAGTCTTACTACCAGAGACCTAAGGAGCACAGTCAGATGTGCACCTCCCTGCTATAACTGAGACTGCATTGCAGGAAACGCTTTGAGTTACAAGGATCCCCCAGACCAAACAAAAGTTCACTTTTGGTTCCAGGGGAGAGGGGAATCCAGCTGCTGGCTACCAGCTTGCAGCCAGTTTCCTTTAGCAATGGCCCCTCCTTCCTGTGAGGCGGCAAAGTTTTCAGAATGGGAGGGTGGAAAGTGAGCAGCAATCTTGTTCTAGGGCTTCCCCAGCCAGTGCTGGAGTGCAGGGTGGGTGAACTAGAGTCCCCACGCCTCAGGGGTCAGGGAGAAAGGGCTGAAAATGCACGTGCCGTTGATTTCTTTGGAGTGAATTCACTTTTATCCCAACTCTGATTCTCTGCAGTAAACTGATATTTATTGGTAAATGTGTGATTTTTTTTTTTTTTAAGAAAAGATTAGTGCTTTCAGCCCTCCAGAGAGGGCTGAAAAAACCCCAAGCTGAACTCCCTCTGCTCCCTTTCCCCACCACTCTCATTCAGAAAACGGTGACAGGCTGGGGACAAGTTTCTCTCTGCTTATTACAGTAATTGCATTTCCCCTCCAGAGTAGTGGGTCTGGTGCAAGAACTCATCAAGAACTCAGTGAACAGCTGTTCATCAGGGCACCCCTGGGGAAGACAAGGAGTTATGGATACAAATTCCTGGAAGGCCGCTTCAGGCTGAATTCCAGCAAAAACTTCACAGTCAGGGTGTCCAGACTGGAATAAACTTCCTCCAGGGGTGGTGCAATTACCTACCCTGGAAATCTTCAAAAGGAGACTGGACGGTCACCTTGCTGGGATCATTACACCCCAGTTGTCATTCCTGCCTGGTGCAGGGGGTTGGGCCCTTCCAGCCCCTAACAATCTGTGAATCTATGAAAGCAGTTCTTAGTGCTGTGAATGTTTGGTATTCTAAGTCCTTCAGCCACTCTCACCAGAAAAAAAGAAATAAAAATACATTGTGTAGTTTCCTAGGTGAAGTGAATGTCCCAGTCGCCAAAAGAAAAAAAAGTGGGGGGGGGGGAGTTCTGAAGCTCGGTTTTTAAGCAGCACTTTTGGTATTACAGGAGTCCAAAGATCATAGTTCAGTTCTGGCCTTTTAGTCAAATATAGAAAATGTCCTGAATATATCAACTTCAGAGTGAGGTTGAGATTCAAACCATCTTTTCTATATATCTCTAGTACAAACTTAAAATAACATTACCCATTTTCATTGGTGGGGTTGATTGACATTAGGATCTTACAGATTGTTTCCGATGATTGTAGAGTGCAATGCATCTTTGATGCAATCTTATTTATTTACATAGCGCGCGCAGTCTCATTTCCTGAAAAACCAATATACCATTTATTCCTTTGCTCACAATTCTAAATCTCTTTCTAGCCAACACTTAGCCCAAAAGGGCGCTCGCTCACTCACTCATTCATTCACTCGTGCACTTGTGCGCTCTCTCTCTCTCCCTCTCTCTCTCTCTCTCTCCCCCTCCTCATTTTCTTCCCCATGGACACACTACCAGTGCTCTGTGACTGCATCTGTTTCTTACTTCCTTTCTTCCCTTGACTTCTGTGACATTTCTGTCTGACCTACGTTCTCTTTCCCCTCCATAAACTAGTGGTAAATGGTTAAGCTAAATGAGCAAAATGTCATAAATAAAAAACTGCAGAAAGAATAAATGTATTGAAATCTTAACCTGAATAATGACCCAAGTGTATGGCCCCATATGCTTAGCTTTTTCCCAATAATGCACTGTGGTGACTATATCTTTGCAATTTATTTTTTTTTAGAGATTTCGAGGAAAGGTTTGTTTTCCAAAATCCCTAGCAAAAAATTGTCCCCAGAAGACCCTGTTGGCTAGCAACCCACAAAGAAAGGGAAAATATAACCAATAAAACTAAAGGCAGTGCTCTGTATGTAGCATGGATGATCATGTGTACTTCTAAATTGTGGCAACACTAAAAAGGCAAAGTATCAAAATCTCAGGACCAATATTATACTCCTTTAGCCACCACTAATTTAATCTTTTGTTCAGTTTTTAAAAAAATCACACCACATTTACCAATAAGTATCAGTTTACTGCAGAAAATCAGAGTTGGGATGAATTCACTTCAAAGAAATCAATGGCATTTGCTTTTTAATCACCAAGCAATGGTTTTACCTCTTAACACAAAATATTTTGTACTTATAGCCCAGAGGGTTATATTTAAAATAACACATTTGGAATAGGCTTATAAGAATTACATTATGAAAATAAAATGTTAATGAATGTGGCTCCCTTTAGGAGTAGCCAAATTAGTAACAATTCTTACAGAACTTGTAACAGAATTCTACTTGTTTTACAGTCTTAGGCATCTAATCAATAATTTTTGGTAGCAATATTTAACATAAGGGTTATAGGTAAAAAAAACCTGATTGCAATTAAAAGTTGAATGCAGGGCCAAATGTATAATAGTACTATCTCAGAACAACTCAGTAGCATTACCGCAAGTCTACTGTGTCAGTTATCATAAAAAAGAAAAACATCCAGTCTCTACCAAATAAAGGGAATTCATAGCAAATGGAAGTGAACACTGACATTCTGCTGTTATTCCAATTACTGTGGGAGTCTATTTTCAAACTATAGTCGGTCTTGTGCTTTCATCTGGCACAATACATCCTGCATTCACTATAACTCCAAAATACAATCACATTACACATGTAGCAAGCATAGTATTTTCAGAGAGGTAGTTTACCCATGTTCATCTGAAGTCACGCAAAAGGCAATGTAGGCTGGCTCTTGACACTCATTCAGAGAGGCATCAGCTACTTTGTCCAACTGACATCTCTGAAGCCAGGGCATTTAAGCCAAGACAGAACTATTCGTAATGTGAAATAAAAGCGTATACACAACTCCCTTTGTCCCTGCACATAACCTGACCAAAATCTCAGTCTATGGTAGAGTCTTTGCTGCCTAGTACAGCTCCTATGGATGCTATTACTTGTTCCAATGCAGGGAGGGTAAGGTCAAGCCTGAGCCATGATCAGTCTCTTCTCTGGCTCAGCAAGGGGCTGGTTAGGTGTGCAAAGAAAGAAGGATGCACTCTTTTTAAGGTGGCATCTTCCATAGTTATCTGAATTTTCCCTCTCCTGAAGAAACTTTGGCCAAGCTCGCCAGAACTCTTGGTAGAGCCCTTAGCTGGAGACAGTCCTTGAATATTCAAAGGAGATTTTCCAGTTTATACCAGTGAAGGACCTGCCCCTTCCCTCTCAGTACAGGCCCAGTGCACCCTCTTCAGTGTACCTGGAACATGCAGGGCACATTCTTGTCCAAAGGAGAGAAAAAAAAATCTACTTTGTTAATTGAATGTCCTCCTGTGGTTTAAGATGCAGTTGCCATAGTCTATTAAGAACAAAATGCTCCTTTGGGAAATGCTGAGAAAAAAAAATCCATCCTCCACCTGATATATGCAAGAGTAGAATTCAACAACTGTACTTCAAAAGCAGCTGAAATGTGCACCTTGTCAAGAGCGTAGCTCTCCATGAGGATGCTGCCTTGGCTTTATTTGAAACAAAAGGAGTTTTGAACTGACAAAGCTTGAAGCATTTGAATATTGTGTACTGCTGAGTGTGTATGGTAGATCTTTTACTTGTCAGGAGGTATGCACTGAAATAAATGCATTCTGCATTTCATGAACATCTAGTGAAGTGCAAACTGTGAAAGGCACCAGATGAATTTGTCCAACTGCTACCTCTGAGAATATGCCATTTTATCCTCTGCTTGGCTCTCCAGCTTCCTTGCTGTCTCCCCATACTGTGTTTCTAGAATATATTCTGTATCTTAAAATGAACTATGTGCCTTAATCGTTTTAAGGCAAACCAAAGCCCAATATAAATTTAAGGTCCTTAGAATGATCTAAGTAATTACATTAGTTTAAACTGACAAATACATATATATATATTTTTTTAAGGAAATCAAGAAGGCTAAACAGGGAAAAGAAGGCATTTGCCTTGCTTTCAGAATTTCTTAAAACATATTTGCATGGATGGGGACAGAGATGTATTCATAAGTGTGCATGTGTGCAGATCTGGAAACAGTTACTCAACTGCAATTCTAACAGATAGCAGTTTCCCTAAGCTATTTGGTGCCTACTAAGTCAATTAACATGATTTTTTTTTTCCAATATTGGTACAATTCACTTCACTAAAAATTATAGCAAACTACTATATTCACTCAAATCCAAGCTGAGCCTTCCCCCTCTCCCCCATTCAACAAGGGGGGGCAACTCTTCCTTGTCTTAGTTTTTGGCAGAGGGTGGGGGTGGGAGGGAAAAAGGAGCTGCAGCTAGCTGCAAGTCCAACTGACCCTGGATCAGAGTCAGAGCTGGAACTGTTGCCTTCCCCCACCACCAACCCTTTACTTCTGCCTCCACTTACCTTCCCATCCTTGCTCCAAAGAATACTATACTCTGGACCAGAGCATGAGTACGGAGCATCCAACCCCTGCCTGGCCATGCGGCAGCGGTGGTGGTGGCAGCAGCTGTGGCCCTGGCCCTAGGCCCAGAGCCGGAGCTGCTGCCACTACAGTTACTGCAGGCAGAGACTAGAGGCAGTATGTGCTCAGCGTTCCCTGTCCCAGGCTGGAGTGGGGCTCCAGGCAGAGCTTTTACCTTACCACGGGAAGGTAAATGGTGGTGACGCTGGTGGAGGGAGCAGACCAGCAGCGGGAGGGGGGGGTGTCAGGCAGTAGGGGGCCAGGTGGGAAGGGCAGCAAGGGTGGGGAGCACAGACAACAAGGGGCAAGGGTCAGGCCATTTGACTCTCCCACCACAGTTTGATCCCCTGCTTGTTTGTTGTGCTGCAGTGGTGGGCGGGGGTGGATTTAAGATGACCCTCTAAAAATTAGATTCTATACATGGAAAATAGTTTGTAAATGTAATTACTGGGGTGCCCAGTTAGTACCTGCTTACGCCTACTTAGCACCTATTTACACCAGTTGTGAGAACGGGCTTTCAATGTGCACAGGAGCTGAGCTAAAGTCACATCTTTACCTTTAGCTTTGACATAGTCTGATGTGTGTATTTGTGCAGCCTCATTCATTTAGCTCTCTGCATTGGTATCAGTTAGGAAGTCATTGTGCAAAAACTCTGAAGACTCATGTTGCTTTATAACAAAAAAAAAAAATTGGTTAAATTTAGGGCACCTGCTTGGCCTCCAAAAGTTTTTATAATCAGAAAGATTGAAAAAAGTGGACACCCTTCCCAACAGAGTATTTACATCACCCTGCCTAGCCCACTTCACTTTCATATAGCTGAAATTTGACTGCCCTAAAATGCTGATCTCCTTTCTAAACTGATTTGCTTGTTCTCTTTTATGAGTTAGTGGGCATGTCTACCTGGCCTAATTACTCTAGCCTAATAACGCTGCACAGTAGCATGCCAGTGAAAACCTGTGCTAGTACACTACTGCACAGTGTTATTAGGCCACTATACAGTAAGCATCACAAAGAAAATGTGTGCTGGTGCTACTGCGCAGTAACTGTAGTTAAACAAGTACCAAACTAAATGTGCAGTAACTACTGCACATTAATGAATGTGTACACACGCCCAGTATAATGCTTTGGTAAAAATTTCTGACCAACACTGAACTGTGGAAAGTTAATACCAAAATTAAAAAGTAAAACTGGACATCATTTTTCACTAATATATCCTTTGTTTCCAATACAGATTGCATTGGGAAGAGAAACTGGAAATCAGTTTGCCAGTCTTCTCACAGAGACATGATTATTGATTTAATTATTCAAATATGGCCATGGCGGATCTTAATCAAATAATTCTTTGATGTCTAAGTACAGAATATTTCAAGTTACTTATGATGACCGTTTCCTACCTGTCCGCACCTGTCACAGATAAACTACATTTTCAAACTCTATACTTCTATTTATCGTCAGACTCTAGGCAGAAAATAAACATTACAGGAATACCTTTAAAACGATTTTAGCTGTCAGCACTTCAAAAGCCAATGGCAGAACATTAAAAAAAAAAAAAAGAAAGAGAATAATCCTCTTCTGATTAACCACCTAACTTTGTTCCTCCCAGCCTGGGAATTGTCTTTAAATTGGCCTCTTATCTCCTCAGCTAGTTTCTCTAAGTAATTATCCCTCAGATTCCACATGGACAAAGGGAAGATAAATATCCAACAACCGTGCTATCTGATGGTGGTGAGCTGCTATCTTCTTTCAAGTACTTTGCAGGATGGAGGTGGTCGAAACTGAAAACAGTACAAGCTGTAGCAAGATCCTGGAAGGTACTTTACTGCTGAAGTTGCTGACTTTTGGCTTGGATGCAATAAAATATATAGGCAAACAAGGTTCTTTGAATGAAGCCGATATCTTTTATTAGATCAACTTAAATAAAAGCATGCTTAAATTTTTTTCCCCCAACTATTTAAGTTGGTCTAATAAAAGATCAGATTCACCCAAAGAATCTTGTCTGCCTATGTCCCTAGACCAGCATGGCTACAACCTAAACCCCTATAAAAATATATATATATTGTAGCCAAATTTCCCACTTCTCTCTCTGCTAGCCTAGGTGTTCGTATCCAACTGCTTATTTTGAATCTAAGATTGACATTTCCAAGAGGAAGCATAACTCTTCACCTACAGCTGTATATCAGTTTGTGAACTGCCTTGGGATGAAATGTAATTTTTCTGGGTAAAAAGTAAATCATTATTATTACCACCACATAGCACAGAATGGACTCTGGGCTTTTCTTAGTTTGACCTAGTGACTGGTGGCTGATTTTGATAGATTATTTCCTTCTAAAGCTCATGTTAAAACAAACAAAAAACTTAATCAGCAAAAGGGCTATTGCTGAAGAAAGCTTGAGCTATAGATGCCTGAAATATGAAACACCTGAAGTACAGAGAGTTCACAAAATGGGATACTTCTAATTAGCACTGAGGCTTTCTCAAACACAAAGAGACTTCTTTTTAGTCTCTTCTACAAAGCATACCACTAAACACTTTGAACTGGGACTAGTTACCTGGATCAATGACAACAAGAAGTCCTTTTTTAAATACATAGGGGGCAAAAAGAAGGTACTGGGTAACGTGGGGCCACTGCAAGATGCGCTAGGAAATTTGGTCGTCACACCAGATGACAAAGCTAACCTATTTAATGACTTCTTTGCCTCCATTTTCCTGAGCAGGGACCAGATCAGCCCCCCACACTGAGCCCCCCTCAGGCCCCAGGGGAGGCACACTTTGGACAAGGGTCAGTGAGGATCTAGTCAGGGAGCTTCTGGAGGGACTGGATGTATTTAAATCAGCTGATCTGGACGATCTCCACCCCAGAGTGCTGAGGAAATTAGCTGAGGTCATTGTGGGACCCCGGCACAGCTTTACAAGCACTCATGGTGCTCTGGTGTGGTGCCAGAGGACTGAAAGAGGGGCAGTATGGTTCCCATCTTCAGAAAAGGGAGGAAAAAGGACCTGGGGAACTATAGACCAGTTAGTCTTACCTCAATCCTGGGTAAGCTTTTTGAGAGAATTATTCTGGCACATGTCCACGAGGGACCAGCAGGGGAGCTTATGCTTGGGGCAACCAACATGGGTTCATTAGAGGCAGGTCCTGTCAGACCAACCTGGTGGCCTTCTACGACAAGGTCACTAAATCCTTAGATGCAGGGGTAGCAGTGGACAGTCTTTCTGGACTTTCAGAAGGCTTTCAACACTGTCTCTCACCCAGTTTTCATTAAAAAACTGGGGGACTGTGGTGTTGACACCCACACAGTCA
>NW_017728886.1:109165748-109170126 GCF_001723895.1 Crocodylus porosus | reverse complement strand
CAAGGTGCTGCACCTGGGGAGGAAGAACCAGCACCATACCTACAGGCTGGGGAACTCCCTTCTCATCAGTGCAGAGGTAGAAATGGATCTTGGAGTCATCACTGATGCCAAGATGAACGTGGGCTGGCAGTGTGGGGATGCAGTCAGGAGGGCCAACCGCACCTTTTCATCTACAGATGCATCTCAAGCAGGTCCAAGGAGGTGATCCTCCCCCTCTATGCAGCACTAGTCAAGCTGCAGCTGGAGTACTGTGTCCAGTTCTGGGAGCTGCACCTCAGGAGGGATGTGGACAACTTGGAGAGGGTCTAGAGGAGGGCCACTCGCATGATCAGGGGGCAGCAGGGCAGGCCCTACAAGGAGACACCTGAACCTATTCAGCCTCCATAAGAGAAGGCTGAGGGGGGATCTAGTGGCCTGTTACAAACTAGTCAGAGGGGACCAACAGGCATTGGGGGAGTCCCTGTTCCCCCGAGCACTACCAGGAGTGACTAGAAATAATGGTTACAAGCTGGCAAAGGGTAAATTCAGATTAGACATCAGGAGGTGCTACTTCACTGTCAGGGTGGCCAGGATCTGGAACCAACTTCCAAGCGAAGTGGTGCTGGCTCCTACCCTGGGGGTCTTTAAGAGGAGGCTGGATGAACACCTTGCTGGGGTCATTTGACCCCAGTACTCTTTCCTGCCATGGCAGGGGTTGGACTTGATGATCTGCTCAGGTCCCTTCCAACCCTACTAACTATGAAACAGGTGGTTCTCAGCCTTAATCGAGGCACCCCTTCATAACTTTTGTGAACTTAGTGGTACCCAATTTCAAAAACTAGTTCATGTATTACAGTGCTTACCTCCTTGGAGAGGGGCATGCAGTTCATTTACGAAGAGATAATACTGAGTCTGTTTACCTGCTTATCACCTGACAGCACAGTTCCCTGTACCCTGGTTGAGCATTGCTGCACTAAACTCTTCACACAGTTGGAACTGAAGTCAGTAATTGAGCCTTTCCAACCATTTAATATCAATATAATTAACATGGAGCTCTCTATTCTGCCTTAAGACACACTCTTGAAACCCCAACTCAAGTTGGCTGTGGCCATGAGTGACTGGTGCCTCCTGAATCTAGGGGGGCACCAACCCTACCAACAGCATCAGTGTCAGCCATCGGGGGGGCACTGGCAACTACAAGAGAAATGTAGAGAAAAATGAATACCACTGTACATAGTCTTCATTGATCTGATGAAGTCCTTTGATACAGTCAACAGAAAGGACCTTTTTACTTTTACAAAGAAACTGGGTTGCCCCTCCCAAACTTCTGAACATCATTCACCCATTGCATCAAGGTATGAAGGAAACTGTACTGTATGAAAACAAAGAATCAAGTACTTTTGATATTGACAACAGGGTGAAACAGGGGTTTGTCTTATTCCTCATGCTTTTCAACATCTACTTATTATTCCTGCTCCTTCACGCGTTCAAGGACAGCAATGATGGTATTTATCTTTGAACCAGACTAGATGGAGGCTTGTTCAACATTGCAAGGTTTAGAGCAAAAACCAGGGTTCAAAACTGGTTCTGAGAGATTTTCTGTTTGCAGATGACATGGCCTTGGTTGCCCATAGTGAATCTTCCCTGCAAAAATCTCTTGGGCAGACTTTCTGAGTTATGCAAGAGCTTCAGAATGGCAAATAGTCTCAAGAACATTATGATCACATACCAAGGGGTGGAAGAAGCAACACCTGAAATCACTCTGGAGGTAAATCTCTAGGTGTCATTGACAGTTTTTGCTACTTGGGTTCTACAGTCAGCAGCAATCTTAACCTGCAGACTGAACTGACCAACAGACTTGGAAAAGCAGCTAAGAATGTTGTACTGTTGCAGAAACATGCATGGAATAACAGCAAACTATCAGCTAATTGAAGATGAGAATCTATGCGACTTGTGTGCTGTCATCCCTGCTTTATGGTTCAGAAACATGACCAGAGAATGAACAGCTTCCACATGAGATGCCTGCATAAAATCCTGAAAATAAAGTGGGAACACAGAATACCAAACACAGACGTGCTGGAGCACATAGGACTGACACACTTAGAAACCACTGTCAAGGAGAGGAGGTTGTGATGGATCGGCCATGTCAGGAGAATGGAAGACTACCTCCCCAAGAATATTTTGTACAGTGAGATCCAAGACAGCTCTAGAAGGCAGCCTCTCCCTCTATGGTGGTACCATGGTGTCTGCAACAATTATATGAAGTTATTCAGCATCAATGTAGAAAGCTGGGAGTAGCATGCAGAATCCCATCCAATCTGGAGGAAACATCTGGCACTGGGTGCAGCTCAACATGAAGCAGCTTTGATCCAGAGGATGGAAGCAAAGTGAGAAAGAAGAAAGTGCATGCTGTAAATTTGGACTCCAGCTCAAACAACATATGGATCTGTGAAATTTTTAAGAAGCTGTGTCTCTCTCAAATTGGTCTCGTCAGTCACAAGCGAATTCATCAGACATCTGACTAGAGCCTTTACGTGTGCACCATGATCAAGAAGATCACTGGTTGCCTACTACAAACCATAATAAAGGAAAGAGTTTATGCTTTTTAACCCTAGAAACACAGCTACACTGGTTGGAGAGGAACAATGACTTCAGCCAAGATTTTTCCACTTCTTCCCATGTGTTTCCAGGGAAGGAGTAAGTTATTGGTCTGTTTCTGAGTCCCAATGTCTGGTAGCCTATACAGAAGGTAATTCTTTCCCTCTTGTGAAGGTGTCCCCTAAATCACAGCCTAGCACTCACTTTTTATTCTCTCTTAAATAGTAAAGCAGTAAATAATTATAGGTAACTTAGGGAATTCTTTCTATGGGATTGTACAGTGAAATCAAGGCATTGCTTCATTCTGCTTGTTTCCAAATACTCTTCTAGTCATAGGTCATTTTTCCCTAAGGCAACATCATTGCTGTTAGCCTGTTGCTCATCACTTGCAAAACTACTGTCCATAAGGATGTGGTGCTTCTGGAAATGAGTGTCAAAAATAGTATATTAGCAAAAAAAGAACACTCATCTAGGAAGAACCACAGATATTTTGGACGTGATTACCTGCATGTACCTGTGTTAGTTTTACTCTCATACTTAAATGTCCAAAGCATGCTTGATTGGTAGTTCTTAAATGTGTCCATAAGATGATGGACAAGCTTGACATACCACTGTAATAAAAAAACACTCTGACCAGATACATATTTAGGATGAAAATATGACATGTACAAGTGAAGTTGTGGGGTGCAAAAAGGGGAAAATGTAATCTACTTCCAGTTAATATTTTGAAGCAATTAAATATGCTAATCTACCAACCAAAGAATATAAATAATTAGTTCCACATCAGGAAACTTCTAAACTTTAGCATTGACATTTTGTTTCTACTGATTATTATTTATTAATCACTATGAGAAATAATAGCTGAATATTATGTCTATTCCAGTCGGACAGCATGAGCAGCAAACTCCCTCATTACGCTATAATGTATTAAGTTTCTTTTGCTGAAACTTGAATTTATGGGCATTTATTTTATTGAGAGCTAAGCAGATCCTACAAACTGAGGATTAATTTGCTGCATAGACCCCTGTGTTCTCAGACAGTCTGATATAGAATTGGAGTCTTACTATCCATTAGGCCTGATTCAAGTCTTGCTGTAATCTATAAAAGGTATTTCTATTACTTTCAGTAGGATTTGGATTAGGCCCACATATCTAGAGTAACAACAATGTTTTTGATCACAAGTGGGAAAGTTTGTAGGTGGAGACAAAGGAAAACAAAGGGACAAATTTAACAATAATGAAAAAGGTGGTGTAAATTATGAAGGTCAAGGATGGTTGTTTTGAGTACTTTGAACTTTGAGTAAAAATGTCCCAGATTAAAGAGCCCTCTATCCGTTTGGTATTCAATATCAATTCTGGAGGAAGGACCATCCTTAATGAGAGCCAGGATGGCTGTAAAAAAGTAGAGAACAGACTTGGAGAAATGATGTATCCTTGCTTGACCCCAGTTTGGATGACAAA
The DNA here is from genome assembly GCF_001723895.1 of Crocodylus porosus. NCBI lineage: Eukaryota > Metazoa > Chordata > Crocodylia > Crocodylidae > Crocodylus > Crocodylus porosus. Next base: position 109,166,089 of record NW_017728886.1, on the reverse strand, counting down.
TGGATCAGTCTCCCATTCAGTCTCTCATCCGGATCTACATAGTCTTTCTCTTTTGAGGATTTACTAAAGATTCCATCATCATATGCATCTTGGAAATGTATCTAGTAGGGCTGTGCAAAGCTTCAGTCCTTGATTCGATTCAGCAGAGATTTGGCCAGATTCGGTGGCTGCATCTCCAAATCTGAATCAAATCAGAGGACCCTTTAATCTCTCTGAATGGAATCAGAACCCTCCAAATCGATTCAGAGAGATTCAGAAAGATTTGGAGATTCAAACATAACCCAGTTTTGAATGTTTTTTCTACATGTCTCAAGGTAGCAGGGCTTCATGAATGCTGAGAT
>NW_017728886.1:109132410-109165588 GCF_001723895.1 Crocodylus porosus | reverse complement strand
AGTTTGGTGACAGGTGTCTCCTGGGTCTGGAGGGGCACCCAGGGTTCCCCTGCAGCCAATTGAGGAGCCCAGTGTGCTCCCTGGCAGACCCAGAAGTGGACTGGAAGTACTTCCGGTCTACTTCTGGGTTTGCCGCCGAGCACATCAAAGGCCCCCCTGCACTCCTGTGGGTTGCTCCATGCACCCCAGCATCGCAGTGATCATGAGCTATGCCTGCTACCTTAAGGTATGTAGAAAAAACTTTAAAAGCTGTGTCTGTGTCCAGATCACTGATTCTCTGAATCAGCATCGAATCTTCAGATTTTGATTTGGCCAAATCGAAGCAGGGACAGTTATCTGAATCAACTAACTGAATCACTGTCCCTGATTCAGGGTGAATCCAAACTGAATAGGGCCCGCTTCACACACCTCTAGTATCAAGTATTTTCTGACTTGGAGGGTTCATATTAGTCTGATCAGATCAAAGAGGCATGGATGTCAGCTTAAATAGATTTAGGAATCCTCTGAATAAGTTAATGGGTTTTATTAGAGTTTCCATACAAGTCTTAGGGTCATATGACAACTGAGAAGATTCCTCTTTCTTTTCTACAGAGTATCTTTATCAGTCGTTACAGTGTACGATCTTACAGTGCAGCTGCCTCCTGTATTTGTCCTGTTTCATTAGTCCTGGGTCCTGTCCATGGAACACAGAGTCCAGAAAATGTAGTTGAGTTCATTGTATTACTCATTTTCTCCAGATTTCAATTTTACTTCCCCCATGTCAAAGTCTGCAAAATTATTCTAACCTTGTGACATGTTTTTTTTATAGACTTTCCAGAAGCCAAAAAGGTCCTTCACAAAATGTTCATCTCCATGTTTTGCTGAATCCTCCTTATTTTCCTTTGGGAGATTGTTGTTCTTTGAACAGTGGAAGCAGTATCATCCAGATGGCATGATAAAAGGTGTCACCTTGTACCTGTCAATTCAGAATAGAAATTCCTCAAATTTACCAGCTGCACCTTGGCCTAGTTGAAGTCTATCCTTCTTCAAGACAACACCTAAGCATATATTTAATTTCTAGCATGTGCTCATGTTACGTTGTCTTCTGTGGGACTGAAACACACAAGTAATACTGTTCTAAATTGAAAATATTTCTGCACCAGTTAACTTGGAAATGTTAATTTGTACAGTGGGACTGCAACAGGGAACCCCAACCCTGTTACAGGGAAAAGGGGGCTGGGAAAGAAAAATTAGCAAGGCCCCTTTAAAACCAGACTTCTGGAGACTGAAGGGGGAAGGATTACTTGCAGCAGAGAGAAGTCTTCCCAGAGCAGCCACAATGGTAGAAGTCCTGGCTGAGCAGGAAGGGGCAAGCTGCCTGCTGCAGGTGAGAGCAGAGACCTCACGAGGAGAAATGACTGGGCTAGGAATTCAACCCCTGTAGAGCTTAGCCTGCAAGCAGCCAGCTGCAGAAAATAATACTGAGATGGGAAGGAGAGATTAGCACCCTCTGGGTCAGGTAAACCAGAAGCCCAGTCGGCTGACCAAGTGGGAGGGACTGATTGGAACATAAACACTCCTCCAGGACAGAGAAGGGCGACTGGTCTTTGCAGCACCCTCCAGGAAGACGAGGATGAATGCAAAGCTAGCAAGTGGGGCTATGGCCCAAAAGGAGGATCTGCAGTTGGTGGAGAGTGAGTGTGAGAGTGAGTGCATGCATACATGGGAAGCACTGAGGACTTATGTTATCCCAGGAGGGGTCCTGGGGGACTGAGTGTACTGAGAAGATTAAGGACCATTTATGTTGACCCAGGAGAGGCTCAGAGGAGTGGATGCACTCTGAAGACTGTTTACGTGAACCCAGTAGGGAGTCTGCTTTTCTTTTCTTTTTTTTTTTTTTTTTGACCTTTGCTTATTTGTTAGTAATATCCAGTGCACTGTGATGGCTTGTGGGGAGATACGGAGGCAGCAGAACAGAGTGCTCAGCACCCTTTGATTTTTCCTTTTGTATTTTTTTTATTTACTTGTCATTTTTTGTGGCTGTTTCTGGGAGGGAGATCAGCGGATGCTTTGCCTGGGTGGGTGCCCAGAAGAGAGCCAATGCCTAGATGGGCCAGAGGCCTAGAACAAAGCAAGACATGCAGGAGCCTGATCAATGGCTGAAGCCCCAGCCAAAGACAGAGGCCAAGGGAAAGAGGGGTAGATCCCCATGTAGGCTATCTAGACTAGTAGCCTGGGAACAAATAGGGGGAGAAGCAAGGCACCCACAGCTGAGCTCTGGTTACCCAAAGGCAGCTGGCTAAAACAACATATTAGTTTAACATCAACAGGCAAGTGGGAGAGAAGAGGCATATTAGTGGCCTGGGGTAGGTACCACCAGGAGGCATCATGACCACCCCTGGATGTGCTCCCCATTACAGGGACAAATATACTACTGTCTCTCCTTATCCCTCCATTCAGCCTCTTCATCAAAGGCGACATAGAGGCACCTCATTCTTTCAGCTGAGTCCATGAGACAGTTCTGCTCCATCTTCTCCAGTTTGATTTGGTGTCCTCAAAGCTAGGCTGCAAACACAGAGGCCACATCTACATGTGCAGTGGACTGCACAGTTTTTACTGTGCACTATTTTAGTACTTGTATAACTACACAGTACCATGGCCACATGGGTTTTTTCCCCAAAACTACTACACAGTAGCTTGTTACTACTGTGTAGTATCATCGCTATACGTGTAGTGCCTGGCAATGAGCTGCAGTGCAGTAGCTCGTTGCTACTGTGCCATAGTGTCTTGTGTAGATGCACCCAGAGTGTAACTCCCACTTTTTCAACAGGATCAGAAGTGAATCTCATCTAAGCAGGCCATTTCTAAAAAACAGCAGGCCAGTTTCCCATACGCATTTGGTGCTGAAAAGTGGGAATCGGAGCCCCCCCATGCCAGTAGGGAGGCTCCAGTATACCTGCCCAACCCTCTAGGGGGCTAAACAGCCCCCAGATTGAACTCCCTCGACTCCCTTTCTGCCCTCTCATTCTGAAAACAGCAACAAGCTGGGAGCTCCACAAACACAAGTCACAAAAGACTCTACCTTTTGAAACATCTTTATCTGATACCTCATCCAATGAGGGGTCAGATTTTCACTCGCCATTTTTGAAGCTGTGCCCAGGGCTGCAGCGCATGCAATTAAGTGGCAAAATGCACATCAGCGCCAGGAAAATGTCAGAAGTGTGCTTTTGAACTAAAACACATCAGAGGTGTTTTAGTTCAGAAGCACACCGCCGCCATTTTCAGTGCGCTGACATGCATTTTGCGGCTTATGCAACTGCACATGAAGCAGTGCAATACACGTCAGCTTGTGTGTGGAGCAGACTCCGTTAACTGGATGAATATAATTGAAACAGTTAATCAGGTCTGCTCTGACCCACCAGATCTCCAGTGCGTAACAGGACAAAAAGGTACAGTCTATATATAAATACCGCTAGACTTCCCTCCCCACTGGAACCAACAGTGAACTTCTCTTTGGTCTCGGTTAACATGGTAATTCAGAAAATTTTACGGAAATTGTTTTGAGTTACAGCTGGGAGCTGCACTTCTGTCTACACCCTAACACACATGTATTTATTTTCTGGTGAAACGTAAGACTTGCTAAAACCTTTTCTAGGTTCAGATCTATTAAAAGCTGTAACATACACACCATCCAACTTAGGAAAAAGAAAGTTTCCACTTCTGCAAACTCATAACATGCAGTTTGTCCTGCAGTTACAGGAGTGTTTTCTTTTCAAATGCTTTGTCTTGTGAACAACACATACAAAAGAAAAAAGGAACAAGATGCTTTTCACTTTCAAGAACCTACATTTTTATTGTATCTCCCCCAATATCCCTATGTTGGGGAAGCTGCCATTCTCTTATGGCAGTTTTCACATAATCTCTCTTTTACATAGAAGGAAACAAAGCTGTTGTGTAGACATCTTTTTTCCCCAAGGGCAAAGTTTAAAAATAGATTAGCAAAATCCCCAGAATATGAAAGAGGAATGAGGGAAGGTGAGAGACAGCAAATGGGGCTCTGTCTTAGTACAAAAGGAAAAAGTGAATAATACCAACAGAAAAAATACACCTTTGAGGTTAGTCCCATTCTCCCGACCACTTCTTCTCCCTGGAGAGAGAGGCATGTGTATTCATGCACACTGTTGTGCTGTATTGCATTCAGTTGCAACTAGGTACCTTCTTAGCAGCCATAATGCTGAATCTCACACTGTAGAAGTAAAAGCAAGCTTTTCTTTGTCAAACTGAAATGTAAAAAAGGATTAAAAGTACTGGGAGTTTCAAAGGAACAGAGGAAGTGTCAGGAGCTCTTTGGTGGAGAGCAGATGAAAAGCTAAATTAAAGATACTAGCTTCCTCTAGGCAGTTCTTCCACTTCTATTAAAATACGTATCAGACTAGTATTATCTCTTTAGGGGAGAACCTCATTGCTGACAACCCTCACAATATCTGTTTTTCCTTAAAGCTCTAGCTCCTGGAGTCATTTCATTGCCTGTTAATCTCAGCTTTCTTTTTCAAAAAAGGAAAGTTTCTAGCCCTTCTCCTTGCAGAAAAAGCTTTTAAAAGTGAACTGTAAAAGTCTGAAAAACCAGAACAACTGCCAGGAGCCCTAAATATAATATATTTGTTTAATCCTGACATTTAAAAAAAGTGTAATTTCATGAATTGTTTTAGAACCTAATTCAATTATTGAGCCTTTTGTTTGGCAAAACTGAAATGCGGTGAAAGTAAGATGAAGATCCTCCCTCCCCCTCTCCCCCCCCCTTTTAAATATCTGTTTTTACAGTTGTTGCCAAAAGAAACACAAATCCAATATTAAGAGATACTTTGGACAATATAGATTTGCATACAGAGTTAAATATTGGATTGGCAAAACTGTATTTTGTCTTTTAACCTGTCATGAATTCTAGGCAATACCTTAGCCTTCAGTGGGATCCCACAAAGTGTTAAATGAGTGCCAACTTTGTTCCATTGTCTCAGAGTTTCTCTCATTTCACAATTTAAATCCTACCTGAATCACAGAGATAAGCTTGACCAAAGAAGCACTAAACAAATCATGTTGCAGTGAAGAAGACAATCAGGGTTGGTCAACTGGCATTAAGTGGCAACCTACAGACCTCATCAGTGCAGCTGCCAGAGGCACTGCATTTATGCGGCTCTGGAACCCAGGAGGTGAATGCCACTGTTGCTGCTTGTCCCTGCAGCACCATATTTGGAGTCTGGCAACTCAGCTCAGTGTCAGGGGAAAACGATGGGGCAAGCAGCGTTGGCATTCACCCCCTCAGGTCTAGAGCCACAACAGTGCAGCAGCTCTGGAAACTGCACTGCAAGCTAGGTAGGTTGCCCAGCCCCACAAGAAGACTTGCAAGCTGGATCTGGCCTGAAAGTAAGTAAGTAAGTTGGACAGCCAGAAAGCAAAAATGATAATTCTTCATAGCTTTTGTCTAATTGTCTTGGAGACATGAGTTAGCAAGGTATCTGAGAAGCCCGCAAGACATTTGGGAAAAACCATGGGGCAAGAAGAATAAGCAATTTCTTTATAGCCACAGCAAGTTACTGGCACAGATGGGGAAAAGAATACAAAATTGGCTTTGGTGGTCCTATTTGCATAAGGAGTACTGGTGTGAATAGTGGGCTGCTGGATTGGAAACTTAACTTTATAATAGTATAATATTCTATGGTAAGGAAATATGCTGCTGTGTCCTGATATGGTATTTCCTTGAGAGAAAGAGAACTGTTGAAATAGTCCAGTTACGTGCCAGAAGCCAAATCAATGCTGAGGCAAGAAGATGAATAATTTTACTGGATAAATATCTTTTAATTATTCATTGAGGTGTTCATTGGAACTTGAAGCAGAAGTGATAATTACTGACTGTCAATATTTACAGAAAGCTTGTATTTTATATGGCAAATATGGGCTGACAGTGAGACTGACCCTGTTGCTGCAAAACTCCTATTGGCATCAGTGGGGCAGAAATATTAGTATCAACAAACAAGCAACTAGATTGTGTGTAAACACCAGAGTTGTGATTACAGCTGCTCAGTATAAACAGAAGTCATTCAGTTCTTTTTGAAATGTTAACACTATAAATGAGCTGTTTGTCATTTTAATTTTTGGTTATTAAGGGCCAGCATTGTAATTTGGGGAACTTTCTGCTTAACACACAACGATGGGGATTTATTATAGTGCACCAAGTCAGGAAGAAGAGGTAGATAAGCCACTCTTCAAGGAGGTGACAACATTAGCTATGCAATGGTACTGATGGGAGACGTCTATTTTTGGACATTTGCTGGAAGAACAATACAGTCAAACATAAAATGTCAAGCCTGTTCCTAGCTTCTCTAGATGACAACCTTCTGTTCTTGACAGTTGAGGATACAACTAGGGGAGCATAAAATCATAGCAAAGTAAGGCTAGAAGATATCTTGAAAGGTCACCTCATCAACCACCTGCCTAAGGCAGGATTATCCCTATCCAAACCATGCCATACATATTCAATATTTAACCTATTAGAAAAATGACAGTCAACCCAGACATAGACATAAGACATAACATCCTAATGTGCCATAGGTAAAGCAGGAGGACCACAGTGGCCAATGTTCTGCTGCTGCAAACTTGTTAAAGAGACATTTGAAGGATCCCAGGAAGAAGAAAAAGTCAGTTTAAGCTGGATATCAGGGAAACCTTTCTTCACAGTTAGAACAGTGAAGCAGTGGAATAGATTGCCTAGGGAAGCTGTGGACTGTCCATCATTGGAGGTTTCAGGCTTTGGTCTGGGATGATCTAGGTGTAGCTGTGCTTATACTCTTTTATTCTCCATGCTTTTGCTTTGCTGGGTGCAGAATGGGGCTAAGAGGGAATGTTTTCCCCCTGTAGCAGGTTTCAGTTCTAGGGAAAGCCTTGATGCCCCCTGGTGACCACACACCCCTTGCCTTGCTGTAGCTCTAAGGTACTCTCCCCTCTTCATTCTCCTGCCATGCCTTAATGTACTTATTTGTTCATAAGAAAGACTGCTTAATGGGTCATAGAGCAAGCTGAAGTTCCTTTAAAAGCCACCAAGTCCCTCCCAGACCCCACCAGTCTTGACCTTGCCCTCACACTAAGTGCTCTCCCTAAGCTATTCATGGCCTCAAACCTCCACTACAGACATGCCCATGCCTCACAGGTGTTGCTGTCCAATCAGTCACCTTGTGTTGGGTCCTCAGCCTCCCTGGCCTCTGCCCCTTTTCTCTTGCTTGGCCACCTAACCTGGGTCCACCCTGCTGGACCTGGCTTCTGGGCTTCAGCCCTGCTTCCACTCTGCTGTGGGCCTTCTGTCCCTGTCTCCACCCTGCTCTGCACTTTGGGCCCTCTGGCCCTGTCTCCCTCCAGGCTCTGGGCCCTCTAGCCATCTCTTCACTCTCTCATGGCCTGAAACATACCTATCCTCACCAGGCACCACTGGGACCTCCATACCTCCCCTAAAGTCCCAACCCAAACTACTGGTTTAACAACAATGAAACAATAAACCTTCTGGCCATAACAAACTAAACCTACCCCAGATGCAAACAACAGTAGCTTACTGATTGTGTAGTAAAGCTTCCCCTTACCCTGGAATGCATCTCCCTGTAAGCCACCAGTGTCTTACTGGTAGTCCCCAGGGCAGTTCAAAAATCAGCCAGGCATCTTTCTGCAGTCTTCCTGACCATGAGCTCTCTTCCCTGTGGTATGCTGGAACAGTCTGCCCTTCTGGCTCAGATTCTGGGCTTATTTGCTGTCTAAGCCTTGTGCCTTCTAGTCAGGTGGTGTCCTACCCACAGGTGTTCCTTCTTAGGGCCTGACAGCTGCTTGCCACCAATCACCGGGGAAATAAAACCCAGGGTTTTAAATATGCCATGCATTTTGCTTCCCTGGCAATCAGTGGCAAATGGTCCAGCCAGTGAGTCCCCTCTGCCAATCGGGGGTAGGGGTTGGGGGACAAGCATAGAAATGAAAAACATTAAAGGAGCCACTGCAGGGGGCACTTCTGATGTGATTTATGGAGATCCCTACCTATCAGCTGCAGTTTTTCTCCTTACAGTAATAGGAGCCCTAGGCTCCCTGTTACACCCTTCTGCTATTACATATGTCCAGTTTTTTCTTATGCTTTCCTCAGAAGTATTGGATGGTGGCTGCAGCAAGGCTGGGGATTTTGATGGGGATGTGCCAGTGTTCCTGCTGGGACTTTACACAGAAGTTCCTGGCTCAAAGGTCTTGCCCTTCAGCTCAGTCAAACTGATTGCCATATTTGGGGTCAGGAGGATATTTTACCCCACGGTTAGACTGGTATGGACTTTGGGGTTTTTTGCCTTCACTCATGGCCCTCCTCCCTGGATCTCACAAACATTTTTTTAACAACTTTTGCAAGAGCAGGATTTTGGCCACCCCGGTCCTTCTGCTTTACCTGTGACAGGGTAGGGTGTTATGGCTTGTGGTTGTATCAGGGTTAACTGTGTAGTTTTGCTAGTAGGTTAGACAATGGATTTGTACAGGACAGTTTTATAGGGATGGTGCTGCCTCAGGCAGGAGCGTGGACCAGATGACTTCTGAAGGTTCCTTCTAGCCCTCTCTATGATTCTGATTCCCCATTTTATTTTATACCTTTTTTGCTAATTCCATATATTTCCCTGCTGTTAAGTTTCCTCAGCTAAAATTATGTCAACATTCTTCTTCATGTAACTTCTTCCTTTTGAATCACTCTGTCTGAATCTAACCCAATGTGTACCAGGATTTCTGAACTTTGCAACAGCTCTTCAAATAAGGAAGCTAGGATAAGTTCTCCTACCAAATGCTTATTTGAATGAAGGACTCATTTGAGACTTCCTAAGCCATATCCTGAAGACTAACCAATTTGTTGTCTAGCAGACATAAAAATGGCTGATAATGGCTCCCTAAGCTCCACTCCCACCTCCACTCATATTAGTTAGGCTTGATAGGCATCATGGGAATCTCTGAACTGCCCGTGTACTTTCCAGAGATTCCTCTATGCCAGGACAATCCTCAGACAGCCAATTTCTGTTATGTGTAAGGCCTTGTCCCCTGCTTAGTTAAAATGATTTAGTTAAACTTGTGTACAACTCTGTGTAGACATTTTAATTTCACTTGAAGAATAGTTTTGTTTTGGTTTAAATGTTGCCTGTTCCTAGTGGGCCAAATTAAAGCAAAATAAACGTAGTTTAAGCTGAGCAGGCAACCTTTCTCATTGGTGCACCTAAACATATTTAAAAATGTCACAGAGTTTTGTTAGAACAGTTGTCTGTGGAGGCAACTCACTCAGTATCCTTTACCACACCCAAGAGCCTTATAAAAGCCAAGAACCTGGCCTGTTTGACTATAGAGTGGCAAGTGTTCTTCAAAATAGTCCACTTTCTCTCTTTCTGTGAAAGTTACTACCCATCCACTCATATTTATTGTATTTCTCTTCCTTCCAGTGTTACATACCACTGTGCATGAACTTGATGGTTTATTCATCTTTTAGAAAATCTGTGCCCTGGTGTTCTAGAAAAGAGCAAGTTAATGAGTTATTGCTACATTAGGTCTTTTGATTAGAAGTGGGTGTTGTCTTCACTTTTCTGAGTAAAGGATTGTGCACATTAGAATATTTCTGCAATTTATGAAGAAAGCTAGGCAAACATCAGATGGTATAATACTAAAAAATAATTTATTATCACCTCTTCAGATATCACTTCTGTCATTTATGGTAAGCCCAAATTAAATTTTCCACACCAGAATGGATGATCTTGAAACTGATCCTGAAGCTCCAAATTTGAAAGTAATGTATTAGCTGAATGAGGTCAAGAGATTACCAGTGTAAGGCGTGTTGACAATATGGTAATCAAGAAAAAGCTGTCTTCTCTTTCTTAACTCCTTGTCTCTCCCTCTGCTGCTGTACAGGATGACTACTGCATTATGCAGTGGGGGACTCGTGCTGCAATATAATAACCAATGAATAAGTAATAATTGTAAAGCTTTTTACTTACTTCACCTTTTAAAAACTACGATTTAGAGTCCAGTAGATGTGGCAGTGTCATCTTCAGGAGGTTTCAGATGTCTATTCATTATTCGCATTTATATATTTGTTTAATTGCTGTGTCTAGTCTGTCACGCACCAAGTTCTTATTGTGTTAGTTTCTGTAGATACACAAAATAAAATGTTGGCTCCTACCCCAAAAGCTTACAAGGTTTTTAATGCTATTTTTAACCCTATTTTTGCTAGGTAATTGTTCTCCAGTCTCTTTAAATGGGTGATTCCCAGACAAGAGCAGAGCCCCTTTATAGCAGGTTTAGTCCTGATTCTGTAAGATACCTATAACAGGATCGGGCCCCAGGTGGCAGCCATGATGCCCCCTGGTGACTGTATGGTTCCTGCCCAGCTTGATCTCTAGCATACCCTCCCTTTACTTTTCATTTGCCATGCCTTGTTTTTATTAACAGATTGAAAAGGGAGGCTGTCTTCAGGTCCTAGAGCAAGCCCTGATCTATTCACACCAGTGAATCCCCTCTCTTCCTGAATCTGCTGATGACACCAATCTCTCCTGTTAGGTGGACACTCTTGGCTCATGCATGCCCTAAGGCCTCCATCACTTTATGAACTAATCATAGCCTCCAAACCTCCCCTACAGCTATGCCCATGTCTTACAGGTGCTGTGGGACACTTGTCCCCAAAAGCCAGAAGGCCACCTCGGGCCTTTACTTCCTTGTTGGGGCTTCAGCCTTCCCAATTTCTGCTCCTCTGTTACAACTGGTCTCTTAGCTAAGGCCCACTCTGCCAGACCTGGCTTCTGGGCTCCAGCTTTATTTTGCCCTCTTAGGCTCTATTTTCTGTCACTCCCAGGCTGTGGGTCCCCTGGACCCAAGCTCTGCCCCTCTTGGCTGTGGGCTTCCCTAGCCCTGTTTCTGCCTTTCTTGGACAACATTAGGCTCCCTGACCCTTGTTTGCACCTTGAGCCTGACCCTTAGCAGGGCTCAAGGCAATCATGTGCCCCTCTGGCACTAATGGGAACTCCAAACCACTCCTTTCTAGTCCCACCCAAACCACTGGTGTACAACTCTAACCAAAAATAAGCCCTCTGGCTATTTGTGTTCAGACTTAACTGGGTCTGAGCACAAACCCCCTTGGCTATATCACTCAGCTCCCTACTACCTTAAGTCCTATTCCCCTGGAATCCAGCAACATTCTGCTTGCATTACTCCCGGGATAGTCCGGGTCAGCTCTCCTGCCCTGGAGCTCTTTCCTCAGCAGTTTGCAGAGCCAGAATGACTGCTCTGGCTCAGGCCGCAGGTTTCAATGGGTGCGGGTGACATGTAGACGATGCGTGGGGGTGGGGCCAGGAAGTGAGGGCACCAGGAAAAGTGCCTCTGGCACTTCCAGGTACATCCCTTGCCCTTCCAGGCATGCCGCTGGGACTTCTGGACAGTGTTCCCACTTAGAGCCAGCTTAGAGGGAACGCTGATTCCAGATTGGCATGCAGAATTGGCCACGGGGGACCCCCCCCCAACCCCCCCAGTTGCTGACTGGCTGCTGGGAGGCATTAGTCACCCATGTATGACTGTAAGCCATGCCCCATGTTGGTCATGTGCCTCTGAGCCTGCTGGGCCCTCTTAAAGTAGCAGGAGCCTCCTGATACTCTTTCCTAGATGCATCACATAAAATCTGCCTTAAAAAAACAGAAATTGGTAAGTCACACACTCAAAAGTTACCATATTACTTTTCAACACCCCTGTGAAATTAAGATATGTTCATTATCACCCTTTTAGCGATGTTGGGGAGATGAAGCATAAAAAGATATAAGTCAAAAGTGGCCACAACCCTTGGCTGCCCAGTTAGAGATATATAGGGCTTTGATGGTATTCTGAATGCTTTGCATTATGCTGTACTTCAGATCACAGCTCCCATTGACTACAGTTTCAACCGCGAATACCCTGAATTTCTGCTGGCCAGAAAATGAGCAAAATACCAGTAAGTTTGGATTAAATAGCTTGTCCAGCATCACACAGGATGCAGTAGCAGAGGTAAGAATTACATTATGTGGTAGAACATCCTTTCACTTGCCTTTGTCCCTTGCCTCACATTCTTGTGTACATAGGCAAAGTTTCTAAGGAAAAAAGTCTCCACACAACCCTGATTGAACCCCTGGGCAAAGCTGACATGTACAATACAAACATAGTGGTATAGCTGATCTCTAAAGGTTGTGTATCTCTTGCTTACTAAGAAGAAGATATTCTACCCTATGAACGAAAAATGGATTAAGTAGATTATGCTGTCTGATCCATGGGATCCCTCTACATGTTCAGGTGTGATAGGATCTGATGCACAATCCACACAATCACAATTTCTGTCATGCCATATGTGTATGGCAGGAGGTGTGATTGTGGGATCCAGCATCAAATCCTATTATGCCTTATTGCTACTATGGGTTCCCCCTGCACCAGTAAATAACAAACTCTGGTAGATGAGAGTCCCACAGCTGATGGGACTTACAGCTGTGGCAGTACCCCATAGCTACCAGAACCAAGAGTCCTGCCACTGTAGTCTCTGGGTCATGGCAGTACCCCATGGCTGCCAGGACCCAAAGTCTGTAGCTGTGGGATTCTCGGTCCCAGCAATTGTGGGACTCTGCCAAGACTCAAAGTCCACATCTGTGGGGTGCTGCCAGGAGGGAGAATCCTATCAGCTGTGGGATTTTTGGTCCCAACAGCTCTGGGGTGCTGCCAGGTCTGACAGTCCCATCAGCTGCAGAACTCCTAGCCCTGGCTTCTCATGATACACCCATGTGGCTAGGAGCCCCATCAGCTGACAGGGATCCCAGCTGCAGGGCCAGACCCTGCTACACATGCAAATTAAAGCTAGATAGAAACCAGTAATAAAGTTATTACACATTTTCCAGCAATAACTGGTTGGAACTTTAAGGTGCAATAGTTAATTTGCACATGTAGCCTGTCTAAATTGATTGCACAATTAACCTGAAGATTGTGTGATACATGTAACATGTAGAGGGGGCCATAGTGGTATGGAGAATGAGGAAGATGTGATCTTCAGATTTCTTATTATGGGGAAGATTTTGAAATATTGAACAGTTAAATCTCTGGTGGTACTAACAGCTCACCTGCCAAGACACACAGATGTTTATAGATACTGCTAGTCTGATGTGAAGGAGGTAGATAGAATGATAGTTATATTCATGAGACACTTATACAAAGATGTTTTAAATATTCTTATTGTGTAGTCATATGTTACATGCACTGTCTGAAATAACTGTTTTGTCATTGGGTGGATTTGTTTAAATAAAGGCAATTTACACCATGAAATACACTGCAAAGTAGAAACCCTTGGTTTAAATAATCAGTTTTAACTACTTCTCCATTTGTGCTTTATTTGTTTTCTAAAGAAAATTGCATTGCCATGGATTAATATAACCATTGTAATATAGATTTTCAACCAAAAAATGAACCTTTACCATAGACTTTTGCATCTCTTTATTAACTGGGATGCTACACTTCAGATATATATATTTTTATCAATTAAATAGCTTAATATTTTCAGATTAAGCCAGGGGCCCAGTGCTTCCCTCCGCAGCTGCAGTGAAGCCAGTGTTTCCCTTCATGGTTGTGGTGCCTCACCCCAGGACCTCCCAGGCTGGGGATCACTCAGCCCTCCAGCAGTGTGTCTCCCCCCCCACCCCCAGCTGCCAAAGGGATAGGTAGGGATCGGGCCCTCACTCTTGTGTACACACCATGGGGAGTTAATTCAGTTTAATTCTCCCTAAATTGAAGTGGTGTTTTTAAAAACCCACTTTTTCAATTTAGGGAGAACCAAATCTAAGTAAACTCCTGTGGTATGTACAAGCAGCCAAACATTATATGTTTCCTTCTTTCCTTTTATAGAGGAGAGCACACAGACTGTAACTCAAAGGTTTTGATAGAGGGAATCTAGTGTTCAAAACCTTGTTTACTATTTCCATGTTTTAAAAGAGCAAAAGTTTTTTTAAATGGGTTTATTTTAAAAGAGAAAAAGTATTCTAATCTAAATAAAATAAAATGAAATGAAAATAAAATGAAATCATCAGGGTTTTTTGTTGAAAAAACACTGATTCAACCCTGTTTTACCAGTGTTTTATGAATATCCTCTGTTTTTGTTAAGAATGTTTTGAATGTTGTGGAAATTAAAAGTAGCTTGTGCTCATAAGTTTAGTGAGAGTTGTATTTCAATGAGTATCCTCTGGATCCTTTCTCCTGAGAAGAAAATCTTCTCAAGGATTTTGAGTTCCATTTTTAGATCAAACTAATACATAAAAGGCATGCAAAACTTTTTAGGATTTTTTCTATTACTTAGTGTGATGTACCTTTTCATCATTTTAATTGACTAAGAGTTAATGAGGAAATGTGATGAGTTTGTTGGACTAAATTCACCAGCTGGAAGTCCTAAGCCATAAACTCTGGTTATTTCACTTGGCAAATACCTCAGTAAAAATATTATGGGAGAAAGGCTTTTTTTTTTTCTTCTTATCTGTGCTAATGAAGCCAAAATGTTTCTCTCTTCATCTTTTTTTAAATTTTTCATTCAGCTAATTAATTAATTTAGAATGGGGACTTTAAATTGTTATTACTTTATAAATAATGGATGGGCAGTGTTCACAAGGACTAATCAACCTGTTGGAATATCTTTAATAACTTGTGCAACATAGTGTTAGCGCTATAAAGATCTCATTTGAGGAGATCTTTTGAATGGGTTACATTTTCATTATTGCTAATAAATATAATAATTATGAACATTGCTTCCTCAATTTTCACTGCTGTTTCACAGTACAGAGAGGCCAGATCCCTGGTGGTGTAAGCTGGCACAGCTCTGTTGTAGTTACTGGAACAATTTCATTAACTTCACCAAGAGTCTTAAACTGTTGGTCTCAGATCATTGAACACCAAGACACAGTCATTAACATGCCATTTTCCACTGTCATCTTTCATGTTACTCCTCACTCCCACAGTGCCAGTCTCTCTTCCTTCACTTGCCCCTTGTCCCTTCCAGTGTGCACCCTGCCTGCGATGCTTTCTAACTGCTGGCCCCACTCATCTACTTCTTCTTAGCCTTCATTTGCTCATCTTATTCTTATAATCATGTAATTGAGCAGGAAGAGTTTCATGCTGAACCGAAATGCAATCCTTGGAGGCAATCAGCAATTTTCAATTGGCCTTCAAAACAATGTCTCTTGCACGCTTTATTTTCATAATGGCCTGTGACTGCCTTCAGTTCAGGGGAGAGCTGGTACATTTATGAAAGGGAGGATAGGAAGTGGTTATCTGGGATAGCCATGGCCTGGACTCTGAAGAGTTCTCTTCTGGTACTATCTTTCTTGCCCACGTATATGAATTCTCTTATTTTAGTCAAGCATCTCATTAAGACAGCATATCCCCTGGGGTCCAGATCTGGCCCACGGTGCCCGTGGATTCAGCCTGCCAGGGTACTATATTTGGCCCAGCTTTACGTCTGCCAGCATCCATGCTGGTGCTGAGCAGCTGGAAGCTGTGCCTGCATCGCTGCTGGTTCTCCCCACCCCCTACCCCCTGGCTTCAGAATGGGCATTGCTTCTAGGCAGTGGGGAACTAACCAAGGCAGGGCAACTTCTACCTTCGTCTGTGCTAAAGCCAGGAGGCAGAAGGGGCAGAAGGCAGGGAGAAGCAGCAGCGGTGTGGATGCAGCGTCTTGCTATCCAGTCCCAGCTTAGTTTCCCACCAGCTGGAAGCTGTGAAGCTGCATCTGCACTGCAGCTGGGGAGAGGAGAGCAAGGAGAAGGAACAGCTGCCTGGCACTAGTACAAGTGCAGACAACACCCCATTACACACAGAGAGATGATGTGCTACCAAAGCCACCAGGAGGTTGCTGTTCCTGCATTAAGAGGTTCACCAGGTGGAAAGCAGCAGGAGTTCAGCTCTTCCACTAAAAGGCATTATCTGAGATGGCAGAACAGAATCATGGGGTATGTGTAGATGAAACAGGGGCCCTAAACTGAAGAGGTGGGGTTTTAAAAACACCACTTCAATTTAGGGCCCTTTAAACCCCCATGTTGTGCACGCACCCGAACTTACCTGCCTCTCCAGCAGCAGGGAGGGGAGGGCAAGCTGCCAGCAGGTGGAGTGGTCCCTGGTCTGCAGGGGGTGGGGGGCCTGGTGCTTACCTGCATGACAGTGGTGGCCCCACTTCAGGTGGCACCTGCCCACAGGCACCCATTTTGGGTGGTCTCCGGGGGCACCACAGCCACAGAGGGAAGCACTGGGCCCCCACACAGCCCAGGCAGGTATGCAGGCTCCAGAGAAAAAAAAAGATCAGGCTTGCCATTTTTCTTGGGCAGAGCCTGTTTTCCTGGGCTGCTGCCAGGCTGCCTGCAAGGCTTCCTGCAGAGCCCCTGAGCTGGACGGAGCCTGGTGCTTCACTCCACGGCTGTAAGGCAGCAAACTAAAACTCCTCAGAGGAGTTTTAGTTTACTGCGGCCCAAGTCATTTAAGGCGCATTACACCACCAAATTTGCTACAGCAGCTGGAATTACTGCACAATATGCCACTGATGCATGCAAACATCAACACCATTAAAGCAGTGCAAAAGCATTTAACCCACTTTAAAGTGTTATGCACACATGCTCCTCGTTTGGTGTACACACGGCCATAAAGCACAAACTCAGAGCAGAATGGGCTAGAGAAGAGAATGGTGTGGTAAAAGATGGGGGGGTTTCATCTGAATCATTGTATTGTGATACCTGTATTCACACAAATGGTCTCACTAGAATGTGTGTTGCTGGGAGTCTGCATTTTTCTTTTACTTGCATCATAGAATCATAGAAAATGAGGATTGAAAGGGACCTCAGGAGCTCATCCAGTCCGAACCCCTGTTCAAAGCAGGACCATCCACAACAATATCATCCTAGCCAAGGCTTTGTCTAGCCAGGTCTTAAAAATCTCCAAGGATGGAGATTCTACCACCTCTCTGGGTAGCCTGTTTACAGTGCTTTACTATTTGCATCAATGGGGGACAACCTTTTCAGCAGATGTGCCACAAGCAAAGCCCTGAATCTTCCCCCAGTGCCATTTCCCCTGCCCTATCTTGCTGCTCTGCTTTCTGCTTGCTGCCCTGTGCTCCCTTCCCTCTCCACCACCGTTTTCTGCTTCCTGCCCAGCATTGTTGTTCCTGCCTCCTCCCTGATCTGTCACTTTTCCTCCTACTCCTTCCCTGATTTGCCATGTTTCCCACATAGAGGTTGCCCATGCCACTTGTGGCACACATGCCATGAGATGGCCACCCCCTATCTTACATGATAAAACATATCATGCACTTCTGGCAAGACACCACAGCATCAAGAAAATCCTGTCCTTGCTCTCTACACTGACCTCCTTATATATTGATACTTATTTTTTGTGTTCTTTGGGCAGTCGATAGAAGAAGTTCCCCACAGACCTGCCTGTAGATGGGAATGTGTATATCCATACGTAGAACTGCAGTTTGAGGAGGGACTTTCCATTTACTTCCATGGTCGCAGATTTCCATGGCCAGAGCCTTGCAGAGGATCTAGCAATCTGGAAGGAGAATGAGTTGAATTGGAGTCAAGAAAATGTGTATTTTCCTTTTGCCAACCAGAACTAAATCTGACAAAATGTAATTTCTCACAACCCCATTTTTAATGGGAACTCATGTGAAGCCTCGGGTTCTGGAACTCAGTCTCCCTCTTCAGTCTATTTGGAGGAAGCCCCAGTGAAACCCCAGATATCCTACGATGATATACTTTTCTTTGGGTTTTATTTCTGTAGGAAAAGATCGTTAGAGTTCTCAAAATCACATATTAAAATCATTCCTCCTTTCATGTTTGTCTCATAGCTTCTCAAGTCCTGTGTCAGGTTTAAGATTTTCTTTCACCTCAAATCAAAGCTGTAGATAAGAGGGAGTACTGGAAACTTCAAAGTCCTGATAAGTTTTCTGTAAAACTTGTCTCATTTAGCTGACAACAGTCCTTTGAAATTATAGATCAGGCAAACTTGCAGTCTGTCTATACATTTGTTGTAATGTTCAGTGCTTGAAAAATACTTGGCAAGCTAGAGAGGAAAATATATTCATGAATTCACAGAAAAATACATGTATAGCAAAGCTCACTAACTAAAATAAAATGAAGGTTTCCTCTGTTTCTTTCATATATTTGCTAGCATCTATGTTAATGCTATTTTTTGTCTTTATAGTGCAACTTCATCTTTTCTTAGGCAATATAAGACAAGTCTCTTGATGAAGTGGATGGTGAAAACCTTCACATCAAGAAGACATGAAGTACCTGTAGTCTACCCATATATTTCACCTGCCTTGTCAATGCCTTTGTCTCTTACCACTGCTCAAACCCCCAGGTTTTTTTTGCCATGACAATGGCTAAATATCCTGCTTTCTTCCTATATATCTCTCTTTTAGATTTTGCTTCTTTCTACTGCACTTCCACTGCAAACCTCCCCTGCCACCCACAAGCTGTCTAAACTTGCTTTCATATCTCACCTTTGACCTCCCAAAGAGAAAGAAAGAGAGAAGGAATAAATGAAACAAAAAATCAGAACTAACAAGCCACATGTGTGACACAACAAAGCAAATGCTAATGTATGGGTTTCTTGCTATATGCACCATCCCTCCCTCTCCATTGCTGTTATTTCTTGTCATCACTCACGGTGCCAAATTGTGTCTGCTTTCAGGTCTGCGAACTGTTATTAAAGTGTGTATAGCAGGTACATTTCCTTTCACAGTTTTATCATTAGGAAAGGTGTAACTTGTATAGGCAGACTGTTCCCATATGCAGAGAATAATATTCTGTTTAACAGTTTACCTTAGAGCTGAAGGGAAAGTTTCAAAGAGCTTTCATTACATCTCTTGTCCTGAATGGAATTGTACTGAAGACTCTGGAACTAAATGCAAGCATACAAATATGTGGGACAGTGACTGCTTTCAAAATAAGTCCCCCTGCTATGTTACATATGTTATGCAATTAACTGGTTAATTGAAAAATAAATATAGACTAGCCACATGTGCAAAGTAATTATCACACAAGTAACTGGTTAATTGTGGAATAAACGTCAACCAGCCACATGTACAAAATAATGATCACACAATAAAAATTGACTATCCTGCTATAGAAGAGTCAACCAGCAATAAAGTTAGTGCTTGAAAATTTGGAACAACTCTATAGCTGGTGTCT
The DNA here is from genome assembly GCF_001723895.1 of Crocodylus porosus. NCBI lineage: Eukaryota > Metazoa > Chordata > Crocodylia > Crocodylidae > Crocodylus > Crocodylus porosus. The sequence goes on along the minus strand of NW_017728886.1, from coordinate 109,146,347 downwards.
ATCCTGCTTTAATTTGAATGTGTAGCAGGGCCTTTAGAGTCAGATTCTGTGATTCTGCCTGTGCTGCCTCCTGGTACATGGAGGAGGGAGAGAATTAAAGTCATTTTCATGTCCCATTTGAGGGCCTTGTGACATCTTACACTTACACTGTGAGCAACACAAATACTAATAGGTGTTAGTGCTACCTTGAGTTTGAATCACTCACACTGCAGACCAGTTGCGGCCAGGAGGACTGAAAGCTAAGAATCCTTTGCTCCAATTCTGGGCTTCTCCCCTGCCTCCGGGGGCTCCCCCAGTTCCTCCCCCTATCCCTGGGGCTTCTCCCCTGCCCTGTGAGGTTTCCCCCTGCCTCTTACCTCTTCTCACCGCCAGGGCATTACTTATGTAACATGTGCCAGCACACTAGGCTGGGTGATGTTCTGGATTTTGGGTCCTCAGAGTGCCGGTAGCCCTGGGAGCCCCCTCAGGCAGATCTGCTGACTGAGGTGTCCCATGGAGAGGTATGTCCCTCACCCTAACTGCCCAGGAATTCACTCCAAACCATGGACAACAGGTACCTCCTGAGTCTGGAGAGGCACCAGTGAGGCATGACCAGGGGAACCAGATGGTGACTGGAGGGTTGTCCCCCAGCGGCCAGCTGGCAACCAGGGTGGTCCCCCAGCAGCTGGTCAGTAAGCACACCAGTGGCATGGCGGTGTCAGAAGTGCCAGCACTTCCGCATGTGGCATAGCAGCAGCCAAAGTGTTGGTGGAGCCAATTTCAGGGGAGGGGGGGCACTAGTGCTCTCCATGCCCCCCTATCAGCCAGAGCACTCACTGTCGGGGACACCAGCACTCTCAGGGGGGCCACATGCCCCCCCTGTGCCCCTCCTACACATCGCCTATACTCTGAACCCAATGAAGACATTGTTTCTTTATTATATACAACCAATATATATACAGAAAAGAAATAAACAAAAGAAAAACTAGAATAACAATAGTTAATAATAAAACCAAGAATTTGGATAAAATTTACAACTGCAACATTGGGTGGATAGTTCCAACACATTGGGTGATCCCACTTATGTGAAACAGCCTCAATAATTACATTCACTTGTTTATAACCCTTTAAACAGCCTCCCTTCCCCCCCCCACCCCAACCCAGTTGATTCCCCATGAGCTAGATAGCATGGATTAGAGCAGGGTGGGCAAAATCTGTCCCATGAGGCCATTCTATCTGGCCTGCGGGGCCCCTAAAAAATGAAGAAAATTAATATTTCTCGGCCCTTGGTTCCTGTCAAAAATCACAGGAACCAAGGACAGTAGGACCCAGGGGAAGCCCAGCAGGCTCCAACAACAGTGGGGCCTGGCCCCCCAGCCGGAAGCCCCTGCTGGAGTTTCTGGCCTGGAAGCACATGGCTGCCCCATGCCGGAACTGCAGATAAGTGGGAGGGAGAAGGGCCGGGGGGGACCCTGGGCAGAGGGAGCTCAGGGAGGGGAAACGGCCCCTTCACCGCCCTGTGGCCGGCACCCTGTGCTGCAGCGGCTTGCAGCCCACATGGGGCTGCCTGTGCCTGCTCCAGACAGCCCCATGGGCTGCAAGTGGGCTGCGAGTGACTGCAGTGTGGGACACTGGGCATGAGGTGGGCAAAGGGCTGCTTCCTCTACCCATGGCCAGCACCACCTTCTAACCTGGCCCCACTGCCAGGCTGGCAGCGAGGCCGGGTTACAAGCTGGTGCTGAGCACAGGGAAGAGCGGCCCCTCACTCGCCGTGTGGCTGGTGCCCCACACTGCAGCCACTTGCAGCCCATGTGGATCTGCCTGTGCCTGCTCCAGACAGCCCCGCATGGGCTGTGAGTGGCTGCAGCAGGGAATGCTGGCCATGGGGTGGGCGAGGGGCCACTTTTCTGTGCACTCAGCACCAGCTTCTTCCCTGCTGGCAAGCAGGGGATCAGGGCTGTGCGCTGCCCCTCACCTGTATCATGGGGCTGGGGGGCACTGGGTGTGAGTGGGCAGAGAGCCAGTGGGAGCACGGGGCCCGCACCAGTGCCCCGGGGCCAGTGACAGTGGGGCCCAGAGCAGGGTGGCAGGAGCACGGGGTCCCAGCTAGCAGGGGCTCTATGGAGCCAGGCCAGCTCCCCGCTCTCCCTGCTGGTGCAGCCCAGCCTGGCTCCACAGACCCCTGCCAGCCTGCACCCCACTTTGGGCCCCACCGGTGCTGGCCCTGAGATATTGGTCCCAAGATGGTGAACAGGGGCAGGGCTACCCATGCAGCCCTCCACAGCTTGACAAAACTGTAAGTGGCCCTCCACCCGAAATAATTCCCACCCCTGGATTAGAGATAAGCTTGCCCTCAAGTAGCAAAACAAATGCTTAAAACCAATTTCAGGTGTTAATGTGCAGACAATCCAGGGGTTAAGAACATCAGAAACTGCCCAAAATTACTGTGTAACAAGGCCCTGAAACGCAGCTTCTGTTGTTTGATGGATCACAGGATGCTTCCATCCACACGTATGGTACCACTGAGGGGATGAGAGTGGAAATGTCACCCGGAACAGGCAGGTGCAGTGGGTGGTGGAAAAGTGAGCTTCAAGTCTTACATAAATCTGCAGGTAGCAAATTGAAGTCTGTAAAGCTGCATCACTGTTGTAAGCTGATTGATTTGGGGAGGTATTTTCTGTCTGTGGCAAAAAGGTTTCTGGTACTCCTTCAGAGCAGTGCAACTCTTGCACTCTCCTGTGCTGAAATGGGATGCCCATACCTTTCCTAGACTTCAAACTATCCAAGCATGCTTCTGTCAAATGCAATAGTCATCTATGGTGTTATATAAATAAATAATACTGGGATATGCACAGGACTGTGCGAAACAGCGCTGTTTTGTTTTAACTTCCATTTTGCTGTTTCGAAGGAACAGTATTTCATTTTGCTATTTTGAAACACTGTTCCATTTCATTTCATTGAGACTGTTTCACTGTTTTGATGCTGTTTCAACACATTTCAACGATTTGCCCATAGTCTATAATGGGGAATCATGAAAATGCCTATAACTTTGTCATTTCTTGCTTGATTCTTATGAAATTTGTACGGATGGTAGCCCCTACTGAGGGCATGAAGCCTGCTGAGTTGCAAGGAGATAGGTGCAGGGGTTTTTGTGAAAATGCACCTCATGCTGTTCAAAGCAAAACTAGTATCACTTGCTGGCAGCAGGAGCCTGCTGTCATCCTGCAGGCAGATCTGGGGGCCCTCTCCCACTGGGAGGAGTTTGGCATATCCCTGAAGCCCTCCCGGGGGGTGGGGGTACAGGCACCCGGATCTATGTGTGGGATGACAGCAGGCTGCCTCTGCCAGGTAGGGCCAGAGCCATCACTGGGTTCTTCCTGGTGCTCAGCGTGGGCTGCACTGGGCAGACTCGGGTGCTGGCCGTGGCCCCAGCCAGCAGCTGCAGCATGCTGTCACCTGCATGCTCCGCAGCCGGTGAATGTGAAGTTAAAAAAAAAAAAAAGTCCCTCACTCACCATCTCTGGCAGCCTCTGGGGCCTCAGTGACTGGGGCCTCTGAGGGCTCGTGGCAGAGACCCCCCTGCAGTGTGGGGTAGTGGGGGGCAGCAGAGATCATCCCCCCACCTGGCACCCACGCAGCAGCTACATCACCATGGCATGGGTGCAATGTGCTTCGGCAGGTTGCTGTGCACTGTCCCGGAGCTGGGGTGGCTCCACGTGTCAGCCAGAGCTCCCGGTTTGATCCCCAGCTCTCTGATCGCTTCCCCAAGAGATGTGGCCCCCAGATCTGCACACAGGGTTTCTGCAGGCTGCTGCTGCCAGCTGGAGAAATAGCCCAGAGTCACTGCCATCCCCAACTGGCAGCAGCAGCAGCCTACTATCATCCTACCTCATCCGGGGTCCCACACCCCCCTCCCCTGGGAAGAGCTGGGGGAAGCAATCAGAGAGCTGGGGGAAAGATCAGGGAGCTTGGGAATCAAACCAGGAATGGGGGGAATGTTCAGGGACCCAGCCCCTGGCTAGATTCCCCATACCTGGTTCAGTTCCCCAGCTCCCTGTTCAATTCTCCAGCCCTCAGTTCGATTCATAGATGGTAGGGTTGGAAGGGACCACAACAGATCGTTGAGTCCAGAGAGGTGCTAGGGAGAAAAAGGGTCTGGTATCAATGACATCAGTGCAACTGTAGGTGAACTGCATCTTGGGCTTGTGAGAAAAGCACATGGTAAAATCACACCTGGTAAGCCCAGAAAGAGGGTTCAGCATATGCTTCTGCAGCACTAGCCTCAATCTGCTAGTGAGGGACAGTGGCCATTTTCCCACAGGGTCCCATTCTCTCTAAGGTCATTCACAGTACCGGAGGAGAGATTATGTCACCTTCCTTGCACCCAGAAACACAAGCCCCACTGTTTTTTGACTGTCCTTGTGTAGATGAACAAAGCGAATATACCACTTTACATGTCATATACCCACCCCTGAGTACTTGTGCAAGAACAAGCAAAATCTAGTCTTCAGCTTGCTGTGCAGATACTTGTACCTCATTTGAACAAAAAAAGGCACTCTTTCTTGTTGATTACACAATGCATTCTCAGTGTTACCTCATCTTCATACACGTTGATGTCATGCATATTTTTTTCTCTTGGCATACATTAACAACAGCAACTGAACATTTGAAACCCCTCCAACTTTGGATCGCTTGTAGCGTGAAGATCCATTTTGCATTAAACCTCAAGGGAATTGAAAGCTGATGTTTAAAAATCTAGTTACCTTTTGTTAGATTACTTAATGATTAGGCCTCATGCCTAAATTAAGTTGAAGGTATTTCATTTTTCATCTACTGGCATAGTTTTGTTTGGCCAATTAATATCTTCATTGACTTGTTTGACATTCCCAAAGGTACAATATTGAATTCCATGTAATTAAAAAAATGAATATATGAAAAAGCAATTTTAAATGCCAGTGTTCTCCACCCACTGTTTACTAAACAAAATAATTTTAGATATATATTTTAGTTCTATTGTTGTGAGAAAAGGTGTATAATGTTGTGACTATAAATCTAAATCTAGACCATCTTGGGTTCTTCCTGATGTTGTTTTAATCAGGAGGAATTCTTTTAAGTTAACATGGTATCTCTATTTTCTTTCTTATGTATGAAGTAGCCATAGATAACTGTGTAAAATAATGCAGGACATTTCCCTTAGAAGAGAATGTTGATAGTGTCCCACAGCTGTTTAATGTTCACTTTCCAAAAGTGATGTCAGACTTGGCACTTGAGCATGAAGCCATGTTTCTGAATTGTATTCAGTGACATTGTAAGCAGATTAGAACAATAACCTTCTCCTGTGAAAACTTGGCCTAATTTCCAATTTTATTCCCACTAGAGGAATGGATCTAGGATAACATTACCAAATATGAGTATCACCATCTGGCTCCTTTTCCAGAAGTGAACGAAAATGATCCTTTGGGTCCAAACATTTCCTCCATCATTTTGGATAACTGAGACCTTGTTCTGGATTCGACTTGTGTGGTTTGGGCCCACTTTAATCACGCAGTTGGTAGAGACAAAGCCGGGACCTCAAATGAATGTTAGTCCTTGGTTCTTCTTTGTGTTGACTGGGAGAAATGAAATGAGTCATCTTCATCAGTTCTTTCTTACACCCTCTGTTTACAATGACCACAGAGGCAAAAGCTTTACTCTTTCAGCAAGTTTCTGCCTTTGTCTATGACTTCTGTAGTTCTTCTTTCCACACTAATAATTTTTGCCTTTTAGAACATCTCATGTTGGTTGACTCTTTGTTCTCCCTGCTGTGATAACAGATCCACTTGCAAAGTTGACTTGACATGAACAGTTGTGTGTGTGAGGGAGAGTAAGCGTTTGTGCATATGTGCACAAGCAGAGATTCTTCTGACTGTGATGAAAAATGAAGTAAGAGGAGGAAACAACTACTGGTGGTTCGGGCTCCATGTTTCAGTTTATCTCAGCCTGAAGCTCATAGATTTAAAAACTGAAATACTTTAAAGCATGTCTGTATTCAATTAAGATTAGATCAAGTTTGTTCACTCTAGAAATCTGACATTTCAGAAGATGTCAGCAAAATTCATTTTCATATATCCTTGCTGTGACCTTTCTTTTTGTGGATATTTCAGCATGTTTACCTGAGGAAAAGTGGGTACAGAATCTCTTTTAAATAGCAGGGAACAGGTGTAGGTTTATATCTAACCTGTTGTACTTAATAGCTACAAAATAAATCTTCCTGATGGGGAGATCTATTAGCCTGTGAAATAGTCTTGCAAAGGACATAGCCTAAAAACCACATTGGTTGAAACCACCTAACCTAGGTTAGACAAAACTAGTAAATGGCCAGCATGGAATATTTTTGGAAACTGACTAGAGAAACTAATAAGTCTACTCTAGATTGTGATTCGGTGCAATTTCTTAAATTAAATGAAGTAGTTTATGGCAATTGATTTTGGCAAGTTCCATTTTGGAAACACATTTTACAGAATGCAAAAAAAACAGCAAAATGAATGTTTTGGAATTTAGAAATTGTGTAGTGTTACAACAAACTAACATTGGTATATGAGGCATGAGGGGCATTGTGGTTATCAGCTGTTCTGAACACATGTGATGTCAAGTAAACTATTTACTACCATAGGTTATAAAACCACAAGTGTGTATCACCTCAGCAAACTACACTGGTGTGCTAGCCACTGCTACAATTTATATGAGCTCCTTGTTGACTAAAGGCAGAACACACAAACTACATAAACACCTGAAAAAAAGTCTGATCTTTCCTCCAGTGATGACAGTGACCTATGTTCACACCAGCCACACATTACAAATCTCTTGTATGTATTCCAGCTAATATGACCTATCATCATTAAAATGATTTAGTAGATCCACTGGAAGCATTTTACCTTAAGTTTGCTTTTCCTCTGGACGTTGATGTATTAGTTTCCAACTCTGCTGTTTTTTCTCAGTTCTTCAGAAACATCTTCTCTTTCATCCACCTAATTTCATGACTTCAGGATGGCCTGCAATTTTTTGGAATTGTTTCCTTCAGAAACCATGACCATCTGCATGACTGTTCCGTACATTTTCCCCTGAAGATCTCATTTTCAGCTCCAGCAGCGGGGCTTTGTTGTACATTAATTTTAGGCATCTCCAGGAGCTCTTAACCCCTGGATTGCCCATGCATTAACGTGGGAAAATAGTTTTAAATATCCTTTAAGTGGCTTACAGTTACAGCACTCCAGGGCAGGTTTCTCTCTGATCCGTGTTACCCAGCTTGTGTTACTATGAGCTCATGTGTCCACTCTAGGCTACATATTAGTGTAACAGTCCAGGTGCTCCCACTCCCCCAGTGGCCTGGATCAGGCATGCCATACTTCAGCCCAGATCAACCTGCTGCCTCCCCAGATTGGGTCTGCTGTCACTGTTCCCCACAAAACCTTAGATCCCTGCTCACCCCTCCTTGTCCCCCTGTACCTCCTGGCTTACTTAGCTAGGGACAGACATTCAAAAAACCTGAGCCTGAACTGATTCAGTCTTTGCAGATTAGTCTAACCTGGCTAAGCTAAATCAGTTTTGTAACCGGGCAGACATCGCACAAGCGCAGGCACATGCCTGCAGTGGCTCAGGCTAGAAGCAGGCAGGCACTAGAGCAGCCCTCCCTTTCTTCCACAGCATGGAGCTGGGGAGGGGATGGCTGGGCTCTGCAGAAGCTCTGATTAGCCCAGGAGGAAATTGATTACAGTGTTTATCATCCTGTTAAGAAAACAATAGAAGGACATTACCAGCTACTTGTTGATTCTGCTTGTTGATTCTACCTGTTGATTCATCACCAACCCTGGCCAGCATGTGGTTTGCTAACTAATACACTGGTGATGCATATGGGGTGCACATGGGTACACATGCACCCCCTGAGATTGGCCACCATCAATGCTGCCAGTGGTGCCTGCAGGCAGTTGCCACTTGCCACCCCCCCCCTCACTGCTGACACTGCCGGCAGTGTGAGTGGGTGGTCACCAATCTCCACTGGCCGCCACTGATGCTGCTGACAGCGTCTGCAGGTGGTTGCTGATTGCTGGTCACCGTTTGCCACTCCCCCCCCCCGCACTGCCAACAGCACCACAGCCGCCTGAGGGAGCTCCCCACTTGGTGCCACCATGCCCCCACCACCAAGACTGCTGCCACCGCCTTCGGGCAGTTGCCATGCCTCCCAGCCTCAGGAGGCACGCAGTGTTCATGAGCTAATACACAGACACCTCTCCACAAGGCAGAGGGGAAGGGGGAATTCCTGCTTAGCAGGGAGTGGTTAAAGGAGGTGGGAAGCAGCCCACAGTCTCCGGAGCTCCAGGCAGGGAGCAGAGGGGAGGGGCCAGCCCTGCTCTGGAGCAGAGAGCCCCACCCAGCCCAGAGAGCATGCCAGGATGCTGGGAGTGTCTGTTTTTTCTTAAATTAGCAAGGGGTCTGGGACAGACTTTGCATAAACCAGTTTGAGCCAAATCAGTTAAGTCTGATACTATATTCAACCAAGTTTATCTCAAACCGGTTTCAGCCATTCTCAGACTGGTTTATGTGCACTAAACATCTGTTCTGTTACAGGTTTAAAGCAGTTTCTGATCATTTAAACTGGTTTATGTGTAATGTCTGTCCCTAGTCCTTGTGGCTGCTGGTGCAATCCTGAGAGCTGCAGCTCAGTAGCAGCAGCCAGGCAGGCAGGTTCCCCTTCCCTGCCTGCTCCCCACAACCGCACTGGCAGCCACAATTAAGCTAGGGGACACAGGGGGCATGGGTGGGCTCGGGAGGAAAGCAGGAGCCCCTAGGGCAGGGCAGAGCATCAGGAGAAACCCTCACAGACAGGGAGGGAGACACGGGCAAGGAGGAACAGAGGGTGCCCCATGGGGCAGGAGGGAGCCTGGAATGGGAAGGAAGGAGAGAGAAGAGAATTTTTACCTTTCAGGCCTCAAGGCTCCTGATCACCAAAATGTGTGACTGCTCCAAACCTCAGCTAACACTAACATTGATCAACCTTTAAGAAGCTTATAGTATAATGTGTAACAAAGCCCACAGTTTGTCTCCTGTATTTCCTCTTCTCAGTTCCACGGAAAGAATGCTTGTTTTGTTTTGCTTTGTTTTTTAAATAATATTTTTATATCAGGGGACTAGATTTTCTACTTCCATTTTAAGCTTTGGTTTCGTTCCCTAAAATATGTCCTCAATTCACTTTTCTCTCACAGGTCTTTCAGGGGACTTTGTTTTCATATAAATCCTGCACTGTTGTTGGGCAGCAGCTCTATAGATCTCCTCTTTTATTTTTTAGTCTCCATACATTTTCCTTTGCATTGTCACAAAGAAATGTTCCCAAGCCAGTATTTGCTGCCCCTGTGCCTTTTTCTTGCTCACTGTACCTGGTTCCTTACTTCTGGTAACTGTATTATCATCAGTCATGCTCCCTTTTTCTATTGGCCGACTTTCAGGTGACTGTTCAGCTTATTTTTCTTGCATTCTTTCTGGATTTGTCAAGCTCAGAGTACGGGTTACAAAAGTGGTGCCATTTTAGATCATTATCATCTAGAGGATCTGCTGGGGTATAATATGTACTCTGGCTGAGGAAGATGCAGTTATTTATTTATATCATTAATGGTGCTTGATTTTTCTATCTAAACGCTGGTCCAAAACTGACAGCTACGGTTACATTCTTCAGAATCTGGCAAAGAAGAAAAGCGTGATTTTTTAAATTTTCAAACCAGATCATCCAGCTGTGAATCTTTCATTTCATTTGATGATGTCCTTGAGTAATTGCCATACTTCAGAATCTCCCTAAATACTACATTTTGGGGATCATGGAGTTTACAAGACCAATGAAAATCTAGTTGAACCAGTTCGATGTTTCACACACACCCTAACACTGGCTTTTGCAACTTGCCTAAATAAAACCTGATTTTGTCTTGCTTTTTTTTTCTCTCACTCTAAATAAATGGCAGGGCTTAAAGTGCTGTTAGCAATATAGCTTAACTAGGATCCAAGATGACTTTGAATTTAAGACGACCCCCCCAGTAATTAGATTCTATATATAGAAAAATTCTAAATGTGTTACAGTTTTTCATGTATAAAATCTAATTATTAGAGGCTCATCTTAAATTCTCGCCCCCCACCCCACCACTGCAGTGGAAAAAACAGCAGCAGCAGGGGAGCAGGTGGCCCCCATCACTCATCCCCCCTGCAATCTATCCCCCCTGCAGCAGACCTTGCAACCCTGCTGCCTTCCCTTTGCAGCCTCTGCCCCTATTTGCTCCCCACCGTTTCTGCCTCTCCTGCAACCTCTGTCCCTCACCAGCTCCCTGGAGCCTCATGTTGTCTCTTTTTCCCTCTCCCCCTACTGTTTACTGTCAGGTGTAGCTCTGGCTCCAGCTCTATTCCCTCCCAGGTGTGAAGCGCATGCAATCTCTGGTTCTTGTCCAGCCACACAGTAGTGTCCTAGGCCAACCTGCTGCTGCCACTGCCATATGGCCAGACTGGGGCTGCAGCTTGCATGTGCTCTGTGCCTGGGAGGGAAAGGTTGCCAGAGTGGAACCAAACCTAACAGCAGTGAGGAGAAGGGGGCAGAGGCTGTGAGGAGCAGACAAGAGGTACATTCAACCAAGGGGTTGGAGGAACGTGTTGCCCTTTCCCAAGCTCCCCTGCAGTGCACACAGGTTCATAGAACAATCCCCACAGTGCAGCAGGGAGCGGGGCAGGGATGAATGATTCACCCTGCCCTTATCCCACTCCCTCCTGCACTGTGGAGGTCTTGATCTCCCTCCCACAAAAAGAAACCTTACCTACTTGCCTGCTATTCTGGACCAGCTGTGAGCCCGTTGTGCCCCTACCCACTGCTGCAGCATCCTGCGGCCGGGTTGCCCAGCAGTAAACCGGGAGTGCCGCCAGCATTTCTCTTGGGGAGGGGAACAAGGCCAAGCTCAGCGGGTGCGTGTGCACCCACATGCACACCCTATGTATCACCAGTGACTACAGCTCATGAAACACCATTATAACTAAATGGATTCTGGTCAGTGTTGTGCCCACATACAACCAGTTGCAAGACCAGGCTATGGAAAAAAGCTGAATTTATTATATTAAGCACAATTCTTTCTCTAATTTAGGTGGGAAATTCCTGTCCCTAAATGCATTTATAACCCTGCTTCCAGGTGTTATTGGGAGGAATGAAGGGCCAAAATTGGTTGCTTTGAGGATACTTTCTAAAGCAGATTAAATGTATGGCTCAAGATCCCCATTAAAACAGCATTCATTCATAGATGTTTGGGGAACTTTAAAAATCTGAAGTCTCTGGTCATGTTTAAAGTTTCCTCTTGTCAGCCTCCCTTCCCTACCCACCACACACTTAAAATAATCCTTTGGAATACAAAATCACAAGTACCTATTCCTTGGGGAAAACATGATAACCCTGCACAGTGGATTCCTCTTATGGAAATTGCTTTGGGAAATTGTGATTTGATTCTAAAAGGAGACCCATTTTTTTAAACAACACAGATAATCACTCCTCCCCCAGAGCCCCCTGGCCCTGCTTGTGCTTCTCACTCCCCCCACAACCCCTCCAGCCTGGCTGGTGCCCCTTGCCCACAGCCCCTGCCCCCCAGCCCTGCTGGAGGGGGCCTCCAGCTGCCAGGGCTATGGGTCCATGGGCCTGGATCCACAGCCTCCTTCCCCCAGCAGGAGGCAGCAGCTGCTGCAGTGGAGTGGAGCCCGGCTCCCCACCTGCTGCTGCTCACTGCAGGCTCAGGCATAGAGGGTGGGGCCTGCTCCCTGGTGTGGCACGCGCTCCCAGAGTGGTAGGGAGGAGACCCAGGTGCCCCAAATCTCTGTGTGGGGTGGGGGTGGGCGTGGGTGTGGGGGTGGAGGCAGATGCAGGCAGTGAGGGCAGTGGCATGGGGTTGCCCCCCTCAAAGCTACCATGCAAACAGGGGGCATGTCACCAGGAAGCCCAGCTCCTGCCCTGCAGATGAGCCCCCCACAGCTCCATCCCACTCCCTGCTGGGGCCCCAGCCCTACCCAACTCCCTCCCTTCCTCCCTATAAGGTCTCAATTCCTTCCCATCCTGACTTACCTGTAGGAGCTGATTTCCAGGCTGACTGGGGCCATGTGTATATATGTACATGGCGCCCGCTTCCTGACTGCCCTCCTTCCGCTTTCTCCCAGCCACCTGCAGACTTAAACTGCCAGCCTACAGAGGGCTCTTCACAAAACTGCAAAATCCCTAGGCTTCTCTGGTAAAATGATTCCAAAAACCAAAAATTGTGATTCTAAGATGAGTGAGTTTACATGTTATAATATACAAATGGTTTTGGCTTTCCCATATTGATTCAAATAAGCGGCTGATTCTATTAACCAGTGATTCTATAAAGCTGAATCCACTGTATTTACCTAAAATTAAAATAGGCAAAACCCAAACTTTATGAAAGTATGGCCCGTCTCACAGTTGCAGTTATTAATTGCCTGGCTTTTGTGAGGCTGATGCACAAAACTCTGACAATCTCCACCCTGATAAATCTGAAATGGTTAAGTGGTGTCACTTGGCAGCCCATCTACTCCAGCCCAACAGCTCTGATCTGTTCCAGTTTCTAAAAATTAGCTCTATCAACTCAATTGCTGCCTAATCTGGTCCATGCAAAGTCATCTTTACTACCGATCAGATTCAGTTCTGTGTGAGTTCAGGGTGAAAAGGTTCTATGCAAAGAATACTAGTTCTTGAGTACTAGTTCCCTACACAGGAAGAGTTCACAGCTATCTAAGCCTCACAGCTACCAACTATATACAGGGAATATCTTGTGGCCTTCCTTAATGAAGACACATTAAAAAAAATATTTTGGATAAAATTCAAACATAAATTTCAAATCCAGCAGAACAGCATACAGTATGGGATTATTGATGAGCAAAATCCTAATTTATATAAATGAAGTCTTTCTACACATGCATTTTTCTTTCCTTCTATAGAGGGAAGATTTCTGTCCCTCCAGTTCTTTGACTTACATCTCTCTCAGGTATTCACTAAAGAAGCATAGTTATATTTCTCCATATCTGTCCTCCCCATGCATCCCTTAAGAAAAGTTTTTTAGAAGACTGAAAAACAAATTAAAACAGAATATGGCATAATAATATCTCCTTTAAGCTCAACACAGTAATTTTATCTATCTAGCATATATTATTTAAAATATCAGAAAAATTATACCCTAGGATGAGCTGCACTGCACACAGAGATTTAATCCCCTTCTCCCTAGCAACCATCAGAAGGAACAATAAGGGCAATAAATAGCCCAGAAGGGCAGCAAAATTGAATAAAAATAGTGGCTCTGCTGGGAAAAATGGATCTTTAATCACTTTCCTTCTGATTTCCCTAAAATTGAAGGTTAGAACAGTAAACAGTTTGAAAGAGGAGTTTCAAAATAGCCTCAGCACCCAGTGTTGGTCTCAAGAACAATAGTTCTTTTTTCTTTTCCAAAATAAACAAGATAATACCCAGGATACCCTGCTGACTTCACAAAGTTCAGAAGATATTTATGCCCCCACATGCAGGGACAGCAGCAGTGCCAGCCAGAGGCCACATCTTCACTGTGAAAAGGGATTTTTTTTTTACATCAGGAGAGAAGACTTGAGATGATATGATATGTGTCTCACTGCAAAATCACAGTGGAGACAAGAATAAGGGAGTTCTTATATTGATGCAGTTCATTAAGGTAACATGTCAGTCTATGACCAGCTACAAGGTAAAAACTACCTGTCCTCTTTCCCTACTGAGATTTTAAAGCAACATGACTATTCATAATTCATGACTATCATAAGGGGCAGGGATCCTGGTTTTCGCTGATTTAAAAAAAAATCCAAAATGTTCATATTAACCCTCACCCCCCCACAATCCACATTTTTCCATGATTAAAATGAAATGCCACTATACATATATA
>NW_017728886.1:109130308-109131880 GCF_001723895.1 Crocodylus porosus | reverse complement strand
TGTATAATTTAATGTATAGAGTGGTGTTTCAATTTAATCATGGAAAAATGTGGATTTGGGGGTTTTGTTAATCAGAAAATTTTGGATTTTATTTTTTTTAATTAGTGAAAACCAGGATCCTTGATCATGATTTAGCTTATCACAGTGAAACACTCAGCCTCTTTATCTTCAGTGAAGACTAAGCTATGAACCCCTATTTTAGGAAGTTAATCCTAACTGGATATCATGGCTACAAATGTCTTGCCTTCACTAATAAAATGTTGGTCTAATAAAATCTGAAATGGTTTATGAAATCTATGAAATTATCAGATTACCCAAAAAGTTTTGTTTGCCTTCACTAGCAATTTACCATAAGTTACCTTACGTTAGAAGGAAGTTAACACATTGCTTTGAGACCGTATTAAATCTGTACAGTGTTGAGCATTGTTAAAGTTAGAACATACTGGGTGCATACACTTGTTCATACACATGTTCTTTACTGTGAAGCAGACTAATTAGCTCTGCAGTAAAGCACCACAGTCTACACGTGTGCTGGTATTAGGGCATAGTAAAATATTTACCTCCACTGTAGGATAATACTGTTGGGGACAGTACTTACAGTGGAGTACCTTACTGTACTGAAACACAAGCATAGACTGCAGGCAAACACTGCTTCCTGTCAGCCCAGGCAGCCATGGGCTTTCTCCTCTTTGACTCAGATTATTGCTGTACCAGGCACACGTGTAGACACTGCATTAGGGTTACAATATTTCCAGGTCCAAGGAAGAGGACACCTTTCATGCAGGTTGGGTGGACAGAGGGAAGGAATATGATGGTGGGGTGGACGGACCAGGGCAGTGACATGCTGGTGCACTACCCCTGCCCATTCTGTTGCCCCTCACTGCCAAGCCACAACCCCCCCCCAGTCCTGCTGCTGCCCCTCACTTCCGACTCACTGACCCCAGACCTGCCAGCGCCCCTCACTCCCAAACTACAGTACCCAGCCCCCCTGGGCCATAATGGTGCTCCTCACTCCCAACCCACATCCCCCGCCATCCCTACTGGTGCCCCTCACTGCCAACCTGCAGCCCCCTGGCGCTGCCAGTGCCCTGCACTCCCAACTCACTCCCAAGCCATGCCCCCCCAACTCTGCCAGTGCCCCTCACTCCCAACCCCCAGTCTCCTACCCCCCCAGTCTTGCCAGCTCCCCTCACTCCTGACCCATAGCCCCTGCACCCTGAGCCCTGCTGGAGGGACTCCAGCTTTCCCTGTCCTGACTCGGCTAGAGTGTGGTGGCTCTGATTCATGCAGGTGGTGGTGGAGTGTGCCCAGCCCATACTAGGGAAGAGGAGGGGAGACTTGTGGCACCCCCCCACCCTGGGATGGGGCTGCTGCACCATGCCAGACAGCCTGGCCATGACTCACCTTCCCCCATTCCCCTCGGGCACCATCTACTGGCCGCTCAACCCTTGCAAACATAGGAACCAACCCCTGTGCTGCCACCTGGCCACAGAGTTCCCCACTGCCCTCAGAGCCCCCTCCCCCCACCCATGTACCTCACTGGAGGGGTAGGCAACCTTCCTACCCCCCCTA
>NW_017728886.1:109116647-109130208 GCF_001723895.1 Crocodylus porosus | reverse complement strand
CAGGAGTTTGCTTTGCTCCATTGGTGGGAGCAGGGGGAAGGTGATTGGAGGCAGCAGGGAGCGCCACATGGGTCTGTGCGCATCTCCGCAGCTGCAGGCAGGTATGTCTGTGCTCCCTGCTGCCTCCGATCACCCTCTCCCTGCTTCCACTAGTGGAGCAAAGCAAAATCCCAGACCTTTGGTCAGATTTAAAAAAACTCTCCTGAACAGAGGTCATAGAGCTCAAAAAGAGGACATGTCCAGGAAAACCCGGACCTATGGTAACCCTATACTGTGGCCAGGAGCAGTTAACTCCAGCTTGAACTGCTGTGGAATTTATTACATCACATTAATTGCATGTGTAGTTTCACTAACTGTGAGCACATTAAGAGTTAATACCATTACTTGCCTGCACCACTCTGACTTGCCACTAGAGAGCTGGGAAACAGGGTTGTGGCTAGAAGCCAGGACACCTGGGCTCAATCCCTGCTCTGCATGGGATGGAAGGTGGAAGCAATGCACCCTGGTATACTATAGAACTGCAAAGTAAAATTATCCTAACACAAGTGAGGTACCATGGCCCAGAATTAACCCTTGCCTGAAGTGGCATAACTCTGAGAGGCTTAGAGGGATCTTAGCATGAAATAACACGCTTTAATATGTGGGTGCTTGTGTTTTAAGTGCCATTAGTATGGTCTCAGTTTAATGTGTAGTTTCACCTTTATAAATAAGTCTTTCTTTTCCCCTTGGTTAAGTGACTGAAGTAGAGGTGTCAGTGAACCACAACAATAACTGAATTCATTTGTTTTTTGTGTTGCAAACTTACTGGAATGTAAATACAAAGTGCTCAAAGTGAATTGCAAATCTACAGGAATTGTTTGGCAACTGCAAATATCTGATTACAATTTTGTGCCCCTAACCTAACATGTAGGTACAATCAGTTCATCAGACTAAGAGGGGAGGCTTTTCAAAAATGCTCAGCTTGATCTAAGCTCTCCCTTAAGTCAGTGAAAGTTTTGTCATTGACTACAATGGAAGCTTTTGAAAATCCCACCACAAAGAATTATTGATTTGAACCTAGAACTGTATCAAGGGCAGTGCCAGAGGTGTACTAGCACTGGGCACTCTCACTCGGGGGGTGCCAAATCAAATGGAATTAAGGTTATGTTATAGTGTGTAGGAGGTGCTCAGTACATGACCTGCACCAGGTGCCAGAATACCTGACTATGGCTCTATTTGCACCTATGGTTAATGGTAGACATGGAACTGATGTACAAGTGCCCTATTTCAAAGATGCCAGCTGTCTTAGTATATGGCTAAGCAGTTCATCTGTACCACTGAATCCACTTTCTCGTCACACTGTGGGAACTGGGAGTTTTCAAAGGGACCCAATTGAAGTTGGGCGTCCAGGGAAGTAGGATACTTCAGACAATCCCAGCCTGAGTGAATCATACACTTTTGTAATTGTACCAACTTATGTAATTTGTAATAGGAAAAGGAGCCACCACAATATTTCTTTTTTTGCTTTGAGAAATAAATCTTACATCAAAACATTTTGGTTGCATTTTTTTTTAAAACCTGTTTAGCTAGGTTCTGCAATTTGTAAGAGAGTCTGTACACCAGTGTATTTTTTAACTGGGAGAAATGTATAAGTCCGATCAGTGTTCCAAAGTCAACTCTGCATTCAGTGGTATTTTATTGTGTTTATATTGTTTTGCATAGTGCTGTAAAACATTCTGGCAGGAGAAAAATATATTAACAAAGTACATAATGAATAGTTGTTGTTGCTAGCTAGGGTTAGCTTACTGCTGCGTCTGCTCACAGTTATTCTTCTGTATCCAAGACAATTTTTCTCTTTTCACTTTCAATTTAGTCTTGTGAATTCTTGGGGAAATACATTCAAGAGAAGATCTTTCAGGATACCTTCATCCTTGTGCCAATGCAGGTAAATTACCTAATTTACTGCTTTTTTTTTTAAGTATTTTGTATTAGTTCAAACAATGGGACTTTCATGTGTCCATCAGGAACCTCATCTACATTTCTCTGATCCTCATGGTTGGGAAATTTTTCCTGATACAATATTCAGGCCTAATTTTCCTTTCATTATAATCATCCAGTTATTACTAATTATCATGTTTCAGGTGGAATTCCTCTCCCTTTTTATTACTGTTGTCCTTTCCAGTACTCATGGGTAATTATCATACCTTCTTACTCCATAATCTTAATTTAACTATGCTTTTATTTCTCCTCCTAAATCAGTTACTCCAGGTCCTTAATAATCTGCTATCCTACTTGCTGAATTCCTAATAAAATGTTTACATTTTCCTAATATGGAGTGCCACAGAAATAAACATAGTATTTTAGATGCGATTTTACCAGTGTATTAGTTGTGATCTTATCCATACCTAGAGATACTTTCACATTTCTGCTTCTCCTTCACTAAAATGTGTCCCACTTTATGCAGCCCAGATCTGGATCGGATTAGTTGTTTTGACACCAAATGCTCATATTGTAGAAACTTGTCACCAAGACCCAGTGTGGGGGATAAAGTGAAGTGGTTAATGTTGCCATCAGGGAAACATCTCTGAAATTCCCAGATCACCAAAGGCAGAAGTGGTTTTGATGTATTTGTGCATGTTAGGAAGCATAGGCACTGACTTAGGTTTTTGCTTGGGTTGGGTGCTTGCAGACATTAAAAAAAACCCCAAAACAGCACTTTCAACTTAGCATGTTCCTGCACCAAGCCCCATGCATGCCTAGAAGAGGAGGGACATTACTTCAACCTGGCTCTGCAGTATCTGTAAAGATCTAGTGCTTTAGTGGGGCTCTTTTGGTGCTTTTATCTAATTACTAATTGAATCAGGTTTAATGTCTGCAAACAGCCTGCCATGGCTTATGGGTGCTGAGCACCTGCTAACTTTTTGCCATGGGTGCTTGAGCACCCACAGTCAGCACCTATGTGGATAATTCTGCCTGCCTGTTATACCTTACCTCACTTCACACTGGTGTAAATGAATCCACCAAGGGAAAGAGCAGAGGAGAATAAAAACTTTAGCCTGTCTATTTAGGTGGTAATAGATGGCATATATACCTAGTGATAGAGCACAACTGTTGGTGATGCAGAAGCAAAATCTCAGTGAGTCCTGCTAGAGAGAACTACTGGTAAATGCATGCTGATTTTTCCCCAGTTCAAGAATATGGTCTTATATAATTCCTTAAAACATAATGAAAATACTGTGCAGTGGTGACAGTTAAAGTTTTTCCAGATACCTATGCCTGGAATTTGCTTCACAGCTAGACATGGGGGAAAAAATGCATAAATGATGCATTAGGTGAATCTAGTCCTTTTTTTCGGTTTTGTAATTTGTCTGCTAACAAAATAGTCTATTTGCAAACTTTTCCATTGCTTAATATTATTCAGCAAATGACTTCTGTGGACTTATTTTAACATATTGATTGCTCACTGGATTCCCCATTGCAGTGGCAATGTTAAATGCTTGGAAAAGAGATAATTATAAAGATTTGATTTGAATGTGGCCACTGTGCTCTCCACTGTGGGAATATGAGAGTGCTTGGAAGTATATCAGTAGGCAAGTTTCTTTTTGCACACAGTGAATTTCTCATTTGCACCACCTCTCTCTCTAGCCCCTCAGGCAATTCAAATGTTTTTGACCAAATATAGTTTTCTGGAAGCTGGAAATTATCCTTTGGCAGACAGATTGTAACCTTCTCCTCCTCTTTTCTCATATGCATTTCAAAATGAAGCTTTGCTTTAATATATGAGTGAGCAGGATCTGTCTGCTCTCACTCCCCTCCCTCAGACTACGGGAGGTCCTTTTTTATTTGTTGCAATGCAAAGTTCCAGTTATTTTTAGTACATGAATCGATTTTGCGTATCAGGTTGGGCACAGGTTTAAATGGGTAGATGTTGATGATTTTAGGCAGGAACCATTGAAGAAATGGGTCTATAAGTACTCTGGAAGAGGTCGCTCATTCAAGTAAGAGTTTCTAGAGAACCAGGGGACTTTTCTTTCTAGTGACAGATTCCTATGGTCATGTTGGTCACTATCATGGAGCAATCAGGGTTAACAGAAGCCCAGTGACTCCTAGAGCAGTGATTTTGTTTAATGTAAAGAGATAAAAAGCAATACTGACTGACACAGCAAGGTCCTGGGAGCCTTTCTTAGCTGCATAACTCTTTCTATACTTTTCTCCTAAGCACTCAGTATCCCATGGCAACCTCTTTTCTTCAGGGAGCTTTAGATTCTGACATATCATTAATACATGAGTTCAGGAAGTAAAGCTGCAAAGCTAGAGATTGGTTCATGGATTTAGCTGAGGTAAATAGCAAGGAAATGTAAGGGCAGAGCAAAACCAATTTTATGGCCTTCCTTTGGGATTAATGTCTAAATTTGTTTGCATGGTAATGAAGGAAGGTTATCACATGTAGAAAGTAGCAGGTGCAGGTCTAAATTGTACAGGAGAAGTATTTTTAAAGGCAGAAGTTGCTAGATAAAAAGGCTATGCATTTTTTTAAGGCCAGTATATTTTATGATAACTTCTGATTGAAGAAATATCACTGGAATTCATTCTGTATACAATAGTGCAATATGACACCATGATGGCAGACATAATATTTGAAAAAGGCAACCCATTAGAAAAAAATAAAATAATGCTAAATTACAGATTCTAAGAGCTGTTCCCTCTTGTCTATATAGGACTCTAAAATATGTCAACTTTTATAAAGTTGTATACATATGGGTATTACTATCGTTTAACAGGCAGAACTCCATATCCTCTCTGAACCTGCAGCTGTGGAATCATATTTTTCATATTTGTTTTTAAAATATGTTTAAAAATTGCTTCTGGTCACAGGGGAGGTTAGCATTTTCCAAGAATGGATGGGAACCAAACCAGTGTTGTTCCTCTGCATTGAGGAAACTTGAAAAAAATCTCAATGGGAATTCTGAAGTGCCCAATTCAACTCATGGGGGTATTGCACCTCAGACCTAAAAAGAACACTTTAAATATGCACACTGCTAAACATTACTTTGCTATTGACTCTACTGAAATAATCCAAAAAATATAGGTATCTTAGTTCCAAGCTGCCCCAACAACAGCAGCAACAACAACAAGGATGATAATCTGATTCCACGTTTTAGATAATTCTATGAAAATTCTCCATTTTTGTGAAGCTGCTGCAGAAATGTAAGGAACTGAAGTCCAGCTTGCTGCAGAATGCACATGGTCTCACTTAACAAGAAAGATTTAAAAGTTATATTGGGTATAGGTTTGCTATGTAACTACTGTTTGGGTGCACCTACATGTGCAATTAATGCGATGTGATAAACTCCAGAACAGTTTGCTCTGGAGTATACTGCTCCTAGGCACAGCTTCTACACATGCGCCCAGGACAGCAGCACTTGGAGCAAAGGCAGAGCAGCTGTGGGCTGGCAGCTGGTTCAGGGGATGAGCCCTGGGCTCCAGGTGGTGACATCAAGTGGTGGAGGGGCTGGCTAGGGCAGGAGAGTGCTGAAACTGCAGAGCCTTGTGCCTGACCCCCTGAGCTTGCTGCCAAACTGAGGCTGCTCCTCCCTAGCTCAAGTGCTGCTGACCTGATCACCATCCACATGTGCATTGCAGCTCAATAACTGACTACACCATAAGATAGTACTCTCCCTAACAGTACTATGTTACAGTGGAATAAATTAATTAACTGCGCCCTAATACCCTCACACGAGTGGACAGTGATGCTTTACTGCAAAATTAATTAGCCAACTCCATAGTAAAGCACACGTGTAGACACACCCTTTAGATATGACAACTCCATGAATACTTAAGTGGATAAATATCAAACCAAAGAATATAAGTACCAAACTAGATTCTGCTGCCTTTGTTACTTATTGATTAGGACCTTACTCAAGTAGTAGGCAAATCAGTTTTACTAGTAGCAATTCTTGGGATAACTTTGTGTTCAGGTTAAGTGAGATTGGTAGAAACTGGTCCCAGGTTGTAGAATGTTTCAGGCATTCAAAAAGGTATAATTAAGTACAGTGGAATGAAATCATGAAAGAACAAAAATTCAGATAAAGTTTAAGAAAAACCTCCCAACACCAGTGCATATTAGCTTAGGAAAGCATTTCCAGTGGGGAAAAGTTAACAGTTACTTGGGAGATTTAAAACTAAAAGCACCAGGGGACAGTTCTGAATTAGTAGAGAAATTGATTACATGAAGGAAGTCTTTCAGTTTTTGACAGTTATCATTCTGTGTCAGATGCAAGCAGTGCATACAGTATACACTGAGAAACAAGATGATAAAAGTATTGTGAATTCAGTGGGGCTTAAGATGTTACTTGCTGGATATTGGGAAGCCATACTTGCTTTCATGAGTTGGCACAAAAGGTAAGTGTAATGTTGCTATTTTATTTAAGACCCAATGGTATAAATGTAAAATGATTTGTATTGAAACATTAATTTCTTCAGCGTTGTTTAAACCTTGTGCCGTTGACATCAATCAGCAAATGTCCCTGAGTATGAATATGTGAGCTACATAACATATGAGAATTTCAATCAATTTATTAAAAATGTGTAGAAATCCATTTGAGAGGCTAACCTTTTTAAATTGCATTTATATTTTTGGCCTCAGAGGCAGATTTTCAGAAGGCCTTCAGGGATTCTGAACCATAAGTTCTACTGGAAGTCCCATTATACTCAGGATCTTCTGTTTCCTAAATCAGAATAACTTGCTGTAGACTAAAAGGATATTTTGGGTAGTAGAATAACCAACTTGTCTATATCTTGGCCAAATTTTTGACAAGTTGCTGTATGTGAGGACGCTCAGGAAACTTGGCAGCAAGTAACAAACTGCCCTGAGCAAAACAGGCAAAATGATGATTTTCAACATATCCTAACTGCCCAAATCTGAATAGACTTTTATGGGGCTGAAAAAGGCATGTCTCTATCCCTAGAACTACCTTCCTACAAAGTTCCTGCTGCAAACATGGAGTTCTTTAAAAAAGAGTCATAAGAATTTTTGTGATGAAAAAAATGTCAGGCAGATGAAATATAAGGGTTACAACTGCTCCTTCTTAAATCTGCTAAACTTCTTTAAATTCAGCTCAACAGGTAATATCCAGAATCTTGGTCTTGTTTTCTATATAAGAGAATCTATCCACATGTATATTTTTCTAGTGCCCAAAACTCAACGGTTGAATATAAAGTTGCAGTGTTACTAACTCTCACAGTTTTATTATAAGGCTCACCATGTTTCATATTTTCCCTAGTTCCCAGTCCTGGTGCCTAGCTAGAACTCCAAGGTGTTACTGCATTATAAATATCGTAACATTAATGTTGTGACATAGCATTTTCAGAATATTAAAAATAGTTATATGTTAGACCTACAGCAAGCCTGATACCCATTCCTTCTTAATCATTTCCTGCCATAAAGTAATATATTTTTGAGGATAGCTTCTCATCAGGTGAATGGTGACAGGCTTGAGAAGCTTTTAGTCCTTTGAGAGACAAGATCTTTTCTTCCTAAGAATCACTTGCAAGTCAAAACTAATAGGAAACACGGAGTATATATTGTGTATGTGTGTGTGCGTATGGATGGTGGCAGTTTTGATTGGCTTAAACTTTGACTGTAAAAAGTTTGCACTAGTTAGTCTTTAATATACATCTAAGGGATGCACCTCAGATATTTTATTCAGCAGGATTTCCCAGTATTAAAGGATATTTCAATGTAAAATGGCCTGTAACAATGGCAGCGGCTGAACAGAACGAACGTTTGCTGTTTTTGCTTGTCAACACATCAGTTTGAACTGCCTACATGGAGAACTTCTTTTAAATGTAGTAACAAGCAACATTCTACAGCCCTTAATCTCATTAACATCAAAAAAGCATATACCTACTGTGGGGAAAGTTGTTAGTGAACACTGTGTTTCATATCCTATTCTTTTTGAGAGACAGGTTCCGTGTCAGAAATAAGAAAAACAACAACAGCAGCAGCAAAAAGAGAGCTTTCAGCTGTGACCATACTGAGGTGAATTGACTGGCTGCAGAAGGCCTTGTGAATAATAAAACACATAAGTGATAAAAGCAGTTTTAAATATCAGTTCTGAACTAAGTATCCTGTAGTGGTCCTTTTTTTTTTTATAATACCAGCTAGCTTCCCAAGCAGATTGCATAACAGAAATGTTTTCATGATGGTGGCGTAGAGATGCTACATTTTCAGTAAAAATATATAGTCACTGAAATATAAAAATATGGTTGCAAAACAGTAAAATAAAAATCCTAGCCGTCTCTTCACCTCAAGCTATCTACCCAGTCACTGGAGGTTCTCCAAGTAGTCTACACTGAGTTTGACTTTGCAGCTAAATTAGGTCTGAATGCTTTCTACTACATGCCGTATTCCCATAGAATCTCCAAATGGCTATACTTATTTTGCTAGCACAATAATAAAGCTAAAACTAACTTCAAAGCCACAAACAATATAGTTGCAGGATAGGAGTGTGTGTGTGTGTGCACTTGTGTAGAAGGAAAGTTTTTGACTATTGTAATTAACTAGTTTTTCATCTTCTGTTTACACATATTGGCCCCAAATCAAAATTGCATCGAAGATAGCCCCTATTCAAATTCTGAACTATGGGTGCAGACAGAAGTGCAGCTCCCAGCTGCAACTCAGAATGATTTTTGCAGTGATTTTTGCAGTGTCCTGAATTACAACATTACTCCAGACCAAAGAGAAGTTCTCTGTTGGTTCCAGCGGAGAGGGGAACCTAGCTGCCGGCTGAAAGCCCACAGCCAGGTTCCCAAAACAATGGCCAGGGCTCTCTCAACCAGTGCTTGCTGTCTTCAGAATAGGGGGCGGGAAGGCAGCAGAGGGAGCTCATTCCTGGGGATCCCCAACTGGTGCTGAAAGTTGGGGTGGGTGAATTGGATACCTTGGTGGGGGGAGGGCTCCAGTACATGCTGGACTCAGTATGGGAGCATGCCAAATTTAAAGTAAAGTACAGTTTTGCAGGGGTTTAATGTCCATAAGCAGCCATGTTCCTTAATGTAAGAGAGGAATTCAGAACTCTAGGTTTTGAGACTAAGTAAATAATTGTTCCATATCTACCTTACCATTCTAAAGTGCAGTGCTTAGGTGACTGCTTTAAACTCATGCTCACCTGCTGCTTCACTCACTGCACTGGCTGTGTGGTAAAGAGAATGATAGATATTTTTCTAGCTCTAACCCAAACCCATGTAGTATCCCTCAGGAGACTGTTGTAATTCAAAGCAGTTTTACACTTTGCACATTCAGATAATCTGGGAGAATTCTCACAGGTTTATTCTCCTGATAGAAAATGTTACCCAGAGCCCTGTTTATAGACATTTGAATGCTGAGGCCCTGAAGAGTGGAGAGCTTGCAGTGCTGACACTGTGCAGCCAAGGGGGAGCCATGTGCACACATCTTAACATGCTGTGTTGTCTCCCTTAGTCTGCATGGTGACAGATGGCAACAGTTCCTAGGGTGGCCCTGACTGGTTGACCCATATTGCCGTGGTTAGCCTGTGTTTTCCTGCAGAATGTGTGGGGATTGTGAAAGGGGCACGCTCTAGGGCTGTGCAAAATTTCACCAAGTATTTCATTTTGAAGCTGTTTCAATGCATTTCTAGCTTGAAACAGTAAAATCGAAATGAAACACAAAGCATCAAAACAGCTTCAAAATGAACTGAGGGTACTCAAAACATTTTGAAAGTTTCAAAACATTTTGACTTTTAAAGCAGCCGGGTGGTGGGAGACAGGGGAGACCCAGAGCTGCACTCCAAGTGGCTTCACAGCCCCATATAGCTCAGCCCAGCAGGGACTGCAGCCCTGGCTTTCCCCACCTCCCGCTGCTGGGCTGCACTCCATGGGGCTGGTGGAGTCGATCAGAGCACATCCCAACTTTTGCCGCCAGGCTGCGCTCTGACCGGCTCCCCCAGCCCCATGGAGCACAGCTCAGTGGTAGGATGCAGAGCACAGCACTGGCTCTGCCTGCCTCGCACCACTAGGCTGTGCTTCATGGGGCTGGCAGAGGCGATCGGAGTGCAGCACCAGCTCTGCCCACCTCCTGTCACAGGGTTGCACTCTGTGGGGCTCATGGAGCTGATTGGAGCACATCCTGGTGGCAAAAGGTGGACAGAGCCAGCAGCAGCAGCCTCCTGTCATCCAGCGCACAGATCCCATGGATCCATGGGATCTGTGCGCTGGATGACAGGATGCTGCCACTGTCAGCAAAGTTTACTTTCAAGACTTTGAGGTGCAGTTTTTGAGAAACCTCTGCACCCGTCTCCTTGAAACTTGGCAGACTTCATGCCCTCAGAAGGGGCTACCATCCCTAAAATTTGCATCTGAATCAGGCAACAAATGACAACATTTTAGGCATTTTCATGATTCCCCATTATAGCCTATGCGTGAAACGTCAAAACAGCGAAACAAAACAGGACAGTACTTCAAAATGAAATAAAATGAGAAAACAAAACACTGTCCCTTCAAAATGGTGAAACAGATGTCAAAACGAAATGGTGTTTCGCACATCCCTAGCAGGCTCTGCTTCCTGCTAGCACCATAGTCCAGAAGTGACACACTCTGGCCTTGTACAAACATTCAGTTTCTTATGGGAGAACCTGTGCTTTTCCTAGAGAAACCATGGGTGTACAGATATTCAGGCTTTTTATCCCAGAATAAAAATGACCACTCCAGGAGAAAAGTAACCTGGAAACAACCAAAGCTGAATCACTCGCAACAGAGTTTCTCCTAGCAGAGCGAATGTTTGTACATGCTGTGGCTTCTCTCAGAAGAGAAAATAGTCCTCCAGCATCCCTCCTCTTCCTCCCTCCCCCAGACAACTTGTTGCTCAGTGGACTTTACTGCTCCAGTAAGGAGCAAAACACACCCCTTTCATAATGGTGGTTAAAATGTTTATACATTGGTTAGCTTTGGGAAAGCAGCATAGATTTCTGTCCAACCAAACAAAAAAAATGTACCTGAGGTATGATGTATAGGAATGATCAGGCACATCGAATGTAAGTAATGAGTCACCCTGTCCTTAGTTCCATCTATGTAACCCATAGATTTTGGTAGATTTGACTTCAATTAAGAGCAGAATTTAGTGATATTTCTGTACTACAACTTCAGACCTTCTAATAACCTTGGTTTTATAGTAGCTTTTGCATTGTACTTAAACATTGTTTTACATAAAAATGGTTCCAGAGTCAAATTTGACAAGATTCCAAAATGTATAAAGCCACCTGCCTTTACACAGCTGGTTAACAGTAAAGAAAGGTATAGCCCTGGATAAATGCAAATGTACAAAACCTCAGAGAGACAGTTATCTCCCCAGCCTGTACAGGATAAGAGGATAGAATTCCTCCCAGATGCTGATTTAAATTAAATACACAACATCTTCAAGAAAGCATTTAGAGTTCAAATATCCGGAGATTCATACCTGATCATATAATGTTAAGTGTTATACTTAAACCTTTGACTCCATGCAACAGACAAAGGAAGTAATAAAGCAAATACAGAATGTAAATGGTAACTGTGTTTTCAAGCATTTATGCAAGAGGCAAAGAAGGCTTGATATCTTTTGCTGGATCAAAGCATGTTTGGGATAAACTTAAGCTTTTGAATGCAAAGCATTCTTCTTCAGGTCAGATAAAGACAGAAAGTACAAAATACTTAAGACAAAACAGCCATTTCCAAATTGATGTGACAAATAACTTTCCTCTGAGAGAGCAAGCATCCTTTGATCCTAAAGGTGATTAGAGGAAATAGAAGTTAAAATCTATTGCTGACAATTGTTCTGATACTACCAAAAAAACCCAACCAAGATGTCACACAGACTTAAGCTTATTAAACATGGAGGAATTGCTAGATTTTTGCGGTAACATTAGAATGATATTGTAGCCATGATGGTCTAGTCTGGTCCAATTGGTCCAATAAAATAATAAAAATAAAAGCTGTCACCCCCCCAAAGAAAATCCTTGCCTCTCACATAATTCCTGGATCATCATGGCTATAACATCACTCTAACACTGATAGATTTTAACTTCTGTTTCAGTGGATGAAAAGTATTTTGTACCCTTCCTCTTTACCTTTTTCCACATTAGTCTTTTAACCTCTCCTCTCCTTCAGGTCTTCACAGTGGTTGCATTGAAATATGATGCTGATTTTCAGGATTCTGTAGTGAGGGGATAGGAAGCCATACAGAATTAAAACAATGGTCAGGAATCAATAGAACTATGCAGGACACTGAAAGAATTATGAAACGGGGAATCAAGAATTCCCAGAAGTGCTGTGTAAAAATTGACCTCACTCTATACATACATTTCTCCCCATAGATTACTGAAAGACTTGAAGTAAAAGACTTGCTAAGACCATGGATACTAAGCAATAATCAAAGACTGGTAATGCATGCTCTGAAACAGAGATGCCATCTGCCATATTTAAAAAGGCCAAAAAGAACAGCAGAGTCTAACTTATTTTAAGTGTGTGTATATATATATGGGGTGGGGGGGAAGAAGGGGAACAGGATGTATTATGCACATTTTAATGGAATGCCTGGAGAGTATGGTCAAAGGCCTATGTAGCTACACCACTAGAGAAGACCTTTGGGCATTGCTTCCAGTTATCCCTTGATAACATAGTCTTTAATATTTCTCATTTATTAAAGTAATTTTCTTGCATGAGTAGAACTAATATCTGGTGGTGGTAGGTTTTAAAGCAAAGCATACAGTTTTTTAAAGTAGAAAGACTACAGAAATTCTCTTGGAGATACAGATCACTTAACACCTCTTCATTATATTTCATCATTATAATTTTTTACTGTATATAACATGTTTGACACCAGTTTATAACAGAACTTTTTACCTTGTGAAATGAACTCTTATATTCACACTAGTAATTACTATCCTAATACCTTTTTATTGTAATGATTGTTTATAAATTTTGCCTCTGGGCCTGAGTGCATACTTTTACACACAAATGCATTCCAATTTTTTTAACTACACAGATTGCATTTGGAAAATCTGCGTCTATGGTACTATAAAGTTGTGGCTTTCAATCAGAAAGCTCAAAGAGGTTAAGAGCTGATCTGGAGGTGTCTTAAAATACCTGACATTTGTACTAATGCAGGCTCAAAAAGTTATTGCTGTATAACTGATTCCTCTTCTTGACAAATTCCAAGGATATTATCACTGCTTCCATCCAAGAATTTATCTTCTTTGACTTTGTCCCATCCGATGTGATTAATTCACTTGAGTGATAAAAATATTTCTTAAACCTGCCCAGAGGGGCTAGTTCTGAGCACTCTCTCCTACCAAGACTTGTCTAGATTTGTCCCTGCCACAATACAGAACCTCACCTTACACTGTTCATTTCTCGGCCAATCTGGTAACAGTGTTGATGGACTCCTGTTGATCTCCGTCTCTCGTAATCCCAAATGACGTTGGGGTAACTTTGGGACTCTGAAGGGGTTTGAGAAAGAGGAGGGCAGGCCCTACGAGGAGAGGCTACGGGACCTGAACCTGTTCAGGCTCCACAAGAGAAGGCTGAG
>NW_017728886.1:109111144-109116062 GCF_001723895.1 Crocodylus porosus | reverse complement strand
CACACACACACACACACACACACACACACACACACACACACACACACACACACACACACACACAGAGAAATGACATACACTTCTACTCCTAGAGTTTCCATGCAATGTTTGCAATGGACATGAAGAGTCTGTGGTGCAAGATTTCCTAACAGAAGAAGTGGCAAGAGGTTTCACTACTGGAACCATACAGGGCCTCCACATTTCAGGAAGGGTGACAGGATGTCATAAGGAGATCCCACACTTTTAGACTGCCATCAGTTCCACTGACAGGTATGTTGCTGAGACCTTTGCAGAGTGGTCACTAACCCTGTGAATCGCCCTCAGAGACTCCAAGTGGGAAGTACAAAGCCCTACACATCACTGGACACCCTGCCTGTAGTATCATTCACCTGTGTCCTGTGAAATGAGATGCCTAATCGAAGCTCCTGACCTTCTAAAAGTGGCCAAGAAACCATTGCTAGGGAGTGGCCACAGCATTGTGAGTGGCCAGCAAAATGTTCTTTTCCTGTATTTCTAGAAGTTACAATGAGGAGTCAGATAAACTAACCCCATGGTATTATCAGTGGCTGGGGGATGAGAGCCAATGTATTTCAGGGAGGGTCCCCCTGTTGGACCCATTGTTTTGTCAGTGGTGAGCTTTGCCACCTCCCCATACACATTTTGGAATGAGCTGAAGAGCCCATCTCCAAATCTGGCATATATCTCAGGATACCAGGGCCAGCCTCAGCACCAAGTGTGGCCCTGCAGCATATTATCTGTGACAGAATTGCACTACCAGGTGCTCCTCCAAGCTGCAACTACCTCAGGCAACCCTGGATGAGAATCCACATGGAAGACCCACACAGCCCTTAGAAATCTGGAGAGGCAAGAATGAGTCTGGTTCTGGCCTGGCTATTCCTGACTTCATCTCTCCACCATTTCATCCTCGTGTCTTGAGAAGAAACCTATCTTGAAACTATGGAGTCTCTTTCCAGGTGGCAGATCAGAGATACAGGGGATTATGACTCAGAAACAGCCAGCTCTCCCAGTCCCTCTTTTCAGGCAGGAGAGGAGAGATCTCTGCCTGAGTATTAACAAAGTAAAAGCTTTAGAACTGACTACCTAGGGCATCCAGGCATATGGAAGGCTAAATCCTTGTCCTGTTTGCCTTGTTCATGAAAGTAATCTTGCAATAATCAATGAGAATAATTTTAAGCGAGTAAGGAAAGAGTAAAGATTTATCCAAACAGGAAAAGTGAGAGCATTAAAGTAATATACTTTCAAAAATTGAAAACAAAAAGAAAACTTTCACAATGACACTAGATTTTTTTTCTGTACTGCCCTTCCTGAAATGCTTACGCATAGACAGTACTTTAAAGGTTTGAGCCAAAAACTGAACTGGGACTTATATTTATGTAGGTGTACTCCAGAATCTGAAAGTTGGGGAGAAGCAGATTTCAGATTAAGTCTCTTTTTATTGTGATTCAATCTTTTGAAACTAATAGCTTTTTTGGTTCATCTCCTACGTAGTACATAACTTAATGCAATGGAACAGCGAATGAAGCAGCTTAATGAACTGATATTCAACCAAAGCTGTCTGTCACGGTATTCAGAAAAGCAATGTGCTATGGAAGATTTTGTTGACATGAATGTAGCAGTATAAATTTCATACGTTTATGGTAAAGAAAAAATCACTACCACCTCATGCATGCAAAAAATAGTAATAACCTGTAGGAAGTCTTCTGCAGGAAAGAATCGTGAGCCCAAACCTATACCTCAGGGGTAATACTACTAAAGGAAATATTAGGGCTTTGTTATATGTTCCACTTCAAGCTGCTCAAATGTTGATCAGTGTTAGGGCCTTGTTACACATTATGCTGGGAGTCACACAAATACTGATCAGTGTTAGTGCTAGCTTGAAGCAGTCAGACCCTTAGTCTAGAAACTTTTTCTGACTGTCCCCCACCTGCTCAGCTGTGACTTGCCACTAGAGACCTGGTAGGAAGGGGCAGGACTAAGAGCTGGAACTGTGAGTTGCCATTGGAGAGGGCTGATGAGCCAGGACAGGCTTCTATCCTGCTCTGTGGGAAGGGTTGCAAGAGATCCTGGGATAGTGGAGCAGCACATCTGTGAGGACTGGCCACACCTTAATGAAACAGGAGCTGGGTAGTGCAGATCAGAGATAATCCTGCCATGGATTGGCAAATATGCAACTGAAGCTTTGCACAACCCTAATATGCAGCCCATGAACAGAGGGAGGAGCATGTTCCATTAGTGGAGGAGGACACGTCAAGCCATACCAACATGGGAAGGATTGAGACAACCACCACCAAGACGAAGCAACGGGTGGTGGTGGTTGGAGACTCCCTTCTGCAGGGCATGGAGGGAGCCATCTGCTGACCTGACATGTTGTCTTGGGAGATCTGCTGCTTGCCAGGAGCCTGCATCCAAGATGTCACGGAGGGATTACCAAGACTCATGCGGCCCTCTGACTACTACCCCGTCCTGCCCATCCATGTGGGCACAAAAGATACTGCCAGGATCAAAAGTGACTACAGGGCTCTGTGTGCAAGGCTGAGGAGGACTGGGGCTCAGGTCATGTTCTCTTAGATTCTTCTGGTCAAGAAAAAGGGCTGAAGCAGGAGCTGGTGCATCCTACAACCCAATACCTAGCTGCACAGATGGTGTCAACAGCAGGGTTTTGGCTTCTTCAACCATGGCATGTTCTTTCAAGAAGAAGGACTGCTGGGAAGAGATGGGATCCACCTGGCAAAGACAAGGAAGAGACAGGCTCACTAACCTAGTGAGGGGGAGTTAAACTAGGTTTGTGGGAGATGGAGACCAAAGCCTTAAGGTAAGTGGGGAAGTGGGTGACCTGGAGGAAGAGCAAGTGGGAGTCAACTAGTTACCTTAGGTGGCAGTACACAAATGTATGGAGCCTGGGAAATAAGCAGAAAGCATTGGAAGTCTTTGCATGGTCACAGAACTGTGACATTACTGGAATAACTTGGTAGGATAGCTCACATAACTGGACCACTGTCATGAAAGGGTACAAACTGTTCAGGAAGGATAGGCAAAGGAGAAAAGGAGGAGGTGTTGCACTTTGTGTAAAAGAGTCATATTGGAGCTCTGATGGCTTAGAGCTCCAGTATGAAACTGGAGATAGGCCTGTTGAAAGTCTCTTGGTTAAGGTTAAAAGGGAGAGCAACAAGGATGATGTAGTGGGTGTCTGCTGTAGACCACCAGACCAGGAGGGAAATGGTGGATGCGGCTTTCTTCAAACAGCTAGCAGGTTTCCCGATCACAAGCCCTGGTTCTCATGCAGGACTTTAGTCACCCTGACATCTACTGGGAGGGCAATACAACAGTGTGCAGGAAATCCAGGAAGTTTTTGGAGAATATTGTGGACAACTTCCTGGTGCAAGTGCTTGAGTGGCCAACTAGGGGCCATGCTCTTCTTGACCTGCTATTCACAAACAGCGAAGAATTGTTGGGGAATGTAGTATAGTGGATGGCAACTTGGGCAGCAATGACCACAAGGTGATTGAGTTCAGGATCCTGAAGAAAGTAGGATGGAGAAACTTCTGGACTTCAGAAAAGCATACTTTGACTTGCTCAAGGAACTCATGGGCAGGATCCCCTGGAAAGCCAGGCTGAGAGGGAGAGGAGCCCAGGAGAGTGGGCTGTACTTCAGAGAAGCCTTATTGATACTGCAGGAACAGACCATCTCAATATGCAGGAAGACTGGCAAGTATGGCAGAAGACCAGCTGGGCTTAGCAGGGACCTCTTCAGTAAACTAAATCTCAAAAAGGAAGCTTATAAAAAGAAGAAATTCAGACAAACAACTAGGGAGGAGTATAAGGACATTGCTTGGGCATGCATAGATGAAGTCAGAAAGGCTAAAGAGCTATAGGAGTCACAGCTAGGAAGGGTTGTGAAGGGTAATAAGAAGAGTTTCCACAAGTATGTTGGTAGCAAGAGGAGGATCAGGCAAAGTGTGGGTCCCTTACTGAATGGGGGAGGCAATCTTGTGTCACAGGATGCAGAAAAGGCTGAAGTGCTCGTTACCTTTTTTGCCTAGGTCTTCACAGGCAAGGTCAACATCCAGACTACTGCACCAGGTATCAGTTTTGGGAGGACGTGAGCAGCCCTCAGTGGTGAAAGAACAGGTCAGGGACTATTTCAAAACACTGGGTGAGTACAAGTTCACAGAGCTGGATGGGATGCACCTGAGGTTGCTGAGGGAGTTGGCTGATGTGATTGTAGAGCCACTGGTGACTGTCTTTGAAAACTCATAACGATCAAGTGAGGTCCTGGATCACTAGAAAAGGGCAAACATAGTGCCCATATTTTAAAAAGGGAGAAAAGGAGGATCCAGAGAATTACAGACCAGTCAGCCTCACCTAAGTCCCTGGAAAAATCGTGAAGCAGATCCTCCAGTAATCCATTTCTAAGCTTGTGGAGGAGAAGAAGGTGATTAGAAATGATTAGTAGTATGATTCCCTGGGGGCAAGTCATGCATGACCAACCTGATTGCCTTCTATGGTGAGATGACAGGTTCTGTGGATGCGGGGAGACCAGTAAGTGTGTTATACCTTGATTTTAACAAGGCTCTTTATACAGTCTCCCACAGCATTCTCGCAGGCAAGCTAAGGAAGGATGGGCTGGATGAATGGACTGTAAGGTGGACAGAAAACTGTCTGGAGCATTGGGCTTAGAGGGTAGTAATCAGTGGCTGAATTTCTATTTGGACTTATTGGACTGGAAAAGGGCCAATGTGGTCCCTATTTTCAAGAAGGGGAGGAAGGAAGAGCCTGGCAACTACAGGCCAGTCAGCCTCACTTCTATCCTGGGGAAGGTCTTTGAAAAAATTATCGAGGGCCACATTTGTGAGAGCCCTGCAGGGGAAGTGATGTTGAGGGGTAACCAACATGGGTT
>NW_017728886.1:109071793-109111044 GCF_001723895.1 Crocodylus porosus | reverse complement strand
GCACCTGGCTGGGGTCTTATGACCCCTGCCACCCCCAGTGCTCATTCCTGCCCATGGCAGGGGGTCGGACTAGATGATCTGTCTAGGTCCCTTCCAACTCATTGATTCTATGATTCTATTATTCTGTCTGGGGGCCAGTATCAAGTGAAGTGCCCCAGGGGTCAGTCTTGGAGCTGGTTTTGTTCACTGTCTTCATTGGTGACCTGGAAGATGGCATACAGTGCACCCTCAGCAAGTTTGCAGATGACACCAAGCTGGGGAGAGTAGTAGATATGCTGAAGGGTAGGGCTAGGATTCAGAGTGACCCAGATAAATTGGAGGATTGGGCCAAGATAAACCTCAAGAGGTTCAACAAGGACAAGTGCAAATTCCTGCACTTAGGACAGAACAATCCCATGGAGCAGTACAGGCTTGGGGCATGACTAACTGGGCAGCAGCTTTGCAGAAAAGGACCTGGAAGTTATAGTGGACAATAAGCTGAATGTGAGCCAGCAGTGTGCCCTTGTTGCCAAGAAGATGAACGGCATACTGGGCTTCACTGGTAGGTGTGTTGCCAGTAGGTCAAGGGAAGTGGTTATTCCCCTCTATTCAGCACTGGTGTGGCCACATCTGGAGTACTGTGTTCAGTTTTGCCCTCCCTCCGCCCCCTCCACTACAGAAAGGATGTGGATAAATTGGAAGAGAGTTCAGTGGATGGCAACAAAAATGGTGAGGGGGATGAGGGACATGACTTCTGAGGAGAGGCTGAGGGGACTGGGCTTATATAGTCTAGAGAAGAGGAGACTGAAAGGGGATTTAATAGCAGCCTTTAACTACCTGAAGAGGGGGTCGAAAGAGGATGGAACTAAGCTGTTCTCAGTGTTGGCAGATGACAGAACAAGGAGCAATGGTTTCAAGTTGCAGCAGGTGAAGTTTAGGTTAGCTATTAGGAAGAATTTTCTCACTAAGAGGGTAGTAAAACACTGGAACAGGTTACCCAGAGAGGTTGTGAAAGCTCCATCCTTAATGGTTTTCAAAACCTGGCTAGGCAAACTTTAGCTGGGATGATCTAGTTGGGGATGTTCTGCTTTGAGTAGGGAGTTGGACTAGATGACCTCTTGAGATCCCTTCCAGCCCTAATTTTCTGATCCTGTGATCAGAGATAAACCTGCCCTGGAGTGGCATAACTTTAAGCTTCCTGAAGCATGCCTAAAACTAGTTTTAGATGTTAATGTTTGTACAATCCAGGGGTTAAGAACTGCCTAACATGAATGTTTAACAAGGTCCTTACTCAGCTGAGTATGTGGTTGAAGGATCAGTTCTCTTGTAATACAGTAGATGCTATACCTAGTAGCATAACAGCTATAACTACCATTTCTAACAATAATATTTCTAACAGATATAACTAAAATATCTGATAAAACCTTTTCGGTACTCAGTAAAACAATAACTGCAGTGCTATCAGAATGCAGCTGCTCGTGGCATTGTAAAAATTACAAGGAATAGGCTCTTCTAAACTGTACTTTATAAATAGGGAGTCATTCTGTAATTCTACTGAAGTTAAAAAAGTTAATTCTGAGTTAGGTATAACTGAAAGAAAATGTTCAAACACAATGGGTGGGTCTCCTTCTCAAACCGTATCTGGTTACTATGAATTTTGAATTCTAACACAAGGTGTCATTGTATTCTTGAACAAAAACCTGAGGTTAGACATAATTTTGCTCTGTCATTCTTAGTACTCCTATTGAGTTCACAGCCAACTTTTCTTCATAGGCGGTGAGAAAGATCTTGGGAGTTGGCCTTGTTTGAGTTTCATGTTAGAAACAGACCAGCTGATCCAGGTAAAATATGAAACGTATACTTCCTTTATTTTCTCCCTTGCACTTCACCATTGCAAAAAACCCTTTCTGGACAGTCGAAACAGTTTGATGGATAAATTCCCCTTGCCTCCATTTTCACTTTTGTTTTCACTTGCAAGTTTTGGCAATGACAGGAGGAATAGTCACAGGAATGTCACAAAGGCTATTCCCTTGATACTTCCAGATTAGCTGACATAGGAAGTGCTGAAAATATTGTGAGAAATCCAGTTCTTACAAGATATTCATCCAGTTCTGGAGAACTGCAACTGGAAAGCTGTCTGTTTCTGAATCACTTTGAATGAGCATGTATACGCTTATTTGAAATTAACCTGTGAATATAATTAGTTTTTAAATTCTAGTGTAACCATTTTCATATCAGAATAACTACAAAAATCCTTGAATGAAATTCTGCTCTAACATTGGTGTAAGATTGAAGTTACTCCATCCTATTTTATGCAGTTTCTCTGAGTTTGCAATGTCAAAACTGAGAGTAGAATTTCATCCCTCAACTGGGAATCATATAAAGTTTATTAATTGGCTGACTTTGAGGACCTTCTGATAGGAAGACATATGTGCCTACATATCTAAAGGTATAACTGTAATATGCTTCTATTTCAGTTAGTAAAAAAAAGTTATTAGCAGGAGTGTGTGAAGCTTCTGTCGCTGATTCAGTTTGGCAGAGATTCACCCGATCTGGTGGCTAAATCTCTGAATCTGAAACAAATCAAGAGACCCTTCAATCTCTCTGAATTGAATCGGAACCCTCCAAATCAGTTCAGAGAGATTCTGAAAGATTTGGCGATTCAGACATAGACACAGCTTTAAATGTTTTTTCTACATATCTCAAGGTATCAGCGACTCGTGAATGCTGTGATGTTGGGGCGCATGGAGCGTCCCACAGGAGTGCAGGGAGCTCCCCAGCATATTTGGCAGCAGACCTGGAAGTGGACCAAAAGCACTTCTGGGTCCACTGGGAAGCACACTGGGGAGCTCCACCCCCACACTCTGCACCTTCCCGGCTTGGCGAGTGGTGCCTCTTGGGTCTGGGGGGGCACCCAGTACTTCCAGTCCACTTCCAGGTTCACTGCTGAGCATGCAGGGGGCCCCCCACACTCCTGTGGGATGGTCCATCCACCCCAGCATCGCAGCATTCATGCCTGGTACCTCGAGGTATGTAGAAAAAACATTTAAAACTGCATCTATGACCGAATCACTGATTCTCCAAATCAGCATTGAATCTTCAGATTCAGATTCAGCCTTATTGAATTGGAGACAGTGATCCAAATCAACAAATTGAATCACTGACCATGATTTGGGCCGAATCCAGTTTGAATAGGGCCCGTTTTGCACACCCCTACTTCTTGGCACTACTCAACTTGGGGTTTTTTGCTAGATATTTAGTAAAACTGTCATTTTCAAACTGCGTTCTGGGCTCATCAGGGGTTCTGCAGCGAGTTTTGGGATAATGGTGGAGCAGGCTGGGAAGTGGTGAGTCACCATTGTCAGGGAGGGTCACCTGTATTCATATCAGCCTTTAAGGGTAGGGGTAGGAATTCCATAGTATGAATCAATTTCTGAAATGTGTGAAAAAGGCTCACTGATTTATGGGCTCCTATGTCAACTTCATTTTTTTCCCCTCTGAAGTTTTTAGGAACTATACTTTCTCCAGTGGTTATTTTCTGATAAAGTCAAAAAAGAAAACAACTGATACAAAATGAAAAATTAAATGGCATCAACAGTAATACTTTATCACTTCATCCAGTTTCTAATCATCACAAGTGGAGATACGTCCTAACTGCAGGGTTAACTTTGGCTTTTCCTTAGATGGTGCCCATAATTCCCTCCCCTGTCTACATACCCAGTCCTTTCCCTTGAGTTTGGTGGTGCCTTAAATCTGACCTACCTGGCTTGGCTCTTGCTGCTTTTAGTATTTTGTAGTAAAGGCGTAACACAACCACCAGTAGTCCTCCAATATCTTCCCACAACCCTCTGTGTTCTGAGGAAGACAGATTCTCCTAAAATTCACTGAGAAAAAATCTTTGAGGTTTTCTGGTTATCATAGCATAAAATATTGTAAGATGTACCCCCAGGTTTTCCAGTAACACACATGAGTGAGCACTACATCAATGACAGCTAGAGCCAGTTGGAAATATTGTGATAAAATCTTTTTCTTTCATAAAACACCAGTTTGTTGTAACTAACATATTTTGTTGAAAGATGTTGTTTTTGATGAAGGCGATGGTAGAACACAGGCACGGCCAGGAACTGGCTTTGCAACTGCTTGCTATTCTTTTTGACTTGGGGGCCTAGAATCAGAAGTCCTCTGGTTCCTGGCCCTGAGGCAGTCTGTCTGGTAGAGCAGCTTCAGAGTGGAGGACCCTGAAAGTCCTCATGCCCTTGACATCAAGGCAGTCAGTGTGGTGGAGCCTCTGTGAAGCTAGGAACCCTAAAAGCCCTGCCCAAGGTCTGACTGAAATTGACGTTGTTCTTGTCCACTTTAGTGCAGCCAACCATTGAGTAGCACAAATTACTGGTTTTGCGTCTGTTATTCAATGGCAGTCAGCAGTGAAACTAGCAGAAACTGTCAATTTCAGTAAGCCTCTTTCATTGCAACTGGATTTCATTTTTTAAATAAAATATTACAAAATTCTGGTTCCACAACATTTGCTTTGCTGACTTTCCCTGATTAGGACAAAAGACATATGAAAAGTCTTAGATTATCACAGAAAGGGAATTATGTTTCCTGGCCGGATCTAGTGAATTGCATGTGGCTTTGCAATGTGTCCCTGCTGTGGCTATCCTAACCCAAAGTGCTCAGATCTGTGCACTAATCACTCAAGTTAACTTTGCAGCAAAAATGTATTTCCAAGCACTGGATGCTACAGTTTTACTATACTGGCCATGTAGCTATAGTAACAATAGTAATAATAATAAATAAAAACTATAACTACAGGATAGGAGAAATTCTATTCACTCTGAGAAAATGTAAGTTCAAATAAACTAGGACATTTCTGAACTATCCCATAAAAGTATTATACAAATAATTAAACAAAGCAATATGCAACAGGATGATAGATGCCTTCCGCTGTAATTATTACAATGCTGTCTTGCTGAAGGCATTATTGCTGCTGTCTAAAATATCTGATGTCCTTGCTGAAAGTTTGCATTCAAAATTTTTTTTTTTTCATATTTGAGTTTACTGTACCGTATGTAGATGCACAACAAACAAAGCATTCTATTGCAGGGTGAAGCTTATTATGATACGATATTCACTAAGATTAGATATTATGGCTTTCGTAGTTTTCATATCCTGGTGGATATTTTTATATACATAATGGGTGTGCGTGAGAAAGAGGGAGAGTCAGGTCTGATGTGAAGAAAAAATTGCTTTCCTATGTAGATTTAAATTATATTCTGTTATTATGAAACTGTTGATTTTTATACTGTTTATTGCCATGTTTGTTGATGCTAAACATAGTTATTCTTTTTAAACATAGTCATTCTTTTTTTAATGCAGCTCAGGACCATACTTTTGGACTTTTTCTCCCAGTCAGCTAGTCATCTACTATTATCTTGTTTGACTAGTAAGTTGCACAAATTCTATTGTATCTTATCTATAGCTGTACTTGTCATCTCACTGTAATCAAATTGTGTGTCGAAACTCCCCATCTTATTAACACCAATAGACTTAATATAGTCACGGCAAGTAGGTTTGATTCAAAGAAAAAATAAAACTTTCATGCTAAAATGCCAATAGTTACAGAACTATGGTGTAAATAATGTAAAATCCTCAACCTAAGACTTTATTTCTTAAAAACATGTATCAGGAGTAACCTTCCATCTTGGTTGCACTACCCTCATTGCTCCTTCCTTTTTACAGTCTTTATCCTGTAATTCAGAAGCAACATGACTTTCCTTACATGCTTTCCCCCTCAGAAAGCTGTAAATCAGTGGTCACCAACCAGTGGATTGAGATCCCCTGGTATATCTCAGAGCCTCTTCCGGTAGATCTTGGAGCCTCTTGGAGTTGATCCAAGGCTGGGATGGGGGGCTGAGTGCCTGCATGCATGCATGCACGCGTGAACCCCAGCCCAGCAGGTCAGTCTGTTGGAGAGGGAAGGGGTAGAGGCTAGACTGAGGCCCTCGTAGTGAGGGACAGTGCCACAGAGGCAGGAGCAGGGACAAGTTGAGTGGGGCCCCGGCCGAGTGGGACTTACCTGCTGGGGAGGTGAGCCCCCAAATAATTTTTTCTCCCTCTGCCTTGATCTTCCCCACTTTCCCTCCCCACAGACTTACCTGCTGCGTGGGAGGTGGTAGTAGCACATGGTAGATGTTGGGTTGCTTTTAAATGCCAAAGGTGAACTAACTACTTAAAACGGTTGGAGACCACTGCTGTAAATGGTCTTTCAAACTGATATAAATCAAACAGGGAAATGCAGCATATCATTTATTCAGAACTCCTAAGTTGGACACACACCATCATGTCTTTTTATCTCTGAGGAATTATTTTCTGTACAGAAAGCAAAGTCCAGCTATTTCCATCACCTAGATACTGTGGAAGAGTAATCAATACAAGCTATATAATGAAGTCAGTAGGAATACATGTGAGAGCAAAAGGTTGTGCGATTGGGCAGTTTCAATAACTGGACAACAATTTATAAGTCCTGCTTGTCACACTGCTAATAGGCCTTATGACATCCTATGGAGCGCTGGAGTTTAAAAGGTTGAAAAAACCTGTTGTACAGCTCAGAACCTGCAGCTCAGTAGGCGCTACATAGTACATTGCAGTCACATCCATAGGTGCAGACACATGTAGCAATTGAACCATTACCAAATATCACCGATTGGGAACCATTTCACAATTTTGCATGCTAGAGGTGTCAGGGCACAGACCGTGCCTAACATTTCAGATAGAATGGTCACTCTTTAAGCACTGAAGTGCTGTGGTTCTGACACCAGGGTTTGGATGTGTGCAACCAGGCGAGTATGCACTGCAGTGGGCCAGTTGGGGTAGGAGAGTGCTTGGACCCATGCTTTGCGGGTACCAGGGGATGGTGGCTTAGAGCATTTTCACATTTTTGCTTTACCTTTCCATTTCCTAAAGATGAGTTCAGTAAAATTCAGTAGCGTACAATTGACTGAATTCTTCACTTGTCTGACTAATATTTTTGGATTCCCAGAGTTGGCTGCAGGATGGGGAAAGGGGTATGATGCGAGGCTGCAGTCAAGTAGGAAGTGAGGACACAACTGGCTGTTAGGAAGAAAGCTTTTTTTGAACAAGCAGCACAAAAAAGCTCATTGATTAGAACCTGCCAAGAAAGGGGCAGAGGGGGAAGAAAGGTGGATAGTAGTGCCAAAGTGGTCACTGGAGTGGCCAGTTACAGCAGTGGGAATGGTGGGACAGGAGCAGGAGGAAAAGAGTCTGGGATACCTGAAGATCTGACCAGGCCTGTGTCACAGAACATTTGGCATCCAAACCTAACATTGATCCAGTTCACAGTTAACTTGTTCAAAAGTGTAGTTTCAGGCAGCTTTCAACTAGTTTAAAGTTTAAAACTAAACTAGTTTAGGCTTTATGTACATCTGCTTCAGGTTTATACTGCAGTTAAACCAGTTTAAATGTTACATGAGTCCATACCCAGTAACTGGAACATACACATAGTATCAATATCCTTTTTCAACTAATTTTATCCCCTGGTAACTTCCAGTGCCCAGTCCCCTTGTGCATCCCATCGCAGTCTCCCTACTCACCTGTTCAGTTTCCTTTCCTCTCTTCACAGCTCCAATCTCTGCTGCCACATCCCAGTCCACCGCAGCCACTCTCAGACAGTTTCTCTCTTCCTGTCTATGTGTTATCAGACTAGCAAAAGAAAGATTATCTCCTGGGAGACCTGGTCTCAATTTTTTACTCTGACACAAGCTCCTTTTTTGACCAGGATTGAGTTTGTGTTTCGACAGTGTATTTTCCTTTAATCAATTATCAGAAATACTGAACCATTTTGATTGACCCGGCTGAACTTCCTTTGAACACACACCTTAACATTTCAGCCCAGTTGCTCTGTTTGGCAAAAGTAAGCAACTAAAAATAGGATCTTTTAATGGCAAGTTTGGAGCTACTTTAATCACCAGCAGAGCTATACCCTATATCACCTATAATAATATGGTACCAATATACCTACCTATATCTTTGGGTTCAGAACAATGCAGGTTGGATAAAAACAGCTGTTTCTGAACCCATGATCATTAAATGACAGTACACTGCATATTATTCCCTGGATTCAAGGTTCAACACACTAACCTTTCCTTTCTTTATCTAACTGACATTAACAGGAAACCATTATTGATATCTAATATATAACACCAGTAAACATATCATATTGATTATGTACTATATAGTTCATTAATGAAAGTTTGCTCTAGGACATCACCTACTCTTTTGTATTATGTGCATAAGAAAGTTTAATATTGTACTTTGTTGTTTCTGATTTCACATCTCTGGGCTGATAAATATGCACTTTTTTCATTAAGAACAATAGGAAAGAACAGTTCTATTTAAGAGGCAAATTATCTATTTAAATATGATTCAGTTTTTCACTAAAACTTAATCCATTTTCATCCCTGTAATGAGGCTTAGTCCTAACTGCTTCTTCATCTTCATTATAACTTTCATCAGTTTAAAAGTGAAATCACATTTAGAAAACTATTTAAGATTCAAGTTTGGTATCATTTTTTGCAGTTAATTATCTCCAAAAAAATGTGTCAGGTTCTTAAAATGCAGAATTTGAGGGAGTACTTTACTAAAAATACAATTTTTAAGTTTGATTTTCTAAAAATGTTTTAGAAAGCAAGAGTGCTCTGGCTTTAAGTACCATCGTGAGAACCATTAAATTGACATTATATTTGCCACATAGCACTTTTATAAATTATACCTGTCTTTAAGTTTGCAAAGGGAATCTTAAGAAAGCAAATTCTATTAACACAGCTGGCTGTACTGCTGCCTAATTTATTGAAGAGGGTTGTTTAATAA
Source organism: Crocodylus porosus (assembly GCF_001723895.1). Lineage (NCBI taxonomy): Eukaryota > Metazoa > Chordata > Crocodylia > Crocodylidae > Crocodylus > Crocodylus porosus. The sequence continues at coordinate 109,102,179 of NW_017728886.1, read as the reverse complement.
AATCAGTATAAAATTGAATCTAGTCTTCAAAGATGTAATGGGAGAAGATGTGCTGTATCAAATATGTTTTGCTTTATTTCCTGATGAATGTATGCCAGCTGACAGCCCAAGAGACCCGTGTCTCATTATTCCATTCTGAAACAGCTGTTGAGGAAAACAGATATGACAGCCAGTGTTCTTCTTCATCTAATGAAACCCAACTATATAAACAGAACCATGAGTAGCATTTCAGCGGAAACTCTGTCGTTTGTAGTTAGACACAGAAGACCAAACTCAGAACTGCTGCAAGCAACTGCAATTCTTTTGCCTCCAGTGGAATTGCTGCTGCTTATGTCAGGACTGTGTTTGAACCACAGTGTAATTAATTTAAGGAAGTTGTTAATGCGAGCTCCTTGCAGTAATTGAACCATTAATGTTTCTCAATATTGTTTTACCTGAGAAGTATGCCTGGAGCACCATCCATATTTGCCTCTATTTTACATTTTAATAGCATTCTATCCATTAATGCTCTGATTATGACATCAGAGCAGCAGCTTTGCAAATGAGATATAATTGTAAAACAAATATTGACTCAGTGCCTTAGCTCAAGTGTAACCTGAACAGAAATGATTGGAAGCGGGGACAGAATTCAACATGACCCTAGGATTCTGAATCCCTGGCATTATTGTCCATCTGCCAAAAATAGTGCAGCCAAAATGACTCTATGTTGTAAAAAAAAAAATATTTCTTTGAGACCTGTCCTGTGGAACAGCCAGAATAATTAAGCCCTGCAGAAATTAGAGCTACAATCAGGAGGCATACATGCAGAGGACGACCACATGCTGATGTCCACGGACAAAAGTTCCTATAGAGTTTTCACACCTGTTGTTACCACGTTCCACTTTCCTTCTCATCTGTGACTCCTAACCTCCTTGTAGCAATGTCACCAATTGCTCACATGGAAAATAGAAAGGAAAGCTTGGAATACATTTTACTCTTGTCTTTCTAACAAAGCACAGCATCTGGGAACAAAGCAACAGCCAGCATTGTGTGGCCAACAAACTCTCTTGCTTTTGTATATTTGCCTCACAGAATCCTGGGGCAGACTTTTCATCCTGCAGCTCTTCACTATCCTACTACTTTGCTTCAGGGTTATATCTAAAATAAACATCCAAGGGCATTTTGGAGGAAGGAGGAATGCAGGCATGCTAAAAGCATTTCCTCCTACAAGGATACCTAGTACCTTATTGACTGAGACTGTATGAGTTATAAAGGTTAGACTTCAGGCCTGGCCTTATATTTTTGTTTATTTTCTCTCTTTGTATTAGCCCATTTGCTTTTTTACTCATTATTCCCCCTTATATTGTCATGATTTCCCCACACTATTTGGCAAGTTCTCTCTGTGTCAGTTTCATATGGCTTCAGCATTTGGATATGAGCTGTTCACTAGACTCACTAACTTCTGTAGCTCGTTCCAGAGTTAGTGTAGACTTTCTGATGGTTCTCATACTAGTTTCTGCATGTTTCTATCCCTATTACTAATATACCATGTATTAGTTCATCTTTTGAGATGTGATAAAAAGATGATTCTGATATTGTGTCTAGTTCAGTCAAGTGAAGGATCCAGGGGGAGCAGTGTTGTAGTCACAACCCCTTTCCCCTGCTGCTACCACCACTCTCCCTGGCTGACCTGGATGTAGGAGGAGTCCCAGAGTTGCTCCTGCCCTGCTCCAGCCATAAGCTGTGGCTGTGAGGGGTAGCAGGCTTGGCAGAGGACAGAGCAACACAAGTTGCATCATCCTGCATCTGCCCCCCATCAACCCTGGCTCCCCCTTCCCGGGTCCCTGCTGACTGCAAGCAGGCACTGGAAGGAGGAACCTTTCCCTAACTGCTCCCATGCCACCACTGTCCTTGGCTGACCCAGGGGTGGGGGAGAGCCACAGAGCCACTCCTCCCACACTTCAGCCACGGGCTGTAGGGCACAACTGTGTGGCATGCTGGGTTTAGCCAGAGAAAATGATGGCAGCACACAAGTTCCTCCTTTCAGTGCCTCTCCTCTGCCTATTCCTCCATCTTCCCTACTGGCCAGCACTGGGCCCAGTCTGCAAATCATCACCACTGTGCCCAGCCAAGCCCACTACCCCATGCAATTATTCCCCACAGTTCTCAGCTGGAGTGTGGGGGGGTGGCTTTGGGGCTCCCTGCCATGCTTGTCAAACTGAGGACGGTGGGAGCAGAAGAGGGGTGGGTTCACTGTGTAGGCAATGCCACAGCACCTAGCTTTTTAATGAGAATGGGGTGGGAGAGTGTCAAAGGCCTTCCTGAAGTCCAGAAAGACTACATCCACTGTAACACCTGTGTCCAATGATTTTGTGACCTGATTGTAGAAGGCAATCAGATTGGTCTGACAGGACCTGCCCCTAATGAACCCATGCTGGTTGCCCCTGAGCATCATGCCCCACTTGGTGGCCCTTCACAGATGTGCTCCTGGATAATTTTCTCAAAGAGCTTCCCCAGGATCAAAGTAAGACTAACAGGTCTATAGTTGTCCAGGTCCTCCCTTCTCCCTTTTTCGAAAATGGGGACCACATTGGCCTTCTTCCAGTCTTCTGGCACCTGGCCAGAGTACCACGAGTTCTCATAAATCCATGCCAGGTGCCCCATGATAGCCCCTGCCAATTCCCTCAAAATCCTGGGGTGGAGAGCATCTGGACCTCCTGATTTGAACATGTCCAGCCCCTCCAGAAGTTCCCTAATTCAGTCCTCCCTGACCCTAGACCTGGCAGAGTCTCTCCTGAGCCAGTCCTGAATCCCAGTGGTCCATGCACAAAAAATGGAGGAAAAGAATTTGTTGAAAAGGTCTGCCTTTTCCTCTGGTGCAACCACCAGATTGCCAAGCGTATCCAAAATTGTATACCGTGATAACCAGAATAGTATATAGAATATTAAGCATGGATACTGAAAATGGTTGTTGGCAAAACCATGGTTGGTGAGGGAAACCTGTATTTTGTTCTGTGCGTGAGGAGGTAGCAGCCTTTGCCTATTACAGCCAAGGGTTGCCCTCGGACAAGCCCAACACTATGCATCATCATATAGCATCACCTATTGGGCAGCTATGTATTAGGGCAGATTCCCACTGTGCCCTAGTTCTAGGAATTATTTTCTTAATTTCCTGGTATCATAAATTGCTGCTATATCATATACTAATGCTGGGTAAAGAGATCCACTTTCATCCTACATCCATCTCAATCAGCATTGTGACACTTAATTAACTGACTATGGGCTGCTTTGAAATTATTTTTGAGAATGTGTATTCAGATCCATTTAGGCTGGGAAACTCAGCAGCCTTGAAACAATTTTTGCTTTCAGTGATGCACTGGGTTTACACTCACAAAGCTGGACTGGCCTCTGGGGATGGGACAGAATCATTGAAATGGGTTTTGGAAAGGAGAATCTCCTCAGCCCTCTGGGCATCCTATCCATCTGACTGGTCCAGCCATGTTGTTAGGAACCATTGTGAATGTCAGCCATTGAAAATGATTTCAGAGCATTAGCCACATATCCACAGAGACCAGGCCTGTAAATGGGCAAGATAATCTATTTCTGTGAAAACATCACTCCCCATAATAACCGTTTTATGACTCAGGCGCACCCTATGATTGACTGATGTTCATTCTTCTTTCTGCTAACTTGTGGTGTTAATGCTGAGTTTGGGCAGGGAACTCTGCCCCCACAGCCCTGAATTTCCTAACATCTCTCCCTCTGATGATGATAGGAAATGGGAAGAGTTGAAAAGGATGGTTGGGGCAGGAGAGTCCATTGCTGTTTCAGAGTATCATTTATACCAGCAGTAGGTCAGGGGTATCTTATTTTTTTTATGTCCTTTATAACATTGAGCGGTGGAGGAGATGTAAACTGGGGAATGGTATGAGGGTTCAGTAACCTGTCAAGGTGGGTGATACAGGCTGGGTAAGTGTCTGGATACAGGTAGCTACAAGTGAAGGGGTACTTTATTTGTTTGAGGTAGCTAATACTTGGCCCTTGGACAGTTATGGTCCTGAGTCTGAGGTACTAGGTTGAGGCTCTGAGCAGCTCCATTCCCTTTCAAGCTTTTCCACAAAGTTCATCTGAAGTCTTAGACAAATCAAGTAATCTCCAACTGCCTCATTCACCTGTTTGTAAAATATAGACAATGCTTTCCTTTGTTTGCATGACTGCTTTGTACTTTTGTAGGGTGTAGTATGTCTTAGCCTTTGTACACTGCCTATATTTCAGTCCCAAGTGCAGCCATTTGGAGAATGAAAAAAGTATGTAAGTGTTCCCTAAGAAAGAGGACTTTTTCATGTATTTCTTTGAAGACTAAAATATTTCTGGATTTAAATCTTCCTAAGATCCTACCCCTCTGCATAGTTTTAGGTTAGCATTGTTCAGAATCCAGTATTCTACATAACCCAACCTGCTGCTGGCCCTTCTCCAAGATCTGGATTGTTGCACATGGTGGTGAGATGTACTTGAGAGTCTGTAGTACTGTATTTCAGATGTGGAACATCAGGGAAGCTCTGACAGCACACCAAGGTAATTCCCAGGGCTGGGAAACAAATCACCCAAGGCAATTCTCAGTCACTGCTAAAGAAATTTTATTCTCCTTGAACCCAATGGATCAAGATACTTCACAGTCACAAGCTCTCTCAGGGCACGTGATAGCCATGTGTCATGACTGGGATATTCTCAAGCAAGCCAAGCCTGCATACTCCAAATGTGGAAATGTGCTGGTGAGGCCACCCTAGGAGATCATGATAGAAATACCACAACAGAAATAGTTCCTAAACAGGAGCTTTCATTTTTACATTTCAGTCTGTGTTTGGGTCAGTCAGCTATGATACGTTATTTCATTCTGTGAAAGTATGTGAATCCCTTCAAGCTGACAAAAAGGAATTGCCATGACTTAATTTCCATGACCACCTGTGCTTTCTAATACTGTCTGAAAGTATGTCATACCCATTGCTATTTATCTGTCTAGTGCTATAAAACTCTCAAGATTTCACAAGATAATGTGGCCCCTGGGGTAAGCCACATTACTGAACATCATATCCTATCTATATCTATATCTCTATATGAGAGAAAGAATTTCTGTAATGCCATTCAAACATAAGTGATTGATTAGTGGGACAGCAAGGATCCAACTAGGCTAGAGTGAAGCAGCAGGACAAGCTGCTTCCTTGAAATGAGATTTGACATGATTGCGAGGGGAGCAGAGCTCATATAAAAGACTTGAAAACCTTGATGATGATGGCAAAGCACAAGATTGGTAACAAACCAGTATTTGCCCATTAGTAAAATACTAAGGCAGAAGGTGGAGGAAGATACTATTGGCCTGATCTTGAATCACTAGAACCAATGGGAACTTCACTGCCATCACTGGGCCAAGTCTGGGACCATTGTAGAAAAAATAAGCTTGACCCAGTCACACCTATTTAGTTTAAACCAAATACGTGAATTAGGCCATGTAAATCTAGGGCACTTCAGCACTGGTCTCAGGTTGTTCTGCTAGGGCTGTTCTGTAGCACTGAAACTACCTAGTTTGTAGGTTTTGTGGGACGCTGAGTGGGCGTCAGTGGACAAGGCTTTTCTCCTCATCAGGGAGACAATATAAGCTCTACCTTAATTGCAACGTGGGAGACCCTTAAGGTAGGAAAATCAGTGGCCACCTCTTTCTTTTCATGATATGGCAACTGCATTTTGTCCCATTTGTATTCCCTTTAAGCATGTTTGTCATTATTTAGCACTTGCAACACATATGCAACCTTGTGCAGTTCTTTTTAACACACTTACTATTTTGCCATGTATACATAGATACAGTAGAGATAACTTGACAGTAGAAGTCATTGCCATCTGTCTCAGCATTATTGATAGACCTAGGAAAATAGCAAAAGCATGTTACTACATAATAGGCCAAAATTATCCCTTTTGTAGCACCATTCATTTTAATGGAGTTACACCAAGAGTTAGGTTAACTCACCGTTCTTGCAGATATTTACTTGCAATTCTATAACACCTTCCTAAAATTATTTACCATTTGCGTTATAAGAACTTATCTTTGACTAGAGATCCGTTTTAAGTATTGAGACATTCTTTGGCTTCTTTCATGGGACCAAATGAAGATAGGCTTTGTATGCTCGACACATTGCTGTTTTCTTTCCTTACTACTTATTAGTATTATTTTGTCCATGATCTAATAAAATAAAGTATAAAAATACAGGAATGTTTGCTAATGATTATATCAGCTAGGGAAACAAATCAGACCTTGGTCCAAAGCAGTCCTTTTCCCTGGAGTACATGTATTGTCATAAACTTCGACAGGGAGGTATAGAGCACCACTGCTATACAGAAGCAGATTTTTTCAGTAACACAAGCCCCATTGAATATCTCATTTTCCTTTAGCTCATGTGTGAGCAGTGCATGGTAGGCCAGCTTTTTGGAAGAGATGGAAAACCGCACAAAGCAAAAATCTTGGTTTGGTTGTCCCATTTCATCCCATTTGATGATGTCACATAGTTGGAACAACATGCTGATCAAAACAAACTTATTTGGAGTAGTAGCTTTGGCTGTGCAAAAGATGTCCTTCTGTCTAATTCTTCCAAGGTTTGGTGGGAACTTCACTGCATACAATTAGGTGGCGATTGGATAGGAACTGAAATAGGTAGCTCAAGGTTTGCAGGGACCTAATATTTCATCCAGCTCTGCTGGGTGTAATAGCATCGTAGCTTTACTATCTATATGTCAGTTACCTCAATAAAACAGGCAAGTGCAATCTTTCCTTGAATATTTCATCCGGAGATAAAGTCTCTTCTGATAATGCATGGCACACAGCTTTCATGAAAGATGCATTGTGAATAAATTAACTCTAAATACTCAATCTGCCGATACAAAGGCAAAAAGTGTCAGCAGTGGAGAGACATTGATAAATAAATACAGGATACAAAGTAAATTGCTTGGACTGAAGATACATGACAACCTGCATTATATTCTTGTCTTATTTACCCTGATGACAAGAAAAGATTATCGATGAGTAATATACATCTATTGGTTTTTATCACTCAAATCCTTTTACTTTGCCAATTACATCAAGGATTCTTTGAGCAAATATACTGGGACAAGCAGGGAGATAGAGAAATAAGTTTATTACATTTAGGTGCAACAAGTATTTTCAGCTAAAATTATTTCAAAAGAAAATGAGTCATAGATTTTACAACGAGAGGCCAGATTCCACTTTGCTACTGCCACTTAAAGCCAATCAACTCACTTTGGATTTACACTAGGAGAAGACAAAGCAGGATTTGCCCCATTACTTTTATCTTATTGCATCTGTGCAACACAAGTCTACCCCCCCAGTCTTTAGTTAATTACTACATGGCCCCTCCAACTTCTAAGTGGCTGTTCTAATGAAAACCTTAACCCACAGTGAGTCAAGATGGAAGAAATGGGCTGTTTATTAGCATTATTTCTCAAATCAAAGGACTGCTCTGGTGGAGCAGAGCCAGTGAAATGACTGCTGTACTGCCAGTCCCTCCAGAGTAGAGAACATTTTAAGAGAACAGCAAGGTATATCCGGAGTTGCCCTGTGATCTAATGGTTCCTGATGAGGCGTAACAAGCAGGTTGTGCGCCACTGGTGACAGGGGCAGTGGCAGGAGTGGCTGTCACTCTTGAACCCCTATCTCCTTTAAGTGGGCATCTAGGACTGGTGTCTCAGATGTCCCCTTTTCATTACTCTACTTTTTCCTGGCATTATTTTGCAGCTGCAGTGCCAGTTAGAGAAACCTTCGGGCCACTATAAGTGAAGTTGAGAAAGCAGATAGCACAGGTGGCCCAGAAAGCACAAACGTTGCATAAATCTAATGTAATGCACATATACACACATGCACATCAGCCCCTCACCTCCCATATTGTATGTGTTCCCAGGTGCAACTCCACTATCATCATTAGAGACACATCAGGAATAAATGTGGCCCATTGCTTATTTTATTGCTATCAGTATGAAATTCTGATTGTCACTTTATCGCTCTGCACGCTAACTGAATACATTATTCAACCAGGCATCCAAAAGATTTCCATCTACTCAGATATGTTGAGCAATTTTCATATGACAAAGCTTTTATTCTTATGGGATAGTATTGTTAAAGTTTACTTTGGTAAAGTACATTAAAAGAAAATTCAATAATCTCTACAAAGCTACAGTAGTGAGATGCAGGTTCCCTGTCTGGATGAAGTTATTATAGTAAAATGCATAATACCAGGGACTCCTTCAATAATCTTTAATGCATATTTACCATGTAAATCAAATTATAAGGCAAAGATAGAATCTTACTATAGCTGTTGAAAGTATAGGCTTGAAAGAGAGTTGAAATGAATATTAAGTTCCTTTTATATGTACTCTAGAAAGTGAACAATCTTTGCTTTTCTCCCAAAATGCTGCATATATAGCAGTAAATCTTCAGTTCATAGCACATTCTTTTCTGGTATCCTTGCTACCACAGTCCCTCCTGCCTATGTGGCTACTACCAGAAATGCACCTTCACTTTACTAGCATAAATTTCATGGCATTGGAATAACAGCAAGTATTAACAAATAGAAATGAAGCCAGTTTTTTTTTCTAAGAGACAGGCAGCAGTAGGAAAGATCTTTCTGATATTGATAGCTGTGGTCTTCTTTCATTTTCTCACCAAATAAAAATAGTTTGCTAAAATGCCTTTTTTTCTGATAGGGCCATCTCTTGTTCTCTAACTGCAGTTTTGTTCTGTCTGTACAGTGCACGTTTGAGCGGTAGCCTAGTCCAGGATGCAGACTCAGTGGCATTATCATGGTAGGAATAATAAACACTGTTGTATTATTCTGATTATTAATTGATCTTTTTTTCTCTCTCCAAAAGGACCAAGAAAATCCACCTATAATCCAGCCCCATTCAGTTTGGACTTTTATTTATTCAGTATTTGCGTTCATGAAATAAAAGTGCCAAGTCAGAAACTTTTTTGGGTTGTTTTCTATTGGAATATTGCTAGTATATTTAACTCTTTGAGACTGTTCCTAGGTTATTTGGTTCTTCTATGAGATTTTGTAATGGCAATAGTAGTACAAGGTATCCAGGTTTTTGCCATATTAGTCTCGAGGCAAAAGGAATTAAAACATGTGGCAGAGGTGATATTTTTTTATTAGACCAACTAGCTTTCTGCAACAAAAAAACCCTTTATTTGCAAGCTTTCAGGCACGGGCACCCTTCATCAGACATAGGAAACTGCAAAGTTTTTAAAAGTTCTGCTAGGTAGAAATGAAAATTCATATTTCACAAGAGAGCTGCAGATGTGGTGAAGTTTCCTGTTTGGAACAGTTCATTTTGTGCAGATTAGGCTCAGAGAAAAGTTGGAAAAGTCTTTTTACCTAAAAGTTGTCTGGTGGTAAGCAGGATATAGAAACATATTTCCTTCTGGTTATGATGTTCATAGAAGAGTGGAAAGATGTAATGCTCTTCTGGGCAGGAATCTCTTTTGCGGAGAGGTATCTCTGAGCTCTGTTGGAATGCTGATTAGCTCGAACAAAGGCGAGAGCAGGGTCTCAGGTTTCAGGTGGTAAATTTTGCTTCCTTTTAAAATTATGAAGTTTTCACTTCAAAAAGCACCTAAAATTTGATATTTCCCATGTGTCAGGTATCCAGGTTGTTGTTCAAGGCCTTCATCTATGGTTACTGACTTACATTTAGGAGAATATCTGTTTCTCCTATAATTGAACCTGAAAATGTGGGGTCAACTTATATTCAGGGTCATTCCTAGGGTTGATTGGGAACACTATAGGTGCATACAGTTTCAGGATATGGAGGTTCCAGCTTTCTTTCTAAGTTATCTGGTTGTTAGCACTTTTTCCCATTTTGAAATTCTACACAAAACATTGGATTCTAGTAAGGAACAGCTAGATAATGAGATGTGACAAGATAACGTATTGCAGCTCTGCTAAGCACAGGGGAGAAATATACCTCTAATTGTGATGAGTTTCTCCCAGCTCCACTTCCTCAGACAGATGCTAAATGACAGAAACGTATTATCATTGTCCCCAGGTGTCTGTTTCCAATCTCTCTCGATACTTGTCATAAGGGAAGTGCCAACCACCAACTAAATCCTTTTATAGTCTGCTGCTGGGGTATAGATGAGGGCAGGTTGTGACCCTGTCTTACTTCTTTTTGCCTTCATGCTTCTAATGTCTGTCTTTATCTTCCCTTGTTGCCCTTTTTCAGGTCCTGAAGTCTCATGCCTCTGTAGTCTGTCCTTTCCCTGTGCTACCACTTCTAGGATTACCTGCCATTTCTGAGACATTTCTTGCACCTATGTTCCCCACCATCCACTGGTTCTGCTGATTGCAGCAGTTGCTCTTAAGTGATTCCCTTGATCTCTGTGCAGATGCCCCTGCCTTATACTGTTCTTCTCAACCCTCCACTGAGATCAGTTCTCACCTTGTTTTATCCGTCATTCCACACATGGCTTCACCTGGCCCAAGCTCTCCCTGCGGTTGCTGGTCACACCATGCTCTCCCAAGCCTGGCCTGCCTTTTATCACCTACTTTTAGGGTGTTGAGCCTAACCTGCCAGTCCCATGCTGTACCCTGTGCCTGACCTTTCCTGGATGCACATTTCTGGTCATTTCAGATAACACAGAACAAACTGGGCAGAGGCTAGTCTAGCTCCTTTGTCCTCCTTGCATGACTCCTGGCTCTAATTCTACCTTCAAATGATTCTAAGCAGTGAGGGAGAACAGTGGTGTGCCAGATGGATCGTTAAAATATAAATATAATAAAGTTTAGTAATTCAGTTCAGCTAAAACAAACACAAGCCACAGATAAGCCCTTTGGGGCTGGAAATGTCTTCTTTATGTAGTACTCAGCACAGTGGAGTCCTGGAGCACCTAGGCGACCGAATTTGAGATTCTAGCTGTCTATGGACAAATCACAGTAAGCCAATGATGCCTAACCTTTTTTTTTCCAAGTGGGCCAAATCTCAGAATCAGGAATGGGCCAGGGGCTGCATAGGAAAGCATTATAGTGCTATACTTTGCCATATCCTAATATAATGTATTTTAAGTAATATTAGAAAGGAAAGGATAAGCTTTTAGTATTCTGGGCTTATTAATACAAAATTAAAAAACCAATATTCTGTACTATTATTTTAAATTTTATAAAAATAATTAAACTTGTGCATGGCAGAGGAGGTACTGAAACTGTCCAGACTGGGCTGGACTCTGCCAGGATGAGCCATTGCTCTGGCCTTGCAAGCTGCATGTGGCCTGTGGGCCAGGAGTTGAGCACCCTTCATTAAGCAGTGGTGTCCAGTTCAGGGGTCAGTAAAATATGGCCTGCAGAGTCACTGAATCCAGCTTGTGGAGCCAGGGGACTTCAGGAGTGTGTCACTGGCAGAGAGTTTTGCCCATGCCTACACTGGTGTCAGGTAGCAAAGTGCTGGCCCCACACCACAACCAGGGAGCGCAGAGGCAAAGCCAAACCGAGTTGTTCCAGACTGTGACTCTGAAACATTGCCAGCCGCTGTCCTAGCTAGATAGGAAAATCTCAGTGTACAGGAAAGCTTTCTTTTTCCCACCCTGTCCTGGGATTTCAGGGAAGGGAGAAAGGGGGAAGAAAAGACCTGAAATGTTAGAGATGTGCTGTTTTATTTCTGAAAGAAGCATTTACACTTTGCCGCAGAGTCTGCTTTGAGGCAGGGGATATAACAATTTAATGACCCAGTACTGTGCAATACAACACAATGGGGTCTGCTTTGCTGTGCACTGTGAATGGCTGTCACTTAACATTAGCCGGTTTGATTGCTCAAATTTCCTGCCATTTTATTAACCAGTGCCAGGAACCGCTGAAATACTTGGAGTAGGAGTACCGCTACAAATCACACAATTAGTTAGCTGGTTTTGACACATGGGAGGTTGCTGCTTTGTTTCATTGTCATTCTTCCCTGGATTTTAAACTCATTTATTTTTAAAAGAATATCAGAAGCCTATATTCAGGGGGAGTTTCTAGGAATTCCTAGTGAATCATTTACTGGGAAAGGGGTAAAGAGTGGAGAAAACTCTTGGAAATAATATAACAGGTTTTAAAAGTTTAATTTCACCTTTCAGAAGAAATGTCACAGGCAGCAATAATCAAAAGAATGTGACTAGTACCACATTAATCACTATGAAAAGAGATAGAGCCAAAAACATCCAAAGAGCAAAATAAACCTATGATCAAAGAAATCATTAGTCTTTTCCATTCTTGGAAGAGCCTCAAAGGCAGTATTTTCTTCAAGAATTAATGGCAGAAAGAAATGGAGTTTCAGACTTTCTCTTCATGATGTCAAAAGCTGAAAGCTCAGTGCCAGAAGAAGCTTTTAGAGACTTGGACACTATTATGCATGATGCTAGCACATCAACATTTATGTTATTTCTATTTATCAACAGCATTTACAGAGGAGAACAAATACAAAGGCAAAGTGGTTCTGTATTGTGTCTTCCATAAACTCACTGACAATCAATAAAACTCCCTGAAACACTTAAACCTTTATATGGATAAAAGGGAATATAGGGTGGTATAACATGCACTGTGAATAGGCTGGAAAAGGTGAATATTATACCAGGTTAAGTCATAAATCCATAAATACGTTAACCTTTGAAAACCCCCATTGCCCTGGGTAGACATGATGTAACCCTTTGAATTAATGTAGGTTTCCTCCAACTTGGAGAATTTTGCCTCCGGACAGTTGAAAGGGTAAATTCCTCCTGGTCTCTAGTATTATGGGTGAACATAGCCCAATACTAATACAGACTTTTGGTCTGCCTTATTTCTTCCCAGACTGCTTCAAGCCTTCTTGCACATAGCCACTCTGCTCTCCTATCTGTTCTCTAGTGCTCTGGAGTTCATGGTAACTATATACCACTCCCGCATTAGATTCTGGTATTTTCAAATGGATTCAAGCCCTTGAAAGCCCACCCACAACACCTTCCTTCCTACAACTACACTATCCTAAACCTTCAAGGATTCCCACTTGCCATGTCAGCACCTTCACCTCTGGAACCTGAATTTAGTGGCCCCTTACACTATTGGCCTATAGCTATCTGCACTGTATTTCTCATTTTCTTTTCTTTTTTTTCAGATTCCTGTAGACATTAACAAAGAAAAGCTAGATAAGGAATGCCTAAGGCTATGCCTACTTGCTGGCACTCAGAAAAATGAAGGTCAATCGATTTAGGATGTGGAGCCAATGTACATAAGTTAATGCATGTTAAACACCTGGGTTGACATTCTTGTTCAGGAGTAAAGGGGTTCAGATCTCTGGAACTTAGTCCTCCTCAGAGCAGTGCAAGGCTCTTTTACTCTTGAATGAAAATAGACGTGTGGATTTAACATGATTTAGTTTATAGCCATTGGGTCCACACGTTTAACTGATTCCTCTTAACTTTCCTTGCCCCCCTGTAGTCAGGCCCTGAACAGCGTGGGTGCATTGGACACTGGTATGAAACAACAATTTTGAATTCATCTTTGGTTTTAAAAAACATATAAATAAAATGAAAGTATACAGAATTCAAACAAACAAACCCAAGCAGATTTTTCATGCTGAATGTAAACTAAATTATGCCTACAAAATATACCTGGTTGCCAAATCCAGGATTGACTTTGCTGCATGGATTGATCTGCTGATGCTTGCAATAAGCATTCTGGATTTCACTCTGTGTTGCAAACCCATTTGCGATTACTGGAAGCAGATATAAAACCATGCTGAGATCCTTCTAAACAGACATGACTGTTGCCTACAAACAATAATCACTAAACAACTGATTAACACTAAACATTTATTTAAAATGAAAAAAAATTTTGTTACACCACAACTCGTGTTTTGGGAACATCTCTGAGGACCTGTTGAATAGCTTAGGCTTCTCTGTTTCCTATGTAACCTAAAGCCCAGAAGACCACTAGGCATTTCTGTGCCAGCCTGCTGATGGGGAGAGGGAACTCCCCACATAAGAGAGATGTGGGACTGGTCTGGAGGAGAACTTTTGCAAATAAAGTCTTTCATTTCCACAGTACAACACCTAATTGTTTCCCTCTAAAAGCCATTGCATGAAGGAAATGGTGTTATTTTTACAGTAACTCTCTCATGTTCTCTTGAGTTTTTATGCCCATACCAGTGACTGGGCACTAAGGCTAAACCTGGGTGGTTCAGCTGTTGTCATGATGATTTAAGTTATGCAGTATGAACCTGCTAATGACGTTTTGTGCAGGCTTTTATCAGTGTAGCAGATCAGTTTTAGTCCAGTATGTCCTATGACTCTTAAGGAACAGGACTATAGCATATGTGAAAGCTAAAGGAATAAGCAGATTTGTAGGATGGGTTTGTTTAAGATGTCTCAGAGCAAAAGAAGTACAATGCCCTTATGAAATTCCCTGTCCTTGCATGACATAAATAATCCAATCTGAGCACAGAGGTATCTGCAAACACCTAACTCTGGATATACGGTTCATCAGTATTATGACCCAGTTATCAACTTTAATCACCAGTGTATATAGAACAAATTAGTACTTTATAGTAGCACTGCTTTTGATATCGGATAAGTCATGAGAGGCACATCAAAGCCATTCCCTGTGCATCACAGATTTTCTTCGGTTTTACAGTTTAATTAGCGAGTTTTACCTGTTTTTTTTACTGTAATGTCTCTATATCAACTATGAAATCTGTAATGTAATTTTCACAGATAATTTATCAGAGGGTACAGGATTCCTGTAGCACCAATTAACCTCAAGGAATTCCTCAGTGCATTTGTGAATATGTATATCACGTTTTATATGAGGCATAAAGTGCAAATGCATTTAAGGAATTTCGGTTAGCAACCAGGTATTCATATTGTGAAAATAAATAATCGTTTTTTAATGATCAAGACATTATAAAATTGTGTTATTTCATTCAGGCCCTAAGCTAGAAGCAGCCTTTAGTGGCAATTCTCCAAGAGCAGGTCAGTAATCTAGGCCGTGTGTAGACGAAACAAGGAACGTGTGTGCACGACACTTTAAAGCAGGCTAAATGCTTTTGCACCGCTTTAATGGTATTGGTGTTTGCATGCCTCAGCGGCGTATTGCACATTAATTCCAGCCACTGTAGGAAATTCGCCAGCATAATGCGCCTTAAATGACTTGGGTAAGAGTTTTAGTTTGCTGCCCCTATAGCTGCCGAGCAAAGCACCAGGCTCTGTGCAGCTCCACAGCTCTGCAGGAAGCCCTGCAGGCAGCCTGGCAGCAGACCAGGAAAGCAGCTCCACCCAAGAAAAGCGGTGAGCCTGATCTTTTTTTTCCTCCCCCCAGAGCCTGCCGGCCTGCCTGGCTGAGCTGTGCAGGGGCCCAGTGCTTCCCTCCTGGCTGCGGTGCCCCGTGGGACTCCACAGGCCAGGTGCCTGTGAGTGGGTGCCACCGGGGGGGGGGGTGCAGCTGCCATGGAGGGAAACGCTAGCCCCCCCCAGCCCAGGGACTGCTCCGCCTGCGGTAGCTTGCCCTCACATCCCCGCCAGAGAAGCAGGTAAGTCAGCAAAGTGTGTGCATGACACAGGGGTTTAATCAGCCCTAAATTGAAGCGGTGTTTTTTAAAACCCACCACTTCAATTTAGGGCCCCTGTTTCATCTACACACACCCCTAGAGAATCTAGTCCCTGGATCCCACCATACTTAGATATGCTGGCTCATCGAGGCTGCTTATTCCTCCCCCATATGTACAGGGAGTGTTGAGGGATAATGAAGTAAGCAGCTGTGCTGAGGCCGCTTGCCATCACCTGCAATATGTGTGAGGCAGTAGTGCCCAAGCGGGGGGTTCCCTGTACTCCCCTGTGCTGTACCCTACCCAGTAGGGCTGTGCGAAATTTCACCGAGTATTTCATTTTGAAGCTGTTTCAAGTTCAAAACAGCGAAACTGGAAAAAAAATGCATTGAAACAGCTTTGAAACAAAATAAGGGCACTTGAAGCAGCCAGGTGGTGGGAGGCAGGGGAGAGCCAGGGTTGTACTCTGAGCGGCTCCGCAGCCCCACATGGCTCCCCGCAGCGGGGAGCACAGCCCTGGCTCTCCCCGCCTCCCACTGCCAGACTGCGGTCCGTGGGGCTGGCGGAGCCAAGTGAAGTGCAGCACCAGCTCTGCCTCCCTCCTGCCGCCGGGCTGTGCTCCAGCCGGCTCCGTCAGCCCCATGGAGCTCGCCAGGCTGAGTTCCACAGGGCTGCGAGCCGCTGGGAGCTGTTTATTGCTGTTTCTTGCTTGTTGGCCCCAGGCCTGTTTATTGCTCATTGTCCCCAAAGAGTTACTTTTTTTCTGCTTCCTCACACCAGGCTAAAAGACTTGCCCCTTAAAAAGGCGGTGAGGGCCCATGAAATGGCCTAGGGACTGGCCTGCAAACTGCTTACCCTGCGTGCAGCCCCTCTTCACTGGCTCCCTGGTCACCTGGGGAGTCTTCTTTTATACCGTGCTGGGCCTGGACTGGCTCTGCCCCTTGTTAGGGCTTCTGTCAGGCCCAGACAGCAATCACTCAGCAGTCAGCAATCACTTCCAGCTTCTCAGAGCACACCCCCCAAATGCACACAGCCCACCAAACAAACACACAGCAAACCAAAGGCACAGGGAGTTGGATCTCTTACCTTCCCTGGGCAGGATCTGGTGCCTGGTGTCTGGCTTCTCTCCCACTTCATCCTCTTGCCCTAGCAACTACCTGCAAACTGCTTACCTGTTTGCTGGTTCCCTGGTCACTGGCTCCATATGAAACAAAGGAACCTTCCAGGAGATGCTCAAGAACACAGGACCCTCCTCATTCACATGTGTATCTTTCACTTGTAAAAGAAAAGTCAAATCAAGTCTGGTCCCCTGTGAATACGTATTTCTAGAGGAAGTGCTCTAACTCTTCTGCTCTGTTACAAGCATATAGCATGGATGCCATAACCTTTATGTCCATGTTTCCTTATACTATGATACAGATGGGTGTTTGTCAGGAGAGAAGAGGAGGCCAATATGAAGTGATCCATGTTAGATCCCTTTGGACTTGACCTACAGGATGAATCTAATCATGTAGCTTATTTACTCTGAGTTAATGGACTCAGTGTTTAACATTCATTGTATTTGATTAATGAAGGCTTTGCTGTTCTTTGGTTGAGGAAAAGGACAAATGTATCTGTGGACTGCTTGTTCCACTTCAACAAACACACAGAAATAGATTCTCAAATCCTATTCAAGAACATGTCTCATCAAGGGAAGAATATTTAGTCTGAAACCCATTTTCAAAAGCAGTAAGTAGTAAGTATTTTTAACTGTGGGCTGCATAGTAGCTGTCTTCCTCTCCAGGGTTCATGTTCCACAAGGGGCAGAAAATAGCACAGGATGTTGCAGCCTTCATCCCTGTCATGATCACCAGCACAACCCCCCTCCCACACTGCCTAAAGTTGGTCTTAGGGCAGTCAACTCTGCACTGTTCCCAGTTTAGAGCTGTCCCTTGAAGGCACAGTCTGCTCCTGAGTGATCAGTACATTCTCATGTTCATTGGCAATGTGTAGGGGGTGCACGCGGCTGCACACGCACCCCCTGAGATCGGCTATGCACCCCCTGGAAGTGCCAGCTGCAAAACCGGAAGTACCAACGGAAGTGCACTTCTGGTTTCACCACTGGTTCAACAATTGCCCCCTTCCCCGCCCCGTCCCCCCGGGTTGGTGATTGACCACTGTGTTCCCCCACCACCACCACCACCCATCAGCAATCTGATGCCTCCCCGGACTCGAGAGGCACTGGTTGCTCATGTTCAGTGTCAGGTACCATATTTGCTCTTGATCAGTGCCTGTCATTTATTTCCACTGAGATCAGCTGGAGTAATGCATTCTGGTTGTAGGAAAGTATATATATCTAGCTATGGAAGTATATTAAAAGTACATGGAAGTATATTAAGTACATTTACTGTATTCATTTTTAATTCTTTTTCCAACATTTTTAAAACATAAATCCCCTGGCCTTGCTACTAGTTACACAGTGAGTTGCTCAAATGTTGAATGGTGGCAGTGAAGAAGTCACACTTAAGGGCAGGACAGGCCTGAAGGACTGAGCGGTAATAATCCCCCCTCCCATTCCCAGCTCTCTCCCTGTCTTCTGCCCCATGGGGCTCCCCCAGTTACCCTGTGCCCCCACCCCAGGTCTTTCCCCAACTTCGTTGTGGCTTCCTGTACTCTCTGTCGTGGGGAGCAGGAAGGGAAAGGTTAACCTGCCTGCCTTGCACCTACCACCACCCCTGCTGAGCTACTGCTCTTCTCAAGGCTGAGCCCAGCCCAGAGAGCAGGGGCAGTGGCAGCAGCCAGGCAAGCAGGGTAACCCTTCCCTACCTGTACCCCCAAGACAGAGAGTTCAACTGCCACAGGTAAGAAGGGGAGAAGTGAGCGAGGATCTGGGTTGCTGGGGAGGGGGACAGTGGGCAGTGGACCATATCTGGGCCAGCAGGGGTTAGGGGGTGGGTGATTTTCACTCTAATGACAACTACTCTTACAGCCATCCTTCAGTTCAATTCTGTCATGTAATTGTTAATATACTATGCATGCTGTCAGCTGGAGAGGCTTAGGGGACAGACTGGACTAAGAACCAGCTTGTATCCCAGAAGTATTGAAACATTTGTAGAGCTCATTTTCTGATCTATGCAGAGCCAAATCTAAATAAGAAAAATTCAGCTACTTACCATTGGGGCTCAGCATAAAACAGACATGATCTAAAACAACCCATGACACCTGAGTTACCAGTGAAGAGCACTGACAATTTACTTTGATAAACATGAAATATATGTTGTGTCAGCAGCATGTACAATTTTTGCTAGATATGCTCTATTTGGTGAGAAGATGAAACTGAGGTCACAACAAAATTAAGATTGTCAAAGGATTCAGACTGGTCATAGGTGAATATCCTCATTGTTTTAACCCTGAAACTTCCCCTATTGTGTTTACACTAAAAATATACTGGTCCATGATAAACTTAACCAAAGATTACTACAAATACTAAAAATAGAAACTATTATGAAGGTGACATATGAAATATATTTGCTTAACTCCCTAGCTGTAGAGGAAAAGCCTGGAACCAGGGGAGTTCAGGCCTATACTAAGCAAATGAGCGATGCTAAAATAGTTATCCATACCTTTCCTTGTCCCATGAAAATGGGAGGCATTATAGAGTGTACTGACTGCAAGTTTGGTCTCCTATGCACCAACCAAAATGCTGATAAATGTGTGGTTGCAAATAAGTCATTTCTTCTCCTGATCCTAAAATGAAGGGTTACCTGGATGTACTATATAAACCTAAAAAGGCTGAACAAGAAATAGACTCAACTGTTTGCACTAAAAATGGGAAAATGTTAGCTTGTAAAAGAAGGATGCCAGAGGCTCTTCATTTCTTCTTCTTTTTTTTCTATTGTTTTAATTCTCTGACGTATTGTTCCAATTGCGAACACCCAGTTTATTCTTAAAGTTATATAATCACAGTTGTTTTGGGACCAACTTGTTTTCACTGAAGGCAAATAAAATAGGATTGTGTTTTATATCAGTGTTTTGTCCCCCTTAAAATGTGTCTGGTGTGCAGTATGTGTACACATATAGTAGGTTGCTCATGGGCAGTAAGTTTTGAGAGAATTGTACCAAAACACCTTACAGCTTCTTTACTGTCATTACCTACTTTGTACTGCAAGTCCAATATGCAGCCTTTAGTTTATCCCCACGATAGAGAAAAGACATAGGTTGTTGGATATGCAGAATATATAAAGTAAGTATTATTGCAAATACTGGTACATTTCGCTTGCAAAATACATGCTAATAATTGGAAAATTGTTAATACTTGGAAAATACTTGGAAAATTGTTCATTGGTCCACCGATTTACATTTGCATGGGTTTAGGGGAATTGTCCTGGATTATAGAGGCTGTTGCATAAATCATAGGACCATGTATAGGAATCTCCTGTATATCAAAGTGGTCTAACATTTATTTTTATCGTGCTGTCAATGTATACTTAATAGTAGCATGAATTTGGACCTAAAGGCCCCCTACATTAAAACCAATTTTTGTATCAGCATACATCATGAAAACTAGTGCAAAAAGTGATTGAGCAGGGCATGTCACTGATTCTAAGAACCCATAATGCATTCATCCCAAGATACAAAACACCTGACATATATTCTCTCAGGGGAACAGGAGGGCGGGTTGCTTGCTAGTATTTTGATAACATTGTACTCCTGGGAAGCATGTTGAGTCATTTATTTTTTAGTCCCAGAGTGTCCGTACTTAACTGAATTATGGATATGAGAATATTGCAGCATGTGATCAGCATCAAAGAGGACAAAATTGCCCAGCAAGTGTGACCAGCATAACCTTAGTGCTTGGGTATAAAATGAACAATTAGAGTAAGTAAACCATAAAATATTAACAGTGCATGATACTGTAGTGATTTTCTGGCAGATTGATTGCCTTAGTCAAGATGAGGTGATGGGCTGCCAAGGATTTATACTGACTAATTAAAAGCACTCATAATAATAGTTTCTTCTGGTAAAAGTGACAACATGCTTAGGGTCAAAGCACATAAAATACCAACTGAAATAAAAATTTGTCTTGTAACTTTGTCCTAGACAAGAAACATCTTAGTCCAGCCCCTTAATATATGCAGCAGATGGCTTGTGATTTTGTCCTTTCTAATACAACAATAAAAATGGTAAAGAGCATCATTAAAACAAATTCCTGGTAAGAAGCTATTAGCGGAAGGGTTAACAGTGAAAGACAGCTTGTAAGACTTGTCTTCACAACAAAGTTGCTTTGAGTTCTCTCCACTTGATTTAGTCTAGCTTGAACTCAACTGAGAGTGATTATTTTAGCAGCTGATGAGCTATACTTTCTCATGTTCTCGCCAATCCTGCTGATGAACCCACCAACCCCAGGAAAACATATGGTCAACCTTGAATTAAACAGTTTTATGTGTGGACAGGATTTAAGTTGTATCTTGAATTAACTCTGCAGTGGAGACAAGTCCTGAGCATTTTATAGCACAGTACTTAATAAATAACTGTCTTCTCTTGCCTCACTGAAGATCACGGGGGGGTTTGCTTGAGTGAGGATTGGTAGGATCAGGCTGCAGGTTCACAGACAGCTTGTGCTAATATTAAATGCAAGAAATCAATACGTTGAAGCATGAGGCAGGGTTGTCACAAAAGATGCAAAAGACAGTGAAGTACACAGAAGCAAGGATGAATAGCAGGCCATCCTTAATTAACATGCTGTTAAACAAGGAAATTACCAAGGAAGACAAGAATATCACTTTGAATTTCCTGCTCTACCAGTTCCTTTACTAATCTTAGACTTGCAGGGAAAGACGGGTAAGAGAATATTTAAATTCCCTTTTGAAATAATTTATAGAATAATATAAAATTGAAAAATATTTGCCCATGAAGACAGAATGCCTCACTTGAGTGCTGTCTGGTCTCTTGAATAAATACCTATTTAGGCAGTCCTTTGAAACATGTATCATTTACTCAGTAGCTAATCAGGTCGATTATGTTTATGAATAGGGCCAGCTCCTACTGAGAGGAAATGGGGGAAATACCCTAGAAATTATATTTATCACAGAGGCAAAAGAGAAGGGGATTTTCCCCTTGCTAAATTCCTGCACCGAGCCCATGTGGACAAAGTTACTGGTCTCTATAGATCAAAGAGGGAATCTCAAGCCTTTTTGCATTGATTAGGTTGTGACTGTACCCTGACCAGGAGATGCAATGTGTTGTTGGCAGGGAGAAGGAAGAGGAACTTATAGGAACCCAGGATTCAAAATTTGCCCCTCCCGTGAGGGAACCATTCCCATGAATGATGAACACTTTAAGGGATTGTTCCATTTTAGGAAGAGCCCTATATCAGGTCAGAGCTGTTTATGATATTCCTTTTGCCAAAATATCCAAAAATTCAGGGAGTCTTACTTGAAGCTTTTTGTTTCATTGAGAGGCTTTCTAAGCTCATGTCCAACAAAGATTGAAGCAAGAAACAGCAGACTGCACTTAAAGCAACACCCAAGAATGAGAACAATCAATAATTATTTGAAACAAAATTTGATCAATAATTATTTGAAACGGTCAATAATTATTTGAAACAAAACAACAATTGATCAAATCATCAGATGAACCCAAGGAAGATCTGAATCATATATCACTCAACTGATTCTTATCAAACACTAACCCCAGAAACCAGCTCTGAGGCAACACCTCAGCCCTTCCTTACTGAGGAATGTCCATCATTAAGCCTTCCCCTGCCTTACTTACTCCACTTTCATACAGATTGATTTAGGCTCCCATTTCAATTTCCCTTCTTAGGGGCTAGGGACAGAAGTTACATATAAACTGGTTTAAGTGATCAGAAACTGGTTTAAACCTGGTTTGTAACAGAACGGAAGCTCAGTGCACATACCCAGTTTCAAAATGGCTGAAACTGGTTTAAGATAAACCTAGTTGAAATCAGACTTCACTGATTTGGGTCAAACTGAAACTTCTGTCCCAGACCACATCCTGGTTCAAGTTAAATTACAGTCCACCAGCATCCCAGAATGTTTTGCTGGTCTGGGCTATACTGTCTGCTCCAGAGAGCAGAACTGGCCTCACCCGTCTGTTGCCTAGCTGAAGCAGTGAGGGCTGGCTGACAAAAGGGTAGGGGGAGCAAGTCCAGCTGGGGATGCAGTCCAGTCTGCAGGGGGGTGGGACTGACCCCCAAGCAAACCCTGACTGGGGTTTGGGGCCAGGGAGGAGAGTTAAACACCCCCTCCCCCACTCAAACTTAGTGCTGGCTGTGACTGTGGACTACAAATTCCAGAGGCACCTGGAAGCTGGAAGAGGAAGTGATGAGCAACCCTGCAGAGTCCTGCTGCTGTGATTGTGGACTGCAAATCCAGAGACCTTGAGGGCAGCAGGAAAAGGAAGTGAACACATAGCCCATGATGGCTACATGCCAGAGAGCCATGCTCTAGTGACCCCTGGCTTCTGGTTTGAGCCACTGCAGGCATGTGGCTGCATTTCCTGTGTCAGAGGTAAATGTCTGTTCACTTCTGTTTCAATTTAATCTCTGCATCTTAGACTAACCTGCTAAGACTGATCAATACAGCCTTTCTGACTGCCTGTACTTAGGCAGGCTGATTAATTTGCCTTCCCCCCTCCATCCCTTTCTGCTTCCTGTATGACACAGGTTAATTTAAGGTAGAATTTGCTAAAATCTGGGAACACCAGGTGATGATGTCTCTGCTTGCTGGCTCAAACTTGTAGGCTCCATCTGGACTCATCAGACAAGTGTAACCTGGTATCCTCTCCCTTTAGCATAACAGAAATAGAAACCTTTTTGTTGTCATGGTGATCAAAAGGAATATACCTTTTTTGGCATATACTTGCACTTTTCAGCCAATCCCATGGCACCCTCTCAGAGATCTTCTGGGCAAATCATGGATCATAAGTCTTGTTCTGCTATAAAATTGTCCGATTCAAGTTGAAATGTGTGAACTTGACTTTTGAAAGCCCTTTTACTGCTCTGATATAATTAATGCTATTGTATCATATTACAACAGATGTACTCGAAAAATGTGGAAAGCCTGAGGTCAAATAGAAATAAACTCATCAAAATTGTTCCAAATTTCTCCCACCAGAAGAAGTTTAGCTTGTGACAACGATGTACACTTACCTAATTTCTATTCTTGTCATGATCATCCCCTTAGTTGCTATTAGGGTCTCATTTAGTTCATTACCCACCCATATTTTCAACTTCTCGGCACTTTTTGAAATACTCTTGGCCTACTAGCTTCAAAAAAAAAGTGAGAAAACAAGGATAATTTTGTTTGCGCTGACCAGAAAAATGTCACCCCCTGCTGACAAATGTAATCTACTCCACACTACCTTGGCAAGGTAGGAGTTATGCCACCATAGCCTAATGCTGCACCATGGTGAGATGGCTCAGTTTCAGAGATTTGTAACAGTGCTGCCAGAAGTTCAGTTCAAACCTGTTCTTTGGTAGAGGGCTCAAGATTCAGTACCTGCTCCATTTGATGCTTCTTATTCCAGTAGACCCTGAGCAAATGCAGACATAACTCCTGGACCTAAGTTACTGCTTGTGATTCACCAGACCTAGAATGCCCCTGGACAGTCACTCAAAGAAAAAAGACTAACTGCTTACCCTACAATAGCTGTGATTCTCTATGGTGTATTATCTACGTACCACAACTACCCAC
This sequence comes from Crocodylus porosus, assembly GCF_001723895.1. NCBI lineage: Eukaryota > Metazoa > Chordata > Crocodylia > Crocodylidae > Crocodylus > Crocodylus porosus. Next base: position 109,077,901 of record NW_017728886.1, on the reverse strand, counting down.
CATGCTTACTATGCTGGGGTCCTTGTCAAACTGGATTCTGTGTCAGTGAAAGAAGAGGGAAATGGTTCTAGGTGCACCCCTCCACCATTATAACTAAGGTAACCAGAGGGCAGGCAGGGTGGAAACATAGTCACATTGGACACTGCCACTCAAAAGGATCCCCATCTCATGTATGTGGGGGTGCATTCACACCAGAAGTAGATTGCATGTGGATTACCTCAGAGAACTGCAAATACTTTAGGGTAGGTAATCATTCCTTTTCTAAAATCAGTGCATGTTATCAGCTTTTCCTTTCCTTTCCCTGGCAAATAGATCAGCTGACAGTCAGTTACAGATCCAGTATGTGTTTCTGGAGGTCCATTTACAAGAAAGATGTGAGATTACCTCCCAGGACCTATGATTTCATAGATTTAATAAACATTAGGGCTGGAAGGGACCTCGGAAGATTGAGTCCAGCCCCCCGGATTTAGGACAGGTCTGAACAACTGGCAGCTTGCAGACCACGTGGCCCACAAGGGGTTAACATGCCACCCCTGGACTCCCACCCAGCTGCTGCTGCCACTGTTGCTCTGGCTCTCCCTCTCTTCCCTGGCAACCCAAAATGCTCCTGTGCCCCAGCTGAAGTGCCACAGGTGAGCCTGCAGGGAGCTGAAAGTGAGTCTGGGTGTTACTCACTTACTGACTTACTGGGTGTGAGTCTGGGTGTTTGATGAGGGGAGCACCTGCCCTCTCACTGTGCAGCAAGGGGGTGCAGCCAGGGGGTCTTGTGGCATACTACACAAGGGTCTGAGGCCCCTGCTGGTGCACTCTGTGGGGTATGTGCCCCCTGGTTGCTTTGAAGTTGGATAGCTCTGATTCAGGGTATGTCTGTAAGAGTTCCCTCCAAGCACTTCAGTCCTCCAATGGCAAAGTTAGTCCCACTCACTTACTTCAGCTGGGGGACAGCAGACACTGGCAATCAGGCAGAAGAGATGGCTCAATGCAGCCCTGAGGACATGCCTCAGGACAACACTCACAACTCTTGTCTCAGGAGAGTTTGAGTACAGATCTGGGGAAATGCTCAGGGCCAGTTGAGTAAGCGCCTGGTGTTCCCCAGCAGGAGAAAGTACATAGAACAGTAAACCTGGATCTGGAAGGAAGATACATTGACATGACCATACTCTTTTTTTACTTCTGCTATAGCAATGCTTTTCTCATTATTGTTTGACTCCATCTATAATAAAGAAATATGATGTTTCCTGTTATACAATGTCATTCATCTTTAGATATAAGGGGTATTTTTCCCACACTTGATCTCGCATCAAAATTTGCCAACATAGCTGTTTAGGAATAAGAAAGCAGCCCCCCATTTGATCTAGTACCTGGACCAGCAAGAGCCTTAGTCCAGATGCAGTTATACTGGCAAAAAAAAGTCCTTTTGCTAGTGTTCTTTACTGGAGAAACAGTATAAGGCATATGAACAAAAGACATTTTTACCAGTGTAAGTTGTATGTTCATTAAGAGGATCTGCTAGGGCAGCTCTATCTGTACTGTATCTTAAATCCTTAGAATAAATCTGTATAAAATATCAAATATCCTTAAATGCTTCAGAGTAACTGGTCACTTTTTTTAAGATTAAGGAGTCTGACCGTGTTTCAGAAGAGAGAGCTTCCCTGAGCACAAACCCCTCCTTATCTGGCACAGTAGCTTTGTAAATGATTCTGACTATGTATTTCTTATTTATGTTGCTGCAGTACTGCCTCTGTTACAACTATTCATTGTGAAGAATGCTTGAATTTTGTTGACTGTTACTCAGATGACCATCAGATAGCCTCCTTATCCTAGTATTCTCCAAAGTTTTCCAAATAGACCTCACCCTTATCTAAATTGGACACTTCACACACTGTTCTTAAACCTTTTCTTCATACAGCTTAGAACTAGCAATGCACTATCTTGATGGCACATTTTTTCTCAAAAAGCATAAATAATGAAGAAGAAAATCCTGGCGCTCAGCCTTCAGGATCTAAATAATAATTTAACTCACATACAGCAGCTGCATTAAACAAACGTTCACTCTGTTTCCTGAGGCAACAAAAGCAAGGAAATAAAAAAAATTAAACACCCAGAAACACACAAGTTTCCCATCATTCATGATTTTTGGAAGTTTATCCAGGAACAATATGTGCTTCTTGGGTTTAACTTAGATGCCAAATCATGACGTGTGCATAGGATTTGAGTTTGAATATCCCTGATTTAATTCTCAATTTTAAAGTGCCATCAAAATCTCTCCTTGAATAAAAACAATTGGAAGAATGTCTCCTTAACCAAAACTAAAACTGATTACTGGTAAGAAATAGGGGTGTTCGAAGCAGGCCCTATGAGATTCTGATTCTGATTTGCCCTGGATCAGGGACAGTGATTCGATTCTTTAGTTCAATTCATTAAGGCTGAACTCTTTTGCTAGTGAACTCTTTAATGAATAATTCGTGTTGGTGTTCCTGCATACAAATGGTGGTTGCCCACCTGGTTGGATACTGGACAGATTGGGGGTGGCGGGGACTTCCAGTCAATGGTCAGTGTCAAACTGGTGTGGGAGCACTTACTTGGAGCAGCTGAATGTCTTCAAGTTGGCATGACCAGATGGACTACACCCAAGAGTGCTGAGGGAATTGGCTGGAGTCATGCAGGACCATTGACAAAGGTATTAGAAGATTTGTAGTGCTTGGGAGAGGCGAGGTCCCGGAAGACTAGAAAAGGGCCAGTGTGGTGACAATCTTTAAAAAGGAGAGGAAGGAGGATCCAGGGAACTATAAGCCAGTCAGTTTGACCTCTATACCAGGTAAAATTTTAGAGAAAATTATCAAAAAGTACATTTGTGAGAGACTGGTAGCAGGCATGAAGCTGAAGGATAGCCAACATGGTTTTGTTGTGGGTGGGTCACATCTGACCAACCTCATCTTCTATGATCAAGTAATAAACCACTTAGATGTGGGAGATGTGGTTGATATCATATACTTGGATTTAAAAAAAGCCTTTGATATGGTCTCCCATGATGCTCTTATAAAAAAAAAAAACCTGGGGGACAGTGGGCTGGCAGAGTCCACAGTCAGGTGGGTTGGGTACTGGCTAAGGGGTCAAGCCCAGATAGTATTAGTGGACAGGTCTGTGTTGTCTTGGTGGGAGGTGGCCAGTGGTGTCCCCCAGAGTTTCGTTCTTAGCCCTGTGCTGTTCAACATCTTTAACAATGATTTAGAAGGGGATATGGAAAGCATGCTGGCCAAGTTTGCAGTTAGGCAAAAAGAAGGGTTAGGGTGGCATTGTGTGTGTGTGTGTGTGTGTGTGTGTGTGTTTAGATGCTGTAGGGGCTTAGAAAGCTAGTCCAAGTAATGGGTAAGAATCTAGAGTCTCCATTGAGAGCATTCTTAACCATCCAGTCTATGGATGAGTTCATTTAGTCATTTCACATTCAAGCTGGTTTTTTAAGTTTTGTTGTTTAAGAACAGCTATTTTGAGGTCACTGATGGAATGTCCAGGGAGATTAAAGTGTTCTGCTCAAGCTTGTGTGTTTTCCTGGAACTGATGTCAGATTGATGTTAATTCATTCTTGCACATAGGTATTCTTCTATCTTTCCAATGTAGGTGATGGCATATATGACATTGGTAGAGGTGCAAATAAAATAACTTTGGATGTTATAACCCTTGTTATTTGGTCCAATGATGATGTGGTCAGGGACTGCAAATTCCTATCCCTTGACCTGGATTAGCTTTTGTGACTCCTTTATTCCTCTGGATTTATTATGTTTCCATCTCCCAACACTGTTCCCCTTCCCATCTCTCCTTTTTCCTGCCCGTCCTTTCCTACTTTATGCAATCATACATTCATAGAGTCAGAGGGACCTCAGCGGGCCATCTAGCCCAACCCCTTGCCCCTGGCAGGCAAGAAAAGAGTCACCAACCCTGGGTTCATGTGATCCCAGCCAGGTGCCTGTCCAGTCTCTTCTTGAAGACCCCCAAGGATGAGGCAAGCACCACCTCCCTTGGGAGTCTATTCCAGATTCTGGCAACCCTGACCGTGAAGAACTTTTTCCTAATGTCCAGCGTAAACCTTCTGTCTAGTAGCTTGTGGCCATTCTTCCTTGTCATGCCCTGGTGAACAGATTGTCGCCTACTTCATGTTGCATTCCCCTTATAAATTTGTACATCACCACAAGGTCCCCTCAGCCTTCTCTTGGGGAAGCTGAAGAGGTTAAGGTCCCTTAGCCTTTCTTCATAAGGCCCTCCCTGCAGGCCTCTAATCAGGCAAGTGGCTCTTCTTTGGACTCCCTCCAGATTGTCCACATCCTGTTTGAACTGCAGCATCCAGAACTGGACACAGTACTCCAGCTGCGGTATGACCAGTGCCGCATAGAGTGGGAGAATCACTTCCCTGGATCTGTTTGTGAAGCACCTACGGACACACAACAAGGTGCAATTGGCTCTGCTAACTGCTTCATCACATTGGCAACTCATGTTCATCCTGGAGTCAACAGTGACTCCAAGATCTTTTTCTGCCTCAGTGGAGTTAAGAAGGTCACCCCCCAGCCTGTGGGTATGATGGCAGTTCTTCCTCCCTAGATGCAGCACCTTGCGCTTGTCCTTATTGAATTGCATCCTATTGCTCTCTGCCCACTTCCCCAACATCTCTATGTCAGCCTGGATCTGGTTCCTCCTTTCCAGGATGTTAGCTGCACCCCATAATTTTGTGTCATCCATGAATTTGGACAGGATGCTTCCCACCCCCTCATCCAGATCACTGATGAAGATGTTGAACAGCACCAGCCCCAGAACTGAGCCCTGAGGGACTCCACTGCCACCCTATGAGTGCAACCCTTGAGCCAATTTGCTACCCAGTCTACTGTGTAATCATCCAAGGCAAATTCCCTCAGTTTATTTATAAGGATGGTATAGGATACCTTGCCAAAGGCCTTCTTGAAGTCCAGATAGATAACATCCACCTCAACTCCTGCATCTAAACAATTGGTGGCCTTGTCATAAAGGGAAACTAGGTTAGTCAGGCAGGACCTGCCGCTAAAAATCCATGTTGGTTATCCCTCCGCATCACATTAGCCAGCAGGCTCCCACAGATATGCTCCTTGATAATTTTTTCTAGGACTTTCCCAGAGATAGAGGTAAGGCTGACTGGTCTGTAGTTCCCCGAGTCCTCCTTCCCCCCCTTCTTAAAGTTTGGAATGACGTTAGCCCTCTTCCAGTCCTTTGAAACCTGACCCAAGCACCATGAGCACTCGTATATCCTTGCCAGTGAATCAGCTATGACCCCTGCTAATTCCTTCATTACCCATGGGTGAAGTCCCTCCGGTCCCAGTGATTTGAATACGTCCAGTCCCCCCAAGTGTCTTTTTACCGTGTCGGCACTGACCGTTGGTCGGCTGATTTTCCCTTTGTTGGTGTCCATGATGTATGTTGAGGGTTTGTCTAGATTCCCATTTAAGAAGACAGAGGCAAAAAACTCACTGAAGAGCTCTGCCTTGTCCCTGCTATCCATCACTAAGCCCCACTGCCTGTCCTGTATGGGTCCTATGCTACCCCACACCCTCTTTTTGCTCCCAACGTACCTAAAGAAGGACTTTTTATTGTCCTTAATCCCTGACTCTAGCCTGAGTTCTAGAGTTTCCTTGGCCTTCCTGACTGACTCCCTGCAGGTGCAGGCTAATGAAGTATACTCCTCTTCGCTAGCTACCCCCTGCTTCCACTTCCTATACACCTCTTTTTTTGCCCTTAAGGTATCTTGGATGCCCCTGGTTAGCCAAAGGGGCTTCTTGTCCCCTTTCCTCTGCCATGGGATTGACTCACTCTGAACCCAAAGAATAGTTTCCTTGAGGAATGTCCACCCATCCTGGACCCTCAATGCATCTGAGTTCTTAGCTTCTAGCACCCTGCTAACCAATCCCCTGAGTCTATTAAAGTCAGCTTTTTTAAAGTTTAGCACCTGTGTCCTGCTGTGTATAGTGCCTGCCCTTCTCTGGAGAGTGAATTTTATCATTTGGTGATCGCTGTCCCTTAAGTTGCTTTGAATCCGCAGGTCCCCCACCAGGTCATCCCCTGTGGCCAACACCAAGTTGAGCAAGGCAT
>NW_017728886.1:109065572-109071782 GCF_001723895.1 Crocodylus porosus | reverse complement strand
AAAAAAAAAAACCTGGGGGACAGTGGGCTGGCAGAGTCCACAGTCAGGTGGGTTGGGTACTGGCTAAGGGGTCAAGCCCAGATAGTATTAGTGGACAGGTCTGTGTTGTCTTGGTGGGAGGTGGCCAGTGGTGTCCCCCAGAGTTTCGTTCTTAGCCCTGTGCTGTTCAACATCTTTAACAATGATTTAGAAGGGGATATGGAAAGCATGCTGGCCAAGTTTGCAGTTAGGCAAAAAGAAGGGTTAGGGTGGCATTGTGTGTGTGTGTGTGTGTGTGTGTGTGTGTTTAGATGCTGTAGGGGCTTAGAAAGCTAGTCCAAGTAATGGGTAAGAATCTAGAGTCTCCATTGAGAGCATTCTTAACCATCCAGTCTATGGATGAGTTCATTTAGTCATTTCACATTCAAGCTGGTTTTTTAAGTTTTGTTGTTTAAGAACAGCTATTTTGAGGTCACTGATGGAATGTCCAGGGAGATTAAAGTGTTCTGCTCAAGCTTGTGTGTTTTCCTGGAACTGATGTCAGATTGATGTTAATTCATTCTTGCACATAGGTATTCTTCTATCTTTCCAATGTAGGTGATGGCATATATGACATTGGTAGAGGTGCAAATAAAATAACTTTGGATGTTATAACCCTTGTTATTTGGTCCAATGATGATGTGGTCAGGGACTGCAAATTCCTATCCCTTGACCTGGATTAGCTTTTGTGACTCCTTTATTCCTCTGGATTTATTATGTTTCCATCTCCCAACACTGTTCCCCTTCCCATCTCTCCTTTTTCCTGCCCGTCCTTTCCTACTTTATGCAATCATACATTCATAGAGTCAGAGGGACCTCAGCGGGCCATCTAGCCCAACCCCTTGCCCCTGGCAGGCAAGAAAAGAGTCACCAACCCTGGGTTCATGTGATCCCAGCCAGGTGCCTGTCCAGTCTCTTCTTGAAGACCCCCAAGGATGAGGCAAGCACCACCTCCCTTGGGAGTCTATTCCAGATTCTGGCAACCCTGACCGTGAAGAACTTTTTCCTAATGTCCAGCGTAAACCTTCTGTCTAGTAGCTTGTGGCCATTCTTCCTTGTCATGCCCTGGTGAACAGATTGTCGCCTACTTCATGTTGCATTCCCCTTATAAATTTGTACATCACCACAAGGTCCCCTCAGCCTTCTCTTGGGGAAGCTGAAGAGGTTAAGGTCCCTTAGCCTTTCTTCATAAGGCCCTCCCTGCAGGCCTCTAATCAGGCAAGTGGCTCTTCTTTGGACTCCCTCCAGATTGTCCACATCCTGTTTGAACTGCAGCATCCAGAACTGGACACAGTACTCCAGCTGCGGTATGACCAGTGCCGCATAGAGTGGGAGAATCACTTCCCTGGATCTGTTTGTGAAGCACCTACGGACACACAACAAGGTGCAATTGGCTCTGCTAACTGCTTCATCACATTGGCAACTCATGTTCATCCTGGAGTCAACAGTGACTCCAAGATCTTTTTCTGCCTCAGTGGAGTTAAGAAGGTCACCCCCCAGCCTGTGGGTATGATGGCAGTTCTTCCTCCCTAGATGCAGCACCTTGCGCTTGTCCTTATTGAATTGCATCCTATTGCTCTCTGCCCACTTCCCCAACATCTCTATGTCAGCCTGGATCTGGTTCCTCCTTTCCAGGATGTTAGCTGCACCCCATAATTTTGTGTCATCCACGAATTTGGACAGGATGCTTCCCACCCCCTCATCCAGATCACTGATGAAGATGTTGAACAGCACCAGCCCCAGAACTGAGCCCTGAGGGACTCCACTGCCACCCTATGAGTGCAACCCTTGAGCCAATTTGCTACCCAGTCTACTGTGTAATCATCCAAGGCAAATTCCCTCAGTTTATTTATAAGGATGGTATAGGATACCTTGCCAAAGGCCTTCTTGAAGTCCAGATAGATAACATCCACCTCAACTCCTGCATCTAAACAATTGGTGGCCTTGTCATAAAGGGAAACTAGGTTAGTCAGGCAGGACCTGCCGCTAAAAATCCATGTTGGTTATCCCTCCGCATCACATTAGCCAGCAGGCTCCCACAGATATGCTCCTTGATAATTTTTTCTAGGACTTTCCCAGAGATAGAGGTAAGGCTGACTGGTCTGTAGTTCCCCGAGTCCTCCTTCCCCCCCTTCTTAAAGTTTGGAATGACGTTAGCCCTCTTCCAGTCCTTTGAAACCTGACCCAAGCACCATGAGCACTCGTATATCCTTGCCAGTGAATCAGCTATGACCCCTGCTAATTCCTTCATTACCCATGGGTGAAGTCCCTCCGGTCCCAGTGATTTGAATACGTCCAGTCCCCCCAAGTGTCTTTTTACCGTGTCGGCACTGACCGTTGGTCGGCTGATTTTCCCTTTGTTGGTGTCCATGATGTATGTTGAGGGTTTGTCTAGATTCCCATTTAAGAAGACAGAGGCAAAAAACTCACTGAAGAGCTCTGCCTTGTCCCTGCTATCCATCACTAAGCCCCACTGCCTGTCCTGTATGGGTCCTATGCTACCCCACACCCTCTTTTTGCTCCCAACGTACCTAAAGAAGGACTTTTTATTGTCCTTAATCCCTGACTCTAGCCTGAGTTCTAGAGTTTCCTTGGCCTTCCTGACTGACTCCCTGCAGGTGCAGGCTAATGAAGTATACTCCTCTTCGCTAGCTACCCCCTGCTTCCACTTCCTATACACCTCTTTTTTTGCCCTTAAGGTATCTTGGATGCCCCTGGTTAGCCAAAGGGGCTTCTTGTCCCCTTTCCTCTGCCATGGGATTGACTCACTCTGAACCCAAAGAATAGTTTCCTTGAGGAATGTCCACCCATCCTGGACCCTCAATGCATCTGAGTTCTTAGCTTCTAGCACCCTGCTAACCAATCCCCTGAGTCTATTAAAGTCAGCTTTTTTAAAGTTTAGCACCTGTGTCCTGCTGTGTATAGTGCCTGCCCTTCTCTGGAGAGTGAATTTTATCATTTGGTGATCGCTGTCCCTTAAGTTGCTTTGAATCCGCAGGTCCCCCACCAGGTCATCCCCTGTGGCCAACACCAAGTTGAGCAAGGCATACCCCTGGTGGGACACCTTACCTCCTGTGGTAGGTGAAGGTGCTGAATACAGGTTAAGAACCTGCGAGAGTGGTTAGGTCTAGCTGACTGCTCCTCCCAGCATACGTCTGGGTACTTAAGGTCCCCCATGACTACCATATCTCTAGGCCTCACAGGCTCTTTGAGCTGCTTGGAAAATTCCTGGTCTAGCTCGTCATCCTGGTACAGTGGCCTGTAGTAGAGCCCCCCCCACCAGATCCCTTTCACCCCAAGCCTCTGGGATCCTAACCCACAGAGTCTCTGCTTGACAACCCTCTGACCCTAATTTGATTAGGGAAGATGTGTACTGTTTGTTGACATAGAGACCAACTCCCCCACCTTTTTTCCCTACTCTATCTCTGCTATAAAACCTATAGCCCTCTATTCCCACCACACAGTTGTGAGAAGAGTCCTACCAGGTTTCAGTTAGTCCCACTAAGTCAAAGTTGTTGCTTGCTAGCAAGAGCTCTAGGTCCTCCTGCTTGTTTCCCATGCTTCTGGCATTTGTGTATATACACCTAATTCTCCTGGTGGCTGTCCCTGGTTCCCCCCCCCCCCTTAAACTGCTGTCTAATAGGATCTTTGCTACATACCTGGGCTAATCTTGTCACTGTCTCTTGGTTTGGTGTTCCATGGCTCCCACCATACTCGTTCTCCCCTTCCCACAACGAATCTAGTTTAAAGCCTGCCGGAGGAGATCAGCCAACCTGAAAGAGAACAGACACTTACCTTTGGGGGAGAGGTGAAGCCCATCCCACCTGAGCGTGTCTCTTGTTCTGAAGTATGGCTTGTGGGCCAAAAAGCTGAAGCCTGCCTTGAGACACCATTTCCGAAGCCACAAGTATCAGAAGCCATGAGACCTCCTTGATGCAGGTCTCATGGCGTCAGCCACGTCTGCTCACTGGGAGAACAGCTGATAAGACTACCTGTGCCCCTGTCTCCTTCAGCTTGTCCCCAGAGCTTTGTAGTCCTTCATAAGGCAATCTGGGCTGCTCCTGGCCGCATCATTAGTGCCCACATGGATTAGGACCATGGGGTAGTAATCAATGGACTGTATGAGGGTCGAGATCATCTCCATCACATCCCGAATCCAAGCTCCTGGCAGACAGGAGACCTCACATGTCATGGGATTCTGGTGACAGATGGAACCATCCGTTCCTCTCAGGATGGAGTAACCTATGACGTGTACTTGGTGTCTCCTCTTCTGGATCAACTGGCCTCCTTCAGTCTGTTCTGTGCATGAAGTGGCACAGGGGTTTCTCCTCTCCAGGGGTTTTCTCCTCTCCTTCCTCTGTCTCCAATGTTGCCAGGGCCTCATACCTGTTACCCAGCTGGACTGGGGGAGCTGATACTGCACAACTGTGAGCAGCCCTGGCTCTGGAGGGAACCTTCTGCCAATCACTCTTTCTATTTGACACAATGCTCCATTCATGTCTTTTCACAGCATCTGATGAAGTGAACTCAGGCTTGTGAAAGCTTATGCCAGTGGGGGCCAGACTTTTTGGCAGGTATGCTGCAAATTAACCCCACACCCTTCCCCCATCCTACTCTAATCCCCTTTCCCTCTCCTATCTGCCACTCTTCTTTCTGCTCCCTGTCCAATCTGCTACTCTGCATTCTGCTTCCTGCCCTGTACTCCCTGCCTGATGTGCTGCTCTGCTTTCTGCTTCCTGCCCTATCTGCCAATGTACTGCTTGTCCCCTCCCCGGCCTGCCGTGTGCCATGCACAGAAGCTGCCTTTGCCACTTCTGTCATGCTTGCCACAGGTTGCCCACCCCGGCTTATGTTATACATATCTAATTTAAACAAAAAATTGCAAACCTACCCTGCCTTCTATCTGACTTCAAACTAACTGGGCTAGCTATCTCTCTAAGCTTATAAAGAAACACTCTAATGAACCATCCTTTTATATTATGGCCTATGAAGTATAGCAGTATATTGTGCCCCCATAACCCCCCACATATACACAACCCCCCAACATACCCTATCCCACCACACACATAGCCACACCTCCTCACAAACCCCTCCCCACATACCCCACACTCTACCATACACACACACACCCCCCACCATACACAGATACCCAACCAACACCCACAATATAGAAGACTAAGAATTTATTTTTAAGTTATTATGCAATCACCTCTTTATACAGTACGCACACACAAATCACAACAAAAATATTTTTTGCAATAAAATTAAAATATAGTTGGTGTTTGACTTTTAGTGTATGATTTAGTTTTTTTCTGGATCTAAGATGGCAACCCCCACCCTTCCAGTATTTCCAGGGGGCAAGGGGAGGAACTTCCGGTGGCAAAGATCAGGGGTTAGGGGTGGCACTTCCCCTCCTGAGATGGCAACCAGGAGGCGGGGCAGTGTCAAGGGGTGGAGCTACCCATGCAGTCCTCAACAGCTTACCAAAAGTCATTAAGCAGATCTCCACCCAAAATAATTGCTCACCCCTGGTCTAAGGACATAGGCAAACATGATCACCTCTTGGCAAAACTGGCCAAATGTGGCCTTGGGTCCACCATGATTCACTGGCTGGGAAACTGGCTCCATGGTCGGACCTAGGGGTAGTAATTGATGGAAGTCAATCATCATGGTGTCCTGTGACCAGTGGGGTCCCCCAAGGCTATGTCCTTGGACCCATATTGTTCAACATCTTCATTAATGATGTGGACATTGGAGTCAGAAGCTGACTGGCCAAGTTCGCCAATGACACCAAACTTCGGGGCAAAGCATCCAAACCAGAAGACAGGCAGGTGATCCAGGCTGACCTGGACAAGCTCAGCAAATGGTTGGACGAGAACCTGATGGTGTTTAACACCAAAAACTGCAAGGTTCTCCACCTTGGGAAGAAAAACCTGCAGCATGCTTATAGGCTCGGCAGTGCTACGCTGGCTACCCCTACGGAAGAAAGAGACTTGGGGGACATTATTGACCACAAGATGAACATGAGCCTGCAATGTGATGCTGCAGCTAGTAGAGTGACCAAAACTGGCTTGCATCCATAGATGCTTCTCAAGCAAATCCCGGGACGTCATTTTCCCCTTGTACTCAGCCTTGGTGAGGCCACAGCTGGAGTAGTGCATCCAGTTTTGGGCTCCACAATTCAAAAAGCAG